>NC_090658.1:109928304-110553304 GCF_013368605.1 Nyctibius grandis | reverse complement strand
TTTTAGGAGACTGTCACTGTTCTGGGAATCAATTGAATTAAAGCATTACTAACTAAACCAAATTCTCCAATTTATATGCAAAATACTTATGTTGAAAAGGAGCATATGCATAGCTGAGGGCATAAACCACCGCAGGTACTGTACATTATTTATGATGGAGTTCAACAGCTTTTTGTATTTCATTTCTCCTTCACCATTTAAGCCAGAGTGCTACTACTAAAGATAAATGAAAATATTTATAGTAGAAGATCAGGAGAGGAAATTTTTTTAGGCTCATGATAAAAAAATAATGCATAGTTTTATGCTTTGGGAATTCATTTCCCATGTCCTGCAAAATATAGTACTAAGATGGGTTATAATGGATCTGGTTTATCTGGTGCAAATACCGTCAGGTATGATTTCCACTTCAGCTAACAAGAATTTGCTAATTATTAGCATGGAAGATTGTGTTTTGAAAGAACAGTGAGAAGGAAATTGCAATGAAAAAAAACCATATTACAAACTTGCAGCAACACTTATTATTCCCATTAAATATAAATCATTTATTAAGAAAAGTGACTGTAAGTGATACACATGCATTCACAGATAACTCAGTGTGAGGCTTATGAAATTAATGGGAAATAGAGAAATCTTTGTAATGTCCTGTTTAATGGCTAGTCCCTGCTAATATAGCATGAAGCACTTTGAAGGGTCATGGCCTTATATCCTTGCCTCACTTCTGGTTATTGTACAGCAAACTTGGTACAAGTCAAGCCTGTTTTGCCCGTAATGGTCATTGGTAAGTGATCTCCCTGAATTTATCTCAACCCACGTGCTCTCTCATCCTATTTTCTTCCTCCAGCCCACTGAGGATGGGAAGTGAGTGAGCAGCTGGGCAGGAGTTTGGCTACTAGCCAAGGCTATCTCACCATTATACGTGAGTCTTATTCATCTTAAAGTTTAGCTGACAGATGAGCAATCATCTAATAAAAAATATTCCCACAACAATTTCTCTGTGAAATCCCCACTAGAACATAAATATTTTTCCTTGTGACAAAAATAAAAGCTAGATCTTCTATGTCCAACTTAGACCCCTTTCTGCAATCCAATTCATTTTAGATTTCATTAGAGCTTTCTGAAATACTTTAGTTTAAGAAATAACAGGGTTGAGGTTATAGTGCCTAAAAAAACATTTCTAGCGCAGATATTTTGTTATTTCTAAAGCTTATCCTTGACTTCATTTTTAAGTCCAGTTATAAAGCCTGCCTTCGTTCCTTCCCTTTCATGTATAATATCCAGGTTCTTAAAAAAAGCAGGAATTATTATAATATATTTTATATTTATTAGTCTATATTTTGTATCTGACTTTTGTCTTCTTAATTGTCTCTTTGTACTGGTTTTCCTCTTACTGTTATAGACCATTTCTCCAGTTTATCAAAATCATTATGAGTTGTCCAAGGTGCTTGTGATCCCTCCAAGTTTGGCCTTGTCAGCAAATTTTATCAAATACTTTCATCTTTAATTCACAACATAGAGTTGCTATGTAAAAAAAGTATAAACTCCGAGCTTACAGCTGGCAATTGCTCTATGATAATGTAAGGAAGAGGCTTCTGTTCCAGTAAAACCAAACACTCGCTGTTATATTTAATTAGAGTCAAATTTTAAATAAAGGTGTGATGTAATTTGTTAGAACTATAAACATAAATGGAAAAGTGGTGAGGTATGTCCAATTTTCCAATTTTTACAGGTCACTGGGAATTAAAGAATTATGCCATATATTCCATCATTTGGTTCTTCATTAGTGCTACAAGACTGCACTGAATCCTTTAATAGACTTAATCACAAAACAAGAAAAGATAACAAAAAAAAGAACACACAAAAAAAATTACTTTATTATAAATTGTGATTCTTCAACAAATGCAAAAATTTCAGATTCCCTCACCAGGAATTTGGGCAACAAATGGCTATTTTTGTCAAGCAATGCTTCCTTATTCCTAAGCTGAATCTTGAAACCATTATAAAGTGGAAAAAGATCGGAACAGAATAAACTCAGGAAACATAGCAATGAGTAGATCAGCGCGTCCATTGTTAGGGAAGCTGCCCACTCTAAGAAGTCCCAAGATATCATTAAATGCAATATTTCTGTCAGTAGGGCTAGTAGCAATAGGGCTAGTGCATGCAGATGATGTACTCCTCTCTCCCTCCCCTCCTACCAGCTGTTCCTTCCTACCCCTGTACTGCCTCACAACCAGATCACACAGCTGTTTGCAAGGTTTCATGATATATCAGTTGAAAAACTGGCACCGATGAAAAGTAAACCTTTAAATATTACTAATTCAGGAAACAGTTACTACTAGTACTGTCTTCTGTCTTTCACTCACTCTGCTCACAGTTTGACATGCAGGATTTGCAGAATCTCAACCACAAATCAGTCCATCAAAATGTCCAAAGAAAAGGTACCACTGCTGAAGAAATTATATTCACATATACAGCAGCTAGGGAAGTCTTCTTCAGGGACATTAAAAACAGGTTTCAATTCTCAGCAATAAATCTCACCTCTGCGTGATCCACCACTTCAGAACTCCACAGATTCACCCACCAAAACTCAGGTACTCAGTATTCAGCAAAATTAAATTTTCCGATTACATATACATCAAAGTTCTATGTCTTTTCACCTGCAGGCAATTCAGCTCCATTAGAACACACAATTCAAGGGCACGTATGTATATATATGGTGAAGAAGACTGAGGAGAACAGGGAGTAGGTCATGTTGTGGTTCCAGATAGGGAAAGATAAAGAAATTTGAGTAATGTAGGAAAACTATGCAGGGAAATGGAAATAGAGGAGGCTAGTATCATCATCAGGATAAAGGAAATACAAAGACCTTGACAAAAACTAAGAGTAGAAATTGGCAGCAGTGCACCTGTGGAGGATTGCTGGTCTTGCTTACAAATTACCTTCATGGACGTTTTAAGAAATATCCTGGTGTCCCGGTTTAAAGCTGGGCTGGCTACTAAACCTGCGGCAGACGCTCTCTGTTAACCCTCCCCCCCCCCCCACCCGAAGGGAAAGGGAAAGGGAAAAGGGAGAGAGACTTACGGGTTGGAAAGTTAAAACAGTTTTAATAAACCTATAATAATGAAAAAGAGTATAATAATAATATTGGAATAATCAAATATATACAAATATATATACAAAACCAAGATCGAGCTCCCCCGATGTCGGCAACATCACCACCGGCACTGCAGGGCAGGCTCCGGGAAGGCCCAGGCTGGGCCTAGCGATGGTCGAGAGCTGGATTCAGGGATGCACGGATCGGGATCCGGGGCAGCAGGAAAACAGTTGGAGTCCTCCTTGGACACCGGCCATAGCAGAAAGAGAGCGAGACCCTCGTGATCCCCCCGCTTTATACCGAGAATGACGTGTATGGGATGGAATACCCTCGTTGGTCAATTTTGGGTCACCTGCCCTGTCTGCTCCCTGTTGCAGCTGCGACCCCCCTTCGGCTCTTCACTCATAAGCAGTGAGGAATTCAGCAGTGACCTTGGTTTCTCTAAGACTAAGTACAGCAAGAGCCTTACTGCACAACATCCCTACCGGTGCCTCAGCAATAACTACAAACTTCGAGCGTTATCAGTCCTGGAAGCGGACACTGTCTGCAAAACATGTAGTTAGTTTCAGAAAGTGCAGTTACTTAGAGGAGACTTAGCTGAAAGTAAAAATCACTGAAAGGAAAATTGGCCTGGTTTAGGCCAAACCAGGACACCTGGGAAGCATTTTTGTATGCTTCTTAGACATGTGTGACTATAACCACAGACATGGTGTGTGATACACAATATTTTTTAAAAAAAAATATTATGCTCTAATGTAATTAAAGATTAAGTATAATGTAATGGCCTAAGGAAGTGGAGATAGCATGCTGAGTCAGTCTTTTGTTCCAGAATCAACGTTCTATATAATCTAATCTGTCTTTATTTTCATTTATACTATGGTCTGGATTTCTACACATATTCTTATTAGTTATATTTACCTCTTTTTTTTTCTATACAGATAATTTAAACCACCACAAAAAGCAGACAAAAAGAAATCAGTGTAAAAGAAATTGTACTCAGAGCTTTCCCTCTGAAATTCTGGTTCTGAATTGTGCCTTCAGTTGAATGACTTTTACTTTTTTTCGTCATTCAGTAATCAATACTCTAATCAGTAATATTAGGTACTCAAAATTTTAATAATATAATTATTAATGTTTTCTCTGCTTTCATATGTCCAATTTCCATGGATGTTTTTAGGAGGAGAGTTATTACCTGTTATTCTCCTGAATATGCAGTATTTATTTCTATATCCTCCTCCTTACGACCCAATATTGTATTTTCTTCCTCTGCCTCTGATACTAACCCCATTCCCCAGTTCATTGTACATACAACAGAGCAACTTCTGTTGAAACCCCAAATAGCTTGCTTAAAACACATACTTTGCTACAAATGAAATAAAATAACTGAAGCTTCCTCTCTCAATAAAGCAAAGCAAGCAGTCTAATTCTTATTGTCCCTCTTGGATGCAGGAAGATGGCTGCACTTGCAGTACAATTACTTGCTTCTACTTTCCTTCAGATAAAAGCAGTACTGTTTTTCTTTAGGTCTATGACAAATCTGTATTCTGAATCGCTCCCTGTAAGGTCACTGTAGGTGCATTACATCACAGGGAGAGGCACAACTCAGCGTTGCATTTCTGTATTATATCACTGGAACACTTCTGCCAAGTTTTGTCAGCAGCATGAAGGGTCAGGTTCAAAATCTATGAGTTCTTTGTAAAATTACAAAACAAAACCAGATGAGTATTCATTCAAGCACCTGGGAAAATGAGACCCTTCCTCTGAAGGCCAAAGGTAGTCAATACTTTCCTATTCTCAAGGAGTACATAATTTTGAGCATATAATAAAACAAAAAAAAAAAACAAAAACATCTACATTAAGGTGAGAGAGAGCACAAGCAACAAGGAATTAGCAAATTGTAAATAATGTATAAAGCACATAGCCTAAAATTAATTTTGACAAAATTAATTTGCTTCCTTACGTGCTGATGCAAGTACCCATTGGATAAATGTCTCTTTGACACATGTATTTCTTAGTTTTAATCTCTAATGACCTGTATTTATTTTCTTTTAGTTAGTGAAGGCTCAAACTCAAGAGACCACTTGGATGGGTCCATTTCTAGCCCTTCAATAGAAATAATCAGTGGCTTCTTTGGACATGGATACACAGACTAGGGCTCTTCTACTCCCATTAGCAGAGGTTTAGTACTGAAGTACCTGATTTATTATGAGGTCAGAGCCGTCTTGCACATGGCCTGCTCAGACAATGGGTAGAAGATCATAAATCTTTCTAAATCCACCCCATAAGTGAAGTGCACCCATTAAATGACCTCTTGAAGGCACTTTCAAGCATATTCACAGTAGCCTGGTGAACCATGAGCATCTACCTTCAGGTTCATAAATGCTGTGCAGAAAAGCCTTTGTATTTTTTTCCCAGTTCAGCTGCTGTAGATAACAATCTGTAATAATCTGCAGCAAAGAAGTGCTGTCATCTTTTTAATGCCAGGTTCATCTGTAGCATTCTCCAAAGCTATGCTGATTTTAGCTCTGTGGCTGTTTGAGAAAAGAGGGCTATCATAACATCTAATTCAGCTCTTGATGTAACCTACAGCTTAACACAAAACTCCCATCACCCTTCAGGAAGATCTTGGACTACACATTTGACCTTTGGACTGCATTATGGATATGGTTAGATGGAACACAAGTTCCCTGAAGTGATCCTATGCCTTAATGTATATGCATCTTCCAAGGCGGGTCAGATAAAGATGGGTTGTCAAAGGCTGGGGCAGGTGGAGTCACATCTACCACAGTATACCCTCACAAATCTTCAATGTGTCTAAGTGTTACTATGTAAAGGCACATTTTTGTGCCTTTGGCATTTGGTACATACTACAGAGAGTTCTCTTCTGTCTCAGTCGTACAACACATATAGAAACATAGTATTCCTATATCTGAAGCTTACTTCAATTTTAACCTCTATTTTAACAAAACATTCAGACTGCCAATGAGGAGGTTGTTCATCGCAAAGTATGTCTTCCATGTGATTTCTGCTTTTGGTTCAGCTGTAAATTGCAGAGTACTCACTCATTTTTGACCCATGAAAATGAATGGAGCAATATGATCCTTAAACACCACACATTTGTTCTTTCTCATTTATTTCAGCTGTGTCTAGAAGCTAGAGGATAGTGAACCTAGTTTCTTTGTTTAATGTGGAAGAATGTCTAGTGAAAGCTGAAACAGGACCAGACTTTCAGCCCCTTAAATTGGAAATGCAGAATCAATTCTAAGGCTTTGTATTTGTATTTGTTGGTTCATATCCCAGTTGAGGATCTGGACCATAATCTCTAAATTATAGAAATGTGATGCTATCATCTAATAGGCATAGCAAAAGAATAAGAAACTGAAAGATTACTAGTTCAAGTTTCCACTGAGCCATAACTCTTATAACCTCTGATACTAGAAATGTACATGACAGCTTTCCATCAAATAAGGTAGTTTGTCCAAGTTAAAAAACAAAACTCCAGTTGGTTTCAGTGGTAGAAGACCAAACCATAGATGTTTAAATCTTAAGAGTAAATTTCTTCTGTTTCTGTTTGGCCTCCTAGGTGACCTAAGTTTACAGACGATTTGAAACAGATGATGCTGAAAGAAAAACAACTATACCACCAACAGTTAAAGTTCGAGAATGAATTGAGATTTTTTTCCATGTGTTCTTCAGGAGGTAAAGGCAAGGTTCTTGGACAGACTAATTAGAAAAATCTTTCTACTTGGTGGACAGCTTAATTCTTCATCCATTACTTGCCTTCATTTAGTGGCTCATTGTTTCTAGTGTGATAATTCTTTTTCAGTTTGTGAATAAAATGAAATAGGGTGAGGCAAAAGAAATTAAGGAAATTTTAAGGAAATTATTTCCTTAAAAGTTCACAATTTATACTTTTTGTAATTTTGTACCAGTCCAATTCAATGCATATTTTCCCCATGATACCTCATGAGCTTTTATATAGAAATGAGAAATAAAGAAATTATTTTCAAATCCTGAGAAAAATTCCACTCCAGAAAAATAATGGGTCTCTTCCTGAAAGTAGGAGCAAAAAACACAAGACTGATGTAAATTAAACATTATGCATGATTTTTGGTTAAAATATGTTAACAAAATATTGATTTAAAATCAGAAATGTCAGGAAATGCTGAAGGTGTTCATGAAGTTTCATTAAGTTTCAAAAAGTCAAAGGAGCTGTTTGTAAAAGAAAAGACATTTTACTCGAAAGCTGTCCAACAACTAGGATAAGACAGGTTCAGTCCAGCATGCCTGTATCTGTCAGTACTCAGCAAAGGCATAATAGACAAATTATATGTCTTAAGTAGTTAAGTCTGACTTTGATTTACTAGAAACATAGTTCTGCATCCATTCTGGCTGAAAATTGCCAATACAGAAGGACAAGAGAGAAGAGCATTTCCATGCCATCCAAGACAAGATCTTGCGCAAGGATTTTGTTCATAAGATGATCCAAAGTTGAATATTCTGTTTTGAATTAATGAAAGGGAGGTTTCTGCTAGACAGCAAACAGTACCTATTCCCTCATTGCTGATAATCTCAAAAAGCCTGCCTGCTATGCTGTTGCTCTTTTTTCTGCAGGGTACTGATGTGCCACATTTCGTAGGTTTTTAATCTATTTCCCTCTTTACCAAATAAGCATAAAGAGCTGACATGAAGATTACTGGGGAGACATGGGCTACAAAGCATATTTAGCATTGTATCTCTTCTACCAGATCTATCCAGAACTTCTGAGTAAATGACTCAGAATGTGGATGAGACTGGAAATTTATGAAACTTGTCTAATGAGGGATCATCTGTATAAAACATTAGAAAGTTGAAAGAATTGACAGAAGCAATTGTTCTTGTCACATGAATCACTTTGCATGTAATTCTTTGAATATCATCAATCTTCTTAGGCTGGGGCACACTGGCTCTTCAACTCCTGGTAGATGATGGTTTACCAACTGTTCTGCATATTTGTAGTCACTGCATCAGAATTAACAAGCCTCTAGAAAAAAAAAAAACTAGTGTCAGTAACCACCCCTCCCCCAAAAAACACCCTGAATAAAACTACTCTATTGAAGAGCACAACTCCATAGTAATTTAAATAATTTTGGATGGGAGAGGACTGTTTAATCTAATCAGGCCTCATGCCTTTCTGTCGTCTTGACATTGTCTTCATCCACAATAAAAGGCTAAATTTTTTTTTAAAGTGTATGCAGCCTGTTGGAGCAAGCTTTTAAGAAAACTCTCACACACCTAAAAATTCTGAAAGAACTATTGAATTATTTCAATTCATAATTTTGACTTTGAAGATTATTTTCACTTACTACATGAGTTAGAGCTGTAGTTTATACTGACTCTTCTATGTACCTTTATCTCTGTTTTCAGGTAACTAAAGGGATATGCAAATCTTGCTGTTGTTCTCCAGCTCTCACTTATCTTTACCAATAACAAGTTACAGAATTAAAAATGTTGAAGCCTGATCTAAACTTTCAAGAGTTGATAGTGATTTAGGATTGTTGAAAAAGCTAGGAATCAAGCATACAAAATTTTATAGATGCAAGAGTTAGCTTTCAACCAGTGAATTGCTGAATACTTTCTGGAAAATAAGCTTAAAAACAACACAAGAACTGAATCATTCAAATGATGCATTAGCAAATTCTGAAATGCAATTGAGCTCATCATTTCTGTTCTTTTTTCTTGCTCTGAATTGCTGTGCAGTTAAAATTTAACATACTAACAAAAGTGGCAATATCAGGATACAGGCAGAACAACAGCAGGCCTCATCTTTGTGTTGAAAGAGCCAACAGTAAAAATTAGAGATCAACACAGTTAGCAGGTCCAATCCAATCTCTGCAGAGATTCACTTACCTTAAAGGTGGAATTTTGTAAGGACAGGAAACCAGAAAGGAGGGAGGAGCAGGTAAAGCTAGCAAAGAATTTTTTAAGAAAATACTTTTTTCATAAAAAATGGTGTAACATCAAAGCAAAAAATGTTCATAAAGAAGGGAATTATAAGTATTTTCTTCTTCAAAATTTTTTTCTCTATAACTTTAAAATTGCCATAGATAAATTGCTGTGTCTAGCGGAGTCCCTCAAGGGTCGGTTCTGGGACCAATACTATTCAATATATTCATTAATGACTTGGATGAGGGAATAGAGTGCACTGTCAGCACGTTCGCTGATGACACAAAACTGGGAGGAGTGGCTGACACAACGGAAGGCTGCGCAGCCATTCAGAGGGACCTGGACAGGCTGGAGAGTTGGGCGGGAAGAAATTTAATGAAATATAACAAGGGCAAGTGTAGAGTCCTGCATCTGGGCAAGAACAACCCCATGTACCAGTACAAGTTGGGGGCAGAGCTATTGGAGAGCAGCGTAGGGGAAAGGGACCTGGGGGTCCTAGTGGACAGCAGGATGACCATGAGCCAGCAGTGTGCCCTTGTGGCCAAGAAGGCCAATGGCATCCTAGGGTGTATTAGAAGGGGTGTGGTTAGCAGGTCGAGAGAAGTTCTCCTCCCCCTCTACTCTGCCCTGGTGAGGCCGTATCTGGAGTATTGTGTCCAGTTCTGGGCCCCTCAGTTCAAGAAGGACAGGGAACTGCTAGAGAGAGTCCAGCGCAGAGCCACGAAGATGATGAAGGGAGTGGAACATCTCCCTTATGAGGAGAGGCTGAGGGAGCCGGGTCTCTTTAGCTTAGAGAAGAGGAGACTGAGGGGTGACCTCATTAATGTTTATAAATATGTAAAGGGCAAGTGTCATGAGGATGGAGCCAGGCTCTTCTCAGTGACATCCCTTGACAGGACAAGGGGCAATGGGTGCAAGCTGGAACACAGGAGGTTTCACATAAATATGAGGAAAAACTTCTTTACGGTGAGGGTGACCGAACACTGGAACAGGCTGCCCAGAGAGGTTGTGGAGTCTCCTTCTCTGGAGACATTCAAAACCCGCCTGGACGTGTTCCTGTGTGATATGATCTAGGCAATCCTGCTCCAGCAGGGGGATTGGACTAGATGATCTTTCGAGGTCCCTTCCAATCCCTAACATTCTGTGATTCTGTGATTCTGTGAACATATGCTAATCTTGAATGGAACTAGATTTCTGACCCTTATTCATTCTTTGCTTTCAGAAAATACCACTGAGACTTGCTAACAAAGCACATGCTTCACTCAACTCATGTGCTAGCCTGCATAAAGATGAGTAATCTGCTATCGCCTAGTATTAATGAAGAAGACTTATTACTTTAGCTTTGTATAGCTTCCAAAACGTAGTCTCACCTCTGATATCAAAGGGGTGATTTTGTGATTAATCTTATCTTTTTTTTTCTACTTGAAGTGACAGAAGATTGGAAAATAATCTGTGTCCGAACTCAGTTGATAAAAACACATTGTTGTCAATATAATACCATAAAAGTACTTTTTATTCAGGAGAAGTTTGCCTAAGTTCATTCACATATGCTAACCAATTCCTGATTAGTGCTTTCTCTCAATAAATCTGCTGGGTCAATAAGATCTTTTTGGGCTTTGTGGTCACTTCTCACTTGTCCTTTATGGTGGCTGTATTAGTAAAATCCTCTGACTGTGCGATCTCTATCTGTAATGTCCAAAAACATCTTTACCTGAAAAACATATATCCAAAAAATATTACCAACAGTTACTTCTAGTATGCATTGACCTCCTGAATTTCATAGACATTATGAAGCAAATGAAGAAAGAATTACATATACATTGCAATGTGCCTTTATGGCATTTTTCAGACAAAGTATGCTCATAAACCCATGTCTGTTCAGTCATGAAGAACGTCCAGTTTAGCAGTAAACATAATAGCATACAATTTAAAGCTGAATTTCCAGAATGCTCCCCGCAAATCATTCCTACTAATGAAGTCTTTCTATCAGACCAGCAATGTAACTTGCTACAACAAAGCCAGATGGACTCATGAGACCATAGAAGCCACATGGCCTCTTCTAGTTGTACACGGGCTGGTGTGCACGGTCGTGTAAAGAGCTAAAGACTTCTGACACTCAGGCTCTGAAAAGGTTTCATTTTGTTCCAGTTGTTGTCAAGACTCAATAAAAAATAAAAGGTAGGAGACTGAACCAGGGTAAATCTAAAGTGGAGAAGACTTTTCCTCCTAGCAAGCAAGCAAGGAAGGAGTCAGCTGAGTAGAATGATCCTACATCAAGCTAGCACGAGCTTCTTGAGATATCAAGTGTACCAGAGTCTAACAAGCACTTAAAATTCTGGCTTATTCAGCTTTGAACAAGAATTGTTTTTCTTCTACAAGGAACTTGAGGAGCGAGAACATCACCACTTTAATATACCACAGTAACAAGTGTGAGAATTATAATCCCCAGAGAAGTTTGAAGGAATACTAAAGATATAGTTTTCTTTTGGATTCCTAACTCTTGTCAATGGGGATAAATCTCTGATCATAAGCAAGTGAGTCCCACGGAGAAAAAGCAATGTCTGCTACCAGAATCAGTAATGGCCCTGTTGGATAGTTTTTCTGTTTCCTTCATCACATAATTTCTGGCTGTAGAGAGTCCAAGATTGAGAAGGCCACTTGATTCTCTGCTCTGATCTCTTGCATATCAGTGGCCATCAGGTTTTCCTGAATTTTCATGTTTTCTTTATCTAAAGTTTTTCTAGTACCTAATTCACTCATGCCTTAAATCATAATCCAAATTTTACTTACCTCAGGCTCTAATCTTTAGATTTTATCATAGCCTTGACTGTTAGATTTGGAGAGCTCTCTATTAGCAGATTTCTGTTCCTTATGTAGCTACTTATAGACAAAAGCCAAGTCTCTCTTTTACCTTTTGTTTGGGTAATTCATTGCAGCATAGATCAGAAACAGCTGAGCAGGCTTTACATTAGTTAGTTTGAGCTCATTCTTCCACACAGTGCTGTGGAATCATGACCTGATTTTTCTGTACTGACTTCCATTGCAGTTGAAAAATTAAGCTCATCGTCAGTGGTTTTTAGACCAAAAATAAAAGACAACATATATTTACACTGTGATGCTAAGGCATAGCGTTAGTTGTGAGTACAGAAAAGATTCATTTCACCTAACAAACAACCATGTCTAAAAAGTTAGATGTCTAAGTCTAACTCAATCACTCCCTTTATATGTAATAGAGTATAAGAGGCATCTTCAACAAATGATTCATAGTATCATAAAATAGGTGTCCAAGATGAGTTAGTTACCTGAGTCACCCTCTCTAGGTATATTTTTCTCTCCACTGACTATAAAAAGGATAATTATCCTAGATCTAGAAGGACAGCTTTAAGGAATGATTCAGGTGCCTATACAGAGATGTTGAAGATTATCTGAGGTATCCTCATGGAGCCAACAGAGACGACACAGAAGTTGAGACCCAAATCCATTTGCAGCAGCAGCTGGAAACCAGAATACTCCAAGTACCTCATATAGCAGCAAATGCTTAGGCAACTGAATTTCAGCCCTACATTCAGGTGAGGTAAAATTTCCATGATTACATGATTACATACTATAGTCTTTGTAGGCTTTTACCCAGTTATTTTAAATATTTCACAAACTAAAATTCTGAATGATGCATCAACATATTTGCTAGTGTGCATTGAAACATTACAACTGTCAATGATTTTGCTTCTACCAACAAATGCAGAGTTACATGAATGAACACATAGTTCAATAAATGGTTTACTCATGCTTTCTCTCTAATGATAAATTTATTTATAGAAAAATAAGTAAGCTGTATAACCTCACTAAAGTTGCACTGTGCAAATAAAACTTTTATTTGCCTGTTAGAGGGTCAGTGAAGTTTTCTGCACAAAGGGACTGAATTTTGAAAATTGTTTATTAGTAAAAATAATAATTAACTTATTTGATGACTTGGGTTTTTTCCAACGTGCACTATGTTCTATCTAGGCTCCTGAGCAACCACAAAGATCTCCATGGATGGGATACAGATACTGAGGGAGAGACAATCCAGCTGAAGAACAGAGTTTATATGGTGTTCTTGAATGACTCAGAACTGCAGCTCCCAAGAGGCATCATAGCAATTCTTTCTTTCAGAGTCAGTCCTGTCAATGAGTTAAATAAGCATTGAACTGATCTGTTTAGTCTTCCTCATGGCTTGAACGGGTGTACTCCACTGGATAGAAAACTAGTTGGATGGCCAGGCCCAAAGAGTTGTGGTGAATGGAGTTAAATCCAGCTGGCAGCCGGTCACAAGTGGTGTTCCCCAGGGCTCAGTATTGGGGCCAGTTGTCTTTAATATCTTTATCATCAATCTGGATGAGGGGATCGAGTGCACCCTCAGTAAGTTTGAAGATGACATCAAGTTGGGTGGGAGTGTTGATCTGCTTGGGGGTAGGAAGGCTCTGCAGGGGGATCTGAACAGGCTGGATCAATGGGCCGAGGCCAACTGTATGGGGTTCAACAAGGCTAAGTGTCAAGTCCTGCACGTGGGACACAACAACCCCATGCAATGCTACAGGCTTGGGGAAGAGTGGTTAGAAAGCTGCCTGGTGGAAAAGGACGTGGGGGTGTTGGTCAATAGCCGGCTGAATATGAGCTAGCAGCATTCCCAGGTGGACAATAAGGCCAGCAGCATCCTGGATTGTATCAGAAATAGTGTGGCCAGCAGGACTAGGGAAGTGATCATCCTCCCTGTACTCAGCACTGGTGAGGCTGCGCCTTGAATACTGTGTTCACTTTTGGGTCCCTCACTACAAGACAGACATTGAGGCGCTGGAATGAGTCCAAAGAAGAACAACGAAGCTGGTGAAGGTTCTAGAGCACGAGTCTTATGAGGAGTGCTGAGGGAACTGGGGGTGTTTAGTCTGGAAAAAAGGAGCCTAGGGGAGACCTTATCGCTCTCTACCTGGAAGGGGGTTGCAGTGAGGTGGGTGTCAGTGTCTTTTGCCAAGTAACAAGTGATAGGATGAGAGGAAATGGCCTCAAGTTGTGCCAGGGGAGGTTTAAATTGGATATCAGGAAAAATTTCTTGAATCACCTAATAAAGCATACTATAACAGTGGCATTAATATACTTCCTAAATCAAACATCTGCTCAAGTTTTTAATCTTTTATGTCATAAAACTGTTATCACCCAAGAATTATTTTGCTTTGACTTAAGGTTTACCTTAAGTCAAAAAAAATGGGACATCTCAAAGGTGCTCAGAGAAGCATGGCTCCTGAGTTTTTGGGAGTGTAATTTGACCAGATCCATAAAGGCCATGAGCATACAGGGTGTATTCAGACACAGGCTGGTGTGCCAAACCAGCCATTGAGCCTGGAAGTGCAAAGGAATATAAGTTAAAGCAGCTTTACTAAGTGGATAAGAGTGAGGGCATGTTTCCTCAAGCTTAGGGCTACACAAACACTGTTGTCCTTTATCTGAGCAGTGATACTCCACTGTGCTGTGCTCTGCAGATTTACCAGTCTCTAAGACTATGCATTACATATTAGTTCAACTTTACACACATATATTCAAACATTCAAACCTCAAAAGCTCTGCCTTATGTAGCTGATTAGACTCTTGAGGCACCTACATTTCTTTTAATCAACATTTCTTGGATTAAATCTCTAGAACACTGAAGAAAGGACTAAAATAAATTCTCTCATAGTTCAGATAAATTGTCTAATCACTGAGATAATTAATCAGTTTTCCCTTTTCCTCCTTCCTTTCTGCTCAATAAATAGTAATTATATAATGCAAAGTAGAAGAGCTTTGCGTTTCCTCCTGGCAGCAAGGAGAATGATCTTAAATGGACACAGTTTTGTCTCTTCCCACTCAGGGAGGACCTGTTCTGGTTTAGGCACTTAAACCAGGGGACTGAGGAATGAAAAAGAGCACTAACTCAGCATTGTTGCTCGAAGTCAGATTGAGTTTACATGGCTTGATGGATCACAGTAAATCTCTTGCGCTGAGGTACTCAACTCTCAAACACTCAAACGTGTTTAAAGTGTTTTAGATTAAACTTCTTTCACTGAAACCTAAGATAATACATTTGTGTCACATTTAGGATGAATTAAGAGTGTGTAGATGGCAGCGTACAACAGATAGTTGACAATGGAAGTCTCTGCGGTGATTCTCTCTACCTGCTACCCAACCCTGAAGGAATTCAATTCAGAATTAAGACACCCAAAGGCAAGTGTTTACACACAGATGTCTGCAAGTATGCTGATTCTTAATCTTTTATTATCGTGAATGGACTATTATTCAACAGAATCAATAGAAATAGAAGAGTGATTCAGGTCATCATAAAATAGGTATCTGGTGGTGTAATCTGGAGCTGTATTGTTGAACAATATCACTAATTATCAATGGTTGAACCATCCCCATGAGGTAATTATTTGTCCCTTCTGACTACAGAAAGAGCCTAGACAAACAGATTAGTTCAGAAGCCTAATTCTTACACGGCTGGAATTAGGTGAGATCAATCTCAATGGTTTTATTGCAAGTTTTTGTTTCTGTCTCCCTCTTACTATTCATCCTTTGGCCATTATTCCTGCAAATTTCTCTGCTACATTGAGAATTCTCTGCTAACATTTTTAGCAGTGGTTGAAAAAAGAATAAATGGGGACATATCCTGATTGCCTTAGATTTTTCTGAAGTTTCTGTAGACCATTTTCAAAAAGAAATAGGTAAACAGGTCTTGGTTTCTCAATGGAGAAATAATATGATAAAGTGCTGTTCTCCTAAGGTGTGTATTTTTGGTTTCTCAGGACAGTAAGACTAGAGAAAGAAAATCTTTTAAAGCAAAATGACTTGTAATGATGAATCACAACTGAGAAGGGGGATATACCGAATCATCCTGTTGGCTGTATAGATTACAGTGTACAGACAGCTCAGGCTCTGATGTAATGGGAAGCACTGTCTATGGCACTTCACCAAGAACTAGAAGGCTTTATATTATTACACGAGTGTCTCCTAAATGAGCATGAGGATTAATTTTCAGAACTCTGAACCAAAAACTAAAAATAAGTTTTGCTGTCTCACACTGTTAGATTTATTACATGGTAAGTCCCACCACTTTATTCTCCAAATTGCAGCAAATTGGCCCTGATTTTTTTGAAAGTTGGCCTTATCTCATGCAACCCCCAGATAAACTCCTATTTTATTTTGTATTGTTTTTCTAAATTAAAATAGCAAATTATACAAATTAAAGTCCCTCCAAAGTGTTCTGTTGATATATGCACCTAGACTTGCTGAGTTAGGAAAAATATGAACTCTTGATCCTTTTCTCAAAATCTGACATAGAGACCTGAAGTTAAAAAATTTTGTTTTCAAGTGATCTAGGGTTGTTTCTTCACTGTTGGAAAGCGATTGATTAAGTTAAATACAATGCAAGTTGAGGTCTCCCCAAATATGAACAAGCACAAATCCTTTCCACAAAGAAATTCTGAAAGTCCACAATATCCTTAACAAGATTAGTTTTGAAATATATACATACCATGTATAGCACCTTCATGCTGACATTCACAGTCTCCATTTCCTATCTTTGTCTTTCTTCTTATTCTGTATATAGTTCATGGGGTGCGATATAATATGATCTATTGAGAGCATTCATTCTCCTAGTAAAATGCTTCAAGCAATATCATTTTTCATTGGCTTAGCACTACTAAAATCTAACTTAGATACCCACACAAACATAGGCTGTTAAATTATAGGTTCATATTTAATATTGTTCATGGAAATATATTTTTATGCATGTACACATACAGACCAACGGAATCCAAAACAAAACAAAAGCCATACGCAAATGAGAGGGCTACTTAGATTAAGCATTTATCTGAGTTAAAATAATTGCATTATCCTGAAACCCAATCATGTTTCTTTTGACTAAAATGTGGAATTTTCGCTTCTTGTTGAATATTTTTGGTAGGTGTCTTGTTAGAGAGAGTGACAGAGCAGTCTCACACACAGTAAATTAAAAACACATAGTATTGCCATTTTATAGACACAGATATTGTTAAAATAAGATACCAACAGAACTCTCTTACTCTGAGTCTTTCATGAATAATGCATGAGAGGTTTTTTTCAGTATTACAGTAAATACAGCTCAAATTCATTCAACAAGCAACAAGAGCCTGATGTTTCTATCACCCCACAGGAATCATGATGAAGTTTCAGAATTGCATACAGCTTTATATATTTATCTTATTAAATCATTCCTTTAAGATATAAGTTTAATCTTCATAGGCATCTTCCTGTTTAAGCAGGCTGGCAAACTAAAACGAATGCTCTTTGGAGAACAGATCAAGAATACACTAGGAAATCCCAGATGACCTTCTGATCATGCATGAGTTACTGCATGACTGACAGGCTTGTTCTGTCTCCATGTATGATTCATATAAAAGATCATGTTAGTGACTTCAAACAGTAGATAAAATTAATTCACAAATTAGGAGATACATATCTGTATGAGTTTCTGTATTTACGGCACTGTAATGAGACCAGGCTTAGCCGTGCTTGGTGTGTGCATGGAATTTATATTCTCATTAAAAATCTATCATATTAAAAATGTACAACTAGAAAATACATCATATTAAAGTTATGGACTGGCCAACATCTGGCAGTTACCATTTAAACCTTAAAATAGTGCCTGCACTGTCACTCCGCATGCATATCATACAGGATGGAGAATAAGCGGCATTCCTGTCTGACTTGTGTTTAAAAATCTTCTAACACAATCCGTCTTGAAATCTAGCATGGAAGACCACACATATGTACAGCAGCATGAGACCTTTTCTCTCCACATTCAGCGTGCTATGCACTTGTAATCCAAGACAGTCAAAAGTGCTTACAAAGAAGCTGCCCCTTACACAAATGTTCTTAAAGATAGATACAAAAAAGGAAGGGATTCTACAGCGATCAGTTTACATTAATTTCACCTTCGTTTGAACGTCACAGGAATCCAACATTGCTAGTTAGATTGATTAGTATGTTAGGAACTTTATCTTCTATAACTTCACACTCAGACTGAATAAAGGAACTTCGGGATAAACTACTCAGTTAACCACCTTTATCCTGCTACAGATGATCACGCTATTAAGATATTTTGGCCTTGCCTGTTCACTTACTTAGGTTATTCAATATTTTAATTAGTACCATCTTCTTTCCCACTCAGATCCCTAAAACCTTTATTTCCAGTCATTGTTGTAGAAAGAAGGTAATAATTCTAATTGTTTTTCTAAACTTCTATTAAATATTCAGGTTTTGCATCTTGGAAGACCCCCAAATCATAAAGAAAGAAACCAATGTTTTAAATTTTCCAAGAAATAACTTCCACATGGGCTGTGATGAATTTTTGTCTGCCGTTTATTTCAGCTACCCCATTGAAACACATATAAGGCTGACCAATTGATTGTTTTCAGGATAGTCTGCTCCATTCCCCTTATGATCCAATCTCTGTAAGTATTTAATATCTTCATGTGGACCCCTCTATTAGGGTCCCAGTGTGGATCTTGTAAGGGAAAGTGATTTTTATATCTTCCCCTGTATTCCTAAATTGATCATTAGCCAGGTCTTGGGCTGTTTTTAATATTAGCTGGTTTTCAGTTTCTGTCAAATGGTCTAGTAACAATTGAATGTCACTCCAGTCAGGATTATGCTGTTTTATCAGAAACTGAAAATGCCTGATCACACCTATAGGATCACTTTGGTAGCCTTTTGCTACATTTTTCCACGCTTCGAGATCAAAAGAAGAGAAGGGGACTTTTATTAAAATAGGAGCTCCATCTGGCCCCACTGCTTCTCTTAAAGGGACTGGCAATATTATTCGTTCCCTTCTCCTTCGAGTTCAGGAGGATATCGGGCTATCCGGGAAAGTGTCTGAGTCAGAACTTTCATCCCCCCCTGCTGGGCCTCGACCGGAGGTTTGTAATGTTCTGGTAAATCTTCCACCCCCGGACTCTTTGATTTCCCTAACTTCGTACACCTTTGCCCTATACTGCAAGCAGAACAGCATCTCTTCAACTTTCCTTTTCCTTCCCTCTTGCTGTCCTTCTCTAGAGCCAACACTGAGGGATCTTGTGGGGCCGTTAATCCACTACTTCTTTGGTATTCAGGATGATTTTGGAGACTAAAAAACATATCTGTATATGTGACTTCATCCCACTTTCCTTCCCTTCTTAAAAATAGCGTTAGTTGTAATAAGGTATTGTAGTTCAGTGTTCCATTAAAAGGCCACTTTTCTCCCTCTTCCAGTTTATATAGGGGCCACCACTGATTACAATACTTTATTAAAGTCTTTCTATTCACGTTCCCAACTGGAGGGCCTCCTATTGCCTTCCAATGAGTTAAAATACAGCCCAGAGGGCTCTTCTTTAATATTCTTCCACTCTGCCTATTTCCCATCGTAACTGTTAACTAGTCTTCCCTTTTCACTGACCGAGAAACACGCACTGGTTAAACTGACAACAGTAATACCGTACCCAAGATAAGAGATGCAGAGGAGTGCTTTTCCCACAGTGTATACTCATAAAGTCGAGGCAGTCTTTTAGATAAAATTCCTGCCTTCCAGTGTGGGTGATGATATACTTACTACACTTTGAGCACTTTTAACATGAACAAACAGGCAACAGTGGTGACAAAACGGGCAGGCGCTTGTGCGTACTCCACGCTGAGGGGTTAAGATATAATTTTGTTTTGCATCCCCTCCCATACAAATTTCATTGATTTTTCAAACTTGCTTGTGTGTCATTCACTTCATTTGTCTCCGACCGCTCTCCTCGCGGAGAACACGGAACCGCGGATCAGAACTCCATACTCGCTCCGCAGCTGCGCTGCATCTCTCTCATACAGCACAGACACTCATTTACATAAAAGGGCCCGTTGCATTTCTCACTCACACCACAAAACATGCCAATTAAAACAATAGTCTCTCGTAAATCGTAAGCTGTTCGCCACAGGTTAACACCAGACAATATATCTTAAATCATAATACATGGTACCGGGTTCTTACAGCAGATGACAGTTAAGATGACAGTTACTGTTACAATGCTGCAGCAGATGACAGTTACTATTATAATGCACATAAAACTCCTGCCACCGCGGCCAAGAGAACTCAATTTATGATGCCCAGTTTTCCTGGTGAAGTACCCAACTCACCCTACAAAGATATTCCGAGCACATTACCGGTACGTTACCCTACCTCCCAGGAAAAAGGGAGGGATTTGAATTCCGGGTACCTGGTACAGGGCTCACCCTACTATGGGGACTCAAACCGCAACCCCCAAGGGCCCAACCACCCAGGGGCGAACCTCGCGTAGGACATCTCCTCACAACTTACAGGTACCCCTTATTAAAACACACCTGGTCTGCCAGCGATGATCCTTGTCTGTCCCCGCGGTGATCTGGGTGAGTCGAGGAGTCCTCCCGAGAAATCTTGGGGGCGCCCAGAGGAGTCCCATCCTCAGCAGGTCCCGCAGCCAGACAGAGAGTGTCCCATCTGGGGTGCCAAACTGAAATGCGGAATCAAACTCTATAACTCATTAAAGGGTTATAAAGCAGGTATGTTTGTTACAGCACTGGGTGCAAGGGGGATCTCTCCTTCAAACTTGCACCCTGGACCACAAAGTAAGCATCCATTTATTATACAAAATATGCATATTCATTAATATGGGCTGGGTTATTACAATTAGTTCTGGGAATAGGTGTGACTATGGTAATTATTTCCAGGAACTCATTATCATGACTCCAGGAACTCCTCCTTCTGGCACTTGTGCACTGTTATCTGGTGGTCTTTTATGGGGACCTTCAGGATGAAGGCTCGTAGTCTTCTTCACTGTGTACTCTCCACCTTTGTCCTAGAATGCTGAGTTGGCTGAGCTTCTGTCACGGTTTAAAGCTGGGCCAGCTATTAACCAGGTGGCAGATGCTCTCTGTTAACCCTCTCCCCCCCGCCCCAAGTGAAAGGGAAAGGGAAAAGGGAGAGAGACTTATGGGTTGGAAAGTTAAAACAGTTTTAATAAACTATAATAATGAAAAAGAATATAATAACAATAATAATAGAAATAACCAAATATATACAAATATGTACAAAACCAAGATCAAGAGCTTGGAAATCCTCCTCAGGCAGAGTTGCTCCCCCCAGTACAGACAGAGGGGAAAAGGCAGTACCTCCCCCCAACACAGACAGAAGGGAAAATGCAGTAGCTCCACCCAGCACGGGCAGAGGGCAAAATGCAATAGCGCTCCCTGCCATCACACCTGCAGGCTTTTAACTGGAAAATTGGCAAAGCTGGTACCAATCAGTGTGAGACAGGAGGGCCCCTCCCTCCTGGGCCCCACCTCCAGGAGGCAGTGGGTTAGTGATAAATAGGAAAGTGAGAATGATGTGTGTGGGATGGAATACCTCGTTGGTCAATCTTGGGTCACCTGCCCTGTCTGCTCCCCCCTGCAGCTGCGACCCCCCTTTGGCTCTTCACTTGTAAGCAGTGAGGAATTTAGCAGTGACCTTGGTTTCTCTAAGACTAATTGGCCTGGTTTGGGCCAAACCAGGACAGCTTCTAAACCGCAAGACCAGTTCTAACCTGTTTGTGTACCAGCAGTTCCTCTTATCTATACTTTTTAGCTTGTTAGCAGAATTTCGAGCCTGTTGTTATGTCTCCCTGCCTGCCTTCTCATCCCAAGATGTTTTTAACTCTTGTCCTGTTTTCCCATATCACCATGATATTAATGATGAAATTGAAATATTTCAGCTTCCAGAACTGGCTTGACCTGTCTGTAGGACTTCTGAAAGGATGAGCTAAGGCTGTAGGAGAGAAAGGGGGAAAGAACAAGCATGACCAGGCTTTTTTTGGAAACTTCAGATTTTAATATCATGCCATTGGACAGGTAGAAGCTAGAGGAACTAATGAGATATGGCAGTAGCACACAGAATACCTGACAGAGGTGAGAACACAGCAATGTACTGGTGGTCAGAGGAGTGGCACAGATACAGAAAGAGAGCAAGACCAGGAACAGGGAATGGATGAGTGAGGCCAAGGCAGGCAGGTCCAGGTCAGGAGAGGCTGGAAAAAAGTAGCTAAACCATGCTATTACATTTTTGTCAATGCACAATGTATTTGCACACAGATTTGAGAGCTGAATGAACAGAACTTTTCCACATGTCTTGGACTCACCAGAAAGGCTCACATTCCCAGCTTGTCCCATACATCTTTCAAAATGTATCTGAGCACCACGGTTAATATCCTAATTGATTCCTATTAGTGCATCTCCAGACTGCCTATTGGCATAACGGTTACAAAGACCAACTCTACATATGGATCAATATTGCTGGGTCCAGACATCCTGACATTATGTACTCTGAGTCCAACCTCAGCTACCTTCCTATTGCTGATAACGAGCTGCCTTATCGGGGAGAACGCTTAACAGTCTGTCCCCAGGCTATGTATCTCTTTCCTTTACATAGACATCAGGACTGTCTTTCACTCTCAAAAGAAATATTGTCCTTTAATAAGGAGTCAACAAAGGTCTTGCTGCTGATATATCTTGCTGTCTGAATATCGGTACCATGCATCAGAAACATTCTCTGGAATCTGATGCCAAACTAGAGAGGTAGGGAAATATCTGTCGTAAATTGTAACACTGCACTCCTCTAGGCTGTGCAGAAATGCCCAGAACATAGCCAGAAATTGTAACCACCTATCTAGGGAGATGTTAATTTTCTATTAATGAATAGGATTTCAAAAGATCATAAAATAAGCATCTAATTATCTTAAATTAGGGGCTGCCTACTTATGAACAGAACTAAGAAATCATATGAAAATGCTTATTATATGTATGTTCTGCTTAAAACAGATATGTTCAAAGTTTTGCCCACAAGTCATCTGAGATAAATGAATGAAATGATATCTATTGTTTAATCAAACTAAACATCCCCTATAAAAACAGGTGCACTGCCAAGAGAGACTGTATACACCTACAACACATCTGCACCAGTTTCTCCATATGAAAACAGAAACATGTGGGCAGCATTACATAATTAATTCTGTAGTCACTTCTCAAATTTCAGTAGTAATGTACAAAGAACTATGAGCAGTATCTCACCTTTGTTAACATGTACAATAACATTCTGCATTTTATATAACCTTTTCTCCAAACCTCATAAACCTATAAAATCCTTATGCTTATCATCAGTTTGATAGACTGAGGAGGGGATACAGAATCATTGTTTCCAGAGAATCATCATCTCAAGAGTAATGACATTCTGCCAATCAGCAGGGCATACAATTTACTTTTAACACTGTAATTTTGGTTTTTAATCATATACCAAAGAGGATAAAAATACTCAGGGCAGAATTAGAATTACCAAATTACAGAATGAATGACATTGGAAGGGACCTGTGGAGATTGTCTAGTCCAACACCCAGCTCAAAGTAGGGTCAACTAGTACAGGTAACTCAGGACTATGTCCAGTTTGGCTTCGAATATCTCCAAGGATGAAGATCTGGGGGGAAACATAGTAACAAAGGATGAGGAAAAGGCTGAGGTACTTTGGGAAGTGATCGTCCCCCTGTACTCGGCACTGGTGAGGCCGCACCTGGAATACTGTGTTCACTTTTGGGCCCCTTGCTACAAGAAAGACATTGAGGTGCTAGAGAGAGTCCAAAGAAGGACAAGGAAGCTGGTGTAGGGCCTAGAGCACAAGTCATATGAGGAGCAGCTGAGGGAACTGAGGGTGTTTAGTCTGGAGAAAAGGAGGCTGAGGGGAGACCTTATCGCTCTCTATAACTACCTGAAAGGAGGTTGTAGTGAGGTGGGTGTCAGTCCCTTTTCCCAAGTAACAAGTGATAGGACGAGAGGAAACAGCCTTAAGTTGCGCCAGGGGAGCTTTAGATTGGATATTGGGAAAAATTTCTTCACTGAAAAGATTGTCAAGCAGTGGAACAGGCTGCCCAGGGAAGTGGTCAAGTCACCATCCCTGGAGGTATTTAAAAGACATGTAGCTGTCGTGCTTAGGGACATGGTTTAGTGGTGGACTCGGCAATGCTAGGTTAATGGTTGGACTTGAATGTCTTAAAGGTCCTCTCCAACCAAAACAATTCTATGATTCTATTCTATGATTCTATTATTTGTTTAACATCTTCTTTTCTAGAGAGAAACCTTGGAATGCTTAGTTCAGATTTTGTCATTTTCTGCATCATACGTAGACTTTTGTAAAGAATGAAGGTCAAGATTTTGATAAGTAAATAGAGTTGTGTTCTTTGGAAGTATATCAGGTGCTTATTTTCACTGAAATAATCTGTCATCTGAAGAGCTTTGATCACCCAGTCTTGGTGGCATCATTTTTAATTGCCTAATTTTTTAAATCATAAAGAAATCCAGCGATCAGATGATAAATGGTCTGTAGTTGCAAAAAAAAAAGTGTTTGAAACTGAATACTGAAACTGATAGTGATACAAACAAGATATTTAATTACTTCAGAAAATCTCTTCCAAAAAAAATTTTGTGAAATCCATTTTACTTCGCAAAATGTCATTGATGGAATTGGATTGAACTATTAATAGTTAAAATAGTCTTGTTCAGTGTTTCCACATTACAAATTGAGATCCACAGGCTTTGCTTCCCATCAGGTATTATTCTACTCTAACATTTTGATCACTAGGCTATCATTGTCTGGCCATACAAGGCTTCTGCTACTCACATTTTCATACATAGTAGCACTAGTAAAATGAAATATATTTCTGAATGTCATAATCCATCAAAAATGCCATAGATTTAAAATTCCAAATACCTCCACAATTACAATAGATAATGGTTGTTGCACTGTCATGAGACCAGAAATGCTTGCAGAAAGAGCTAATTTTCCACTTCCTGCTTTAGTGAAAAGAATTATTTTAGTTTTCCAATGCTTAAGTATTTTTTAATACTTTTCAGATTTTTTTCATACTTGAGTTATAGGAATAAAACACACCATCATTCCTTGACTTTGAAGTTTCATAGTAAGGTTTTAAAAATTATGAATAGCATTATAAAATAAACAAAAATATCACTTCACCATTGCAAGTCCATTAGTTATTTCTATAGTGAATTAGTCGTTTAAGATCTGAGAGCAGCATGATTTCAAAATTGAAAGGCAGACATGTAGGAAAACTCATTGTATAACCAAAATTACCTTCTCTCCATGCTCATTTCTCATTTCTCCCCTAACTACCTGCTAAGTAGATAAAAATCACTCCGGATCAAGCACAAATCACATTCCTGCTATTAAAGACAGTGAAATTAGTAACATCTTTTCTTCTTCCTGAAATTGGCTTTACCTTTCCTTCTCTCAAACCAAGATGATGTCTTCTCTTTCTCCTAGAACTGTTCAGATAACTTTTCCCGGTGTTATTCTCTGCCCTCTGTGATTGCCTAGCACACTGTTATCAGCAATAGATTTCAATATCGACATACTAGATGCCACCTGCCGTTGGAAACCCCAGACATCTGTCCTTTGTGTTATTGCAGTTATGCATGTTGTCCTTTGACCATTTGGGCTAGAATTTCTAGAGATTTCTTCCCCCAAAAGATATGAATAATATGTCTCAAGTATATTGAAGAAACTTGAGAAAGTTAACAACACTGTCTGGTTACTCAGTAATGAACAATATTTCCCCACTTGGAAAAAAAAAAAAAAAAAGAGGAAAAAAGGCTTTCTTGTGTTTGCATGGGCAAAATAACTAATCACTATGTATCTTGCTTAGACTATTCCTCACTTCTGTTTTGTAGTCTATGATAGAGGAGTCCAACTGCTGGAAAGGTTTATCTCTTGCCCCAGTCACGATGTTACCATCTTCACCACTTGTCTGCTGCTGCACTTATCGCCCTTCTCTGCCCATCTTTTCTGGTAAAATCAGCAGGGTTTCATCTCAGAGAGGAACCCAGGGGTCCTGACTAAATTCTTAGCATGACAGGGAAAAGAAATTGGTGTCTCCTTCCCATTTTCTTGGTTTTACTCTATTTAAACTCAATCCTGTTACAGGCTGCAGCATGGTCACGTGTTCACCCAGGTACACTGAAATGAGATCTCTCACCACAGGTGTTCAATTCTGAATAAAAAATCGAGCATCAAAATGTATTGGAATGCTAACAATGCCTCAAATCTTTATATAACTTGATTGTAAATGAGGATTAGCCTACCCTGGCAGCTACCTTTACTTGCTAGCAGGTGTTGGCAGAACATTTTTTCCCTGGGGAGATTTCTCTCCATCTGCAGTTTTAAATAGCTTTGAATTCCTCTTTTGATCCATTTATCTATAAAGATCAAAAGCAATTTTTTTGTTTAAGGTTTCACACCAGCATCCTAGTAGGCAAAAAAAGGAAGCTATCAAGACTCCCTCCTCCAAGCAGAGGGACCATATCACTGGGCAGTAGAAATGTGCTCACATATCCTTACTGCCTCTCACACTATAGCTTCTTGCTTTTTTTGTCCATCCAGTGGCACAACTTCTTCAGGAAGAATGGTTACGGTTCTATTCCTACATATTGTCAGTCTTACTTATGGCCTGGAAATAAGGCTATTCTACTAGGAAATTGAAGTCAGATGTTCAAAATGCTGAGAAGGACAGAGAATCAGTTATTCATATTCTAAAGGTGTGCACATACTTCTAAACCTAGTTGTAACCCTTAGCCTGGGTACTCTTGTGCCAGGCTCCTATGTAACACATGGATGGCTCTTTTCCCCTCTTCACCCAGCATCTTCGTGAAGGACACACACTAGAATTGTGCCTTCTGTGTTGAACTCTTGAGTTGAGGTTACATGTTGAATGTGGATTTTTCCAGTTGTGGAGCTAAAGACAGTCAACCCTAGCAGATAGTTCAGCTGAGTCAAGATAGGACAAGTAAGAAAATTACTGTGAAACTGTTCTTCCTTATACCTTTTACCTCCTTACTACTTCCTTATTTAGAGGCATTATGAATTTCAGGGTGAGCTGTTTCTTCTCCTTCCAGATAAACGTCAAGGTAAATTTACAGCTCTGGCATCAGCTATGCCATTTACATGTATATACTACAATATCAGCTGTGTTGTGACTGTGATCACTGATTCTGTGTTTATAACATTCTAGCTGACAGGTAATGCAGTTGAACAGATTGGAAAGATATTGTGCCCTTAACAGCCTGGCTTCTACAATAAAATGACACATTAGATAAGCGACACGCTATGTTTTGCACTGATGTCTCAGCACAGTTTTGTATTTTCAATTATTAGCGTTAGCTAAGCAGCCTTTACAGTATGTCATTATTTACACTTATGCAATATCTTCAACGATAGCATCAAAGAGCAGATGTCAGACATTCTAGCCTTGTAACAAAAGCCTCCAGAGCATGATGAACATATAAAAGGAAATGTTCTTAAGAAGGCTGTCAGGTCCTTGCTCTTCTGCAGCCTGAGAGCCACATGGCACTCAGTGGAGTCAATGGAAATCTTTTCATTAACCTCAGCGAGCTTTGGATTAGTACTTCAAGTTTCTGTAGTAGTCCTGATCACAGAATCACACAGAATCACAGAATGTTAGGGATTGGAAGGGACCTCGAAAGATCATCTAGTCCAATCCCCCTGCCGGGGCAGGATTGCCTAGACCATATCACACAGGAACGCGTCCAGGCGGGTTTTGAATGTCTCCAGAGAAGGAGACTCCACAACCTCTCTGGGCAGCCTGTTCCAGTGTTCAGTCACCCTTACAGTAAAGAAGTTTTTCCTCATATTTAAGTGGAACCTCCTGTGTTCCAGCTTGCACCCATTGCCCCTTGTCCTGTCAAGGGATGTCACTGAGAAGAGCCTGGCTCCATCCTCATGACACTTGCCCTTTACATATTTATAAACATTAATGAGGTCACCCCTCAGTCTCCTCTTCTCTAAGCTAAAGAGACCCAGCTCCCTCAGCCTCTCCTCATAAGGGAGATGTTCCACCCCCTTCATCATCTTCGTGGCTCTGCGCTGGACTCTCTCTAGCAGTTCCCTGTCCTTCTTGAACTGAGGGGCCCAGAACTGGACACAATATTCCAGATGCGGCCTCACCAGGGCAGAGTAGAGGGGGAGGAGAACCTCTCTCGACCTGCTGACCACACCCCTTCTAATACACCCCAGGATGCCATTGGCCTTCTTGGCCACAAGGGCACACTGCTGGCTCATGGTCATCCTGCTGTCCACTAGGACCCCCAGGTCCCTTTCCCCTACGCTGCTCTCTAACAGGTCTGTCCCCAACTTGTACTGGTACATGGGGTTGTTCTTGCCCAGATGCAGGACTCTACACTTGCCCTTGTTATATTTCATTAAATTTCTCCCCGCCCAACTCTCCAGCCTGTCCAGGTCTCTCTGAATGGCTGCGCAGCCTTCCGGCATCTCAGCCACTCCTCCCAGTTTTGTGTCATCAGCGAACTTGCTGACAGCGCACTCTAATCCCTCATCCAAGTCATTAATGAATATATTGAATAGAACTGGTCCCAGAACCGACCCTTGCGGAACTCCGCTAGACACAGACCTCCAACTGGACTCTGTCCCGCTGACCACTACTCTCTGGCTTCTTTCCTTCAGCCAGTTCACAATCCACCTCACTACCCGATCATCCAGACCACACTTCCTCAGCTTAGCTGCAAGGATGCTGTGGGAGACCGTGTCAAACGCTTTACTGAAATCGAGATAGACCACATCCACAGCTTTACCATCATCTATCCACCGGGTAACATCCTCATAAAAGGCTATCAAGTTGGTTGAGCAAGACTTCCCGTTGGTGAAGCCATGTTGACTGCCCCTAATGATCCCCCTATCCTTGATGTGTCTAGAGACAGCACCAAGAACAAGTTGCTCCATCACCTTTCCGGGGATGGAGGTGAGGCTGACCGGTCTATAGTTACCCGGGTCCTCCTTCCTGCCCTTTTTGAAGACTGGAGTGACATTCGCTTTCCTCCAGTCCTCAGGCACCTCTCCCGTTGCCCACGACTTAGCAAAGATGATGGAGAGTGGCCTAGCAATGACTTCCGCCAGCTCCCTCAGCACCCGCGGATGCATCCCATCAGGGCCCATGGATTTATGGACGTCCAGGTTGCTTAATTGGTCCCTGACCCAGCCCTCATCAACCAAGACAGATTCCTCCTCTATCCTGACTTCTTCTGAGGCCGCAGGGGTCCAGGGCTCCTCAGGACAACTTCCAACAGTATAGACAGAGGCAAAGAAGGCATTCAGTAACTCCGCCTTCTTTTTATCCTCTGTCTCCAGGACCCCCACCTCATTCATCAGTGGGCCTACATTGCCTCTAGTGTTGACTTTACCTGCAATGTATTTGAAGAAGCCCTTTCTGTTGTCCTTGACCTCTCTTGCAAGGTTTAATTCCAAGGAGGCCTTAGCTTTCCTAGTTGCCTCCCTACACCCTCTGACAACAGACTTACATTCCTCCCAAGTGGCCAGCCCCTCCTTCCACGATCTGTACACCTTCTTCTTCCACTTGAGTTTGCCCAGCAGTTCCCTGTTCAACCATGCAGGTCTCCTGGTACCCTTCCTTGACTTCCTACCTGTTGGGATGCTCTGATCTTGAGCTCGGAAGAAGCAGTCCTTGAACGCTAACTAACTATCTTGGGCCCCCTTACCTTCTAGTACCCTGTCCCATGGGATTTCCCCTAGCAATTGCCTGAAAAGGCCAAAGTTGGCCCTCCTGAAGTTCAGGGTTGCGATTCTGCTAGCTATTCTGTTCCTGCCACATGAGATCCTGAACTCTACCATCTCATGGTCGCTACAACCAAGGCTGCCCTCAACCTTCACCGCTTCAACCAGACCCTCCTTGTTAGTGAGGATCAGATCCAGCAGCGCTCCTCTCCTAGTTGGCTCATCCACCATTTGCATCAGAAAGTTATCATCAATGCACTGGAGGAACCTCCTGGACTGGGGATGGCTGGCTGAGTAGGCCTCCCAGCAAATATCAGGGTAGTTGAAATCAGTGAAATCAACAGTGAAAAATCAGTGAAATTAACAGTGCCTGATCAGGCACTGTTAATGAGATGAGCTGAAAAATGCCCTTAGAAGCTAGAAAGACAGAAGATATTGTTTCATCCATCCATTTCTGACAAGAGTGAAGGGCCACAATGGAGGAATGTAAAGAGATATCACACAGTGTCTCAAGATGGGAAACGAAAATGCTCATTATACTCTAAAATTCCAGAGGGACTTATATGGGTGAGTTTCTATTGGCTCCCTAATAATTCCTCTTAAGGATAAATCTATAAGAGGAATTAGAAGGGAGATAATGACTGAGGTTGATATATATTTGCTGAAACTTCTTTCCTATCTGTCAGGACCATGCCTATAGGCTTTTAAGCATTTCAGTGCCACTTCTTAAGAGGAAACCACAATGAATACTTAAACGTAGCTAAACTGATCACAGTTGATCACTTTAAATTATATAAAAAAAATATTTTCTCACAATGCTAACTCATTGCCACAGCAAATTCTGGATAATAAGGATGTAAAAACGGGTTCAAAAAGTAGTTAGGCATATTTTTGGATGAAATGTTCATCTAGCAGTATTAAAAATAATGGTGTGGATACAACTAAGCCTCGTGAAGTTTCTAGGAAAAACGTTTGTGGGAGGACATACTTAGGAATAGCATTTCCTAAGCATCCGCTCTCAGCCTCTATCATAGACAGTGGCTTACATAAACTAGATGTCTTGGTCTTCAGTGTGAACCCAAAACTGTCTGCTACTAGGCCAAACAGTGCATTTTAAAGGTTGTGATTGTCAGGTAGAGAGACAGAAAATAAGGGAGAGAGAGAGATAGATAGATAGATAGATAGATAGATAGAACAAAGACATAAAAAAGTAAACAGATCAGTTGTGCATTAGGTGGAGGTGTCTCACAGAGACAGAGATAGTTCATGTTACTCATTTGCAAAAGAAAAAATTACTGCGAAAAGATAGAAAAAAACAGCCTACTGAAAGTAATAAAACTTAACTAGAATTAGCTTTAAGGTAAATAGTCCCATATGTGTAGCTTTGGTAAGGTTTTGTCCATTATGCTGTCATTTGCCAAGATCATATGTTTTAGAATATATATATATTGTTTATATCTTGGAAAAATTACAAATTGTCATGTCCCTCCTTCCAGCAGGAAAGCCTGGATGGAAGAAATTTCTCATGTTCTCATGTTAAAACTTTCTGTGTAAAAATAGAAAAATGTCGTGACACCTATTAACTTTGTGAACCCTCAAACCATTTCCTAACAAAAAAAGAAAGGACACTTGAGAAAATACAAAAACCTTCAGAATATTACAATATGAAGTACTGTTGATACCGAAATCTTTCATGTTTGTTTATCATCTGTACACTCTCAAACAGAATTTTTTTCCAATACATCATTGTATATTTTACAGTATATTATAAAAACAATAAGCAATTGGAACAGTCTCTGTCAAAATTTTGAGAAAGTGAAATCATACATTTCATTTTTGAGCAAGATATGATCAAGAAATCTTAATTTAACACAAGAATGACTAGATGAAACTCTGATATTATTACACTTAGCACCAGACAGGATTAATTCTATCATTCTTTTTTGCTATGAAATTTATTAAGTGATTAAATTTCATACTTCAGGTTTAGTTGGAATATGATAGATTTCATACATGAAAATGAATTTGGAAATTTAAACATGCCTGACATACTCTACTGAACATACCTGACATAACCTATTAAAAATCAATAAAGCTACGTGTGGAATTTAAGAGCACTTCTTTAGTTCTAACTAGTCCCTTGATTCCTTGACAACTATCAAGAAATGACATTCCTACTAAAGGGAAAACTATTGTTTACTTCAATGCAGCCAGAATCACACTGCATCTGCGGCATTTGGTTGTGCAATTGTATGTGTATTTCCTTGTTTATAAAATAGTCGTACTTCTACATTTTTCCCCCTGAGCCTTCTAATATTTGCATAACAAAATAAGTTGCATCTTTGTCACAGTTTAAGGCTGGGCTGGCTATTAAACTGGTGGCAGACGCTCTCTGTTACCTCCCCCATCCTCCACAAACACACACAGAAGGGGAAGGGAAAGAGAAAAGGGAGAGAGACTTCTGGGTTGGAAAGTTAAAACAGTTTTAATAAACTATAATAATGAAAAATAGTATAATAATAATAATGGAAATAATTAGATATATACAAATATATACAAAACCAAGATCGAGCTCCCCCGATGTCGGCCACGTCCCCACCGGCACTGCAGGGCAGGCTCCGGGAATGCCCAGGCTGGACCCGGCGACGGACGAGAACTGGATTCAGGAATGCACGGATCGGGATTGGGGGCAGCAGGAAAACGGACAGAGTCCTCTTTGGACACCAGCTATAGCAGAAGGGGTGAGACCCTCGTGATCCTCCCACTTTATACTGAGAATGACGTGTATGGGATGGAATACCTCGTTGGTCAATTTTGGGTCACCTGCCCTCTCCACTCCTCCCTGCAGGTGCGACCCTCCTGCGGCTCTTCATTCGTAATTAGTGAGGAATTTAGCAGTGACCTTGGTTTCTCTAGGAATAAGTACAGCAAGAGCCTTTCTGCATAATAGCCCTACCGGTGCCTCAGCGATAACTAGAAACTTCAAGGGCTATCAGTTCTAGAAGCAGACACTGTCTGCAGAACATGCAGTTAGTTTCAGAAAGTGCCGTTACTTAGAAGAAACTTAGCTGAAAGGAAAAATCACTGAAAGGAAAATTGGCCTGGTTTAGGCCAAACGAGGTCAATATTTTAGGCCACAAAGAAGAATTAGTGGGGGGAGTGAAGGTCAGGGGCAGCCTCGGCTGCAATGACCATGAGATAGTGAAGATTGGTATCCTAAGGTGAGAGAACAAGGCAAAAAGCAGGAGGGAAGACTTAGGCCTGCTCAGGGACCTGTCTGGGACAATCCTGTGGGATATGGTCCCTGAGGGATGAAGGGTCCAGGAGATCTGGTTGACTTTTAAGTGTCATCTCCAAGCCCAAGAATGGTCATTCCCGCAAGTGGGAAAAGAAGCAAAGGCAGCAGGAGGCCTCCATTGATGCACAAGGAGCTCCTCACTAAACTCCAACACAAAAAGGAGGTATACAGGAGGTGGAAGCAGGGGCAGATCACTCAGTAGGAATACAGAGACACTGCTGGAGCATGTAGTGATGGGGGTAGGAAAGCTGAAGACCATCTGGAGTTGAATATGGCCAACGGTATTGTGAGGCCACTTTCAATTATCTTTAAAAGCTCATGGTGACTGAGGGAGGTTCCTGAGGACTGAAGGAGAGCAAATGTCACTCCTATCTTCAAAAAGGGAGAGAGGGAGGATTCACAGAATCATAGGGCAGTCAATTTCACTTCAATACCTCAAAAGGTGATGTAGAGAAAACCTTCCTGGAAACCATTTCCAAACATATGAAGGACAGAAAGGTGATTAGGCATAGTTGGCATGGATTTGCAAAGGGAAATCAGGCATAACCAACCTTATAGCCTTCCACAATGAGACGATTGGCTCAGTAGATAAGGTGAGGGCAGAGACTGTTGTTTATCTTGACTTTAGTGAGGCTATTGGCAGTCTCCATGACATCCTCATTAACTGATGACACAGGGGCTAGATAAATGGACAGTGAGATAGACTGAAAATGGGCTGAACTGCTGGGCTCAAAGGCTTGCGATGAGAAGTACAAGGTCCAGTTGGAGGCAAGTCACTAGTGGTATGCCCCATGGGTCAATATTGGGTCCACTGATGTTTAACATCTTCATTAATGATGTAAATGGTGTAGCAGACTGCACCCTCTGCCAGTCTGCAGACAATTCAAAACTGGGAAGAGTGGTTGGTTCACCAGGTGGTTGTTGTGCCCTTCAGAGAGACTTTGACAGGCTGGAGAAATGGGCCTACTGGAATGTCATTAATTTCTATAAAGGGAAATGAAGAATCCTGCAGCTATGGAGAAATAACCCCAGGCACCAATACAGACTGGGGGCCAAACAGATGGAAAGTAGCTTCACAGAGAATATCTTGGGGGTTCTGGCTGCATCAAGCTGTCCAGACACCAGCAATGCACATTTGCTTCAAAGGAGGCCAACAGCATCCTGGGCTGAATGAGGAAGTGTTGCCAGCAGGTCGAGGGAGATGATCCTTCCCATCTACTCAGAACTGGTGAGAGAAAATCTGGAGTGCTGTGCCCAGTTCTGGGCTCCCCAGTGCAAGAGAGACATGGACATACTGGGCCTTCATTTCCATGGAATATTACTGCTACAGGTTGCCTTCTCTAAAAACAATCAAAAAACTCTTTCTCTCTGTTACTCTATACTTCCCTAACTGGTGATATTCCAATGCAAATACAACTTGATGACCTTTCTCAGGCTTCTCTAGTCCTTTTCTTTCTTATATCTACTTTTGTGACTATGGTTAACAAATTTTACTGTTAAATTTACAGCTCGTTGTGCTTTTCCATTAGCACATGCCTTCTAATTTTAACTGCATCATAAGTCCTTTGTATATCAGACATCCTGACTGTTGGCATATTTGTCTGAGCACTAAAAATTCCTAACACTGAATTACAGTCTTCCACAAACCATACATCATAAGAAAGCTTCAGGTTTCATAAATTTTATCAATTCTATAACCCTAGCATGTTCCTACCTTATGATAGAATCTATACATGAGAGCTTTCAACACATTATTATAAAAGGACACATGCAGAACAAGGTACTTTTCTCTGATCTGCTGCAAGGATTTATGCTTCTACCTCCAGTTGTTACAACATTTTCTGTATCACACTAATAAAAAATAAGGACTGGTATGATTCAGATTTGCTATGGGCAAATCATGTCAATTAAAGCTTGATGAATCTTGCCTAGGTTATTAAAAAAACTGTAACAAATTTATAAACGGCAAATGTGTGTGATCTTAACAAAGTGTTAACACAGAGAAAGTATTTAAATCTTTTACTCAGAAGACAGCATTCAAGCAGCAGTCTTGAGAAAGGTAAGCTAATGAACCTTAATTCTGATTAAATCTCATTATTTGTCTCTACTTACATAAGTTCAGCACATCTTCTTTTCAAGACCATTATATCTTGGCCTCTACACATCCCATTAAACAAAACACTCATTCCAATGATTCAGATGTACATTATAACTTTGTCTCATCCATGATGCTGTTGCTTTGAAGATACCTCAACGCTGAAGTGGTGCTAAACTGAACAGTTGCAACTTCTTACACTGTGATCTAGCCTCTTTTGTTCTCTGATTTTCTGAATTATTTCTCTGTGGCTACTGCTAAGGATGAGCTGTATGAGTAATGTTGTCAAATAGAAAAAAGAGATAATGGAAAAGAACAGATGTCCTTAGAGACAGCATCCTTTCAAAATTAAGAGGACTATAACTGATTGAAAAAAGTTTAAGTCACAAGAACCTTTCTTCAGATTTAAACTATAATCCTTAAGCAAAACAACCTCATCCCATTTACACAGTCAAATATGTCTAAAGATACACAAAGTTCAGTTTTAAAGACAGAGATCACATCTATAAAAAAATAGGGTTTTCACAGATTGTGTCCAGATATCTGCTGGAAAGACAACACAGCTATGCACCCACAGTCCAGGAGGTTCCTGCAGAGCATTGATGATAAGTTTTTGACACAGGTGATGGAGGAGTCAACATGGAGAGGTGTGCTGCTGGACAGTGCAAGACAGTGACATTAGTCGTAACACTCCTAACGAAACTACAACACTGTAGTCCCTGCACATGGCTGTAATACAGCTCTCTCCCTTCTCCACTAATGCTGAGTTTTCTGAAAGCAGTAAGGTCTCTAAATCCAATCTCAAAATCCCTTTTTATCAGGGATTGACTGAAGTCTGAGTACTTCAGCACATGTTTAAGTTACCTTGTTAAACAATTTTTTAATTTTTTTTTGAGTCAGGTAAGTATCTATTCTTAGTAAAATAATTTGACAAACTTCCACAAGGGCTGTTTGGTCAAATTAGTTCTCATTAGATATAACAGAATATGTTATTTTCAAAGTCACTCTAGTTTAGCTACAGCTCTGAGCCCTTAACAACTGACTTATCACCTTGTTATTATAAAATTGCTTTGAAAATACTGATTTTCCATAACTTAGTAGCTTCACAAGCTCACAAAGAATGCAGTAGACACCCATCCCTCATGGTGTGCAACTAGAGTACAAGAGTTGGAGAAGGAAAGGCGGTATTAGAGAGTTCTTATCACTTCCCGTTGGTCCCCGAGTTATGAGTTACAGTGCAGACTTTCCCTGTTACCTTCTTTGATGGCTCTGGTTTAATGAATCTCTGTTTCATTCTGCATGTAGTTAAATAAAACTGCAGAGATGATTTTTCACCCTGCATTACCCAAAATGAAGCCAATTATGTGAGAGGGGGAATAGAAAAGAGGTTTGCAAGAGACTAGTTATCTGGCAATACAGGGTTGCCCTACTATTTCTACCATGTAACCCAGAATAGCAGAGGTGATCGAAATATTTTGGGAGCATAGGTAACCAAATTGCAGACAGAGAAATCTTGAGGCGTTAAAGAATGGTTCTCACATCTGCATTTTGTCTCTTCTCTCTCATTAAAAAGTGTAAAGCCAAATAAAACAGTTTATTTAAATAAAAGGCAGCTAAAACCCATTACTTCCCAAAGAAAATTAGATCACATACTGCGAGGGATTTGGAGAAAACAGTCCAAATATATTCTTGTGTTTTGAATTGCCAAGGGGCTTCTGCCATAATTTTTCATACTAAATAAAGAAAAACTCCTGTTAGCCTTATGGAGTCCTGCTCCCGTAACACATTCAACAGATGTCTTCTATTAGGAAGAGAATGACTGTAGGGTGTAACTCCTGTCTAGTCAGAATTCTTTAAACATGGACATATAAGGGATGCAGATACATTGCTAGGATTATCTCTCCCATTTTTTATGATAGAAATTTAGTGAGAATTTACATAGGAATGAGGGAAATAAACCTGCAAAAAAAAAATTTTTTTGGAGGACATAAAATGTTGAGGGAAATAAATATATCAGTTAGTAAGATTCCCTTTGTGACATTGACAAAGTAACTTGAAAAAACACATCAGTCTGAAATCATAACTTTTGGTTGATTATTTACATTTAGATAAACAAAAGCCCGTTTTTGACAGTCAAGCTTACGTTAGGTCCAATAAAGTTACATGTTGCAGCTAACTTTTAGACTCCTGAAACTTAAACTCAGATCTAGTCTCTCAATAGTATTTCTATGACCCAAAACAAATAACGCAGAAGAAGCCAGCTCAAAGCAGCTATTAGAAAATCTATGAGGAGGAAAATGTGTCTTTGAACATCTCTGTTGACTACATTGTCCCTGACACACTTATTTCTGTGCTGTCAAAGAGCTAAGAGGAATTTCATGTCTTCTCGCAGAGAAACACTAAGAATGCAATCCTTCCATCTTTTCCTGATGAGTGCACACATGTACGTGCACACTCAAACACCCCTTGTGAAGCATGGGAAGACTTCACTTTGTTCTTCAGTCTGAAGGGGCTTCACATGCACACACAGACACACACACCTTAAGAGTGACTCAGGTAGTTCTCTAAGAGTTGTCACTTTGCAAGAAGAAAGGTCACACTTCATATCTCCTGTAGGCTTTTTCTACATTTAAGGATTTAAGAATCATCCATGATTTCAAATTTATGAAAAAACAAAGGTTTCATCAAAGAAGTGAAGACATAATGTTGTTACCAGGTGGCTAGGACAATCTTCTGGAAAAGAGAAGGATTGTTTATCAAACTAGTCACTGTTTAGTATAAAATGTAGAAAGTGAACAAGGAACAGGATTAAAATGGAGCTGCCTTCTCAGCAGAGATGCCTGGTCACTAGGCTATGAAGTCACAGTCCATCCTCTGGGCTCTCTTTCTGTCTCCTTCTTACTCTCTTAATCTTGAACTCTTTCTAGAATGGCAACACAACTTCTGAAGAGATGCAAAATGCCTGGTCAACACCACCTAAAGCAGCCTGAAAATAATATTCTTATGGAGGTGTATTCTCCTGAAGCACATGATTCCCCTTGGGCTGCATATGGCATACAATTCAAGTTCTCTGCTTTCTTGATGGAGGCTGTAACTATATGCTGCTATGCAGAGGGGAAGAAGGATTGGACCGGGCTTGGTTGAGCTTGACACAAAACTGTGCTCACGTGTGCAAAGGCTTCTGTTTATACAGGGCAGCTTGTGCCAACTCAGCACCAACCCCAGTCATATGGTGGAACAGAAGTAAAAGATTTGTGGTCAGAGTTCTCCACACTTCATCTAAACGTTTCAAGCATGTACAAAATGGACAAAGTGTAGGAAAAGGGAGGCTGCATGTTAATTTAGCATTCAGGTCATTAAATTCTGTCTTTCCTAAATGAAGAAATAAAATAAGATGGAAAACACTTACAGAAAAAAGCAGTTTTGGCACCATGTTACTGACTGCAAAACTGGGGGCAACTGTGAATTTAAATACAGAAAAAGTTGATAGGGTCAATGTGGGGAGCGAAATTGGCTATATAGAGGTAGGGCAGTTGGTAGAGCTAACACAGTTTTTTACAAGTGAGGACTATGATAGTTGTTACTGTTCTTAGTAGAGGGCTTTGCACATTTAGACTGTAATAGTGTTAATAAGTTCATCTCATTTGAATACAACTGAAAAAGGACAAGTATTTATTGAAATGAGTGTAGCATAAATATTAAAAAGATGCATTTCTATGCTTTTAGTTTTAAAGAACTCTCCAGTCTAAGGGTTTTTGGAGGTTGGAAGGAATTTTTTAATAGTTTCTTATAGGAAAAGGGTATTTTTATTAAGCTTAAAAGGGCTATATGTTTTACTAAATGCTCTCAAGACCAGATTGTTTGTAGGTGAGTGACAGTTAAAGAGACTCCAACTATAATTGAACTTCATCATGCTCAGAGGCAAAAAGACATAAAGAAGCACCCACTGTGTTTTAGGGGGTCTAAAGTTGTTACGACCAGGTCGCAACTAGTTCATAAATCCCTTGGAGTAAATTAAGGTGAAACAACACCAAATAACTGGTATGAAATTAAGAACAATTTATTAATACAGGGAAAGTTGCATGGTTGTAAGTGTCTTGGGTTTCTAAAGGCATTGAGAAAAGAGAGAAAAGGGAAAAGGAAAGAGAAAGAGGATAGAGACTATGAGAGAGAGGAAAAGAGAGATCACCACCCTTGGATCCAGCGATGTAAGTTGTCTGTAGAGTTGGTAAGTTGCTTGCAGAGTTGCTCCTCCGGTAAATCGCTTGCAGGATCGGTCCTCAGGCGGCGGGCGGGAGCGCGCACCAGCATCCCAAGTGAGAAGGTCTAAATACCTTAGGTCATTTATATGCGAGATAGGAGAGGGTGGTAACATCCCTCTTGTCTCCCCCCCTCTGGTTGCTTCCCATGCTAATTGGGACGCCTGCGCTTTGTAGTCTTAGATTGTTCTCGAAATGAGTCGGTGGTCCCCCAAGGGGTGCCTGGTGGTCGTGATCCCCTAGTTGTGGTGTCCACTGTATGACCCCGCTTCTGCACAAGCGTGGTTGAGGCCTTGCAAAGTTGTTGCACATGTAGGCTGGTCCCAAGGAAAAGACACCATCCCGCCTCCACAGGATTTATCTCTTCCTCCAGCCAGAGTTGTAAATCACAACAATTAAGGCACAGCAGGGGTATTGTTCTGTTCCCACGACCCTTATCTCTTGCCAGACTTGCAGGCATCTGCAGTACACATACCCTCCTCCAGCCAGAGTTGTCAAACAAGTTGTTTAAGGCATACAAACTCTGTCCGTCACAAAAGTAAATGTAAAAATTGCACTCAGGTCTCCCCAAGATGAATCCTCCTGTTGTATAAAAGCCTGGTTCTACTTAAAGATTCAGGGAGATCTAATACAAATTAATAATTTACTTTCAGGTACCTAAAAAGAACTACAGAAAAATAACCCTATTTTGGTTTCAAAGTCATATGATCAAAAATTCAGAAATATCTACATTAAGGTTTCCCGTGTTATCTCAGTTTAACGTCTTTACGTTTATTAAATTATTTGTGTTTTTTCTAAATTTATTCAGTTGTGAGCAAAGCATGCAAAGATACATCCAATTATTATTAAGTACAGAATCAATGGATATTTGTAGTAACTTTGTTTTACTTGTTTATTGACACTGAAATTGTGGGTAGAATATCAGTCTTGTGTTGACTTTCTTTTCAGCACCTGTTAGTATGCTTCATCCGTTTCTAGGGCTGAATTTGTATATTAAATAGATCATTCTTACAACTATGTTGTGTTGTTTGGGATTGTTTTTAGGGAAGGGAGGTAGAGAAACACTATAACTGAAGTAACTATAAACCTAAAAGGGAGAAAAAAAAATAAATGCTAATAAAGCATTGTAATTTTTCAGAAAGTCTACAAGTAACCTTGTAATTAGTTCAACTCACCAGTAAGTCATCATTTTAAATGTGACATATTGGTAACATAAATTAATGTCTCAGAATCTAAAAGTCTAGCTCTCATTTATGCAAAATTCAATGTTTTTTTTCCTGAAGAGTCAGATAATAAATCCAAAATTGGTTTAATTACATAATGTAGGGAAACCAAGGAAGTATTTTAAAACTTGATATTTTATCATAGCACATAATATATATTTGTATATACCATAGTGAAGTGAAAGGTAGCACTTTATGTTGACATTTCATTCCAGTAACAATTTCAACAGAGTTCCTATAGAAAAAAAAAAAACAAAAAAAAACAAAAAACCATACACCTTGATTTTGTCCATGAATTCTGAGATTTGTGTAACTTTTTTTTTTATGAGCAAGCAAAAGAATGTAAGTATTTTTAGTAAGCATAATTCTGGATTACAAAGTCTCCTGGGCATGTTATGTCATTTAAGAACTCACTCATGAATAGAAAACACAAGGAAGCATCTGTGAAAAGATAAAAACTTAACTCTGGTACAGAAAACATAACACGATTTTAATTAAGTTTGGCAACTGAGTACCAAATTTTTATTCTGAAGGTGGGCAGCAGTCTTGTTTATATGGTGAACTGGGCATGCAAAGTCTATCGTTTAATGCATGTGAGTTTTGACAAAGTTTCTTTCAGATGATGGAATATGATGGATGATAAAGCTTTTTCTTAAACAGACATCAAGTGGGAGGGATCCTCATGATGCATTTCAGAAGTAAACTTACTGCAGGCACATACCAAGCAAGTCCTGTGGCTGGGAACAGAAATGAAACTTAGCCCAGCACTGCACTCCCTGTAGTAGTACTGGCAAATTCCTGACACTGCTGCCAGGTTTGGCACCAACAGATAGTTATGCTAGCGTTAATAATGATAACCTAAAACACGTTTAAAATAAATTTCTCATTAGACATGAAAAAGCTTTACTATCACACATTTCAAAATCCTAGGGAGAAGAATCTGAAAAGTTAATTTATTTGCATTTGCAAGGCCTATAGAGTTAGTACAACAGTGGAAGCCAACAATAATTCTAGCTGGTTCTTTATCTTTTTGAGATATTTGCCTAAATTTAGGATTACAATTATAGTTGGACTGAAGATCTAGTTTTATGTTTGGATTCTGAGTGCACTTAGGTACATGAGAAGACAAGAAAATGGCATTAAATTAGTTAGGGAAGGGAGTTCAGCCTATTGATAAGGTTAAAGCTGGATTAGAAATAGATTTAGTGTTTGAGACAGAAGGCTGAAGATCTAGGTTAATTTCTGGATCCTTCAGTGCCTAGAGAGCTAATACCAGGGCATATAAGTGGCAGGGATAATGGTTTCTGCCTAGTTTGAAGGCAGATGTGAACTGCTCATTTAAGAAAAGGTGTAAAATCAGGACCTGGAGGGATGAAGGAGCATAGTGTTATTGATAGCACTTGAAAAGAACAAAGGGCTGTGAAAGACCTAGAGCTGGTGGAGCAAATTGGTTCTAGTTAGTTTCCTAGATGTTAGAGGGTTCTGGGTACAGTTCTCAATAGCGATAAGTTTGGTCCTGAGAATACAAACAGAATTCCCCAGCATCTGAGGGGCTTACCAGCAATGCTAGCTACAATAAGTATAAATTACAGTATACCTGAAGAAAGTTTTGATTTAACTTTGAGAATATGAAGAAGTGATGAACAAGATTTCTTTTCAGGTTCCTCTAGCCCTGCCCTCCAGAATGCACAGTACCAGAAGCTTGGAGTGGGTCACATACACAGCATGGTATAGTCCACAACTGTAGAGTACAAATAAAATTTCTGGTTTGGGTGGCAGTTTAACTTAGCAAAGCAGAAACTGAATTTTTCAGTTCATTATGTATGATTTGCAGGCCTAAGATAGTGTGATTAGCGGGGTCAAATAGGTCAGAATCAGATGGACCTGGCCAGCAAGTCTATTGTTATATTTTGCTTTATATTTCATTTCAGTTTGAAGATCAATTTTAAGAAGTACTGAAGATGTGGGCTACATGTAACCCATATGACTCACAGAGTCAGTGACAGAAAGAGCTAAATGGCTAAGACTATTTTTGGAAGCTGCAAAAAAGACAGAAAACAAGATCTGGAAATTGTAGAAACAAATCTCTTACAACTGATCTCCTGTCTTTAAAAGAAACTTAACTGTACTAAATAACCTCCTTTTACCAGCAATCAATGCCCACATCAATATTAGACATTGGGCTTTCCAAGACCATCCCTCATCTTGGCTCAGAAGATCCTGAACTATATCGTAACCAGCTTAGCTCTAGAGGCCTTGCTTTGCAGCACCTAATCTTTAAAACAAGCATAAATATAGCTTTAAATAAGATATGCAACCTAAATCTGCTTCAAATCTACTGAAAACCCACTTGCCTCTATTGCTGAACTCTTATCCCAGCTCTACAAGACTTGTAGTGCCAGTTCCAGTGTAAACATAGATTTTGGGTATCTTCTGTACAAGACATCAGCCCGTACTCTAGTCATAACCACAGTTTTCCTTTAAACACCAGTCTTTTTTTTAGTCTACACAGGCTGCAACAATTAACGTTTTTCAGTCATTGATGAACTGTTATACTCCCTTACAATCATTACAGCACCCGTCCTAGATTTATATGAAGCATATTCAAACCAGAAATAAAACCATTTACCCAGGCCAGCTGTGGGATCATCCTAATTCTGCAAGCATTATAAAACACAAAATTCTCAAAACTTTACAGCACCTCTTGTACAGAACCCACATTTAACCCTTCCCTAGCCTCAATTCTACCCTTCCCTCAGCTAGGATTTACGGGCCCATAAACTCCTTAACAGAACTTCTTGGGTCTGTGTGCTCTGCTGAGTCTAGCAATAAACTCAATTTCTTCATCTGATTCTTTCACCTTACACTTATTTCTTTTCCTAAACTTCATTAAAACAGTAAATCCTCCAACACCATCATCATACCTAAAGACTCAAAAGAAGTATTTTTTTGCTAACAACATTCATCCTCATTCCACCTCTGCAAAATACATCTTAAAAACTTCAGTCCCTGCTTTTCTTAGTACTACTCCATACCATAAAATTAGCCCCAGACTGTACCTTTTCCTTAGAACTATGATCCCTTCCCTTGCAGAACTAACCTTAATTTCTCATGCAGACCAAAATCAGATCTAATTCTGGTCCTATGGACCTCGCAGGAAAGATAAATCCATTATCCCAACTCTGTAGTCCCCGTTATCATAATCCTGCCTCTTATTTTTAAACTTTTAACAGTAGTCTCATGCATAGGAAGAAATCTCTAATGAGTATCACCTAGGAGATAGATCTGTGGCTAATCCAGCCTGCTAGCATGGAGTTAAGACAAAGCAAAAGGTTGAGGTTATGGCAAAATTATGAGCTTACTGCATTGTATTGTCAAGGCATGCTACTTGGCAAACTGGGCTGGACGTGGCAAGGTCTAGCATCTCACAGTTAATTCCTAGGTTATTTTAAGCTGATAATAAGCCTGAAAGTAAGATTCGAGTTTGGTGTTGGTAGTACTACTGGGGAGAGAAGATTATAGAAATTTGTGGATATGGCTATATTTTAGATGGTGCTTTTACCTCCCTTCCTCTCATGCCTCACCCCCCACTTTCCCTCTCACAATTTTGAGATTAAGTTTAAGAACAGTAGTGCTTGATTTCTTAAGGTTACTGCTGGATCTTGCTAGACATGCAGAAATTGGATGAAGGATGGGTCTGGAACGCCTGTAACCTTTTTCTCCTTAACCTGAACCTGATATCAAAGCATACACCTACCTTTAGCCAGAAACAAAACTAAAGTGTTTGCCCTGGTGGTTTCAACACTCATCTTAGCTCTGCATGGCTTGCCAGATGCCTGCAAGATCAAGTTCTTCAGTATCTATCCTGCCAGCATGAAGTGCATCACTGTTCCTCATCTTTGCTCTCAATTTGCATCTATTAGTCATAACTGCCACAGAACAAACCATGACTCCCCCACTCCTGTTGGCACCAGCTTTTATTCCAATACCATGAGCCTTTATTCCAATACTGTATTATCAGCTATTTGGTCTCACTTTATAACACTTCATGATGTTATAAAACTGGTGGGCGCTATTATCTTACCTAAGGATTTAGGGAGGAATGAAATCTCCTGGCTGCAGTTAAGTGCCTAGGCTTCTGAAAAAGGTGTGAGGTTCTTATATAAGACATAGTAAAAACTTAACTTTTCCTGAGTTCTCAAAGGCCAGCGAAAGCAAAACTTGACCTGACAGAGATAGATGGCTTCAATGGAGCTATATCCAGTCTGTAATTCCCATCTATTGAATTCTCAGGATCATTGAGTTATTGAGAATTGTAAGTTAGTTTTAGTAAAGGTTCCACTTAGGACAGTAACAGACATAAATTAAAAATGAGACAGATGCTGGATGTGATACAGGTGAATGTTTTACAGCTGTTTCTCTAGCTACTACAAGTACCCTTTGGTATGGTAAGGATGGGTTTGGGGTGAATGTAAGGGTTTGACAAGAACCAGGGACAAGGGCCTGAACTGAAATTCAGCTCCTGAGCCAGCTGAGGCCTCCATGAGAGCTGAATGAATGTATGCTAACAGGAAAGAGGCACCTAAGAAAGCAGATCAGCCTCTCGGCTCATTTCTCAGTTATGCTTGCAGTATTATTCCTTGTTAACATTGTTGCAGCCCATGCAAGAGATGAACCCCAGGTTAGCCTGCTGATACTTCAGCTGAGATCAAGACATCAAAATGTTCCAACATCCACAAAAGATAATGGTGGCATCAGACGTATCACAGTCAATAGAGTCAGATCTCTGTCACACTTTGCAAATAATATGGTTGAGCTATCCTATTCTCTATTTAACTCTTCAATGTTGTTAACATCCATCTTCTGCTATTCTTTTACTGTATGCTGCAGGCTTTCTATATTCAGAAGTTGTGAAACCACCTGTATAGAAGTGTCCAAATAAATCCACGTCCTTAATACCAAAACAAACATCTCTGAAAACTTTCCAGGCAGCTGCTTATCTTCCCCTATTATCCTGAGGACAGAACCTCAACGTCTGTTAGTGTGCCTCAGTCCTGAAAATCAGGAGCCAGTTGAAAGCATCAAGGACTTGCTAAACATAATAGGCCCTGTATAGTCATCCTTTGCAACATGCCACAGAATCCCATGAAGATCAACAACTTGCTCTCTCTTAACGAAGTAAAATACAATATTGGTTCATGGATACCCTAATTGTTCCTGAGAATGCTTTTCATATCATGTTCATATCAAGTAACTAGTAAGATTTAGCCTTCAGTTTTAGTGAATGCATTTTGACCACATTTTGACTTGTGATCTTCCATTCCTGCAAGAATTCCTGCAGCAGGTCTGGGATTTCCTAAGATGCCTTGCACAAATTGGATGGTTTGACAACCAAAGGATGCCTGGATCTCAGCAAACCACTTGAAACCTCTAGCAAGGCTTCTAGGTTACCCTCTGGCTGATTTTATTGGGAGTCAAACATTCACTGTGAGTTTCAACATCATTGTACTTGCCTTATGTGTTGGTTTTCTTTTTACACGGCCTACTGATCAGAGCAACAGCTTTTAATTCTTTTCCTTAGTTCTGAAGCCTCTTGCTTTCAATGTTGCTCCTGTATCTGCAGTTCTTATTGTGCCATAAGTTCTTAAAATTGCTCAGAGGTTCTTCCTGAAGCTTCTGTTGGGACTGCTGCTGCCGCCTTTGTAACTGTGGCTATAGGTACATGTGCTGCAACGGTTGCTGGTGGTGTGTTGCTAGCTCCTTGTTTCTTTCTGAGGAACTCTGAATCTATGTTTCCTACTGGCAACAGCCTTGCTGCACACATTCTCCATCTCAGGTGGACAGGCTTTGCTTAAGGCCATCACAGGAGGTCTGCTGGTATCAGTCCACTGGACAACTCTTGATCACTGTTTCAACACAAAGCAAATGTAGCAAATCTACCCAGGGAACAACAACCACAAAGCCCTTGTTCCTTGAGTAAACAAAAAGGTTTTTCAGTTATTATAGAAGAATCAGGACTCACACAATGGCAGCCCCACTCTTTTAAATTCCATAAATACTTGAAAAATTGGTATGCAAGCCCTCCTACTCCTTCTAGCCTGGACCTTAATTCACTGGGGTAGGAATTAACCTCCTGGTCTTATTGCAAGCATGTGTGTTTCGTTTTATTACAGAACACAAACAGATGATTTGCTAGATTCAAAAAAAGACATATGAACTCTGTTTGAGGGAGCTAACAAAATGAGTTCTTGTGAGTCATCACTGCATTGCTGGTAAAGTGAAAGTATTCAGAACAGGAAGAATAGATTAATTAGCTTTAAATTTGAACCCTGCAAAGATTGCATAGCTAGGATAAAACCAGGAACCAGCAGGCATATAACGACTTTTATTTTATTTTCTAGCAAGTACTGATACGTGGTTTATAAGGGTAACAGAGCTGAAGAGCAAAGGACAGTCATCTACAGGATTATAATGAGGGTCAGAGATCATAACTGTCATGGGTCTTTGGCCTACAGCAGAGCCATCAAACTGATGTTTATTTCTGAAGCAAATATGATCATCATGTCATATAAGAAATATAGCTGGTTTTCAACAACTCAAAATAGGTTATAGTGCATGTGATGGGATCCTGGGCTACTATTAAGTAAATGGTTTTGCCTGGAGTTGGGCTACGGTTCAGGACTGCGAAGAACTGGGACAAGTGCTGTATAATTCAAATCTTCGGTTGAGTAGGGTGAAGGCTGGAGTTAACAGGCATGGTTTATGGTTAACATTTTCTGAATTTACTTCTAAATATAAAGTGACTTGTTGCTGTCATGAGCAATAGTATAAATAACCTGTGACTGCATTTCTCCCCCTACCCCCATTTATGAGAAAAGTAGCTGCCATTATGTAGTTTAATACTCCTGATGCATAACAACAACAGAATAAGATATGGAAAGTCTGAAGAAGTGTCCTTGGAAAGATAAATAAAAGAATATTCCAGTCAGTGCAGAAACAGCAACCACTGAGAGTGGAGGTGTTACCAGCCTCAGTCAAAGAAATGGAAAAAAACTTTAAAAGATGGTAAGAACAAAAAATACGTGAATGCTTGAACTGGTAAGCACTTCGAACTTAAAGGAACTGAATATGCACAGCTCTCTGAAGTATCTGTTCTTCAGATACCAGAGCGTTTCCCAAAACATCTGTCCCATAGATCACAAAGAGATCCTGTTAATGGAGGCTGTATAGTACTGCCTAGAATTTTGCAGCAAATACATTCATTAAGACGCATGTGTTGGAAGACAAACTACCTAACTTCCATTGCTGACTGCTCAGATGTCCTCTATTCAGGTCTGTCACTTTGGTAGATCTATTGGTTTGTAGGCTTGTAACTTAGGTAAGAGGTGGGATGAGGGTGACATCAGCGGCGGCAGCCCCGACAGCGGCGGCAGCGGCGGCAGCAACTGAGGTGAGTGCTGGGGCGAGGGCGACATCGGGCTATAACCAGACGGTTTTCATACTCTGGGCCCCCCGAGCAGCAGCCCCGAGCTGCTTCCCCCCCAACCCCGGACCCGGAAGTTCCCAGCAACGAATCAGGAGAGGAGGGGGCGTAGCACCACCCCCTGTGATCAGGTGATAAAAAGCCTCCTGGAGGACAGGGACTAGTCCCTGCCCAGAGGGGAGAGGGAGACTTAGCTGTGACTGGGTGTGTCCCAGGGCGGGAGAGGTCGCAGCCGTTTGCAGCTCGTTGGGGAGGGCGCTGACTCCCTCCCAGTGCACAAGGCGAGGAAGGTGCCAAGGAGCTGTGAACCAGGGGTGGCACCAACAGGTATTTCCCAGTTCAGTGAAAGAACAATGGTATCTACCCGGCGGAAGAAGACCAAAATGGATGTGGGAACCCAGACAGAGCTCCCACGGAAGGAGGCAATGGTGCAGGTCGCAGGCTGCAGGGAATGCTACAGCGTCTCTGTGGTGACAGGGGGCTGCGTGCGCTGTGAGCAAGTAGATGATCTGCTCGGCCAAGCGGCACAGCTGCAAAGCCAGGTTGAAAGGCTTCAAGCTGAAGTAGAAAGGCTTAGGAGCATTCGGGAGGCTGAAATGGAGATAGACTGGTGGAGCCAGGCTCTGCCCTCCCTGCAACAAAAATGAGAGCACCTGCCGGAGAGCTCCCAGGATCGAGGGACCCCTGTACTCTGCCCCTCTCAGGTGGAAAACAATAACCTAGAGGAGAGGAGTGAGTGGAGGCAAGTCTATGGCCGTGGCAAAAGGCGAGTGCCCTCCTTGCCTACCTTGCCTCCACAGGTGCCTCTGAGCAATAGATATGAAGCCCTAGTGGAATACAGCCGGTCCAATGGGGATGTGGTGGAGAGGCAACCTATATCAGAGGTCCCACCACAGTCAGAAAAACCTGACAGGCGTATAGCTACCTCCTCCACAAGGAAGAAGAGAAGAGTTTTAGTGGTTGGAGACTCCTTCCTAAAGGGATCTGAGGGCCCAATATGCAGAGCTGACCCCCATCACAGGGAGGTCTGCAGCCTGCCTGGAGCCCGAATCAGGGATATCACCAGGCAACTCCCCAACCTGGTGAAGGCCACAGACTACTACCCCCTGCTGATCTTCCAGACAGGTGGGGAAGAAGCTGCATCCCATAGTCTGAGGGGGATGAAGAAAGACTACAAGGCCCTAGGACGGTTGGTGAAAGAGTCTGGGGCACAAGTTGTTTTCTCCTCCCTCCTTCCATTTTCAGGTGATGACGTGGGATGGAATAGTAGGATTCTCTCTATTAATGCCTGGCTACGAGACTGGTGCTACAGGCAGGGCTTTGGGTTCTTTGATAATGCCTGGTTTTATAAGACACCAGGTGTGACCGTAATACATGGGAAAGGTTTATGTCGTAGGGGCAAAAGGGTTCTGGGACAGGAATTAGCAGGGCTCATTCGGAGAGCTTTAAACTAGATTCGAAGGGGGATGGGGTAGTAGCTGGGCTTGCACCACTGGGGCAACGCTCTAGTGTTGAGGTAGACCAGGAGGCCTCCCATCCCCCTGGGGTGAAATCGGTGTGCTCAGCTCGCTCCCTGAAATGCCTGTACACCAATGCGTGCAGCATGGGGAATAAACAGGAGGAGTTAGAAATCCGTGTTCGGTCGGGGGACTATGATCTAGTGGCAATTACAGAGACTTGGTGGGATGCCTCGCATGACTGGAATGTGGTCATGGATGGCTATGTCTTGTTCAGGAAAGACAGGTCGCTAAGGAGAGGTGGTGGAGTTGCTCTTTATGTGAGTGAGCAGCTAGAATGTATTGAGTTCTGTCCAGGGGCGGATCAGGAGCAAGTTGAGAGTTTGTGGGTGCGAATTAAGGGGCAGGCTGGCAGGGGTGATATTGTTGTGGGTGTCTATTACAGGCCACCGGATCAGGATGAGGAGGGTGATGAGGCCTTCTACAGGCAGCTGAGAGCAGTCTCGCAATTACAGGGCCTGTTTGTCTTGGGGGATTTCAACTACCCTGATATTTGCTGGGAGGCCTACTCAGCCAGCCATCCTCAGTCCAGGAGGTTCCTCCAGTGCATTGATGATAACTTTCTGATGCAAATGGTGGATGAGCCAACTAGGAGAGGAGCGCTGCTGGATCTTATCCTCACTAACAAGGAGGGTCTGGTTGAAGCGGTGAAGGTTGAGGGCAGCCTTGGTTGTAGTGACCATGAGATGGTAGAGTTCAGGATCTCATGTGGCAGGAACAGAACAGCTAGCAGAATCGCAACCCTGACCTTCAGGAGGGCCAACTTTGGCCTTTTCAAGCAATTGCTAGGGGAAATCCCATGGGACAGGGTACTAGAAGGTAAGGGGGCCCAAGATAGTTGGTTAGCATTCAAGGACTGCTTCTTCCGAGCTCAAGATCAGACCATCCCAGCAGGCAGGAAGTCAAGGAAGGGTACCAGGACACCTGCATGGTTAAACAGGGAACTGCTGGGCAAACTCAAGTGGAAGAAGAGGGTGTACAGATCATGGAAGGAGGGGCTGGCCACTTGGGAGGAATATAAGTCTGTTGTCAGAGGATGTAGGGAGGCAACTAGGAAAGCTAAGGCCTCCTTGGAATTAAACCTTGCAAGAGAGGTCAAGGACAACAGAAAGGGCTTCTTCAAATACATTGCAGGTAAAAACAACACTAGAGGCAATGTAGGCCCACTGATGAATGAGGTGGGGGCCCTGGAGACAGAGGATAAAAAGAAGGCGGAGTTACTGAATGCCGCCTTTGCCTCTGTCTATACTGCTGGAGGCTGTCCTGAGGAGCCCCGGACCCCTGATGCCCCAGAAGAAGTCAGGATAGAGGAGGAATCTGTCTTGGTAGATGAGGGCTGGGTCAGGGACCAATTAAGCAACCTGGACGTCCATAAATCCATGGGCCCTGATGGGATGCACCCGCGGGTGCTGAGGGAGCTGGCGGAAGTCATTGCTAGGCCACTCTCCATCATCTTTGCTAAGTCGTGGGCAACGGGAGAGGTGCCTGAGGACTGGAGGAAAGCCAATGCCACTCCAGTCTTCAAAAAGGGCAAGAAGGAGGACCCGGGGAACTATAGACCGCTCAGCCTCACCTCCATCCCCAGAAAGGTGATGGAACAACTTGTCCTTGGTGCTGTCTCTAGGCACATCAAGGATAGGGGGATCATTAGGGGCACTCAGCATGGCTTCACCAACGGGAAGTCATGCTCAACCAACTTGATAGCCTTTTATGAGGACGTAACCCGGTGGATAGATGATGGTAAAGCTGTGGATGTGGTCTATCTCGATTTCAGTAAAGCGTTTGACACGGTCTCCCACAGCATCCTCGCAGCTAAACTGGGGAAGTGTGGTCTGGATGATCGGGTAGTGAGGTGGATTGTGAACTGGCTGAAGGAAAGAAGCCAGAGAGTGGTGGTCAATGGGACAGAGTCCAGTTGGAGGTCTGTGTCTAGCGGAGTTCCGCAAGGGTCGGTTCTGGGACCAGTTCTATTCAATATATTCATTAATGACTTGGATGAGGGAATAGAGTGCACTGTCAGCAAGTTCGCTGATGACACAAAACTGGGAGGAGTGGCTGACGCGCTGGAAGGCTGCGCAGCCATTCAGAGAGACCTGCACAGGCTGGAGAGTTGGGCGGGAAGAAATTTAATGAAATATAACAAGGGCAAGTGTAGAGTCCTGCATCTGGGCAAGAACAACCCCATGTACCAGTACAAGTTGGGGGCAGACTTGTTGGAGAGCAGCGTAGGGGAAAGGGACCTGGGGGTCCTAGTGGACAGCAGGATATGAGCCAGCACTGTGCCCTTGTGGCCAAGAAGGCCAATGGCATCCTGGGGTGTATTAGAAGGGGTGTGGTCAGCAGGTCGAGAGAAGTTCTCCTCCCCCTCTACTCTGCCCTGGTGAGGCCGCATCTGGAATATTGTGTCCAGTTCTGGGCCCCTCAGTTCAAGGAGGACAGGGAACTGCTAGAGAGAGTCCACCGCAGAGCCACGAAGATGATTAAGGGAGTGGAACGTCTCCCTTATGAGGAGAGGCTGAGGGAGCTGGGTCTCTTTAGTTTGGAGAAGAGGAGACTGAGGGGTGACCTCATTAATGTTTATAAATATGTAAAGGGCAAGTGTCATGAGGATGGAGCCAGGCTCTTCTCAGTGACATCCCTTGACAGGACAAGGGGCAATGGGTGCAAGCTGGAACACAGGAGGTTCCACATAAATAGGAGGAAAAACTTCTTTACGGTGAGGGTAACCGAACACTGGAACAGGCTGCCCAGAGAGGTTGTGGAGTCTCCTTCTCTGGAGACATTCAAAACCCGCCTGGACGCGTTCCTGTGTGATATGGTCTAGGCAATCCTGCCCCGGCAGGGGGATTGGACTAGATGATCTTTCGAGGTCCCTTCTAATCCCTAACATTCTGTGATTCTGTGATTCTGTGATTCTGTGATTCTGTGATTCTGTGATTCTGTGACATGTTAGGGCAGCGCTAGTGAGAAGATAAACCCCAAGATCCAGGAAGTGGGCTGCTGCTGGTAGGAACAAAATGTTTATGATGGCATGGTCCCATGCTGTTGTGTTAGGGCTTGGTTGCACAGGAATTTCAGGTTATGTTAGGACCCCTCAAAACCTGCAGTTAAAGTGAGGACTGTATCCAACATGGGCAACTGTAGGTTTATCAAAAACTGCAGGGAAAAGCTAGTTCACTGACTTCTGTTAAATCTAACACTGGGCATAAGCTAGTGGGGCTTCTTGATAGAGCTTTAAACTAGACATGAAGGGGGATGGGGATAATATCAAGCCTTGCCTGTGGCAACCTGTGGGATGACACGCCAAGGTTAGAGGGACGGGGTGCTAGTGAGGGCCCTCAGCCTGCTGCACTGAGACATGCTGAGTACACTGGAACACAGTTAAGTCTTATAGAGATGAGCCAGGGGCTCCTGAGGTAATAGGAGACAACACGGAAACACCAGTGAAATACCTCAAAGGAATTAAGGGCTGTTCCTCTAAGAAGGTGACATGGTCAACAGCCCAGCTGAAGTGCCTCTACACCAATGCACGTAGCATGGACAACAAACAGAAGGAGCTGGAAGCCACTGTGCTGCTAGAAAGCTACGACATAGTTAACATTACTGAAATCTCGTGGGACAAATCCTATGACTGGAGTGCAGCTATCGATGGCTACCAGCTGCTCAGAAGGGACAGGCAAGGAAGTAGGGGTGGAGGTGTTGCCCTCTGCATCAAGAAATGGATAAGAGTGTGAAGAGCTGCCTCTGAAAAATAGCCACGAGCAGGTTGAAAGCTTATGGGTAAGAATTAGACACCAAGGCAACAAAGGAAGCCTTGTGGTTGGTGTCTACTACAGGCCGCCTGATCAAGGGGAGCCTATTGACAAAGCCTTCTTACTCCAGCTACAGGAGGCATTGCACTCCCAGGCTCTCATCCTGCCGGGTGACTTCAACCACCCCAACATCTGCTGGAAAAATAGCACGGCAAGCTGTAGGCAATCAAGGAGACTCCTGGAGTGCATTGAGGGTAACTTCTTAAGCCGGGTAATACACAGTCCTGCCAGAGGGGATGTGACACTGGACCTGATGGTCACCAACGCAAGTGAGCTAATTGGTGATGTCAAGATTGGAGGCAGCCTGGGCTGCAGTGATCACGCACCAGTGGAGTTCACAGTCCTGAGGGATATGGGTCAGGCAAAGAGTCAGAACCCTGGATTTTAGGAAAGCAAACTTCCAGCTGTTGGAGGAATTAGTCAATAGGACCCCTGGAAAACTGCCTTCAGGGACAAGGGAGCAGAACAGAGCCTGCAGATCTTTAAGGATGCTTTCCATAGAGCACAAGAGCTCTCGATCCCCAGGTGTAAGAAATCAGGCAAGGAAGGCAAGAGACCGGCATGGCTGAGTGAAGACCTGCTGGTCAAACTAAAGGGCAAGAAGGAAATGCACAAGCAGCAGAAGCAGGGGCAGGTATTCTGGGAAGAGTACAGAGACGCTGCCCAGTTGTGTAGGGATGGGGTCAGGAAGGCCAAGGTGCAGCTGGAGCTTAACTTGGCAAGGTATGCAAAGAATAAGAAGGGCTTCTACAGGTATGCCAGTCAGAAAAGGGAGGTGAAAGAAAGCCTACCCTTCCCTGATGAGCAAGACTGGCAAACTGGTAACAACGGACAAGGAGAAGGCTGAGGTACTTGACAACATTTTTGCCTCAGTCTTCAGTGGCAACCTCTCCTCCCACACCTCTCGAGTGGATGGACCTCAAGGTAAGGACCAGGGAAGCAAAGTCCCTCCCACTGTAAGAGAAGATTGGGTTCGAGACCACCTGAGGAACCTGAATGCATGTAAGTCTATGGGACCTGACAAGATGCATCTCAGAGTCCTGAGGGAACTGGCTCAGGTAGTTCCAAGCCACTCTCCATGACATTTGAAAAGTCATGGCAGTCAGGTGTAGTCCGTGGTGCTTGGAAAAAGAGAAACATTGCACTCATTTTCAAAAAGGGTAGAAAGGAGGACCCTGGAAACTACTGACCTGTCAGCCTCACCTCCGTGCCTGGGAAGATCATGGAACAGATCCTCCTAGAAGCTATGCTAAGGCAAATGGAGGACAGGGATGTGATTCGAGACAGTCAGCATGGCTTCACCAAGGGCAAGTCCTGCCTGACCAGCCAGGTGGCCTTCTATGATGGAGTGTCTACATCAGTGAACAAGGGAAGAGCTATGGATGTCATCTATCTGGACTTCTGTAAGGCCTTTGACATGGTCCCCCACAACATCCTTCTCTCTAAATTGGAGAGGTATGGATTTGATGGGTGGACTGTTCAGTGGATGAGGAATTGGTTGGATCGTTGTATCCAGAGGGTAGTGGTCAACGGCTCAATGTCCAGATGGAGACTGGTGACAAGTGGTGTCCCTCAGGGGTCCGTATGGGGACCAATACTGCTTAATATCTTCATCAATGACGTAGACAGTGGGATTGAGTGCACCCTCAGCAAGTTTGCAGATGGCACCAAACTGAGCAGTGCAGTTGACACGCCTGAGGGATGAGATGCCATCCAGAGGGACCTGGACAAGCTTAAGAAGTGGGCCTGTGTGAACCTCATGAGATTCAACAAGGCCAAGTGCGAGGTCCTGCACATGGGTCGAGGCAACTCCCAGTATCAATACAGGCTGGGGGATGAAGGAATTGAGAGCAGCCCTGCAGAGAAGAGGATTTGGGGGTACTGGTGGATGAAAAGCTGGACATGAGCTGGCAAAGTGCACTCACAGCCCAGAAAGCTAACTGCATCCCGGGCTGCATCAAAAGAAGTGTGGCAGGCAGGTCAAAAGAGGTGATTCTGCCCCTCCACTCCACCCGTCTACTCCACTCTGGTGAGATCCCACCTGGAATACTGCATCCAGCTCTGGAGTCCTCAGCACAGGAAAGACATGGACCTGTTGGAGCAGGTCCAAAGGAGGGCCACAAAGATGATCAGGGGGCTGGAGCACCTCTCCTACAAAGTCAGGCTGAGAGAGTTGGGATTGTTCAGCCTGGAGAAAAGAAGTCTCCGGGGACACTTTATTGCATCCTTCCAGTACTTAAAGGGGGCACTTTATTGCATCCTTCCAGTACTTAAAGGGGGCCTATAAGAAAGATGGGGACAAACTTTAGCAGGGCCTGTTGTGACAGGACAAGGGGTTTTAAACTAAAAGAGGGTAGATTCAGACCAGATGTAAGGAAGACATTTTTTACAATGAGGGTGATGAAACACCGGAACAGGTTGCCAACAGAGATGGTAGAAGCCCCATCCCTGGAAACATTCAAGGTCAGGTTGGACGGGGCTCTGAGCAACCTGATCTAGTTGCAGATGCCCCTGCCCACTGCAGGGGGGTTGGCCTAGATGATCTTTAAAGGTCCCTTCCAACTCACACCGTTCTATGATTCTGTTCTATAATTCTACGATGTTATGATTAAGGTCATTTTATAAATGATGACAGAAAGCAGATTTATTACTAGATTCTATGAAATTTGCAGAGCAAGGATGTTGGACACCAGCAAGGGTGAATTGACTAAATTCTGCTGTTGATATAAACTGAACTGGTTAAAAACTATGGTTAGGTTTGAAATAAGATTATAGTTATAAAAATAGAGACTGAAGATGCTAATTAATTGCTATGTTTTACAGTGTCCTCGGAGCTAGGAGAAAAGTTAGAGCCAGTTATGCAATTTGTAGTTGATTTTGGGGTAATTGAAGGCAAACAGGCTCCGGATAGGCTTAAAACGTAGCCCCAAACTACAGTCACAACTGCTAATTTTTATTCTGACAGATCTGGACTGTGTTGTGTTTTAAATTTCTTAATGCCCTACGCTGAATTATTTGATCTCACCCATAACATTCCTCAAGAGTGGCCATACCTGTTGGAACCAAGATTCCATGTAGACCAGCAACCAGACTCTGACAAGAAGGTGCATAGGTGATAGCATAGAAGTGCATGCATTTAATGATATGTTTATCAGAAAAGATTACACTTTGAATCCCCAGGAGCTCATTCACAAACTGAGGGGATAAAGGTGTCATTTTTTTAAATTCAGTAGCCTTTTGTTTTAGATTTTTCTTCCATAAATTTTTCCAGTCACCTCTCAATACTTTTAAACTCTCACCATTTGGAGCACCCTGTGTCAAGGTGTTTTGCAGATAAACCACACGTTGTGTTAAGAACCACTTCCTTTCATCTGTTTTGGATCTAAGGCCCTCAAACCTTGCATTAGAAGGCACATCATTCCCTTTTACTGCTCTACCCATGGCACTCTTGATTTCATAGACCTCTACCACATACCCCTTCACTCATATAATTTCCAAGTTGAAAGTCCTAATCCACTTAGCTGTTCCCTGTGCAGAAGCTATTTCACATACCTGATCACCTTTGTTAAACTTTTCAGAACCTCCTCCAGTACTAGTACATATTTCTGTAGTGGGGAGGGAGGAGGGGACACAGTTGCAGACAGATCAACCTGTTCTGTGGAGAGGGAAAGAGTGGTTTCCACTGTGTTCTCTGTTCTTTTTTAAATAGTTCTTAATATCAACTTGATTTTGAGCACCAGGATGATGTTTTTAACAGAACTATCTATTCTAATTCCAAGACATCATTCCAGAGGAATAGTAACCAGCTCAGAGATCAATCTACTTTCTGTGTAAAATTTATTTTCCTTATATATTTTGCTTAACATTGGACGTATCTACACTGAGTTTCATCTGCCATTACAGTGACCATTCAGTCTTATAAGGGTCTTTTCTGATTTTTCATAGTCAGGCTTTCCTGAATAACTTAATGTCAGTAAACACTATCACATTTTCCAAGGAATGCCTCATTCATGAAGATGCTGGTAATTATCAATCTTAGCACAGATTCCTGAAGGGTTCACTGATAACCTTCTTGCACTATGAAAATTTACTCCTTATCCCAATCTCCATTTTCTGTATTCTAGGCAATTATTTACCTATGTAAGGACTTTGGTTCTTATTCAGTGAATGCTTTATATGTAGGAACCTTTTGAGAGAGTTTGTTGACAGTACCAGCCAGATTTCCCTAATGCATGCTGATTCCTCCAAAAAAGCACAATAGATTTGTAAGGCATGACTTCCCTTTACAAAACTGGTGTTAATAATATTGAAACACAATGATAGGTAGCTAAAACCACCTGAACTATAGGAAAGCTAACGACTACGGAAAAAAAAAAAACATTTGTGGCACAGCTGAGTGAGGAATTCTAGTGCACTGAAAAAGCAATGAATCATAGCAATGAAACTGGCCTTTTAACTAGACATGAATTGTTAAATTATTAATAGTGCAGAAAAGGAACACTTATTCAATTAATACTTTCGTTCTGTCTTTAGAAGGAAGCCAGATAAGATACACAGATCACATAGGAATAAAGGAAAGATTCTTAATTCACTAGTAACTGAGAAAGATATTAGACAACATCAAAAACAGATAAGCATCTTACAGGCACATAAGATGTTTCCAGTAACACTTAATTGTTTGCTGAGGAAATATTTGGCCTCCTGATTTTAATTTTATTTATTTATTACAGTGACAATGAAACTGTAGAAGACTAAAAACACTGATTGGTTTTTTTTGTCACCATTCAGGATGAGGAAATGGAGTGATATGGATGATAATTGATTAGTCTGATTCCAGTCAGAGGTAAATTAATAGAAAATTATTTAAAAAACAATAAATAAAGAATCAAAAGATGGGATTCTAGTTAATCTCAGTCAACACAGATTTTACAAAAAAATAAGTTTTGTCAAACAAGACAGGATGGATTTTTTTTTTAGACAATAGATTTTTGTTGACAAAAGTAACCACTCAGATATCATATTGTGAAGAAGTTAAATCTGTGCTATTAATATAATAACCCAATGCCATCCTGTAGCAAAATGACAGAATGAATTGGCACTTGAATTTACTAACAAGATATACAACTGTAAATCCAGATACAGAAGTGGTGAGACTGTTACTGGCATGGTATAAACTCTTTTGATGTTTCCTTTTACAAAAGGATGCAGGGGGAAAAAGTGGAAGGACCACAAAAAAAAAGAACATAAAAATAATTTAAGGGCTTTAGAAAGTGTCAAAAGAAACACTCCAATATAAACTGGAACAAGTGTCAGTAGTTCTTTCCTTGAACAACATGAGAATCTGTTAAAACAGGCAAGTAAACACAATAACTTATGTCTGTTATCTTCCATCAAGCTATGGTTAATCCACTGATGTTTGAGTTGTTAATTGGGGCTGGCTTCATTAAGACCTTTTCTAGAGACATAAAATATATGAGTATTTCATCAACTGAGAGAACTAGGACCAAGGTTAATGTGGCTCTACTGAGTTAAGTATCACCTCAGTTTGATCTTCTGTATGTATTCCTTTGGGTAAGACAAGAAAGAACCACACAATTTCCCTTTCAAGGCAACAAAAATGTACCTGTTTTCCACATTACCTGGAGCAACTAATCAGAGCATCCACTTACCCTGGACATATATATGATCAATATTGGAATAACGTTTCTTTTCCCAAGTATGCTACAGAAAACTGCCAGAACCATTTGTCATTCTCCTGGGATATGCTGCTGACAGATAACTGTTCTGCTGTCAGGGCCATCTCACCTTGAATATAGATTAAGATGAATACGATGCAAACACTTATGTTTGCCATGAACATAAAAACCAGAATTTTTTCTGCTGTTTGTTTGTGCCTCACTGTTTGGTACGTAACTGCTTGTCTGCACAAGGACTTGCTTGTTGAACACAGTGAGTTTTACCTTGTCTGTAGAAAAAAAAAAGCAGCAATATTTAGCATTTTGCTACTAAGAAATACCCTAAATGGATGATGCTCCTTTAATTTCTATTCCTTCACCCAGTTTCTCAGACTGAGAACTTCCTACTACATGAAGAAAGCTAGTAAGATGTTTTCAAACATGGCAGTATTTCATTAGAGGAGCACAAAGTTCTGCGGAAATATTTTACTTTCTGTCAACCTCCGACAAATCACAAAGGCAGCTCCCTAGTATGTTGCATCAGATTGTTTCAGAGTCAGGCAATTGGGGACTTAAAACAGACTGAACAGCCAATCTCAAGATCAAGTTTCTTGGCACAGTCAGGAGTTGCAGGACATCATGGAGCCAAGAACATAGTAGTCTTGGGAAATCTAGTTAGATCCAAGCTTTAAAGAACCTGGAAGGCCCTTCAAGACTTCATTTGTTAGACATCCTGTTCCACATGTTCACTGCGCTAGTCCTAATTCTGGGGAAGTCCCAAGAGTGCACCCACTTCTGAATTAGATGGGTGCACCATTTAATTTTGGAAAAAACATGGGATATTCTGATTTCCTGAAATTCTTTTAATATTTTTGAAGGTTTTTTATTTGTTTGTGAGATTGTCTCAAATGAAAAGAAAGATGTTTTGAAATGTTGGACTTTTTCAGAGAATGGAAGTCCCAGACTTCATCTAGCTCCTAATCACTGTTACTACTACCCTTTTCCTTTGCGTATTGTCCTTTTGCTTCTCTACCAAGTGAGGAATGGACACAGGAGACAAATAGCTCCATCTGAAATGAGGGGTTTTTTTTCACTCTGAATCCTGTGTTTTCAAATAGAATAATTGCAGAGCTCACAGCTGCATTGGGCAACACCGAGAAGGGAACATTCTCACGCTATGACAGCCTCTAACAGAAACATCTGACTGCAGTTCCTGACTTAACTGAAACTACCAAAGTGATATTTCCACTAAACTAGCACTGCAAAATAAGTAAGAAGATGGGTGTAAACAGCCATATTTATGTGCAGTACCTGATGGCAGTGATAGAAGTCAATCTGCATTCCTTTAATTACAGACACAAATTCTTTGGTATATCAGAACAACATTTTACAAAAATTTGCATACAAGAGAAATAACCTCTTGGTTGAATATTTTAATTGGAAATTAACACTTTAAGACAGAAACGTTTCCCTTTTGGTATTTGTCATTAAAACATTATAAAAACGCATGAAGACTTTCCCAGGTGACTATGCCAACTGGAAAAGGTGAAAACAATTGCACTGCTTCTGTTATCCATGCTGAGCTCAATGTAAAATCCAAACGAATAACATAAATAGCGAATCATCAATTAGCTTTTTATCTTTTATGATAACAAATAGCTACTAATTCAGCAACGTAAGGTCTTCTCATACCTGTTGTTTTTTTTTTTTTACGGTTAGCTGTGTTTCCAAAATAGGAACAAGTTAGAGCAAAAATTGTAGAAAAGAATTTTACAATGTGATTTTTTTAATATGACACTTCAACACCAACAATAAAACAATTCAAATCCAAGTCAGTTTTCAGTTTCAGAACCATTTGACATTAATGTGCTATGAGACAAACTTGGACAAACCTGACATTTTAGCTTAGAATAAGGCAAAAAAATTGTGTGTGTGTGGGGAAATTCAACAACAAAAAACAATCCCTCAAATGAACAGAACATTTTCACTGTTCTTAAAATGGTATTATTCATTTATGTGTGAAAATTGAGCCCCCCACGAGCATCAGCCCCGAGCTGCTTTCCCCCCACCCCGGACCCGGACCCAGAGGCTCCCGGCAACTAATCAGGATAGGAGGGGGGCGTAGCCGGAGGCACCGCGGAGGCACCGCGGGCAATTTAAGCGATTTAAACGCACCACCCCCTGTGATCGGGTGAGAAGAAGTCTCCTGGAGGACAAGGATTAGTCCCTGCCCAGAGGGGAGAGGGAGACTCAGCTGTGACTGGGTGTGTCCCAGGGCGGGAGAGGCCGCAGCCGTTTGCAGCTCGTTGGGGAGGGCGCTGACTCCCTCCCAGTGCACAAGGCGAGGAAGGTGCCAAGGAGCTGTGAACCAGGGGTGGCACCAACAGGTATTTCCCAGTTCAGTGAAAGAACAATGGTATCTACCCGGCGGAAGAAGACCAAAATGGATGTGGGAACCCAGACAGAGCTCCCACGGAAGGAGGCAATGGTGCAGGTCGCAGGCTGCAGGGAATGCTACAGCGTCTCTGTGGTGACAGGGGGCTGCGTGCGCTGTGAGCAAGTAGATGATCTGCTCGGCCAAGCGGCACAGCTGCAAAGCCAGGTTGAAAGGCTTCAAGCCGAAGTAGAAAGGCTTAGGAGCATTCGGGAGGCTGAAATGGAGATAGACTGGTGGAGCCAGGCTCTGCCCTCCCTGCAACAAAAATGAGAGCACCTGCCGGAGAGCTCCCAGGATCGAGGGACCCCTGTACTCTGCCCCTCTCAGGTGGAAAACAATAACCTAGAGGAGAGGAGTGAGTGGAGGCAAGTCTATGGCCGTGGCAAAAGGCAAGTGCCCTCCTTGCCTCCACAGGTGCCTCTGAGCAATAGATATGAAGCCCTAGTGGAATACAGCCGGTCCAATGGGGATGTGGTGGAGAGGCAACCTATATCAGAGGTCCCACCACAGTCAGAAAAACCTGACAGGCGTATAGCTACCTCCTCCACAAGGAAGAAGAGAAGAGTTTTAGTGGTTGGAGACTCCTTCCTAAAGGGATCTGAGGGCCCAATATGCAGAGCTGACCCCCATCACAGGGAGGTCTGCAGCCTGCCTGGAGCCCGAATCAGGGATATCACCAGGCAACTCCCCAACCTGGTGAAGGCCACAGACTACTACCCCCTGCTGATCTTCCAGACAGGTGGGGAAGAAGCTGCATCCCGTAGTCTGAGGGGGATGAAGAAAGACTACAAGGCTCTAGGACGGTTGGTGAAAGAGTCTGGGGCACAAGTTGTTTTCTCCTCCCTCCTTCCATTTTCAGGTGATGACGTGGGATGGAATAGTAGGATTCTCTCTATTAATGCCTGGCTACGAGACTGGTGCTACAGGCAGGGCTTTGGGTTCTTTGATAATGCCTGGTTTTATAAGACACCAGGCGTGACCGTAATACATGGGAAAGGTTTATGTCGTAGGGGCAAAAGGGTTCTGGGACAGGAATTAGCAGGGCTCATTCGGAGAGCTTTAAACTAGATTCGAAGGGGGATGGGGTAGTAGCTGGGCTTGCACCACTGGGGCAACACTCTAGTGTTGAGGTAGACCAGGAGGCCTCCCATCCCCCTGGGGTGAAATCGGTGTGCTCAGCTCGCTCCCTGAAATGCCCGTACACCAATGCACGCAGCATGGGGAATAAACAGGAGGAGTTAGAAATCCGTGTTCGGTCGGGGGGCTATGATCTAGTGGCAATTACAGAGACTTGGTGGGACGCCTCGCATGACTGGAATGTGGTCATGGATGGCTATGTCTTGTTCAGGAAAGACAGGTCGCTAAGGAGAGGTGGTGGAGTTGCTCTTTATGTGAGTGAGCAGCTAGAATGTATTGAGTTCTGTCCAGGGGCGGATCAGGAGCAAGTTGAGAGTTTGTGGGTGCGAATTAAGGGGCAGGCTGGCAGGGGTGATATTGTTGTGGGTGTCTATTACAGGCCACCGGATCAGGATGAGGAGGGTGATGAGGCCTTCTACAGGCAGCTGAGAGCAGTCTTGCAATTACAGGGCCTGGTTGTTGTGGGGGATTTCAACTACCCTGATATTTGCTGGGAGGCCTACTCAGCCAGCCATCCTCAGTCCAGGAGGTTCCTCCAGTGCATTGCTGATAACTTTCTGATGCAAATGGTGGATGAGCCAACTAGGAGAGGAGCGCTGCTGGATCTTATCCTCACTAACAAGGAGGGTCTGGTTGAAGAGGTGAAGGTTGAGGGCAGCCTTGGTTGTAGTGACCATGAGATGGTAGAGTTCAGGATCTCATGTGGCAGGAACAGAACAGCTAGCAGAATCACAACCCTGAACTTCAGGAGGGCCAACTTTGGCCTTTTCAAGCAATTGCTAGGGGAAATCCCATGGGACAGGGTACTAGAAGGTAAGGGGGCCCAAGATAGTTGGTTAGCATTCAAGGACTGCTTCTTCCGAGCTCAAGATCAGAGCATCCCAACAGCTAGGAAGTCAAGGAAGGGTACCAGGACACCTGCATGGTTAAACAGGGAACTGCTGGGCAAACTCAAGTGGAAGAAGAGGGTGTACAGATCATGGAAGGAGGGGCTGGCCACTTGGGAGGAATATAAGTCTGTTGTCAGAGGATGTAGGGAGGCAACTAGGAAAGCTAAGGCCTCCTTGGAATTAAACCTTGCAAGAGAGGTCAAGGACAACAGAAAGGGCTTCTTCAAATACATTGCAGGTAAAAACAACACTAGAGGCAATGTAGGCCCACTGATGAATGAGGTGGGGGCCCTGGAGACAGAGGATAAAAAGAAGGCGGAGTTACTGAATGCCGCCTTTGCCTCTGTCTATACTGCTGGAGGCTGTCCTGAGGAGCCCCGGACCCCTGATGCCCCAGAAGAAGTCAGGATAGAGGAGGAATCTGTCTTGGTAGATGAGGGCTGGGTCAGGGACCAATTAAGCAACCTGGACGTCCATAAATCCATGGGCCCTGATGGGATGCACCCGCGGGTGCTGAGGGAGCTGGCGGAAGTCATTGCTAGGCCACTCTCCATCATCTTTGCTAAGTCGTGGGCAACGGGAGAGGTGCCTGAGGACTGGAGGAAAGCCAATGTCACTCCAGTCTTCAAAAAGGGCAAGAAGAAGGACCCGGGGAACTATAGACCGCTCAGCCTCACCTCCATCCCCAGAAAGGTGATGGAACAACTTGTCCTTGGTGCTGTCTCTAGGCACATCAAGGATAGGGGGATCATTAGGGGCACTCAGCATGGCTTCACCAACGGGAAGTCATGCTCAACCAACTTGATAGCCTTTTATGAGGATGTTACCCGGTGGATAGATGATGGTAAAGCTGTGGATGTGGTCTATCTCGATTTCAGTAAAGCGTTTGACACAGTCTCCCACAGCATCCTTGCAGCTAAACTGAGGAAGTGTGGTCTGGATGATCGGGTAGTGAGGTGGATTGTGAACTGGCTGAAGGAAAGAAGCCAGAGAGTGGTGGTCAATGGGACAGAGTCCAGTTGGAGGTCTGTGTCTAGCGGAGTCCCTCAAGGGTCGGTACTGGGACCACTTCTATTCAATATATTCATTAATGACTTGGATGAGGGAATAGAGTGCACTGTCAGCAAGTTCGCTGATGACACAAAACTGGGAGGAGTGGCTGACGCGCTGGAAGGCTGCGCAGCCATTCAGAGGGACCTGGACAGGCTGGAGAGTTGGGCGGGGAGAAATTTAATGAAACATAACAAGGGCAAGTGTAGAGTCCTGCATCTGGGCAAGAACAACCCCATGTATGAGTATAAGTTGGGGGCAGACTTGTTGGAGAGCAGCGTAGGGGAAAGGGACCTGGGGGTCCTAGTGGACAGCAGGATGACCATGAGCCAGCAGTGTGCCCTTGTGGCCAAGAAGGCCAATGGCATCCTGGGGTGTATTAGAAGAGGTGTGGTCAGCAGGTCGAGAGAAGTTCTCCTCCCCCTCTACTCTGCCCTGGTGAGGCCGTATCTGGAGTATTGTGTCCAGTTCTGGGCCCCTCAGTTCAAGAAGGACAGGGAACTGCTAGAGAGAGTCCAGCGCAGAGCCACGAAGATGATTAAGGGAGTGGAACATCTCCCTTATGAGGAGAGGCTGAGGGAGCTGGGTCTCTTTAGCTTAGAGAAGAGGAGACTGAGGGGTGACCTCATTAATGTTTATAAATATGTAAAGGGCAAGTGTCATGAGGATGGAGCCAGGCTCTTCTCAGTGACATCCCTTGACAGGACAAGGGGCAATGGGTGCAAGCTGGAACACAGGAGGTTCCACTTAAATATGAGGAAAAACTTCTTTACGGTGAGGGTGACCGAACACTGGAACAGGCTGCCCAGAGAGGTTGTGGAGTCTCCTTCTCTGGAGACATTCAAAACCCGCCTGGACGCGTTCCTGTGTGATATGGTCTAGGCAATCCTGCCCCGGCAGGGGGATTGGACTAGATGATCTTTCGAGGTCCCTTCCAATCCCTAACATTCTGTCATTCTGTGATTCTGTGAAAATAACTCCATTAAAAAATAGACTAGTAATTTTGTGGGGAAAATCAGGTTGGGAAAGAGGCTGAAGAGAGCAATCGCAGTAGCAAAATATTCAGTAAGTATGTTATAGCTTGTTAAAAATAATGTAATGTGAGGCAAAGTCATTCTCTATCTTAGGAGAAAGACCGGCTTGTAAAGGTCATATAAAATTATTTTTTAACCTTTTCTTTTCCTCTGGGCCAAAACTAAAGTTATTGATAATTTAGTCCATTGCCACACAAGATCTAAAAGATCTTGCATTTATACAGACATTGCACATGAGACAAAAAAAGAAAAAAAATTGTTTTATTCAACTCAGTTGATTTCACTGTGATTCTGCCCAATTTACATTGATTGTTTGCTGCCTCCATTGGAAGCCGTGTACAGCTGCTTCACCGTAAAGATATGGAACTATTTTTTAAGCTGATTTCAAGTTTGGAAGCTGCTTTTTGAAGATGCTGCAGTTCGCAGATTTTATTCCAATTTAGGCCATGATGCAAAAAAGCTCCTGTCAGTTCCACTAACTGGTAAGACTCCCCAAAGGGATGGCCAGTTTGCAGCTGTCTCTGTCCCTTGCGACATGGATGGGACCCACAGGTTGTGCCTATACCAGAAGATAAAACTGAATGCTGCCAGGGTTCCTGGCACTGGAACTCACCCATCAATACTGTTAAATTGTTAAGAGTGGTCCCTGGCACATGGTTAGTCTGTGACAACTCTCCTGATCGATTCCTGGGTACTGTTGGGAAGCTAGGCAGTCCAGGAAGTGTTCCTAATGAGTAGTTTGCGTAAAGCTGTCCTCTCACAGGCAGAAGAATGGACAGAATGGATGTGGCCTATCCTGTGCCAGCTGGCTTAAGTGCCACAGACTTTATCAATGCTCTTGAGCACATGATATTTACTCCTGCACATGTAGCCTCTGTATGCCACGTCCTGGACCTCCCGCCGTTTGGCTGACTCAGGATTTTTTCTCTCCTCTAAAGGACAGCAGACTTCCATACAAGAAGAAATAACACTCACCACCCTGGGCTAGTGGATGATTTCTTTATATTACTTCAAGTGCAGAATCAAGAAAGGCTAGGAGTTGAAATTCTAAATCTATAGACTGTTCTTTATAGTCTGCTGCTGCTGCTGAATAAACTTTCTGCCTTTACCCTGGAAGGCAGCTTACTTCGTTAGGAAGTTGGTCATGAGGAGGCTGCCTGGGTACAGTTGGGACTGCAATGCTGGTTTCTGGAGGGAGTGAACCACTGGTCAGCAGTGAACACACATATAGAGGCTCACTGCTGCACAGTAGCTATAGAACTGCTTACGGCCTGAAAGACAGTTTCTTAGAATGGGATTCACCTCCCACCCTCCCTTAGCTGCTTGTGTAGGCACCTCATCTTCCAAAGAGTATGCTTGCTTAAAAGCAGTCCCTAGACCATGATCTTGCCGATAGGCCTGCTCTACATCTGATCCATAAAAAGTCATCCAGCTGTCCACCAGATACTCACGGGGCCTGCTCGCTGAATGAGCAGCGTGCCTGCCTACTGATGACCCACAGAAGGAAAAAAGTACTTCTGCTTTTTAAAGTTCTCGATGCTTGTGCTTAGCATTCAGATGCTGATAGTCATATGGGAGATCCTTATGTTGCCTAAGAAGGCATTTGTTTTTCAGCATAAATTTTTTAGGAAGTGGTGCAAACACACTGTGAGATAACATACTCAAATTTAGGCTACACTATCAAAACATATTATCATTTATCAGCAATGGCTCTGAAAAACACATGTGATCCACTTGTCTCCTTGAGCTAAGAACCACAATTGGCAATGAAAGAGGAAGCTACTCTGCCTCTACAACTACTGAGTTCTTATGTACACTGAAGCCATCCTCTTTCCTTTGGCACAGAGAGATCAGAGCAGGCCAGAAAATGTAATGCACTCTATTAGCTAATGAGACATCAGCTATGGCTTTTGCTCATAGTCTTAATTTGATGTAGAAAGACAGTTTCTGCAGCTGCAGCTATATAACTCTAAGTGAACAGATAGGAGTCAACAGCGAACACACACATATAGTTATAGGCTCAATGCTGCACTGTAGCTATAGAACTGCTTATGGTCTGAAAGGTAGTTTCTTAAAATGGGATTAACCCCTCACCCTCCCTTAGCTGCTTAAAAGTTAGTGGTCTGGTCTATGTTAGTGTCCTCCTGTAGGCAATAGTCTACAGTCAAGAGAGATTTGACTTGCTTCCCTGGAGCACTTATCTTTACTGTGCAAAATAAAAGTATCTCTGAAAAACTAAATATGGAATAATTCAGAGGGGTGGTCTCTGGAGATATCAGGGGATACACTGAAGACCATGAAAAGCAACTAAAAAAAGTGAGACTCTTCTTGAGAGACTTAAACTTCTTCCTGCTGGTTCAGTAGCATCTCCACAGTAGCTTTTCATTGGTGCAGGACTGTTGCATTGGTGCAGCAGTGCAAAGCTGACTGAAGATAATGTTGAAACCGGCTCAATAACTGGTGTGTTGGCCAACTCAGAGCTGTCTTTAGCCTTGAATTTACATGCAGAGAAAAGTTCTAGCCAGAAATCTGGTTTGGGTTTTTTGCTGTGTGGGGTTTTTTTTTTTTAACTTCCTACCAAACATCAAGCTGGCCCTGTCTGTCATACTGATAAAACGTTTGGGAACTGTATCAAAGTCCTTCAGTTTTGGTTGTAGAGATGACTGATGGGATTTTAATCCTGTTGGCATTTGCATCAGGTAGGAAGTGGGGAAAGTCCTTAAAATGCTCATTTGGCTTTAATTGGCTAACATCTGTTGGAAGTTTTTGTTCTAGTTATATATGTTCTCTGGTTGATTTCAGTGCTACAGGAATTCTTAATGCCTCATCTTTACTTTCCCCAGGAGCTGTCATTGGGCATTGCCTCTGAGAGTTGGAGGCTCACAGAGATGACTGAGCCAGGTGCATAAATATTATTTTATACTTATGTACAATACATTATATTGAAAACATATTCTGCATTTTCATTACTTGGAGCAGAGGCTGTGGAAAGTATCATCTGTTGGATGCAATGTATATATTTTTCTATACAGATTTAAAGAGTAACTATCAATCACACATGTAGATTCCATGTGTGTGGTCAGTATTTTGGAAGCCCAGTTGCCATGTCAGCCAACTGATACCCACTCAATTAACCTAACAGAATTACCAGCCCCATCTCATTCCATCATATTTATCTCTAGTGGGATTGACCTGTAACCTGAAGATTAAATACTGCTTTTCTTCTGTGAGGAGTGAAAAGTCTGTTTTTTAAACCAACAGTGCAACTTGACTTTTTAAGATTTTTGTAAGTTGATGTGATGTTTAAGGAAAAAATGTATTTAAAAATATTGTTTTGAGGTTCTGAGGTCAATAAAGAGCAATGCAAGAAGCATTTTTGTAGTCTAGTCATATGAATGTCCGTTGCAAATTTCTCCTAAGCGTACACTCACTTCATGTATTGGTTATGAGCCTGATTTAGACAATCAGCTCTGCTCTGCAATCACTTCAGAAAATGTTGCACTTGCTTTTATTAAATATAGATAGGAACCCTTATGTCTGTTATAATCAGCTGAAACAAGAGCATTCTTGAAACTCTAGGGCTCTTAGCATGAAAATTTCACCAGTCTTAGAAGACAGAACCAAAGAGAACACATTTTCTTGTTTTCACATACACCATGGAAGTAAAAGAAGTCAAGATATCTTTCCTTTACTGTCTTAGCATGGCATAATAGAATGGAATTGGTGAAAACACTAACTAATATGTGTTATTTAACAAAGCTAGAAGTTATGCCTGGCATTTGTTCCAAACCCCAAAAGTAGTGCCTCTGTTTCACAATCACCAAGGCAATGTGGGACAGTACAATGGTTAAAACTATCCACCAAATACTGCATCTGCATTTGATCTTCTCATTCATGTATGCTTACTTCACAAGGTCCTTATTCTGAGGATCACAATGTTTAAAGATGATAGGGCATTTTTAATAACATTGTAGATTGCTCTGTTCATAGATTTTGATTGCAGAAGAGTTCACTAACTTGATGTCCTGTAAAAATAAGCCAGAAAAATCACACCAGGTGTTTTTAAATAACACTCACCCCTCTAGGACAAGCCAAAATACTCATTGCATAGCATTACCTCTACGATCTGCTCTCCCAGGTTCATGTTACTTTTTGAGACCGGGTTTCCTATTTCCCTCTCCACCTACTTTCAAGGAAAGCAAGCAGGTTTTTGTCCTGGCTGGGAAGGTGTGTTCATCTTTCATCTCTGCCTGAAGGGATTAAAACTTATATCTTGTAAATCCTGGAAGAATGTTTTCTTCACCATCCTCGCTGCTTAGTGTTGACAAGAGTAAAGCTCTTCCCGGTATCCAGGGAAGAAGTCCAAGAACGTGTGAGCGGTCATGGCAAACAGCGCACCTACTCACTTCAGAAGGTTCAGGAGTCAGACTGAGGGTGGATGGAAGTCTCAGGGATCACAGTTTTGGCAATATATATGCAGAGTAGGAGTTTGGTAGCATTTAGGTAGTTAGCACCAAGGTGGTTAGCTTAGATGGAGCCCTAAGAAAATGTACTTAAGAAAATGTAACCTGTTGGAACATTAAATTATGATCGTAATTCTATCAGTGTGAATTTCAGTTAGCTCCACTGAAGTCATGGGAGCTACTACACATCTTTGTATAATTCAGTGTAAACAAATCAGAACAGACCCTTGCCTCAGTTTCTGCATTCATAAAAAGGCAACAGGTTGTTTATTTATCTACCTCATATCTCAGTTAATATCTCCATTGTATTTTGAGTCTACGTCTATATTAGTGAATTTAAAGGGAATATTCCTGTGCATTGGAATGAAATTGTCTGTGATGTTAAGTTGTCCTTGGTGTGTCTTTGGCCCATGCCAGCTATCCCATTCCCAGACTCATGGTGGAGTTACCTCATAAAAGGGATTAACACAGAGATTTTGATAATGTCCACTGTCTCTTCAAAAGGAAGAAAGCTATATAAACCATACTATGCAACCAGTCGCAGGTTGTTCCATGCCAGCTGGTGTCTGTGCCAGACATGACAGACATGTCTGGCTCCATCTAACTTACTAGGAAAGACGCAGCCTGATGTTCCTGAGTTGAACTGGTGTGCACTCGAAACACAGGCTGCTCCTTCCTTATGGGATGGTGACCAAAAATGACACAGAAATTGCAGTTGTAAGCTAGGGGAGAATCCACACAGGTGTTTAGTTGACTTCCTGAACATCTCTTTCAGTTCTGCAGCTGTATCTACCTTTTGCCAAAGAGAATACTTTGGGTGAAGGACTGCTTGGAATGTAATCGTAGAAACAGAACACCAGGCTGTATACTACCTGGCTCATTTTCCATCTTCCCTGTTTCCATTAGGTGACCCTAATGTGTCAATATTTGGTATGACTAACTTGTAAATATAGCCGTACCAAGTCATGTCATGCAAGGGGCCGTTCTTTCTTGCTGTTGAACTGCTCATTCAGTTTATTTTTTTCCCCCCAAGTCTTAAGGTGACTGGAAACAAACCATGAAGCCAAAGAGGAGGAAGGGCTCTGGACCCCTGACAAACCGTTCTTGCTCAGTCTTGCCTCTGGGTGTCTTTCTTCATCACGCTGTGTATTTTTCCCTCTTTTTCTTTTTTTTAGAAACTTCATTCTGGCAGCACGGGCTAAGACTTTTGTAGCAACAGACATACATGCCATCTATATCTTGTTTTTAAAGGAAAGGTAAATCAGCTAATATAAGTAAAAACAGTAAAGTAGTCGCTAGGGAATACAATTGCATAGAACAGGAGATGTACGGGGAGAAATCTCCATTTTCCCTTTCGCCTGCCCGACAGCCCCCCGAGCCCACCCGCACCGCTCCCCCTGCCCGCCCTCTGCCCGCCGGGAAGCGGCACCGCCTCCGGGGGGCACCGGGGACGGCCGTTAACGGCCGCCCGCCGGCCCTCGCGCGCGGGGACCGGCCCCGCGTGGCGGCCGCGCCCCTCAGCGCCGCCTCACGGCGGCAGCGCGCGGCTCAGGCTGGGCAGCGGCCGCTGGGGGTCGCCGTTGCCGCTGCTCGCGTAGGGGCGCGCGCTACCTGTCCGCGGCGGCCGTGGGGGCAGCGCGGGGCGCGCGGCCCTGCCCGCCGTAACCGGCGCTGGCCGCCGCCGCTGCCCCCTCGTGAGGCGGGCCCCGCGCGCCCCCCGCGCCCACCCCGCCGCCGTTCGGGGTTTGGGAAGTGCGCCCGCCACGCGATCCCGCTCCGTTTTTGCCCGTCTCGGCTGCCAAGGGAGAGGTTTATCCACGCAATCAAAGTAAACAGGAAAGTTCAGCCGGATCGTGTTTCTCACACGCACCCCACCCCCCCCGCCCCGCCCCGCACGCTCCGAGGGGCTCCGCGGGGAGAGCGGCGGGGGATTCGGGATGAGTCTGTTTGGTTTGGGGGGGTGTGCGGGGGTGCCTCTCGCAGGGGGGGTGTGCGGGGGTGCCTCTCGCAGGAGGGGCTCTGGCTTTGACAGGGAAGCACCATGCCGCCAGGAGGCTGTCGCCCCCCTCGCCCTCCACCGCCGGTTCCCCCACGCCAGCAGCTCCCCTTCGCTCTGGCTGTCACCCTCTCGAGGGAGCCGGCAGCGCTCTGCTGCCGGTGGCACTGCCTTCGCCTTCCTCCTCCTCCTCCTCACCCCACCCGGCCCCGCCGGGAGCGCTTCCAGGCAGCCGCCGAGAGCCCAGGAAGCGGCCTGGCCACCCGGGACTGCCCTTGCCAAGAATCGGCGAGGAAGGCGACACGCCCGCCTCTTCCACCCAGACCCCGCTCCAGCCACCTCTCCGCGGGCTTCCCGGTCGGCAGCGGCAGAAAATAGCCTTCCTCTTCCCCGGCAGCTCTCCCCCGCCCCAACACCTCCCCTTCCCCGCCGCAGCCAGGCCCGGAATTCCCGGTAAACAAGCGGCTTCCCCACCCGCCCCCGCCACGCGTCCCGCCGCGGGGGGCGGCGGGCAGCGGGGCGGCTGCGGCCGCGGGGCCGGGGACCCGCCTGCCGGGGAGCCGCGCCAAGGCCATGAATATTTCAGAGGTTCCTTAGCGCGCTTCTAATTAAAGGCTCGGGCGAGGCGCGGCCCCCCCGTCCCCATCTTCCCGCCGCCGCCCCCTCCCACTTTACACACACACACACACACTTGAGACCGTCTCCTTACGTCGGAGAGCGGCGAAGGAGTGACTGAGCCCTGCCCGGGAGAGCCGAGCGAGGGGGAGGGACGGGGGGGACCGGGGCGGGAGGGAAGGGAGGGCGGGGAGGGGGGGGCTTGTGCAAGCAGCGACGCTCCCGAGGTTGCCAAGTGGACTTTTATTGTTTTCCACCCACTTCCAAGTCGATACTATCTGCCGTCTCATGTCCATCCTATAGCCTATATAAGCGGCTGCGCTGGGGCTGGCGGCGATGGAGTAGTTTGTGGATACGGCGAGAGCGCAGGGACGGGACGGGGGGCGGGCGGGCCAGCCGCGGAAAACTTGGACTCCCCGCCGCCCGCGGGCTGCTGCCGTCCGGGGAGAGCCGGGGGAGCGGCTCCCGGGGGGAAGACACCTCGACTTCTGGGACGGAGAGACAGGTAAAGCGGCCGGGACGGGCCAGCAACCCTCCTTCCTCCCCGTCCCTCTCTCCACGCCCCCGCCCCTCTCGCCCCGCTGAGCCGGAGCGCGGCGTGCGGCGGGGCCGGCGGCACCGCGGGGCCGTGCCGGTGACAGCCAGCGGGCGGGAGGCGGGCGCCGCCGGACACCCGCCGAAGTTGGCAGGGGAGAGCCGCCACACGGAGCGCGGGGCAGCCGTGTGCCGCGGGCCGGCCGCCCCGCAGCCGGCGGAGCGGGCAGTCAGCCGTCCGGAGGCGAGCGGCTCCGGCGATGAGGCAGCGTCCCTCGCCGCGCCTCGATGCTGCTCCCCGCTACTCTCTGCGCGGGTGGCCGGGGCCGCCCGCGCCCCTTCCCCGAGCTGGGAGGGAGAAAGCACAGCGAAGGGGAAGGCTGGCGTTGCCGCTCCCTACCCCCGGACGGCTGCCCCCCGCCGCGCACCGCCCGTCCCGCCGCTCCTGCCCGCAGCCCCGGCGCGGAGCCCCGCAGCGGGGGTGGGGGGGCGCGTCGCTCGTGCGCATCCGCCGCGGCTCTGCGGCAAAAAACTTTCGGGGAAAGTTGTCGCCCCGGGCCCGCGCTCCTCCGCTCCGCGGGCGGGGCGAGGCGGGGCCGGGAGGTATGCATCGGTGGCCCGTCGCGACCGGGGATCTGCTCCGCCGGGGCGCGGGGGGTCCCGCCGAGGCACCCCTCGCCTCGGCCCGCTGCGCGGCTGCGCAGCCCGCCCTCCCGCGGGGCCCCCGTGGGCGCAGGCTGCGGGGCGGGCGGCGCTGGGGAGGCTCTCCCCGCGGGGCGCTGCGGCGGAGCGGGGGGCAGCGAGCGGGGCTCCCCCTCCAGCGCTGCCCCCCTCCAGCGCTGCCCCCCTCCAGCGCTGCCCCCCTCCGCGCTGCCAGCCCCCCTGCAGCCCCCGGGGCGCGCTGGGCTCCCGCCTTGTGTGACCTGCGGAGCGGTCTCGGTGCTTCCCTCCTGTAATGTTTCCGATTTCACCGCCGTGATTCCCCCACCTCCGACCCACCCCCGTTTTTCTCCTCCCATAGCCGCGGATCCTTCGTTTCCATCTGCTCGTGCACCCTTCAGGTCAGCCTGCAATGAGTGGACTGAGGTCTCCTGGGCTGCTGGGGCTGGTGCTCTTGATGCTCTCAGCAGGATATTGCAAAGAGAAATCTGACTCCGCAGATTTGAAGGACAGGCAGAGTCTCTTAAATCTGATCATGGAGATCATTCAGGAACTGAAAAGGTACCACCTGGAGAAAGACAGTGGGGTGCAGTACTTCTCCAAGCACGACTACAACTTAGATCGAAGGGAAGTGGCTGACTATGGAGGATACCAGGATGAGCAGAGAGTTGGTAAGTCACAGTCCATGACTTAGGAGATCTTTTTTTTTTCTATAGGGTGCCTTGGTGAATCAGACATCACATCAGGTTACTAATTTTATGTCAAGAATTCACCGCTCAAAATACCTGCCGTTTCCCTTTGGTATCAGAAACTGACACAGACGGCAAATTTGGAATAGAAAAACTCCCTTCACATCTCAGAGTCTCTTACTCTCCGGATAACGTACTCAACTGAAAGTCCGACTTCCTGTGTGTTGGCTTTGAACAAAACCTATTAATAAGGGAAAAGACTGAAGTGGGCTGAGATCAAAGAAATAAGGGATGAAAATGCTCTTTTTCCTGGAAGTTTACCACTTTCTAAAATGTGCTTGGTTTAACTGTTTCTTGGAAATTACCCTAGCAAGAATTCACCTGCAGGACTACAGTATGTCCTTATAGAAGCCTTTCCTGCAGCTCAGCTTCATTAAACTTTTCGCCCCACTTGCTAGTTCCTTTTGTACTCGGGAGGTAGCACCTTTGAAATACTGGGGAACTGAAACAGAGTACTCCTTTGTCACTGTCCAAGCTATGACTACTTTGGGACACCCCTCCAGTCCTCCTCCTACTCATTTGAATGGCTCTTCTCTAACCTCCAGTGAAAGCCCAGGCTGGTTTGTGAGACGTTCAGGGTTGTCTAGAGCAGTCCGGAAGCAGTCGCACCAAGCCACATAGTGATGGATAGTTCCTGCTCAGTTCCGTGATGTACTTCTGTGCATCCAGCTGAAAGTTGATTTGGCTTCTCCTGATGCCATGTCTAATTTACTCTTCACTGTCACTCCCAAACCCCTACAGCATTACTGCTGTCATTTTACCCCTCCTACTGACAGTGACTTTCTGAATATTTTCCAGCAGGTATCTACTCATCTTTTTCCAAACTGGCTTTCATTTTGCTAGTGTGCTATTTATTTTGCCTTTATAGATGTCATAAAGCTTCATTGTACCTTTTCTTCGTTCTCATTCAAATATCCTCATGATTAGCATTTGGTGGTGGTAGTCACAAAAATGTTACTTCTCCATCTGGATGATTAATGAATATACAAAGGAGGACAATTTTGTTCCACTTAAGATCAGCATAGTGAGAACATGTTGTTTTATAAATGTTGAAAAGTTAAGGAGGCCAGGCTAAGCAGGGAACCCTGATCTGCACAACTCTAAATCTCAGCGTGGAACATGGGCATAGTTTTTGGCCACGCTACATCAGTGTATTGGTGCAAAAGTCTGGTTTGTGCTGAACAGCTATCTATGTGAATAATAAACCTACTCCAGAGCAGATCAGTTGGTAGTGGTGTCATTGACTTCTAAGCAGGATTTTTCATTATAATGGAGTTATTCCCAGCAACTCTGAAAAGGAACTACTGCTAGGAGTCTTTCATTTCAGTTTTGGCATCGCTTTCCCAGTGAGCCTGTCCCACGGGAAATTTCTGAGTGAAGCATGTGTGTTTTTAATGCTCTTCATGACATAATTAGGTCAAATTGATAAGGTCAATTTTACTTACACTGACTAAAGTTAGAAGTAAAGGAAGAATGACTTTCGAGAAGTGTCTAACCTCACAAGTGAATCAGATCTGGATGGAAATACTCTCTGCTTTATATCTGATAAGAGGTGCCAGGGGAATGAAAAAGGCTGCTCAGGCATTTATGGTCAAATAAATAAAGCACCATGTAGTGTATCATACACAATCAGCACTAAGCTATCAGCATAGAGTTCGTAACGGAAAGCAATCAAAGATAGCTGTAAATCAGGAAGACACAAGCAAGAGTTAGGGATAAAATGGATTTCAGTAAACCAGTTTCATTTTGCCATCTGCTGAACACAAAACGCAAGGCGGTAAACCACAAACACAGGGAGCCAGAAGAGAGCAATTTGCTTGGGATCATTTCCTGTGAATTTTATTTACTGCTAGAGGGAGGAAAAAAAAGATTCCCGTAAGGAGATAATCCAGTTTCACAATTACAGCAGAACAGTGCTTGTACAAACATACCTGTGACAAAAGAGTGGATACATTTGCATAAAAGAATTAGAAGACACTAAACCAAACTTGAATATATCTTTCGTTCTTCACCACTAGTGGAATATGCCATTTCTGAGCAACTGTGAACTAAAATTTCCGGAAGAATTTAAGTCTAGGTAAACTTGATAATGTAGTCCATAGAGAGCTAAAATTTGACTCTTAGTTAACTGTCATCATCATTAATGACTGCACACCTAACAGACATTACTTGTTTCATCATCACAGTGTGTTTCACAGTACATTTTACAGTGGCTTCTTCTGTAAAACAAATGCTTGCAATTTGCCCTATTGTACGCAAAGGACTTTTGACCTCTGTGCATCTGTCAAGATGCAGTGGTGATGTTTGCCGGCCAGAGTTTATTCCCTTTTCTCATACTGTGCTTGGCAAGCAGAGTTCCAGTGCAGGAGAGTGACTATTCTTTTTTCTGTCCAACAGAAATAGTTCCCAGAGATCTGAGGATGAAAGACAAGTTCTTAAAGCATTTAACAGGTATGTTAATGTTTTAATTTTGCATTGGTATCCATCATCTCACGTGCATACCATAAGCTGCACTCTTCTTCCTGTGAGCTGTGCTGATTCGTAACTTCTTTTTTCTTCATATTTCAGGTCCACTCTACTTTAGCCCAAAATGTAGTAAACACTTTCATCGGCTTTATCACAATACAAGGGACTGCACCATCCCAGCCTGTAAGTGCCAAAACCAGAGACTTCCATAAAACAGAAAACTCTAAAATTGAATAGCTCTATGAGGTACCAGTAGTGATACAATGTTAGAATACATTCCTTGCAATGAAGAATTTGGAGTGCTCTAAAATGTTCTAAGTACAGTTTACAGCCCTGCTAGAACAGCGTCGGCATTACAGTGAGGAAGACACCACTTTTTCACTGCAAATATGCTGTGTAGAATGGCTGTAAACACTGCTTCCTTAAGTACTGATGCATATGCCTCTCTGGTTCCAAACCAAAGGAGTTTGCTTTTCATAGAAACATGTGACTCCTCTCACAAACCTCTCATATCTAATTTCTAGTGCTGCAAATTCAAGATAGGATCAGAAATCCAGGTGGGGCTATTTCCTTGTCATTGATTATTTATATACAACATATTTTATAGACATTTTACAGTTTGACTGTTCAGTTACCAGTCTACTAGTGATGTTGACAGTGAATCTTTGCAACCCTTGTCTTCAGTGAATTACGAAAGTGTAACTTCATAAGGCTTAGTAAAAAAAAAAATGCGGATGAACACATATAAGCAAATTCAGCTTATGATATCTCATCTGTGTTGGCAGCAGAGAGAATTAAAAAAAAATAAAGTCTAACATCGATATTTATCAGTCAGTAGATGTGACTCCAGATTCATACTGAAGTGGACCTGTTGAGTAAGCAGAGGCTATTTTAGTACAGCCTTTTCAGAATGGAAGCACACTTTATTTTACTTGTCTGAGGTCAACCAGTTGGGTCAGTAGCAGAGCTGGGAATAGAAACCAGAGTTACAGATTCCAAGTTTCAAATATTAATAAATATTTCAGCCCAATATATTTTAAAGGCATATTTGGTAACAATTGCAGACTTTCTCTATTTGTAAGGCTTCAGATTAGGAATACATTCGAAAGAGAAGGATTTATACATAACGGCTAATGAGATCACGTTCTGTTTACATGGATGGAGATGGAAGTCGTTCATAACTAGTCTGTTTTGAACAAGCAAATGGTCAAACTTTTGGTCAACAAGCAAAGTCCTTTTTCATAAGTATCACAACACAAACATCATTTGACTCAGCCCTAATGAGTACTTCAAGCTGTGAAGCTGAAAACTAGTTGGTCTTAGAGTCTGAATTAGCCTTTTCCTCCTGACAGGTGACATACCCACCATCATAATGGCAATTATAGCATATCTATGCTGTGAGTTAAGGATTGTTAACATTGCATCTCTAGGAAACATTAGATGTAGTTACTCATTAATGAAATACCGCCTAACGAAAATCAACATCAGTCACCGGACTGGACTGACTAGCATCTCCTTAAAGTAACTTTCTTCTAGGAAAATGAGGTAAACAACCTGCTTTAGTTCTTCATGCACAATATGATGTTACTTTTTGATAATATCCTGATTTCAGGTAATACTGTTCATTCTATGTAGAAATTCAAAGGCCAAAGAACAAAGAAATTAAAAGCACCTATGATGCTGCGACACGGGGGTAGTCAATACAAAAGCATTTAGTTGGCATACCTTCTAGTACTTTGTACAGCATAGTAGCATTAGCACCTAAAAAGTAATTTACTCTGCTGTCTGTCCATAACCAACTTTCAGAAAATTTGCTTTCAGTTTGCCATGTTAAAGAAAAAAAAATCTCTTGATTAATTTTTTTAGTTTTGCATTGGTTCTAACCCTTATTGCAAATGCATCAAAAAGCAGAAGGTACCTAAAATAAGAACTACTAACAATAGGACTACTGTAGAAACAACAATTTCACTAGTTTTAAGATGAAACGATACAGTTATGAATGAATTTGTATGATGTGGTCACCTACTCAGGCTGGACTTAACATTCCTATGACTAGAAGATGATATTTGTGTAAATTAACAGTTTTTCCAGGAAGAAAATTTGCATTACTTAATAGTAAGTTGATAGACGTAATCACTGAGGGCTGGATTTCAAAGATGGATGAGCACTACTGAGTATGGAAATACTATAGTCACATGTTTAGATCAAACATTTAAGCACAGATACAGATGTATAAACTTTCATACATACATACACTTGGAGAGCCTCCAAGCACAGTCATGCTATTTGTTTATAGATAGTATGTATGCAGAAGTCAGTTGCATAGTTACATGTGCCGTTAGACTTGGCTTTCAGTTATGCAAGTTTTACACCCTCCATTCGTGAGTCTAAGGAGCTCATTTCTACGCTGTTGCAAACTAAGGTGTTCACTGAACTTTATTATGACAATAATTTGCACACCATTATCAATTTTGATTTTTAAAGGCAAAATTGGTCACTTTAGTAATCTATTAATGCTCTTTTTTCATGACAGACTATAAAAGATGTGCCAGGCTTCTTACTCGATTGGCAGTAAGCCCAATGTGCATGGAAGGATAAAGGTAAGCTTTTTCATAGCAGTGATGACATTCTCCTGCATAGCAAAGCAGTGGATTTTGTGTTTCATACATGAAAATTCATGGGAGTATAATAGCAATTGTCCTTTGGCTAAGGTATTCCCCTCTCAGAGTACTTGAAGGAACTGGGTTAATCTGGCAAATACTGTCAATAAATAAAGGGTACCCCCCACTGGAAGTCATTATATAAAAGTCCATGTGCATCAGCTGTGAATTATTCATAGCAGCATACAGTTAGCAGATAGTGAATTTGTTGTTACAGAACAAGACACAACAGCTGTAGCTTATTTTTCAAGAGTTGACTCAGTACACATTTGCCTGTACTGGCAGCAGCAGCCCTTTTATGTGTGCAGCTGTAGATCTATGGTGTACATTTTAGTATCAGTTAATATATACATAGCTATACATGTGATAGCTTTATAAATGCAGATAGGTTGCAGGTGCTTTTATAGTAATTCAATTTAAATATATTATTAGTAGCACTGATAAACTAACTTTAGCTAGTCATATTTCTTGGGGTTTTCATTGTGTTCACCTCTCATATCTTCGGGGTTTATTACCTCCCTTTTTGCCTAGATGTACCTCTAATTCCCACAAATACTTTGGGAATTTCACCATGCACCAAAATAGAAACAAAAAATGAACCAAACAAAAAAGTACTTCCAAACTATCTGTATTTCTAGAGAACTGACACGTAAGAATACAAAAGGGCTAATTTACATTCTGTCCTCAACCTTTACGTGAGACAAAAATGTGACCTCTGACAAAGGGATACGTAATAACCCATATGGATTTATCAGTAACAAATGCTGTCAAACCAAGATATTTTAAGTCTGTGACAAAATACACATCTTGTGGAGAGAGTCAGTGAGAAAAAGCAATAAATGTTAAGCATCTTCGTTTTTTTTTTTTTTTAAAGCATTGACACTCTTTTGCATGGCATTCTCACAAACAAGCTAGGGAAATGTGATCAAGATAAATGTAAAAATGGCTGGAAGAAATATACAAATAATAAGTTATTAGTGCTTCACTGTCAAACTGAAAAAATGTATTGAGCAGTCACAGCTTCATTATGAGTATGGTATTGTTCAATATTTTCATTAATAACTTGGGTGATAGAAGGCAGTGTATTTATGGATGACAGTAGCATAGGAGAAAAAAACATGGTAGAGTACAATCTTGAAAATAATCTTGGAAAATTAGCTGAATAGTCTAAAACAGGATAAAATTTAAAGGAAAGAGCAGAATTATGAAGTCATGCAGGAGTAATCAATTGCAGAAGTACATGGCAAGTTGTGAATAGTTAGATAGTTCTGTAGAAAATGTGGGGGTTGTAGAGGATCACAAACTAAGCACATCAACCACGTCACACCTGAAAAAAGACAAACAACATACTGCAATTTATAAATAGAAACATTGTTTATAAAATACCTGAAATAATCACTGTTGCTGGAATACTCTATTTAATTAAGGACACCAGAAAGACGTATGGGTGCTTCTTTTAAGAGTCCAAAGAAGAGCAACGTGGATGAGCAAAGACCTAAAAAACTCAATTTACAAGAACAGCTAAAACCTATTGGGATTATTTAATCTAAAGAAAAGAGAACTGCAGAAAAACATGATGGAGATATTCAGTTTCATAAAAGTGGCATCAAGCCGTTCTCTCTATCAAGTGTGGATAAATAAGACATAATTTATTTAACTTTGCAACAAGAGAGGATTCCAGCTAGACATTAGAAGACTTTTCTAATGGCAAGGGCAGAGGTAATATAGTAAATCATTAGGTATAATTCAGCATCCTGACTTTACGCTAAATTCCTCAACATATCTTTATTTTCTGCCCGACTTCCTAAATAAACCTAAACTAGCCCAGCTTCAATGCAGAATGTTTCTAATGCCCAATAACTGTTACATTACTTGTTCTCTTAATTTGAAACATGCAGCCATGGAGAGGAATCTTATCCATATATCGTGTGTTCAGGGATAGAATTGCGGAAACAATTGGATATAGTGTTAGGACAAATAAAAGTTAGCAAATAGGTAAATCCTGTGATGTAACTAGGAGAAATGCCAGGGATTCAACCTGTCAATTGTAAAATCCAGAAAACAAGAACAAATTAGCTATTATATAATGATACCCACCTGCAAAAGATAGGTGAATAATGTTATTACCAAGACTAATAAGCAGATACATCAGAGTAGAGAATTCTTTTCTCCCCTTCCTTAGAGAGTTTTATCTGTGTCTTTACAACGTATCATGTAAACACAAACTCATAATATGAAGGAACAGTAACTAAGGTAGTTCACATCTCAAGCTGGGAGGCTATTTAAAAAAAGTCCATCTCATTTTGACATTCAACTCCTTTGCTCAACTAGGAGGTATGTTTCAACACGTGTAACAAGCTTCCACTTCTGCTATTCTCCAGACAGACACAAATCATTAATAGTATCAGTGCTCTTAAGCAACCTCTATTAGGAGAAAGGAAGACTATTCTCTACCACCTATGCCTTGAGATCCACAGGTGTCTCCATAAAATTAAGCATCCCTCCTCCTCAAAGCTTTTCCACTGCATCAGTTCAATTTGTGTGGGTAAGACATCCTCTCTCACAGAAAGGTATAATGCAGGCTTTATTTATTTTCATAATTTCATGGACTAAGCTGTAGAAAAATGCATTCTTTTTGTATTTTTACACTTATCAAACCATCCTTTTTCTCCACAAAGCATATAGCTTTAGTCCAAGGTGTTTTCAAGAAGTTTCAAAGTTTTGAACATAGTACCACTTATATATAGCAAGACAAGATTTTGAAGCCATTTCTTATTTAAGATGGCTCTCCAGTGTAAAAAGTTTATTTACAGTCTGGCAATAGGTAAACACTTCTGGTTTCTGCCATAAGGCTACTAGTTAGTATCAGTTCTAAAGCTCAGACTAACTCCTGAATATGAGATAACAAAATTTTCTTACGTGATACTACTCCACAAAGGTCTGAATTCACAAGTAGAATTCGATCTTTTATATTAATTGTAATCACAAATACATTTCAAAAAATCTTTTTAAACTCCTATATTATAAACTAGTAAAATAACACATTCTTAATTATCCACACCTACTTTTTTTTCTCCAATAAATCAGATTTCCTGTTTTGCTCAGTAGCTGATTTTCATTTCATTGGAGGCTTATGAGTGGGCTGGCCTATAGATGAATTATTGCTTTTTGATACTTTGGGAAACTAGTAGTTTTGGTGCATTTTTCAGATCCATGGACATCTGTCCATGTTTAGATATCAATTTGAGGGGAAGAAAAAAGAATGGATAGATTTGGTTTTTATTTGTACTTAAAATACATTTTGGACTGTCATAGTTTTAAAGCACACAGGACGTTGAAACTCACTGCTAAGATCAAACAAGAAAATAAGATGCAAAAACAGGAACCAGGCATCTATGACTATCACAGAACATACCTAAGGGTGGGGTGGGTGTATGTGATACAGTGTGGCTTATGGAGCCTTCACTTTCTCTCATTCATTCTACACATACCTAATGGGCTCCACCTTCTCTTTTTTCAAAGCGTATGTTCACATTTTGCCTGTCCCACAGGTACAAGCAGTGCAGGGGCCCAGTAACAACTCTTTTACTTGTTGCGATTGCATGAGTGAAGCCAGAGCAGCATATTTGTGTTACCACATCACTCAGTAGCCCTTTTTTTTTTTCCGGTCAGCAACTCAGGCCGCGTTCCCTGGTTGCCACCAGCACTGTTTCTGACTCGTTTTATTCTGTAACACCTTCTCCCTCTTGTGTTCAACACAGCCATGCTACAGTCCTGTCCTTGATGCTCTTTTTTGTTCTGTCCTTCAGCCTCGTTTTTCTCCCAGTTTCCTAATAGATCCCATACCTCATGCTTGCTTTGCTCCACCCCATGCAGGTACATCCAACAACCATTCTGTTGTCCATATCTGCAGCAGGTAGGAAATGTCAGGAACAAGATTCCCAAAGTCTTTACCTGAAGTTCCCAGTTCAGACCTTGTGGATTTCCTGTGATAGATGGTGATTACTCTGAAAAAGAAAATCTGGCCTCTTTGACAGCATTTGTCACAATCACTTTGGCTACAGTCATACAGATTTCACTGCTTTTGTTTGAAAACTGCAGGTGCGACTGTTGGTGCCCTCCCTTTTCCATTACCTGTTCTTTAAGTGTTTGCTAGAGACCAACACTGATCTCATAATGTATGCTTAAAACCTCCTTGCACCCTTAAGGAGCAGCTTAAGGACTAAGAACTGCATTATCACGTATGATTACATCCGTTTTGAAGATTTCTTCTAATTACTGTACTGACAAGTATTGATGTATTGTTAACTTTTTGTAAGTTTCTACAGTTATTTCAAATGAACAAAGTAAAACTAGTGACACAGCTTTACACTAATAAACACAAGACTAGTGCAAATAGTAGGAATCTTGGGCTAAGCAGAGAAAACAAGCTTTATCTACTATAAAAAGTGTATGAAAAAAATCTACCAGTTGGTTGTTTCCTAGAGAAGCACGTATAATTAACAATATTTAAATGAAATATTTAAAGGAAATTTAAAGGAAAATTAAAGCAATAGAAACAGTATTTCTTGCTTAAAGTACATGATAGGGCAAGAATAAATATATATACATACAAAGGTCAAAGATTCTTTATAAAATTCCTAATAAGCTAAAGCACACTGATAACTGAAATTTTTCCTTTGGTACTCAGAAAAATCTGTGTAAGCTCCTCAAGATGTATTGACTATACTAGTAATATATGTTTAAAAAGCTGAAAATACAAGATAAACTTGGAAACTTTAAATATATAAAGAGAAAACTGGAATACCACACTAAATATTCCATTCCTGTACACCATATTATATATCCATTATTTGAAACTATTCTTAAACCTAAATAGTATTTGGGCTCTTAAGTTTTGCTTCAGGTGTTTTGTAACAATGGAAACAACAGCCCTTAATTGCTTTCTCTCAACACAGTTTCTTATTCGGACTAACATCAAGTGCACTCAAGAAACATCAGACACTTTCATTGCGTAAAAGAAGTGAAGGTGGAATTAAGATGTGGGTTTTGCATATTATTCAGTGAAGACAGACCCTTTTTTTCTAGAAAGCATAGTCTGAGCCATCATATACAACTTCCCATGACATGTTCAGTCATCTCTGCTTGGTGACAGGAAGTCATTCCCAGGGGAACTAATTTAAGGCTTTTCTCAGAACTATTTATTTGAATTAAATAGCCAGCCAGTAGACATGGTTACTAGTGTGGCAAAGTCCAACTTTATTTAGAGGCAATTCTGAGTTTTCCTTACTCTGGGATCTCTGTGGCTAGCACCAGATGTAACATTAAGAGCTTTATCATCTTCAATGCATGGATCTCTGTGATCTGATGCTCACGTTAGAGCAGACTCCCACCTGGGTGCTCACACTCGGGAAAGGAATTTTTTGATGTTAGCACATGGAAGTTCTGCTACAAAATCCTACCGGCTCAGTATTTTAAAGTTTATATTGATACTTATAACACTAAATTCTTCTCTTATATAGATTAGCTTTGTCTGACAGAGTTTATCTCTTATCATCATGCACAGATAATGACTAGAACCAAATTTGGAAAGCTGTAATATGCCTTTACAATAGCATTCATTTGTGCTTTTAAAAATTGGAACAATTTTATGGTTTGGTTGGTTTCAGCTAATGTTGCTGGTTGGGTGTTGTGGTTTAACCTGGCCAGCAGCTGAACACCACACAGCCATTCACTCACTCCCCCCCTCCCCGCAGTGGGATTGGGGAGAGAATCGGGGAAAAAAGGTAAAACTCGTGGGTTGAGATAAAGGCAGTTTAATAGGACAGAAAAGGAAGGGAAAAAAATAATAATGATAAAAGAACATACAAAACAAGTGATGCACAATGCAATTGCTCAGCACCTGCTGAGCGATGCCCGGCCAGTCCCTGAGCAGCCACCGCCGCCCCCGGCCAACTCCCCCCAGTTTTATTGTGCAGCATGTTCAGCACGACGTCATATGGTGTGGGACATCCCTTTGGTCAGCTGGGGTCAGCTGTCCCGGCTGTGTCCCCTCCCAACTCCTTGTGCACCCCCAGCCTACTGGCTGGCAGGGCAGCGTGAGAAACTGAAAAGTCTTTGAGTTAGTGTAAGCGCTGCTTGGCAACAACTGAAACATCAGTGTGTTATCAACATTTTTCTTATCCTAAATCCAAAACACAGCACTATACCAGCTACTAGGAAGAAAATTAACTCTATCCCAGCCAAAACCATAACACTGGGTTTGTGTTTTGTTTTTTTTCTTTTTTTCTTTTTTTTTGCATTAGCAGAGGAGAACTAAGTATCAAAGAGAAAGGAGTTGTATAGCTACCCATGTTCTCAACACAGACTGTAGTCAAATAGTATGCAGGATCTTCACTAAGACTACCTGCCATCCTTCAGCTAAATTCCAGTCCAATTTCCCCAGACTGATGCATATAACAGACTATGTGAAACAGGAAAAAAAAAAAAAGCACACAACAGATTGATCAATGCTAAAAATCTGGGGCCTTTTCAAAGGTTTCTGAAAATGCCAGAGATTTAGAAAACTACAATGTAGCTGAGCACTGGGAATCTAAGACCCACAGCTTTTCATCAGATATCCACACAAAAGCAGGTATAGATGAGGTGACAAATGAGCATCCTGTCCACTCCTAGTTTTTCACCCGCAGTGAGCTGCATATTCCCATTAGTGTTAGTAATGCAAAAAACTATTTATTAAATTCTCAGTTGTACCACACACTGATCAAAAGTATGTGTATTTGTTTTTAAACATCACTTTTAAACATCACAGCTTAAACAGTGTACAGTAGGGGCATACATACAGAAAATAAGGTACATGAAAATGCAAGACATGGAAAATTTACATCAGTTTCCCCTCTAAGGAAGGAGATTTTTTTTAAAAAAAAAAAACTATTTGTCCTATCTGCAAAGCCAGAAAAAAAACCTAAATTACATTAAGCTTTTCTGTAACATTATTACCTTTCCTAATAGCTTAAAAAAAATTGCAAAACTAAATATGTTTAAATACTAACAAGTATTTCTGTATGCACCAATAGCTTGATTTCCAATGGATTATGTCAAGTCTGACTGACTTTGCATTCAAATGATTCTATTACAAATTATACTTACGCAGTAGAAAATGTAGAGAAACTCATAATATCAGAGTTCACACTGATCACGGGAAAGTGAGCTATATATGTTCAGACAGACAATATGAAAGTTTTAACTGTGAAAAATGACATCAGCAGAACTCTAGTATGAGAGAACCACTGTTTTTATCTCCCACATGGACTTTTGGTGTCTATGAGACACACAAGCTTCAGCTGAATCTGCTCCCGTGTAAGAGTGTAAGAGCGGTGTCTTTCACCCGTGCACCTCCTGTTGACTAGTAAGACATAGTGCATTTTGTACTTCAAAATAAGGGCATTAACAGGTTGCATTAGAAACTGGGTAGACAGACTTGCAGCTTTCAGTGGTCACCTGTCTAGAAAATGCGGTTGCAGAAAACAAACTTGGAAGTTACTGGAGAGAGGATGGATTTCTAGAGATGTATACACAGAGAAGGTTACCTTTTCTCAGAAGGCTTAAAGGTTTGGGGGAAAAGGGTCGTGGAAACCTCCACTGCTTTCTAGAGTACAGACTATACGTATGTAAGTAATGTGGAAACCTATAACTTTGTATCAGTGATTTTGATACCAGTGTCATAGAAATGGTTTTGATCTCATTCCAAGAAACCGTTCGGGGAAGAGTTAATAGAATGGGCAGCAAATTGAACCACTGCAGCTCCTACTCAGTTTGTGTTGCCTCAGTGTTTGCACATCGCACATTGCAGGGGCTATATTTATATGACTGAAGCTCAGAAAGTTACTTCTATTTGTTTCGTGTTTATGGGAGTCCAAATTTCTTCACTAATGGGCCCAATAAAACATCAGATCCTTCCTCGATCCTTCAGATTTTACCTTGACAGATTTATATTACTGGACATCTTATCAACAGCTTCCTGACACCAAGGCATTAAGACAGAGATTTACAATCTGTTAATACTATCCTTGAGGCTTATTCATTTTGACTTCACAGCCGCACTCACAGGAACAGGCTAAACATGAGAACATTTTGAATAGGTAGAACTGTATTTTCCAACTGTCTACCTAAAATGAACCAGCACAAAAAAGGACGCTTTCCAAAATTTCAGCCTTGATTAATAAACAAAACAGTAATTTAGCAGTCAGGCTGATATGAACTAGATTGAGCTAAATCAGAAATACACTACTGGATCTTTCCGAAGTTATTACTGAATTCTCCAGTTTTATTTACTATTTTCAGTACGATAAACGTGTGTGAGTATAAAAATGATGAAAGGCAATTTTCTTCTTTCTTTTAATCCACCAGATGTTATTACCATGAAAAGAAACACCAAGAACCAAGAGAAGTGCCTTGGAAACCAACAGGGAAATAGAACTTATTACCTTTATAACATATTCCATTGTGAACAAGAGATTTATTTTTGCAGATTGACAGACTACTTCCCACAATTCTTTTAACATACATTTTGTATGTCGTCAACAGTTTGCATATTGACATTCTTTACGTAGCATAACTGCCAGTAGTACTTAATGCTCCATCCTTAAAAAGACACTTTACAACTGATGTGTAATGCTGCCAAAAATTATGTAAACACAAATATTTCACCAAGAAAATTGATGTTTTATTGCTTAATTCTACAATTTTAAGGAATGTTTGTTTGTATATCTAAAACTACTAAAAATCTGCTCCACAGTAGTTGTGGTCACTCGATATCCTTCATGCTTATGCAATTTTTTAAAAGTTTGGTTAAAACAGACTTGGCATTGGGGTCACATTGTACCCTAGGAGTACAAATCGCATGACAAACAGGAACGTAATTCCAAGTAGACATATTTTTTGGGACAGTGGAGCATGGATTTTGTACACAAACACAAGCTGCCATTAATTTACTTTATATAATAAATGTATAAAACATTCCAGAGAACGTGCAATATGTAAATACTGTAAATAACAAGCATAAGTAATAAAGTGTTTGGTATTAAGTTGTTCTCAGTTTGCTTTCTGTTCACTGAATCCAGATAAACAAGCCATCTTCCAGTAGCTACTATCACTTACCCACACTTAAACCTCTTTCCAGGAAGAGTTCACGAGAGTAAGAAAGGCACACCCACCTCAGACAAGTCCAGTAATTTGGACACTCTCTATGGATTTGTGAGGACGGACAGATCTGTGTGTTCCAGTCCCACAAAATGACCAGACCAGGCTGCTCCAATTCTCTACAGTATTATAAATCTGAATCTTTTTTTATGACAAACAGTTGTTTTTTTTGTTTGGGTTTTGTTTTTTTTTCCATTTTCTATTCATGATACTACAAGGCAATATAATCAGCATATATCCAATAAATCATTTTAGTATCATAAAATTTTTAAGGAGTCAGTGAACACTTACTCAAAAAGCCTTGATACGCATTTCTCTTGCTTCCTTAAATCAGATATTAAATCCAGTTGTCATAATAAAATGGTTCAAATGGGAAGAAAATTTTTGTATGATCTGTAGATGAACCTCAGGTACTTTTATCTTAATACTGGCATTTAGCTTCCATTTTATCCTCAATACAAACCACAAAATGTAAGAACAAAACCAAACACACCCCTCCCCACCCTGAGAAATACCTAGGAGCTGGGATTCTTGAATTCACGCTTAAGAGCCTTCCGCATCTAGCTCTTTAGAAGAAAAAAGAAAAAAATGGCAGAAGCAGAAAATCCCATCCTAGAACATGGCTGTATTTAGTAAGGGAGAAGTACATAGTTTGTAGTTGCTTTCAGTGATCTCTAAAGTTTCATTTCTCAACAGAAGCAATACACGCACACCAAAAAACTGGTAGTTAAAGGAATCTACTGCTGCAGGGTTCACTTAGCTGCTCATCTGCAGTAAATGTGGGTGGAACTGTGCTTCCCTGTGGTTCCACTAAGATCAGATCACAGCATATTACTTAACATGGGAGTTTAAATTAGTATAAATCTTTCTTTTTGTAGTAGGACACCTGAAATCTGGTTAAATAAACACTTTCTAGAAAATGTCCTTATAAAAGGAAAATAGTAATTTATTTAATGATTTAATAAATGAATATAAATAAATTAATCCCATGGAAGTTTCCTCTAGATTTAGAGGTAGTCAGCATGCTTTGACAGAAGATACAATTATACTATAGTGTTTTTTTTTAATTTAGTCTTAAGTATAAGGTTACTACCTAAACTAAAACAAGCCATGGTTAGTTGGGTATTGTTTCATTCAACATTACATTTTTCATGAGTGGTATTTTAAACCTGTAAGAGCTTAGTCAGCTGTATGACACACGATTTGTGTATTGATCCTATGTTTACTGTTTCTCTTGGAACCCAAATAACAGTACTGTGCAACTGGCCTTCCTGAAAGCAATTCCTGTTCCATATTCTCGTATTCTACAAGCTCTTTTAAAATGCCATGGTGCTCTCCTTCCCCTCCTCCAAAAGAAACCCACTAAGGATAAAATCAATCAATCAGCTTTTTCCTCCTAGTAGGGCTAGTGAATTATTTAGCCAACAGATGACTCGCTGAAAATATACCTCAAGGCTGAAACTTTTAAAATCTGAACTGAACTTAATAGTTTTGACTTAGTACCATTTTACAGGAAGATTCCTAAGCCTAGTGAAGGTAAACAACTGTACCCTTTTATCTCCTTTCTGTTAGCCCAGCAGCTCAAAGATAAAGATTTAAGACTTTTAAATCTTAACTTTAATATGTAGGAAACTATAGGTTCAACTCCTACTCAGCCATGAATGGGAAAGCACAAACGACCACGTTCTCAATCTTCCGAGTTATTTTACTTTCACTGGAATATTTTAAATGGTCATTCTGGCAGAGAGTAACATTAGATTACGCCTAAATACTTCCACTTCTGAGGTCAGTGCATAAAACCACATTTAAGATGGTTTGTCCCTAACTGCCCATTATTTTCCCTCATTTATTTTGTCAAAGCATTCATAAAAGAAAAGGAAAATAATTTTTTCCAGAGTCAGTGCTTGATCTGACCTCAAATATATATATAACTCTTTGTCCCTGAAGTGAAATAGCTATTAACTTGCAAATCCCTAGTTTGTCCTTTAAAAGTCAAAACTATTGGTAATGCAATAATGCATAAAGATCCTGATTTCTGTATTTAAGTGTTCCATCTACCACTTGCCTTTTGTAAGCAGGTTCTTAAGTTTTATGTCTGACTGAAATTTTAGCACAAAACAGAAACCTCACTAACACTACAGCAACAGTCCCAGGAAACTTAATCTCCGTTGTGCAGACCACAGCACACGCAGAGCAACACCAGGATTCTTTCCTCCCCAGAAATAACAGGGTCCTCTATCGAAATGCATCCCTCTCCCAGAAGGGAGAGTGGGTGACAAATACAGAGGCTACTAGCTTGGAAGGCAGACCGAGGCAAAAACAAGGCTAAATAAATAAGAAAGCACGTTTTACAGATCCAGTTTTACAAATCATGTGGTAATGCTAGTTCATACCAGTGTTGGTATTACTCTACCAATGCTGGTATTACTCAAAACAGGAGAATTATCATGGTATCAGTTACATTACTGATGTCAGTACATTTACATTTCTAAGGCAGAAATGAAAAGTCATGTTCAGACAAACAGGCATGGATTTTTACAAAGCATTCGATTTTTGTCGAAGAGCACAACCTTCTACTTAGTGGCCTTCTGTTAACTTTTTATTATATTACAGATGGACTGTCTTCAAGCTGAACTATACTCTCAGAGAACACTTTTGACAGGCTATCCATTCTGCTGAGTAAATCTGAAAATATTGTCTGACACACACATAGGAACTGGGATTATAGCAAATTTCTCATTGATTGTATTGGATGGATTTGAGTATCTACTACTATGAGATACAAAATGTACATTTCACATTTAGGCTTTTAAGCTGACCTGTTTTGTCCTCCAAGTAAATGCTATGTTACATGTACTTGTATCAGTGTGCTAGGAATAGACCACAAGACCAAAGAGACTAGCCAGAAAAGTCCTATTAACATCAGTCACTATTTCTGAACTGACTTCATCTTACTTAGTACAAAAACGTACTAGAACAAGAATTGTTTCTTCTTTGAATAACTGAGCATTTAAACTAATACAAAACCCCATTTTCACACGATCCTGATGACACACAGTGGTTTTGCTTGCTTTGAAATAGTGCTAAGAGCAATGTTTGTCTGGGGGCAGGCAGTTCTTTTAGTCTAGCAGGCTCAATACGAAACAGCTTCAGTCCAAAGGCTGTCTAATGATTCTAGGATGGCATGCCTAAGTTACCGTACATGAACTTATCTCGCATACTCCCATTGAAAGTTGATTTAAATTAAGTCACTAAGGGCACAATGAGAAAATCTCAGTTTAGTTAATATAGCACATAAAGAAGCAAGATGTTACTTTTACAGTGCTTGTGAAAAAGCACTGGAAGAGTTTACAGATAAATTTATTCTGAATTATATACTTTATTATTACTTTGATGTGTGACAAAATGGTTGATTATCTAATCCAATTCAAACTTTTCTATATTTTTTAATTAGGTGACAGAAAAGCTGAAATATAAAATTAAACTGAAAAAGTTTTGAACCTACTGAGATGTAATTTTACAATTGAAACACATCAATCAAATAAGCTTTACATGTTTCAGGATAAGCTAATTATTTTCTTTTAGAAATAGAATGATGAAGCATTAATGAGACTTCTCCAAAAATGCTTTACAGCATCTAACGCACTGCTCGTAAACAGTTTCAAAGTCCTCTTCATTCCCCTAGAAAAGAACAGAGGAAAAAAGAACATAAGAATAGCAATACTGGCTCAAACAAAAAATTTTTGCAAACTAGTCTCCCCGCTGTCAGTAATGGCAAGTAACTGACATTAGGGAAGAATCAGAACAGCACAAATACTTGGTGATTGTCTTTGCATATTTCTGCCTAATTTTAACTACCTGCAGCTCAGGAATTTCTGCAGCCAAACACTGTGACTTTGTACTCAACAGTCCTGGATGAATTTTCCTTTACATATTTCTTCCACTCACTTTTTGAGCCCTTATAAGCATTTTCTTTTTTTCTTTACATTCACAGTAACCATGTTGAGTTGCAGTTTAATGAAGCACTGCGTGGGGAAAAAAAAAAAATGCTTCTTTTTGTTTTGCACCTGCTTCCCACTAATGCCATATGATATTCTCTACTTCTTGGGTAATGAATAGCAATTCCTTATTCACCTTTTCCCATGATATCAAGACTTTATAGAACTCTACTGCATCTTCATTCACTTCTCTTTCCTAAACTGAAGAGCCTTAATCTAATTGGTTGCTCTTGGCTGGTATTACTCAACTTCTTTGACCATCTCTGTCCATGTCTTTGTCTCTGTCTCTCATGATTACATCTTCTTTGCAAGGAAGCTGACCAGAGCTTCACCCAATATTGAAAGTACAGGTGCATTGCATTATTTAAATTTAAGTAATTGTTATAAGCATAAAGGCATGTTTTCCTTTCTTATCCCAATAATTTATATTGGTTTGTTACATCGCTTTAAAAAAATATGTTTACACATATTTTATGTATGTTTACATATGTTCTCATATGTCAACTGTGGGATATGGAAAGATTATATACTATACACACACAATTTTTAATCAAGCCACCACAAGAATTTCTTACACATACATAGTACGGATCTTCAATGATAAGTTGTTTCTGTGGATCATAAGTTCCAAGGAGTTCAATTTTGGCCTTGCAGTCTTTCACTTGGTTGCTTTTCCTTTTCAGATCTCTGTAAAAGAGAAAATAAAATTTTCCCATTAAATCTTTTCTTCAGAAGTTTTGGCATCAGCATGAGATGCTCATGACCATTTCTAGAGAACACAGGAAAATAATATGCATCTGGACGCAAGTCAGTTCTGTGGACTTTCTATGCCACTGCTGGTTTTCATTTGTTTCTTGTTGTGTGGGTTTTTTTTAATTGAGTATGGAGGACATATAAGTAAACTTAATTCAGAGCATAAAAAAGCAGTCAGGCACTCGACCAAAAGCTTAACAGGACTTTGCAGCAGTTAAGTTCATCAACTTCTTCCTCAAATCAATCATTAGTACTTTCAATATCCACCTTTAGTTTATATTGAACAAAAATAATGAAAATTATCTAAGTATTTTTCCAGAAGTATGAGTAAGATTCTCCCATCTGTTCAATACCAGTGTTTTCAATTGGTATGCTGCAAGTTCTCTCAATACTGCCTCTAACTCATATGAAGTCCTACTACATTCAGTTAACAGAAAATGGTAAATCAGTGAGAAAGACCCGTCTTCCCTTTGACATACTATAACATTTCATCAGTTGTCACATCCTTTCTTCTACATTGCCTCCCACTGATCAAACATACTGGTTTTGAGATGGTATTTTTCCCCATCTACTTACAAATGGCCCTTCATTATCCCGAATGCAGTTAAAATGTACCTCTCGTCATCTTCAGACTAAAAGCAGCTCAGTACCATGATTTTCACAATGCTGAACAGCCAGAACATATTAAATTCTTTTAATATTTCACATCTCCATACCAAATCATTTTACCTACCCCGCATTTAAAAAAAAAAAAAGGCAAAAAACCCTGTAAATACTTACAGTCATAAGCATAATCAGTTTTAAGACATTAAATTCTAATTATTAATTAATTTTGATTAAGAAATTAATTTCCGAGAGTTTAGAAGTAGCACTGAAACCACAATACTGTTTTTCTGTGAAGAAAAATCAGGAGTCCTCTATCAACTAAGAAGTTATTGCTTGAATTTACAGATTTTCAATAAATTCTCTAGCCTTCTATTAAAAAAAAGTCTAACCATTTCCTTCAAGGCTTTTGGCATACCACTTAACGAACAGGAGAGGGCCAGGTACTGAGGAAAAGGGATGTCCCAAATCTTCCTTTTCTGATATGACAGGCCCTCCTAGTGCTACGAATAGGTATTCCCATGGAAAATGGTTAAACTGGGTGCAAGTTTAAGGTGAAACTTAAGTGTAGCAGTAGTAATATCCCTGTTACAGTTGTGACGTTTCTTCTGCTCTACAGCTCATATCATATACATTGTTAATACAGAAGTAAGTTTCCATTTAAGAATTCAAGTGAAAACAGAAGTAAGCCTAGTCACATCTTTGCCTGACAGGCTGCAATCAAGCCAACTGTTATACACCCTTCATTCATGCAAGCTATGTAAGAGAGGTCATGCAACACATTCTAGAAAATTCAACAAGAAGATACTTATTTCAGTTAAGTGGTGCCGCTTCTAAAAGTCTTTACGTGCTACTAATAGGGTTTTATTTGGGGTTTGTTTTGTTGGTGGTTGTGGTGGTTTTGGGCTGGTTTTTTTGTTCGGTTGGTTTTTTTAAACTAACTTTACAAGTAATAGTCCTTACAAGCACTTTAACACTTGTAGTTTGTTAAAGCTCAGCCCCTTAACCCCAATCATCAATAGGTATGTAATTAAGTAGAAATTCTGCTAATAATATCCAAATGTTCACACTAAGCAGCTACTTAACCAAATCTTTCTAAAGCATAAATTGTCTCAAAGACGCACTTAATTAGAACATGGATAACACTAACAAACAAGATCCCCCCCAGCTAACCACCTTACTTATTTCAGAGCTTACTCTATGGCTATTAAAGAAAAAAGAAAAAAAACTCACACCATATTTAATCCCTTCCAAGTTTCCACAGTGTCTTTTAGATCCCATGCAATTAGAAAAACAGATCACTTTACTCAAGACAGTACGTCCTCATTCTTAACTATATAAGCATCAGCTGCACATCTATAGCACAAAGTATACTAAATTTCCCTGTCCTTAATCCTTGAGTGGCATGTATCACACAAATAAACCATTGAGTTCTAGCTCATTAAGCTTATTAGAAGTGAAGAATCCATCTATTAGGACATCACTCACACACACACACAAAAAAACCTCAAAACCAAAAAAACCCCAAGACAAGCTAAGTAGTAAAACATGACATCTGTCTTCAAAGTGACTTATGAGACATCACTACAAGTAATCAATATGAATTTGTTCCACAGCTTCATACATTACCTTAGATTGCTCTCATCCATACAAAGTATATAATCAAAGGTCTGGAAATCATCTTTAGTAACCTAGAATTAAAAATATGTGCTTTAGCCTACAAACTGTATTTGATTTATAAAAAGGGGAAGGGAAGTATTTTCAAATTTTGTAGTTCTGATTTATTAAGAGACACAGATGCAAAGAATAAAACTGTGTACCTTCATCAACTTTTACAATAAATTAAGGCAATTTAAATATACTCTACCATGATTATTTATCAATTTCTGCAAGTTTTCCACAAAAAAAACAAGTCACCTATTTTACCAATACTTTTTTTTTTTTTTAAACATCTCATGCATCAACTTAGAACATCATTACAAGTGACATTTCTAATGCTTTCCAATCACTAAAACTGAAGCAGGTCTCCAGTCGTGGAAGCCATGCAATAAAAATGTAGGCAAATTACCTTCTTGACAAGAAAATAAAAATGCAGGTACCCTGAAATCAGTTGCAATACGTCCAATCTAGAAATTTGTCACTACACAGGAAAAGATATCAAGTGAAATTCAAAGCTGAAGTATGATGGTATGAGTTATAATCTCTAAAAAACAAAAGCATTAACAGTATTTTAGGCCATGTAAGTTCACAAAATTTATGGTATTACATGAAAAAATCTGGGATCTATTGTACATCTTCCTACCATCATACCATCTGTTCTTTTTCTTTCCTGTAGTTTACTGACTCCTAAACATGAATATTAACTAAATTCAGAGATCCAAGTTCAGAGTCAGGTAGGCAACCACTGCAGATAAACCACTAACTTAAGTACTAATGTTATTTGTATTGGCATAAAGATGGCTGCACATTTGTACCAGTATAATTATATTTTAGTTTACATTTAAGCCTTAGCTCAGGGTAAAATCTTCCCAGACCATGCCCACAATGCACAGTATGCTAGTATAAGATATCTGAACCAAGCGTCCATACTGAGGATGAATAAATAGAATAAAATCTATAATGAGTTCACATTAAGACTGCATTTCACACATAGTCCTATGCGTAGAATCATAACCAAGAAACCTGGAAAGTTTGTTCGTACAGGTTTTTCTGGCAGGTGTCTCTGGGAAGAATGGGCTAGAGAAGTGAGTAAACAAGTGAACAGACAAAAAGGCAAAACACATTATCCTATAATAATGGAGACAGGCTCTTCTCAGTGACATCCATTGACAGGACAACGGGCAATGGGTGCAAGCTGGAACACAGGAGGTTCCACAGAAATAGGAGGAAAAACTTCTTTACAGTGAGGATAACTGAACACTGGAACAGGCTGCCCAGAGAGGTTGTGGAGTCTCCTTCTCTGGAGACATTCAAAACCCGCCTGGACGCGTTCCTGTGTGATATGGTCTAGGTAATCCTGCTCCAGCAGGGGGACTGGACTAGATGATCTTTCTAGGTCCCTTCCAATCCCTAACATTCTGTGATGTCAGAGTTTTAACTTGTAAAAATTATTTACATATTAAAAAAAAAGTTTAGATGGTAAAAAAACCACTTATTTTTTGTGCAAACAGCAAATAGATACTGATTAAGCTCCCATAACAGGGAGTAAGAAAAGACCTACAGAAATTATCACCAGACTAAAGCCATAAATGAAACATTCCACACAAGGAGAATTGAAGAGGTGAGGTGTGGGGGGAACATTTTAAAAGAATCACAGAATCAACCAGGTTGGAAGAGACCTCAGGGATCATCGAGTCCAACCGTTGCCCTGACACCACCCTGTCAACTAGACCATGGCACTAAGTGCCATGTCCAGTCTTTTCTTAAACACATCCAGAGATGGTGACTCCACCACCTCCCTGGGCAGCCCATTCCAATGTCTAATAACCCTTTCTGAAAAGAAATTCTTCCTGATGTCCAACCTGAACCTCCCCTGGCGAAGCTTGAGGCTGTGTCCTCTTGTCCTATCGCTAGTTGCCCGGGAGAAGAGGCCAACTCCCACTTCACTACAACCTCCCTTCAGGTAGTTGTAGACTGCAATAAGATCACCTCGGAGCCTCCTCTTCTCCAGGCTAAACAACCCCAGCTCCCTCAGCCGTTCCTCGTAGGTCAGACCCTCCAGACCCTTCACCAGCTTGGTTGCCTTCCTCTGGACTCGCTCCAACACCTCAACATCTTTCTTGAAGTGCAAGGCCCAGAACTGGACACAGTACTCAAGATGCGTCCTCACCAGTGCCGAGTAGAGAGGGACGATCACTTCCCTAGACCGGCTGGCTACGCTATTCCTAATAGAGGCCAGGATGCCATTGGCCTTCTTGGCCACCTGGGCACACTGCTGGCTCATGTTTAGCCGGCTGTCGATCTGCACCCCCAGGTCTCTTTCCACCGGGCCGCTTTCTAACCACTCTTCCCCCAGCCTGTAGAGCTGCATGGGGTTGTTGTGGCCCAAGTGTAAGACCTAGCAATTGTTCTTGTTGAACCTCATGCCGTTGGTCTCGCCCCATCTATCTAACCTGTCCAAATCCCTCTGAAGGGCCTTCCTACCCTCCAGCAGATCGACACTGCCACCCAGTTTGGTGTCATCTGCAAATTTACTGAGGGTGCACTCAATCCCTACATCTAGATCTTCTATAAAGATATTGAACAGCACCGGTCCCAGAACTGAGCCCTGGGGAACACCGCTAGTGACCGGCCGCCAGCTGGACTTTGCCCCATTCACCACCACTCTCTGGGCTCGGCCATCCAGCCAGTTTTTAACCCATCGAAGAGTCCACCCATCCAAGCCCCGGGCAGCCAGTTTGTCTAGGAGGATGCTGTGGGAGACAGTGTCGAATGCCTTACTGAAGTCTAGATGTCCTACATCCACAGCCCTGCCCTCATCTACTAAGCGGGTCACTTGGTCATAGAAGGAGACCCGGTTGGTCAAGCAGGACCTGCCTTTCATGAATCCATGTTGGCTGGCCCCGATGCCCCAATTGTCCTGCATGTGCCGTGTAATGGCACTCAGGATGATCTGTTCCATCACCTTGCCTGGCACCGAGGTCAGGCTGACAGGCCTATAGTTCCCTGGATCGTCCTTCTGACCCTTCTTGTAGATGGGCGTTACGTTTGCTAATTTCCAGTCAGCTGGAACTTCTCCAGTTAACCAGGACTGCCGGTAGATAATAGAGAGTGGTTTGGCAAGTTCAAAAGAAAGGGTTAATAGTGAAAACTAATGCAGACTTGTTTATTTTCACTGTAAAAATATTTGCTGTGTTCATGCAGTGCCTTTGACCTATGAAAATATTTTTGCAGTGGAAATAGCTCTGTTTTCCTGGCAACTCTAAGCAGTACCTCTACAAGCTGCTTCTGATTGCTCTACACAGCTAAACATTGGCCCCTATGAAAATAGGTGGGCACAGATTTCTTTGTAGTACAGACATATGTAAGAATACAATAAAAAACAGTGAAAAGGAAAAACACACCTGCCGCACTTCCCACACCCTCTGTATACTTGAGAACTTGACAGTTATTACCCTATGAACCAACACTAACACAGTTGCTAATGCAGCCCTAAAAACAAGATTATTGGTCGGCTTGTGCTCTTAAGCCCTACAGTAATATCAGATACAAAAAGCTTAGTTGAGCAAACTCCAGTGAACTGAAGATATTCCTCAAAACTATGGAAACTAGTATTTTGGGGGAAGAAATTGAGGGCATAAAAATTTATGTACATTTTGAGAAGAGTAGTTGAGAGCTCAAGTAGCCAACTTTGGATGGAACTACACAGACAACAATAACTTTACATTAAAAAAAATGCATATAACCATTATTAAAGACCATCAATGGAGAAACACATCATCATTCCAATGTATTTGTTAAACATTTCCCTTTGTTTACAGAAAGGAAATCTCCTTTTCTCTGTCTAAAAACCAAAGAGAGGCAATAGTCCTCAAATTTATCCAGTTGGGAAACAGTGTTTAATACAACCTTCCTCTAATCTCAATTTCATGTTTAAGGCAAATGCACAGTATGAGTCATATAGCAATCAATTTTGGCCTCAGCATGAATAAAAGTGAAACTGATTAATACCTATCTGTTTTGTGCATGAAGACTAAGAGCTGAGAATTTCAATGCATACATAAACACAGAGCAACCTACAATCAACTAAACTGTTAACAAACTCTTTTATACATATACACATTCATTTTATACTTCACTTTTCACTTAAAATTCACTTAAACAATCACTGTATACTACAGTAGGATGTAACCAATTTAACATTCTCTCTTACATAAAACATTCTTGTAGCATTTATGTCAGTTTTGAATAAAAAAAGATACACTCCATGATTATCAAAATTATGCACAAAATTACATGAAAGAAAATGCCTTTCACTGGGTGGGTAACAGTTTTCCACAGGAGTGAAGAGGATAATTGCATGAGGTAGTCATCTTATGACAGTATTTTGAAGGCAACAGAAGATAAATCCCTCCTATTTCTGCAGCTTCTGTATTAAATCTTTCTTAAAACTGTTCTGAAACAAGTCATACACAAAATTCTATCCTTGAGTTTGCCTCTTAATAGTGAAACAAATACACCTCCAGTTGTACTAACCTGAGCACTCTGAAAAGTCCTATTCTACACTGCTAGCCCCTCTCTTTCCAGAAATACTACAAGACCATATCAGGTCCAAGGTTTAGAGAATCAGCAGAGACCATTTGACAGAAGTTTGAAAAAAAACATTGAAGTTATAGTTAACATCAGTGCAAAATGAACAGTTACCTGTAGTTCAGGGATTTGAAAACTTTCTTTATAAAAGAAACTGCTTGTACTGGGATGCTTTAGACAAATTTTCATCCAGTTAGTCCTTCATTTTATTGTCTCATTCCTGTTAATTTTCTCTCCCTGTATATGTAACATTTTAGGCTCTTCTGCTTTAAACATCTCTTCATTTGCCAGAATGTATAAGCAAATGTCTTCATTAAAGTGTTTTCATTCCCTCTCTGCCAAAGGAGGATATATAGATTTGTTTCAAGGCAGAGGATCAACTGGTTTTGGATGCTTTGCTTTAGTTTCACTGCTCATAAACCACTCTAGTAATACCCAAGAACAGTTCTCAAGTTTCCAAGGCTTATCTTTTAAGAATACAAACATGTTACACTACTGTGACTGAAACACTGACTGATTAGTTTCAGTACCATTTAGTTTGTATAATTATAAATAATGCTGTTTGTAAGCACAGGCAAATAGTAAATCCAGAACTTGTAACAGGAAAAGATCACAACAGACTTTTCCTAGTAATTATTCTAATAGTAAAACACTGAAAATCTGAAACGATATTGTGCTCAATCCTGTTTGTCTTGTTATATAACGGAGATAAGCAGCAGGAGAGGTCAGCAGAGGGCAACTGACTAATTGAGGGAATTTATTTTAAAAAGTTAAAACCTAAACGTGTAGTCTTTGAAAGTGAAGAAAGTAAATATGACCTCAGTAAGGTCTAACAAAATTCTGAAGGGAACAGAAATGGAAGATAATAACAAGACTACTTGATCTTTTTGTCAGTACAAGAACTAGTGACATAACTCAAGCTAAGTAAAGGTCAAGCCCTGAAGGAATATCTTATATCCAGAGAATAGTTAACTGAAGTAAGTTATGTGCATTTATTTGAGTGTTTGAATGATTTAAATAGATGCAGACACATTTATTTCCGATCTCTCTGGAATGCAGCATGGAAATAACACATTCTTTTGTTAATGAAAACTGAGATCACTTTTGGTAAAACTCAGAGGATTTCACTAAGTGACAAACCTGTCTTTGACTTAAGAATGCTTCAAGGGTACGTTTTCCTCTGAAGTTACCATCAACCATGCTACTAATCTTAGGTTTGAGCGCCTTTGTTCTAATTTAGCACTCTAATTTTTTTTAAAAGATCTTCATGAGAGAGAGAAGCTTTTTGTGATGGGTGAACAGGTATTCTACTTCTTTTTGGACCTGCTAAATAAAAATACACTTCCTTGCTGAAAGAAGCATCACAGATTACTAGAGTAAATCCATTTTTAAAAAGTATTAAAAAAATGTTTCAGAAAAATGCGCAAAATACTAAACATTTGAAGGCAGGATTTTTCTACAATGCAGAAGCTGCTCCAATGCCTCCTAGTTATACGTCCAATGAAGCTTAATAACAAGAAACTCACTAACCTCAACTAGAAGAGTTAGGCCACTTTGGAGTCCTCTGAAAAACTGCATATAGTATTTATCACTTGATGCTTAACCATGCATTGGTCAAATGACTTCTGTGATTGTAATGGTTAGGGCAAAAAAAATATCATGGGTAAGAAAGAAAATATACTCTCTTCTACCTGCCGTGCTTTATGTGCTGTCTCAATGCCATGATTTCTTAGACAGCTTAAAGCCCTTGCATCTGGGGAGCGCCCCACGTTCCAGTCTGAAACAGCAGCACTGTCTGTCATCCACTGTAACAACAAAACAAATACACACACATATTTAAAGAAAATTAAAGTATAGTACCTGCCTGGCAATATGATTCATGGTAATGCCATGCTTCTTCATGCAATTCTGTCCTCGATAGTCGGGAGGGCTTCCTATTTCATAGGTAGATGTCGCTGCACTGTCTATCCTCCACTACAGAAAAACAAATTTATATTTTTAAGTTTCCTTTCTCACTGCTTATGTTTCCACTAACTGGCTACAAGACAATTATTTCTTAGACAGGAACAGAAATAAAGAGCTTACCTTATTTTCGACTTTTTCATCGGTTACAAGTTTTCTAAAAACTGCTTCAGCTATTGGAGAGCGACAAATGTTTCCTATAGAAACAGGAGATTAAAGTGAAACGTCAGATGATTAAAACCAAAAAAATCAATAATTGTGTGGATTTGTCAGCACAGATCAGATTAAAGATTTTTATTTACTTAGGTAGAATGTGGATTGCTTATGTTATTATAACCCAAGAGATTCTGCAAAGGTGGAAACCCAGAGTCCTGCACCTGGGTTGGGGCAATCTCCACTATCAATACAGCCTGTGGGATGAAGGGATTGAGAGCAGACCTGCAGACAACGACCTCGGGGTACTGGTGGTTGAAAAGCTGGATATGACCTTATTTTCAATAAGAACCTATCTCAACAATGAAATAGTGCCATGCTAAAACCTGAAATAATGGATCTATAGCATTTTAGCTCCACTGCTGAAGCTGTAACTAAGTTAACCAGCTAAGGCAGACCTTCAAACGTGCATGCAAAAATACATATTCTTTGAAAAAGAGTGAAAAGTCTCAACAACAATAAAGTCTATTCAACTATTACTTGAATTCTTTCTACCTTTTCATCCTTCAGAAATTCTGAGTAACTAGATGGATATTCATAATATTTGATACACCACACAGATGCATAATAAATCACACAATTCTTCACTTTCCATCAAAGAGAATGTATGACTTTGCTCATCTCTAACTTTCGAGCAGGTAAGTATAAAATATCACAAATGGCAACACTCATTTCTATACCTTTAAATAAATAACTCTTCTACTACTGATTAAATTCTTTCCAAATCTCAAACATTAAAAAAAAAAATAAATGCCCATGAACAAAGCTAAATTTCTGGCAGCAAAAAGAAATTTTCAGGTCAGGCACTTAGCCCCATTTTCATGCCTATATTTTCAAACAAAATACCAAGGTAGATACTTCAGTGCTAAAGAGAAAGAAGGTGCTATGATCTGGGCATTTAATAACTTGCTGTCAATCATGCCAACTATAAAAAAAACAAAGTGGAAAGTGAACCACTGAAGTAATACAAATTTGTTGTCAAAGTTTTAAAGAACATCAGATCACTAAATGGGCAAACAGAACTGCCTAACTACTGAGGAACTGATCTTGCTGAAACATTAAGTGAATTTTGATGGCAGTAGATCTTCTTTGAGGAAAAAGCATACTATTTCCTTTGTTTGACCTGGTTTATTCCAAGCAGAGAAACTAAATCAGTCTTGGAAGAAAAATAAAGTCAGAAAAAGTTGGTTATATTTATAAAGTAAGTAAGAAAACACGTTAGTACTTATTAATTATAAAAATGTTAAAGATTACGGTAATAAATTAAAAACTAAATCTCACTTCTTTAATTGAGTTAAACATTAAATAATACAATTTTAATAGGAAACAGAACATGGTAACATACAACATAAGACAGAAAAGAACCTTCAGAACCAATGAGCCCAATCCTTTGATATTGCAGCCGTATACAGCATCACTTCTCTCACAAACACATCAAGCTCTCTTTTAAGCATCATCATCTATCTTAAAAGGCTATTCCAGATACTCATTTCCTGTGGTAGCCAGAAACCTTCCAATTTCCACTTAATATTTATTCTTGGAAGTCTATGCTCATCTGATCGTGGTTAACATCACTCTCTATCTTAAAAACCTTTCTTTCCTTCAACAGATACAGAACCCTTGTCAAGCATAGTGTCATGGTTTAACCCCAACTGTCAACTAAGCACCACAGAGCTCCTCGCTCACTCCCCCCCTCCCAGTGAGATGGGGGAGAGAATTGGAAGCGTAAAAGTGAGAAAAGTCATGGGTTCAGTTAAAGACAGTTTAATAGGTAAAGCAAAAGCTGAACACACAAGCAAAGCAAAGCAAGGAATTCATTCACTCCTTCCCATTGTCAGGCAGATGTTCAGCCATCCCCAGGGCAGCAGGGCTCTATCACACGTAACAGTGACCTGGGAAGACAAACGCCATCATTCCGAACGTTCCCCACTTCCTCCTTCTTCCCTCAGCTTTATATGCTGAGCACGACGTCATATGGTGTGGGATATCCCTTTGGTCAGTTGGGGTCAGCTGTCCCAGCTGTGTCCCCTCCCAACTCCTTGTGCACCCCTAGCCTTCTGGCTGGTGGGGTGGTTTGAGGAGCGCAAAAGGCCTTGACTCTTGTGTAAGCACTGCTCAGCAGAAACAAAAACATCTCTGCATTATCAACACTGTCCTCAGCACAAATCCAAAACATAGCTCCATACTAGCTACTATGAGGAAAATTAACTGTATCCCAGCCAAAACCAGCACACATAGCTGTGCTAAACTAAACAAACCAAGCTCTAAGTCTCCTAATGAAATTAACTGACCCTTATCTAATCACTCCAGTTAAGCCAACTCTGAACTTGTTCTAGTTTGGATTTATTTTTCTTGAATACTGACAAATAAAACCACAGACTACACTGCAGGAAAATTTTTTACCAATTTGTTTTATAAAAGAAAAAAAAGAGTCTGAAATATTTATTTAGCTCTTTTGAAAATAACCTGAGATAACTTCTACAATCACATGTGACTCCTTCAGGAGTATCACATTTGCAATCATAATCCGCTACTTCTAATTTGTTCATTCCCTCTCTTTCGCTGTTACTTCAAACAGGTGACCTTTAAGTCTTCTTTCTACATATCAAATTCTGTTTCCGTTACACCAGCTGTTGAGGCCATACAGTTCTTCCTGTACAGTATTTTTCCTCTGTATGAACGATCCCACACAACTGTGTGTGAACAGTAAGTTTCATTACTACACTCAAAATCTCACTAATAAGCAATGATTAATACTATTGGTCCTACTAATTCATTAACTAGGTCCCAGAATTTCAAAATGGTACTTTTTAAATAAATCCTTCGTGGCTTTTTCTATTAGTTTAACCTTCTGTTTTACCTGGATTGAATGACTAGTTCCAAATTTTCACTCTTCTATAACCTGCTCACTACTTAAAACAAATGCCATAAATATCATATCAAATATCATCATGAATGGCACCATGATCACTGACTGATTAAATATAGTAACTACTACTTCTAGCAATAACTAGAAACTGCAGTTATATTCTTTTTGAAACAAACATGTAACCTAGTTTGTGACTTAAAAATTAATGTCTTCCATGATGACACATTTCAGATATTACCGGAGGAATTAACACTACTACGGAACTGCAATCACCATTCAAATCTATTTTTGGTGACTATGGACAGAATACCAGAACTGACTTAACAGAAGCTCTTTTCTCCGCATACTCTGCAATATTATTTTCATCCATGTTTACCCATGCTACTCCTTACAACTGTTATTGTTCATCACATCATTAATGTAAAAGCCCTATCTTATCTCACTGACACATGCAAACTTCAGTCCTTGTTTTCCAGTCATCATCCCTTTCCCACTATAGTTTCTATCCATTTCATATCCAGTCTTGCATCCCACGTGTGTCTTTCTCGGCTTTGTTGAGGTTCCTCACAGATGCACTGTATTTCCTAAGTTATGGATTGACAGACATAATAGGGGAGTGAAGGGGGAAATATCACAAAAAGATTCATAGGGAGATTACCTTCCTCCTTGGACTTGAAGCATATTTTCCTTAAATGTTATCTAAACCTTATCTTTGCTACCTATCCTCCTCTGGTGTTCCTTTCTCCTTTGTCGTATTTCTGACTGATCTGATCATGCTCTTTTTACGTAGAAGATAACATCCATCTTTCCCCTTCATTTTTTAAATTTCAAGCTGTTTAAGTTGTAGTGACATTTTTAATCATAGAAAACTAGGTACCCAGATTCTGCCCACTGAAATAAATCTACAAATATCTCCAAATATGTTTCAAGGATAAAAGACTTAAATTTCAATCACAGAATCAGTACTGAAACCATTTGTTGATCACTTTTACAGAGTCACGCTTTCTCACTCATTTTCTAGGAACAAGGACTGCACTGACAGTTATCCAAGACAATGCTTAATTTTTTGAGTTCTTACTCCAGTCTCTGCATTAATCTTTGATCCATTCCCATATAGAAATGGAATCACTGCTTCTACTGACAGAAAAGACAACTTGAATCCATTTCATGCTCAGGTCCATAGCTCATCTCTAGGTACTGTTGATCTAATCATCTATTCTCTCAATCGTTTTTGTATCTTCATTGTTCCTTATTCAGCTCTCTAACTCTTTCAGACCTTCCCCAAATGCAGACAGATTCTTTTATCTTCTTCCTTTTTTTTTTTTTTTTTTCCTGTCAGTTGTATGTACCAGAAGTTTTACTAGCTTTCATCCTCTCACATTTAAAAACCTGTTTTTAACTCTGCTTATCTTTCCATGCATGGTCAGTTCATTTGAGTGACTGTAATACTGTTTTCCAGTATCATTAGCACCATCCATCAAGTCCCCTTCATGAGCAAGTGCTTAAAACTTACTACTCACTCTATTCCATTCTGTACTCAAAACTCCTGTCTGAACTTCACTGTGATTCCTAGTTCTTTCCAGTTAAGTCTATCTCGTCGCACCCAGCATTCAATTAGCTTTGTAAGGAACCATTCAAGGCTCTGATTTTCGTCCAGATTCCCTGGCCTTTCCATTCACAGTCAATTTAATTGAATACTTACACTCTTTATCTGAAACACTTAAGTATATATCTATCTAAATGACATCATCTAACTTCAACACCTTCCCCCGCTACCAACACACAGTGGGATTTCTCTCAGAAGTCAAATCTTAGCATATGTGTGTGTGTGTATACATATATCTAAGCAGAACTCAATTTTGGCTCAAGATCTCTAAATAGGGACGTCTACAGGAGCACTAGTTTTCAAAGTCCCTAGCCAGTCAAGGCTTAGTCGATGTAATCAATGCCAACAGCAATACGACTCACCAGGATTCATGACAGTCAAACCATCAACTAATTAGCTGAATGTTCACATTTTAAATATCTTTCCCTGCAGCAAGATTAATTATACTGAGTTATCAGTTACTGGAACATTCTGCTTTTATCAGCAACCTAAAGGTTCCCCAGTAAAAATAAGTTTTCAACACATAAGCACCTACTCACAACAATCAGACTCCAGACTCTTAACATTTTTAAGCGTACATCTTAATCTTATTTTCCAATTCCAAGATCGCTTTTACAACCATGCTTTTAACTCTCTAGTACTTCTGCATTATTCTGAAACACAGATTAAATAAGGCATTGTATTCTTACAGCTATCTTACCAATGCTGCACAGAAGCAAGGTACTTTCCTTACATTTATCTAACATTCTCTTCTTTATCCAAAAAATGTCATTAGTTCTTTTTGTCAGCTTGCTAAGAACCCTCATTACAGCAGCTGTTTTCCATGACTTCTTCAGTGTCTTATCCAAGCTATTGCTTTCCCATTCGGCAGCTATAAATGGCATTTTGTCCCATGAAGCCTTGTATTTGGCTATATCTAAACGCATATAATGGATTGTGACAACCGAACCAGGAAACTCAAATCTCCGTAACTGTAACCTAATTTCCTCATACCCAATACAGGAATTGTCATTTTAGAAATTATTTTATGCAGCCTAGACCTCTGATGGCAACACTCATATTCAGTGGTTCACAACAAGCATCAATTTTCTGAGGACCCAGCCAAAACCACTTTCCTTGGTGTTCACCTCTCTTACAACTGTTCCTCCATACATGGAGATCAGTAAGCCAGTGCCTGGTCTAAGATGCCCGTGCAGCTTGTTATGTTATAGTGGACAAGTCATCAGAGAGAAAGACGCTGACTTATATAACACAGCATCATATTAAGTTCATTTCTGGAGCTCAACCATTAATTACATGAGCGACATAAGTGTAAAAAGAGCAAACTGCGTCTCAGTTCACCTCCAGTTTTGATTATTTCTTTGCCTTAAATGAAAAAAAAAAAATTCTTTCTCAGTGCCTTTTCATATACTGTAATTATGTATGTTGCTGGGTGCTTCATTCATTTCTCAGTGAAGAGGAACCCTTATCATTAATGTATTTTGTTGTGTAATGAGTATCTGCTTATCTCATTACAAAGAACACAGTCAGTAGATATTTCAGTAATAGGTTTCTTTCAAAATAAGGTAGAAAGAAAATGTATTTTTTCATGAAGGCTTGTACTTTCGGTGATGTGCTCTCACTGAACGTGGCATACTTCACAATTGATGTGCTTCTTTAAGGTCCCTTCCAACCCAAACCATGCTATGATTCTACGATTCATTAATCAGCACAGAATACTACAGATAAACGCAGTTCTAGAAATCTCTTTAGTACTCTCTTCAGCAATAACCATAGGTATTATTTCCAATAAAATTTAGGAGGAAAAAAAAAAATCTATTAAGGCATAAGTATCACTCTTCAAGCCTAAGAAAAAAAATTAAGCAAACTTAAAACCAGGAAGAAGAAACAAGCTGCCTTCAAAACTTAACTGAAAAGAGTATATATTTGACTGGAAAAAAGAAGTGCTTGTCACATCAATTAGATTCTATGTCAAATGCCACATACCATTATGGCTATTTTTTTATAACCCAGTAACACAGAAGAGGAAATTTAAAAGGTATTTACAACATTCGTTTTAAAAAAATCCATCCCATCAACATCAGTCCTGACTTGTAAACCCCTTCCTCAAGCTTAATATTTTCACTCCATACTTAAATGATTATATTATCTTCCACTAATAACAGTTCCTCATAGACTCAACTGGATTAGGATCTTGTTACAGTGCAGATCACCATCGTGGGCTTACAGACCCATAGATACATATGAAGCATTTCTTGAAGATTACTACTGCCTTTAGAACAGAGTGTTTGGAAAGAAGGATGCATATTAATTAGATGTTTTTATACAAAAATGTTTGTCTAGGCCACTGGCTCCCAAACATACAGCGACTGATAACCCCTTACTACAGAACGTTTTCCCTAAATTATTATTAGGGGTTGATTTTACTCTAAGGTAAACATCAGAACATATTTCACAAAACTAAACTCTTGTTTTGCTATTCAGTTAATCTGCATTTCTCCTATTACAGCAAAAAAAAACCTCAATATATTAACCACTGGTTTTGTAACAAAACTGGCAAAATGCCAGGGATTCACAGGGATCAACTCTCAGCACATAGGAAGATGAGAAGGGCTAGGAGGCAGATAATGTTAAAAGCCCTCCTAGATTAGAGCAAAGAGCCATCTAACTTGTTATCCCCAAAAGGGAGCAGAAGCAGATGTTTAGAGACAGCATGTACAAAATGGGGCACGGCCCTGTAATCCATGTAGTCAGGTTAGCAATTTGTTGGTTGTAAAGAAGCGGAAAATCATCTTGCTTATCAGTAATCAATTGTCTTAAGCTTCAGGAAAACATCCAAACCCTTTCTGATCTTATTTACACTTCTGTTTTCCATGACTTCTCATGACATGAGATTCACAACTTAAACACACAGAGTATCTTCTTAATAAAAAAAGTTTCCTAGTTCTTCATTTAGGTAGCCCTTCAAAAAAGTCTTATTCTTTTCACTCCTTTTCATGATGGCCATAAGTTCATAGATCAAAATCACTTGCACCCTCCAAGTTCTTTTTCTTACTTAAAGTCCTAACATATCTTCCCTCTTTTTGCAGAGACTGTTCCACTAACTTCAGTCATTCTTGTCACGGTTTTCTCTCCCTTTTTAATGTCAGGTGCTCAGACTGCAAACCCCGTCCAGGAGGTACCATCACGCTGCAGACACGCAGTGTCAGGACACTTGCTGACGGGTTCTCCGTTCTCTCCTTGCTGCTCTAAAAGCCGAGCACTGAGCAGCCCGTTCCAGAAAGCTACTCACAGCCAGCACGCAGGGCTGCTCTTGGGTTAACTCAGAGCTCGCGTTGGTTCATGCGTATTTAGGAGCCGCTCTTCCCCACACATCACCTTCGCGTTTATCAATACTGAATTTCACGTGTTATTTCCTATCAATTACTCCGACCTATCACAAACGGGAAGGAAACGGATACCGCTTTCTGCCTCCGTTAGCAGCTACTACTCCGGCCCTCCCCGAGAAGGCAGCCATCCGCAGAGCCACCCTCGGGCGGCACGCCTGCGGGGGGCGGCCTACCCGCAACGCCGCCGGCAGGACCGCTCCCGCGGCAGCAGCCCCCACCTCAGCGTGCTCCCTACACCCCCGCCCAAAGGGCGGCGGGAGGAGGACGGGAGAAGGCCCGCCTCTCCCCTCGCCCCGCTCACCCAGGCACACGAACAACACCGACTTCGCCTCCCCCGCCGCCATCTTCGTTCGAGGCCCGCCACCCACTGGGGAGGGGACCTTCTCGGCTGTCGCACCGCCTGCGCCTCGCTTTACGGCACCGGCCGTTACAGCTGGCTACTTTTTTTGCCTGATTGGAGAAGAAAAAAAAAAAAGGGCGAACCGTGAAACTCCGCCAAGCACAAGTGTACGCACTGAGGGGGGGACGGGACGGGACGGGACGGGACGGGACGGCGCCGCACGCGTGCGCGGGGGCGACAGCAGGGGCAGGCGGTTAGCGGCCGCCTCGGCCCCGCCCGCCTCACCTGCGGCAGGTGCGCGGCTCGGCGGGGCCGCCCCGGCGCGGCCCAGTGCGGCGGCGGCAAGGAGAGGAGAAGCGAAGCGAAGCGGGAGTGCCCCGGCCCGGGCAGGAGTGAGTATCCTCACGGCGGGTAGGAGGGCTTCTCAGCGGGGGAGCCGCAGCGGTGGGGCTTCCCGCCCTCCTGGGTCGCCGCCGGGCTTCCCCTGCTAAGGGGGCAGCCCACTCCGTCCTGCCCGCCGCCTCCTCCTTCTCCTGGGCTGGCGGCCGTCTGTCCGGCGAGCCGCTGGGGCGGGCATGGGGTAGGGATGGGGGACGAGGGCGAGGAAGCCGCCTGCCTCCCCTGTCACTTCAGAAACCACCCAGAAGGGCGCAGGGCGCGACAAGGCCGGTCAGCGCTTGGCGGGGCGCTGGGGTTGCTGCCCCCGCGGGTCTGAGCCGCGCTGAGCTGGTCACGCTCTCACCGCAGCCTGAGCAAACGTGCTCTGCGAGCAGCGCTGAGCTTTCCCATTAATTTCCCTTCCCTCCCAGTGTTGTGGCGTGTGGTGCGTTCTCCGAGTCGAAATTTAAGAAGCGTCGAATGCAGCGTTGGCCTTACTGGGCTGCTCGTGAGGTTGAACACACGTGCTCATCGTTTTGCAGAAGAGCTTGAGTATTTTTTTTTTTGTATCTGGTTTCATCTGTTGCGATACCTTGTGTACCTGGCTGGGTTTTGTAAGGCTGGCCGCCGGCCCTGCGATGGCAGGGTGTGGCCGGGACTGGATTCCTCTGCTGCTTTTAAGACTTGTTTGCCTTGTTTTTCAGTTAAAATGCAGCACTTTGGAGGTTAAATAAAAATGCTAGATTCTAAATTTTGTGCCAAATCTGTGACTTTGAAATGAAAGTGGTGACTAATTAACTGTTACAACCTGAAAAGCTTATATATAGCATATTTTCTGTGGAATGGAACAAATAGCACGTTTTCTTTTATGCAGCCTTATTTACTGGCCTGCATACGACACTTTTTTTTTTTGTCAATGCAGTTGTACACCTGCGTTTTTTAATATTTATTTTACTTCGCAGTGGAAATGATTGGTAATCAGAAACAATTCATTCTCTGTCCAGCATTCCCCTCCTTATTCACTGCAGCACTCTGCTGTCACACAGGTCTGCTTGCAGGTGTCAGGAGTGCAAGGTGGTGGAGCCAGAAGGGAGCCATGGCACTGCTCAGTTATCAGATGTGGCTTCGTCAAAGGAGAGAAGGGGTAGATGAGTCGGTTGTGTAATGCTCTGCCATATTACATAAGTTGAGCAGTGTAGAGTGTCTATTCCTTCTTTCTATGAAGTGGAGTGCCTTGAGGTGTTGATATAGGAAATAGATTCCCCACATTTCTCTGCGTCTGTGGGTCGGGGGAAAGTGAGGCTGAATATAGAAGTGAATGCTTTGAAAGACCATCCTGGAGTTCATGTAAAACCCAGTATTTGTATGTGTGTATGTTACATGTAGGCACATGCCTAGCTCTAACTTGGAGATGAAGTATTTCACGTTTCCACGTCTTGGGGTGGGGGATGGGGATGATGGTTTTCTTAAGCTTTGTTCTGCGTTTTCAGCCCTCAGTAGCAGAAGAGTCACAGTCTGTACCTTCTTCAGTTAATGTCAACTACATACCTTTGAAATAAACAGTAACAGAATTCACTGTTGTCTTTGTCTTGGACCATGGTTTCTCACCACTAAGAATTGCTATTTCTGATGTGATGTTTTGGGTTTTTTTTTTAAACATGCATTACGTTGTTGTGAAAGAGCCTATAATGCAAGGCTGCTATGAAGAATAGTGTGTATGACTTAGTGGGAGAGAAACGCTCTTGTGAACAAGACAATCTAAGAGCTTAGGTAGAACTAGGGCTCTTCAAACTCTTGATTAATAAATATCAAGCACTTACACTTTTTTAAATGTTTATTCCTTTTAGTTTGAAGAAGTGTTTCTTGTGTGATTAACTGTAGAAATTAATTCATTGTGGGTATTGGGAACTTCTTAGATTTGATGCATGCACGTAGGGAATTGGGACATGTATGAAATGGTGAAATGAGAGGGTCAGAATGATAGTGACAGTTTTATTGATAGAAGTGTTAAATATTTTCTGCAGGAAATAGCTGGAGTCTGTATTTTGTTAAGGTACCCAAATATTTTTTTCATTTAGGTTATTATTGTAGCATACAGGGCTATTGTGTAGTGCACACTGGGGTTGTAGTCTGTCACGTTTTTGTTCTCTCTATGCTTCTGTCCTTGGTGAGAAGATAAACAAGATGGTTTTTAGGATTTTTTTCTGAAAAGCACAGCTTTGTTTTAGTTAAAGCTTTCTTGTGTAAAGGTTAATGTACTTGTTTACCTGCTGGAATTGCTTTGAAGTGTGTTCTTCGTGATTAGAATAGAGTTAGCAAGCCAAAGTTGAGATTCTCTTTGGGATTTTCCCCTTACCCCCATGTCTAAATTTCACATATCATATCAATCTTGTATTAATATGAGGAGAGACAGGTGGAGCAGAATTCCTTGCTCTGACATAGCTTCGGTTGTGGTACTTGTCTTGCTTGGTGGGCAGCACCCAACGCCTTTGGTACCAACTGTTTACACATCAAACATACTACAGTAAGTGTATACGAAAAACTTGCTAAAAGGATTTCAGTAGACAGTTTCCCAGGGCTTGGGTGGCAGCATGGGTAAGTGTGGTGGCGTGTTTTGAGCAAAAGGCTGCAATTCTCGTAGTACAAATTCTTGGAAGAGTTCACTTGTTAGTCTCGGACAACCCCCACGGTACCTCTGCCTTTGGTGCTTGTTGTAGAGCATACCACTGACTGTATTCTTGAAAATACTGTTTTTTGACTGTCTTTTTACAAACTGAGGGATTTCTTCCCCATGCCTCTTGTGTTCATCCTCTCTCCTAGTCCAAAGGCTACAACTCAGTTGTAGAACTGTGGACTCAGAATTTTAGCGTTCTTGTCATTGCTGGAAATTACAAGGCTTTTTGAAGACTTTTAGCTACAGGTGTTCCACTGCTCTGCTTCCCGTGCACTTGAACAGAAGTCTGATGTGCATTTTGAAACAAATCCTCTGATTCAGCTGTGCCTCAGGCCGTTAGCGACTGTCTTCACATGCCACAGTTCCTTAGAAATAAGGAGGCATCACCTAGTTGAAGCATCTTGCATATACAAAGGGAACACATTTTTCTTTAAAGTGCCATGTTTAGCTATATCAGTATCATTTTACCCTCATGTATTCCAGCTCTCATCAGAAAGTTCATCCTTCTAGGAGATGAGAGGAAATTCAGCATCTCTAATTAGAATTTCCTCCGAGCTGACTTCAATACAAAAACTGCTGGGAACCCAACTCATCAAATGCTTTTGATAATGTGAGTGGCTCTGTTACAGGGCTTTTTTAAAATTCCTTGACTTTTCTCAAGAAAATAGTAACTTAAAAGTGGGATTGAGAACTGATATCCCATTAAGTTACCAAGTGATACACTTTGTGTTTGGATTCATTAAGTCCTTTCCTCTTTGTTGAGAAAAGTAATAAAAAATATGCACATAATGAAACTGTGAGCATGGGGGTTTTTGCATGTTGTGGGGGATTTTTAGCATTAACAAAATGGATATTCCATATGAAAAATATTGAGCTCCCATGGTCTAGAAGTACATACAAAATTGGCAGCAAAATCTGAAAAGGCAGCTTGTCAACATTAGAAGCTGAACAAAACCCTTGTATGCTTTCGGACACTATACATGACAATATTCACACCGACATAGCTAACAGGCGTTAAATACTTTTATCACATTTCATACAACTTAATTTATTCAGATAGCCTGTGCAGAGGCTAAGCTTATTTTTGGATGTGTTATTTTATGTAATTACTGCATTTCAAATAAATTTTGCTTTGCTTTCAGAAAGGTCATCAGCTAACATCTCAGTTTGTATCTCTTTAAGCTTGGGTTTACAAAATCCCTGTGCTTAGAGGACAACAGCCTAAAAACCTGAGCAGGACGGAGAAGTTTTCTCCTTTAAAAAGGTCATAGCAGAATGCACTAAACCAAGGTGCTTATAAAGGCTGCAAAGAGCAACGTGCTTTGGAATACCGGCTAATAGTAGAAGTAGTACAAGTGCAGGTTGGGGTGGGGCAGTTTCCCTCTCCAGGTTCAGAGCTACCACAGTTGCGTGCTTCCAATAATACTGGCTTCCTTCGAGTTATCTTCAGAAGTGTTTTGATAACTCACAGTAATATGTATTTAAAAAAAAAAGAAAACCACCACAGGCTTACAGAGATGAGAACAAAGGAAGAAATCTTCTCTGGATCTCCATTACCTCACTTCAGTTAATGGAAAGGCTTCTGTGTTTGAAGTGATTCTTTTTTGAATAAAGACTTGTGATCCTGTACATTTTGGTTTGACTTCATACTGTGTATTTGCATAACAAAATCCAAATATAGATGACTGAGTTTCTCATCGTTGTTGTCTGACTTCTTAGATGTCTTGGAATAAGCATACAGATGCAGGATAAGATTCCATAAAGGTTTTTCAAAGTACTAATCTTTAAAATGGCATTTGTCATATTTTTTCACCTCAAATCACTGCGATATAAATATATATGTATGTAATTTTGGAAATGTAAGCTTCATAAATTGAAGAATGATTTCTTATTATAGCCCTCTCCCTAATTCAATAAAAAAATCTTAAAAATACTGTAAGTATCTTAGCTTTATGTAGTGATAGAAATGTCTGTGAGATTCTCCTCTTTGAGAAATACAATTGTTGAGCTATTTTCCTTTCACAGAAGGTGTTATATTCTGTTATCACAGAATCACAGAATCAACCAGGTTGGAAGAGACTTCAGGGATCATCGAGTCCAACCGTTGCCCTGACACCACCCTGTCAACTAGACCATGGCACTACGTGCCATGTCCAGTCTTTTCTTAAACACATCCAGCGATGGTGACTCCACCACCTCCCTGGGCAGCCCATTCCAATGTCTAATGACCCTTTCTGAAAAGAAATTCTTCCTAATGTCCAACCTGAACCTCCCCTGGCGAAGCTTGAGGCTGTGTCCTCTTGTCCTGTTGCTAGTTGCCCGGGAGAAGAGGCCGACTCCCACTTCACTACAACCTCCCTTCAGGTAGTTGTAGACTGCAATAAGATCACCTCTGAGCCTTCTCTTCTCCAGGCTGAACAACCCCAGTTCCCTCAGCCGTTCCTTGTAGGTCAGACCCTCCAGACCCTTCACCAGCTTGGTCGCCCTCCTCTGGACTCGCTCCAACACCTCAACATCTTTCTTGAAGTGCGGGGTTATGTGACATTCCTTTTTCATATTTGAGTTCTTGAAGGCTGAATTTAGTTGTAACTTTAGTATGCTCGTGAGGCTTTTCCTGTGCACAGGCTGTCATCAACAGCTAACTTTAGCAGGTTATTGCAGGTGAAACAAGGAAAAACAGGCTGGTTTTAACATAGATAAGAATGGGATTTTTTCATTTTCAGCTTTATTTTTAAGCACCATTTCACGTCCTTCCAATGCAGTGTTAGGAAGAAAATCTGATTGTTCTTGTATTTCCATCTGTGTTAGGTAAACCTTAAAATACTTCCAACTCCTTCTTTTCTGTACGCTGAAGGCTGCAGGTTCTGTGGACCTTTCTGTTCTAACTCCCCCACCACTGCCAGCACCAGCTTCTTAATGCAATACCATCCAGTAAACTTCTTGCTATGCTGGGTGGGGAGGGAAGAAAGAGTAGTTACAATAATTCATAGTATGAAAACGTTTAGGGTTGTGAAGGCACACATTAGTCTTCCAATGTTAGTGCAGCTCAGCTGCCACTTTGCAAGGCCATGTAGTTCCTGCTGTAGTACTTGTACTCTGCCACAACTTTTACTGTCTTTGACATGGCACTAACTACTCACACCAAGCTTGTTGAGGAACAGTACTGCATGAAAGCTGGTAAAATTTCAGGAATCCAAGTAATGAGGAGCATGGTAGAAATGCATGAGATTAGTATAAGGCTTCACTGTACAGAGAGACCCTGTTTTCTCCTTTTCAACTTTGTTTCCATTGCCTTGCACCGATGTATTTTCTGTTGTCTTCCGTCTCCCTCGCTGTTCTCCAGGTGCCTATGGCAGAACTGTACAACACAGACAATTGGCATGAACCTCTCTGTCAATAATTGCTACTTTCTCCTTCCCTGCTATTGCTTTCCTACACTCCTTGCCGTACCATTAGTACTTTCTGGCAGGATGATCAAAGTGCACGTTCTGAGGCTTTCCTCTTTCGTGCTTCTTGGACTCTCGAGGAAACAATATCTGCTTGTTGCTGTTGGCTCCAAAACCAGGAGTAAGGAGCTCAGGCTCTGACGACAGGAGTCTGCTGGGTTTCAACTAAAGGGATGGTTATTGCCTTTATTTTATTCCATCCTTTTCCTCCAGGTTCCTTTTCAACTTCTGCCACTATTTCCTTGGACTCCACAGATCTTTTCTTGACGTTTCATTGACCTGGCTGCTTTGCTGGCTACCATTGGCTTCAAGTGTTGGAAGTAGTAAATGGAGGGAGACTGATGGAGACATGTTTGACATAGTCTGCTGATTGTCATCCACTGCTCTGTATCACTTCACTTGTTCTTGGGTTAGGCAAAATGCTTATGATGCACGTCTTGCACGCTGTACTACGAATTGCAAGTACCAGATGAATCCCAAGGCTGGAGCTGGCTACCACAGTACCACAATGTTACACATTCGTGAAACCAAAATTGCATTCATCCCTTTAATTGTAATGCTGAATTGAAATCTCTTGTTTAGGTTCTTTTCCAATGCTGCCCTGACTTGCTTTTCGGGTTTCTCTTTCCCATTAGATGTTCTTCTTTAACCTTTTTTGACTATGCTAGTTCTCATTTTCATGAATGTTTTTAATTCATAATGTTCATACAAGCTTTTTAGCATTGATGTTGCTGCTATAACCATGGGTATTTGCAAATCAGCTATGCTTTAATGTATTCTTATGCTGTTTCTGAACTTTTTAGTGAAGTGAAGACTGAATTACTGTCTGAGGCTTGTAGAAGGTATTTGCCATTGTTTTTTCTTACTTTTGTAACCAAAAAACCCCAAACCACCTTCCACCAAAATACTTCAAAGCTCATACATATATGGGTAACTTATGTATGAAATCTGCATGTGAGGCTTTGTCTCCGCTTTATCATCGATCTCCTTTGAAACTGTACTTTTGATGTTCAGGTTCTCATAATGCCACCATGCTTTATTTCATCTGTTCATATTCAGCAGAATTTTGATTACATCAGAATTAGTTACAGCTTTTAAGTAAAATGGTTTTATTTATTCTTTATTACACCTTGCTCAGATAATTTCACTGAATGTTCAGCCAACACATTATTACTGTTAGTCAGAATGTAAATTAGAGGCTGACGCACTTGCCTCATCAGCTTACAAATTAAGCAGTTAATCAATTTTGGTGTGATATTCCCCTATGGGGTTTGTGTTGCTGACTCACATATGCTCAATATCTTTTCCTTTCAAACAACAAGCAGCAGTGCAAATGAAGCTTCCTCCCAGCTGAGCATTCGCTGGTCGCGGCATTCCAAATCCATCAGTCAGTATATCCTCCTGATAGATATTATTGTCTTATTGCTCCTGGTTACCTCTTTCCTGAGCATTACTTGAATACAAAACAGGCAATTATACATGCATACTTGAAAGCTAATAGTGAGGACAGTGCTACAGGATTATTCCTTATGTTATTGAAGGGGTAAACTGAACATGGAACTTCTGCTTATTTCTAAATATTTCATGCAGTATTTTTATTAAAAAGCAGGTATTTCTATAACATCTGTTCAATAGACTTGCAATATTAAATCAGTTTTTAAGAAAAGAGTTTTACAGTTCAAATCTTAAGGTAAGCTTGAGAGGGAGAAGGAGAATTTGTTAGGTGAACAGAATTTAAACCATTTTTGATGTAAGAGAAATCCCACTTGTGGTTTTGTCTGTTTATACAGTGATTAAAATAAGTAGAAACAAGATTTTATCCCTAACATTTACTATAATCTTTAGCCATTTTATTTCTGTCGTATTTTGGGACAGACACCACCATTTCATAGTGCAAACCACCATGTACTTCTTATTTATTTGTATTTTAAAAAAAAAAACCCTAGTTTTGAATTGTCTTTGACATATTTATGCAATTTTCCACTTACTAGTTTTTTTTTACCGAATAAAGCATAATGTTGTTTGCTTTTGGACAAAGTTTTACAAAACTGATTGATCTAAAATTTCATAGTAAAAGTGAGGCCTCACCCATGCTGTATAGCTAACCATTAAGCTTTACCTGTTTGGTGTTGATTCTTGTCTGTGTCCTTATTTAATCTTGAATTCTGACAACAAAATCTGGAGTGTGGCATAGCCTAAGAGGGAGAGCCAAACCTCCTGCTTTCCTCAGTGACAAAAATACTAGATTCCTTTTGCTGTGGCTCTAGCAATCTTAGCAAAATGAGAGTCCAGCCAGGCTTTATCAAGCATCATATTATACATAATTAAGGTCAGGGTGTGTGGGCTTGTTGTTTGTTTGTTTTTTTTAAAAAAGTCATCAGTTCCTCAAGACCCCTGTAGGCATCCTGCCAGTTCCTTAGTATCTACCTAACATTATGGAAGTAAATAAAGAAAATGAGCCACTATGGAAAGAAGCATATGGTAGCCACTTTGCGAAAACCAAAACACAGCTACTCAATGAAAGTGTTTAATCAGTTGACTTGTTGATCCTGTACATTGTTACTAAAACCTTTCTGTGCCATGCTTGCTTGCCAATTAAAGTCACTTTAATTTTCGTACCTGCTACTGTCTAAATTAAAATCTGCATGTAAGTCATCTTAGTTGCAACCAACCTTTCTCTACAGGTGTAGGTTTGAGCTCTTCAGCTGACAGTGCGTTCAACTTCTTCCTTTTTCCTTCCCTCTCCCTGCCTCTGTATCTCTACTGTGCTTTAGAAATATCACACATTTCTTTGCCCACTTCTGAAAGCGCACAAATCTGTCTCCATGCAAAGTAACTGGCAGAATGTTGTTGTCAAATCCTCCTGCTGTTTCTTAGTCCAGAAAAATAATCCTGCATTGCTTCAGCCTGTGGCAGGAAGGGAAAAAGCAAGGGACAGTGAAAGTGTGAATTCTTGTAGATACCCAGGGGGTGCAGAAGCAATATTGATGTAGGAAACAAATACAAGGAAGAAGTGACGTTCCTGCTGTTATTTTGAGGATGGGAAGTTAGGTTATTCTCTTGCTTACTGTTGCAGTGTACAGGTAGATGAGTAATCTCTCTCCATCTCCCCTATCCTGTGGTAATAAAGGAACTTCACAACATGTGGCACAAAAAATAACCTTTTTGAGGGATTGGAGTGGAAATATATAATTTTCATTTTGCTCGAGTAATGCTATTTTTCTGTGCAAAATTGGCATTTGGGAATATAATGTTTAGAATCATAGTGCAGATAAATCATAGAATCATAGAATAGTTTCGATTGGAAGGGACCTTTAAAAGCCATTTAGTCCAACCCTCCCTGCAATGAGCAGGAACATCTTCAACTAGATCAAGTTGCTCAGAGCCCCGTCCAACCTAACTTTAAATGTTTTCAGAGTTGGGCATCTGCCATCTCTCTGGGCAACGTGTTTGTAAAAACATCATCTTCATCATAAAAAATTTCTTCCTGATTTCTTCCTAAATAGCAACACCAGGATAAAAATAAGCCAGGTAAGGAAAATCTTGGAGTCAGCCCGGGTATCTTGTGAAACTTTCAAAGTAAGCACTGAAAAGGGTTACTTTGTCATCCTTCCCCCTGCCCCAAGGTGCGATCAAAACCTGATTTTGAAACCAATTATGTATTGAAAGTTGAAGGAACAGTGAGGTAACAGTATTACTTTTGCTGGCTTGTGAAGTTCAGCTTTGAATTGTCTTCAATTAAATAGTAACTCCTGCATGCACATAAACATGCACACACATGTTTTCTGGTAACCATAAAATGCTTCTGAAGCAATTCTGAGGGTCTGATTCTGAAAATGCATACGAAAACTGTAGAGTGATTTTTGTTTTTTCCTTTTTACTCATCTCTTCTTATTTGCAGACTTAGGTCTGAAAACATCTCATGTTTTCTCAATGGACTTAGCTAAGGGATTTATCTCTTAATCTGTTTGAAATAAGAGACTTTTTTTTTTCCTTTTTAGTAATAAGAAGAGATGAATTGGAGATGTTCCTCGAAATTCTGAGGTTGGCCAAAGAGAAGCCAAAGGGGAGGAAGGAATGCATGCAAAGATAAGGAAGAGGACAGTGAGAGGAGCATGGAAGTGTATTTTATTTCTCTGTAATCTAGAATCTTGGATAATGCTTGCTCTTGCTCCGTAATGTTTTTTATCTCCAGTGTGCACGTCTTTTTTTCATTGTCTAGATTACTTTACTAGGAATCCTTCATGGTCAGGCATGTAACTGTCTGTTTTACCACAGTTAAAATGAAGCACATCTTCCACTTTAATCTTACTGAACAGTAAGAAGAATTAAGTATCATGGAAGGTGTATCTTGCAAAGATTGGGTAGGTTGCCCTCCCCAAAATCAAGACCTCTAGACTTACAAAGTATGTTAAGTGACAACCTACATACAAAAGTGTTCACCTGATTATGCAAATAGCCATGCACTGTGTTACAATAATAATTAGGAATTATAAGTTATAATATGCTGAAAGTGTATTATTAATGCCTTTTTGAGAAGAATGATGTTGCAATATGCTTTTTGTGACTGCCTCAATTGATCTCTGTACAAAAACCTTCCTATTTTTCTCTTACAAAATGCTGGTAATGTTTCCCCTCTGACCTTGAAAATGCACTGTCAAGTACAAACAACAGAAATAATGGAGACATTTGCTCCAGCCAAGTTTGTTTACCAAAAGCAATTGTCCGTTCATGTTTTCTTTGGGCTACACTGGCCTCTCTATTTGCTGTGTCCGTGTAGCCAGGTTCTAGCCTGGTGAACCGAGGAAGAAATGCGTATTCAAAACTCGTGCAAGCTAGCTTACAATTTTAGTGCAATAACAGTCAGAGAAAACTGCACGTGCCAATAGCTTTTTCTGAAGGTCCTGAGCTCTTAGAGCTTAGAGCTTTACCTTCCCCTATCCCTTCACTCATGGGGACTTACCCATCACCTTAACTTCATGCAAACAGAAGGAATGATTAGGAGACAGAATTAGTACATCTTCTCTCTGTTACTGCAATGCAGAGTCTGTTGCATTCTATGCATCTGTTTCCTTCTGTTCCCAGAGAGGCTTATATTTCTGCACAACCTTGTGGTGGCTGCTGCATTTTCACCAAAGCCAAGTCTTGCTTTGAGCTTTCACAGGGAAAGCTAGTTCAGAGACTCAGCTGTCAAAACCTCTCTTGTTCTGGGAGTCTTCCTTCTTGCTTGGAGAACATACTAGAGGAATATACTGCAGTTTGAAAAGCAGAGCTGTAATTCCTATTCTAGTCAATGGAGCCTGGACAGAAACTTGGCTGCCTTGCTGCTATGTGTTTGACTTAGTCTGAGCTGAATTGCTCTCCAAGCTTCATTGATTTAATCTCAAAATGTATTTAGTCCTCACCTTCGTGGCTTTGGGTGGGAATGTTGCCCAGAGTGAAGAGGTGAATGAATGTTCAAGGAACGCCAATTTAAAAACTAGGCCATTTTTGGCTGAAAGTTGTTTCTCTATGCACAGTTTTTTCTGTGCTTTTGTGAATTTAAGAACAGTGGAATTTTATGGAAATATTGTCGGTAGTTCTTTCCAGAAACAAGACATGAGGCTAGATGCATCTTTGTTATGACAATACATTCATGTGTTACTGGGACAATTCGTTGCTGATAAACTTGGAAATGGTGGGTATTGATAAGTTCAGACAGGAAAACAAGAATAATTTAAGTGATAGCTTTGAGGGGTTTTAGTAGATGTAAGAATCAAGATCGACTCGTATCTTTTTATCTGCACTAAGGCCTCTTTTTGCAAATCTACAGGAGAAATGTTAGTATTCATATATAAAGTGGTATTTATACTGATGCAAAATATTAATATCATATAATACTTAATTCTGTCAGTAGCTGATTAATGACAGCAGATCTGGTAGATCTAAATGGAATCAACAGTCCTATGTAGAATTTATGAGCTCGTGGATTTGGGGGGTAAATTTCAAGATTTTTTTTTTTGTTTGCTACGGTAGTCTAGAGCTTTAGAAAGCAAACATAGTCTATCCCTAATCCCTGCTTTTTCCCCCAATTAGAATCTACAGAGGTGCTTATGTTGGATCACATTGGAGAGAAAATATAGATAAGCCCTTCAGCAGGAAGTAGACTTCTAAAGGAAATTTCTTGGTCTGAAATAGAATTTTGTTCACTTTCGGAACGTGCTGCAAGTTTAGCTCTGTAAGAGAAATCTACTGAAGAGAGGTTAACCTTTTAGTGTTCATTGGTCAACAGCTGCTGATTTGAAAGACAGCAGAGTTGGTGGTAGTACAGAGAAGAGCAATTGGAGTGATCAGAGTGATGGAGCAACTACCCTGAGGAGAGACTAAGGCAGCTGGGACTCCTGGAGAGGTGGAAAAGGCTGGGAGGCTGTGGCTATTTATAAAAGTATGAAGGTAGTGGGTAAGTTAAATGCAGTAGTTGTTCACCAGAATTCATGAGACTTTAACTAGCAGGCTTTCACTGTAACTAGTAGATTAATTTAAAATTGATCAAGTCTTTCTTTAAGTAGCAGGTAGTGAACTGCTGCTGCAGAAGCTCTGGAGGAAAAGAGTGTAGGCCGGTTTGAAAAGCTATTAGACAAATTCATATGCAACAAGCCCAGAAATGAATAGTGACAGGAACAACTGCAGATGTATCCTTGTTGTTATCACTGTGGATTCTGAGGAATTCCAAGGGAAAGAGACTGGGGAAAAGAACCAGGCTTGTGTGCTCTTCCTAAGTGATGTCTTCTGTTACATCCATCAGAGACAAAATGTGGGTCTGATGCAGAAGATCATTTCTTATATTTGCTGTTTCCAGCTTTGTTTGGTTTACTCTTTTCCCATACTTTACTTGTATGGGAAAGAAACACTTTTCCCATACAAATTACGCTGATACATTTTTATATGAGCTATCCTGAACCGATCATAGATATCATTTATTATTTCTTTCATGTTTTACAGTGAATAACCCTATACCTTCCAACTTGAAGTCAGAAGCTAAAAAGGCAGCTAAAATATTACGAGAATTTACAGAAATAACTTCCAGAAATGGACCCGATAAAATCATACCTCGTGAGTAAAGAAAATGTTTTAATTCATCTAAAACCTCCAGCATTCCCCTGTGTTGCAGTTGTGCTCTCTTTAGCAATTCCCTCTGTGTTCACTGACGATAACTTAAAGAGAAAGGAAGATCTGGGGTGCCGTAACTTTTATGACAATATTTTGGAAGTAAAGGGTTTCAGTTTGCTGTATTCAAGGCAGACATTACTTACTGGGAGAGATCTCTTGCCATGTTTACAACCACAGGGCATCTGCACAGGAAGGCTTCTCTCTGGGGTGGATGGACTGTCTCATGCTCACCCTGTGAATGTCTGTTCTTAAGGGAGAATTTGGAATAGTATCTCTAGTTCTTGAATATCTGTATTTGTTAGAATTAGGTCGATGAAAATAAGCTGAGGAAAAGAAATCAGGATGCATTTCTCCTTTGATACTGATTAAGCACTCTTATTTTCAGCTGTACTCTTTATTTTTGCAATTGTTATTCTGTGTTTCTCCTAGTGTCTTCCTTCACCTGGTGTTGCTGGTTGTGGCTTTGAATTTATAACTATTATGTTCCAGAAGGTCTGTAATGAGACTTGCAGGATGATGACACTTTATTTGCCACAAACACTGTCTAATGATATAAGCTGATTAGGCTGCTGTGTGTGGCTGTGACTTAAATTCAGACTCCTCCAAAAAGTCTGTAGAGACATGGATGTCAACTCTTCACTGCCTCTTTATCTTGCTGAGAGTACTCACGCACAATGTTCATGGCAATAAGCAAACTAATTCTATATGAACTAACCGGGATAGCTGAAGCAGTTGTGGCAGTGTAGAGACTGGCACAGGCTAATGTGACCTGTGAGCTTTGTGGTTGACTATGGATTGGAGGCATCACTATCAGTTCAGCTTTATTGCAGTTTTCTTCAAGCTTTTGCTTCAGTTGTTTGACTCTTATGTGTTCAAAATTGTTAAATGTAGAGTTTTATTTTCCTCTTCTCTTAGAAATTGTCTTACAAGATCTTGAATAAATGATTTTGCTGTTTCAGCTCATGTAATAGCTAAAGCCAAAGGACTTGCAGTTTTATCCGTTATCAAAGCTGGATTTTTGGTGACCGCTCGAGGCGGAAGTGGAATTGTATTAGCTCGTCTTCCTAATGGAAGTAAGTGAATATTTTCCTTTTGTACTTCATGGGAGAATTAAAAGAAAAAAAAAATTTTCTTTCTTCATTATTTCTTTTCATAGCATAAACCATGAGATGTGTGAGGAGTTAAGCCAGTAGGTGACAATGTTTGGTTTGAAAGCTATTTTCAAAATTTTGTACCTACTTTTGACCAGATGTAAATGCTTTCAGTAGCTTTGTAGAAAAGGATGAAATATAAAAGTGTATAGTTTAAAGCTCATAAGAAGAATGAATTATATCCATTTATGGACCCCTGTATGATAAATAATTTGTAACAAAGATTTGTTTAAGTCATGAGGGTTTGTATTTCTTAAATTCCTTTCTGTCGGATAAACCAGTATAGTTATGTGACTGCATTGTAGTGGTTTTGATTGTAGTTTTAAACAGAGAATTTGTTAGGTTTTTTTCAATTCTAATAATAAAATGAGTATTTATTGTAACATGTGGTAAAAATTCTGTAAATTTGTCTTGTTTTGCATGACAGCCTGGTCTGCTCCTTCTGCAATAGGAATTGCTGGCCTTGGTGGTGGATTTGAAATTGGAATTGAGGTATAATTTTGCATTTGAAATACTTGTTAGTAACTTTTTTTGCAATAAATTAAAATGCACTAACAGCGATCTAAATGTTAGTGAGACAGTAGAATCTTTTTTTTTCTGTGTGAAAAAGCTATTATAAAATTCATTTATACAAGACAAACAAAATGTGGGTTTTGATCCTATCAGTCTAATTTTTGGAGACATTTAAATGAAAAGAAGTGACGTAACAGCTATTTCCTCGATTTCTGACTTCCAGCAGACTGAATTTTTCACTTATGGAAAGCTTCCAGTCAGTGTTCACATAGAAACCAATTGAAGTTAATTAAAATTATCCTATACTTAAGACTGTATCAAATGCTTTGTTAAAGTGCACAGGAACTCCATCTGGCAAGAAACAATGAAAGGAATTAAAGGTGGAGTAAAATGGAGTCTAGCTAATGCTACTGTACTTCATTCATTTCCCACTCAAACTTGTGATTACTGACTTCATACTTCAGTTTGGGAGCACCAAAACTGATGGTGCCTCCTCTGAAGGAATGCTATAGAAAACAAGCCGGTTTTCAGCCAGCAGAAATGGTTAAGTAAGGGACTCTCAAAATGTTCAGAGAAATCCTGGTGATCTGAGCCCTGACAGCTCTCTGCTTCCCTTCTCTTCTTCCTCACAGCTCCTTCACCCTTGTTTGTTTCAGTCTTTCCTCCTCTTTCCCACCCTAGCCTCCCATCCTGTCCTTCTCTTTTCTTTCTGTTTAGCTTCTGTTCTGCTGATTCCCAAAGAAAATCAAAGTAGCAGTATGCTGCCAACAAGATCTCTTGCTATAGGTGTTCTGCTCTTCAGAAGAACCCCTGTATAGCTGATCTGGGTGGTCCACGCCAGCCCCCAGTGTGATTCCTACAGCTAACCAGCTATCCCTGTCCTGACAGCCAGTCAGCCAGCACTCATGTAATGAGCAACAGATCAGTATTTTATTGTATCCTCATTGTTCACTACGTGATCTCAGGCATTACTGTGCACTTATTAAAGGATGCTGTGAATACAAAATTATTAATTTTTGTAAGGGTTTTTCTTTGGTTTTCATGACTACAGGATCTGAATGCATTACAAAACATTGAGTTTGAGCCCCATGGTTTGAGTTTTGGTTTGGTTTTTGCTTTTATGACAATGAAACAGACTCTTCGCATGCTTTGATTAATCTATGGAACTTTTCCTTTAATTATCTCCATCTGATATTTGAGATAATGTAACCATTTACCATTGATACGTACTCAAAGAATTTCAATACAGAAGCTATTTCTGAGAGGCTGTTTTTTCTGAGCAATATTAGCTTACAAAATTTTAGTCAGCTTACAAAATACTGTTTCCTTCCTGGCATTATTATAACATAATCTTATTTATTTCTTCCAGAGAAGAGATGCTATTCAGAAATACCTAAGTGGCTTAGGAGCCCAGAGTCCAATTTCAGCATTCTTTTAGTCATATATAAACTCAAACCTTGTAGAAATTGGTTTAATTTTATTCCTGTAGGAGGGATTGTAGTTGGCGTAGTTGTAGTGGTACTTATGGATGCCTTTAAACAACAAGAAGGAAATCACAGTCTTCAGAAGTCATAGTATTTGCATGTTTTTCCAAGCGAAACAAATTGGTAGCGCAAATTAAAGACCTGTTTTAAGATCCATCTAAATACTTTCCTTGAAGGTTTTCTCACTATGGATTCATTTGGCTTTAGCTGTGAATTCATCCTCTTAATGGGTAAGAGGAGGTAGCAGCATCATGAATGACATTCTCTCTCCATCCCTGGATGATTCAGAAACTACTCATGTCAGCTATCTTTTGTTTGGGATGGGGTGGAGGTTACTGGGGGCTAATAACAAAGGCCTCTCTTACACTGTGTGTAATACTTCAGGACCAGCCTTGTTTTGCAAATAATCTGGTATTTCCTCTTGTATTCCCTGCTGTCACTGTTTGGAATTTGGGGTAAGTTGAAAGTTTTTTCTGAACCTGGCTTTCAGTCAAGTCCATCAGATGAAAGATCAGGCACAGTAGTCCTTGGGTACTCAAGATATCTGTTGAAAAGATGATCCATTACAGTAAGCTACAAAAGTATAATCTTTTCTGTTGAACAGGCTGGTACAGTTGCAGTATTTTTTTTATTCATGTAGTGTGTGTACTGAGCTTTCAGTAAGATAGAGTGATCTTTATAGGATCATGCTTGTGTTTGAAGGACTTTTTCCATCTTTAAATGCTTCCTAGTTTGGGAAAAGAGTTGAAGAAGACTTCTATCAAAATCTGTTAAATCAAAGAGAGTTATAGTTTTACAGTACTGATGGTAATAGGCATCAACTTGAATAGTAGTAGAACTTCTTTGGTATGTGCATTATATGTCACAATCCAAGCAAATGAAGACTTTTAAAAATAGTGATTTTCTTTTTTTTTTTCCATTTTGCATTTGAATCTTTCAAAAATACTTTGTTAGCTCTTCAGTTATTTGGTTTAATAGTTTCTTGAATAAACTGACTACATCTGATATATTCAAGTCTTACAAAATTAAATATTAATTCATATATATATACACACACTTATATATATATATATAAAACCCCGAATTTTCTGTCAAGAAAGTAAAAATTTGTCAGTAACAGGAAAACCTGTATCCTTTTTGCTGTTCGTTCTTTGGACAGTTATTTTTGTTTACTAAGTTCTGTCTTGCTGTTATTAATTCAGTTATGGAAGGATCAAAATTATTTTCTTAATCTGATCTGTCTTCGTGTCTGAAAATGCCTTCATAATTATTTGCAAAAGCCATAGAAAATAAAAATTTGATCATTAGGAAATTTTGAATTAAAATAGGGTTTCTGTTACAGCTGTTGTTTATCACATACTGACCATATCAGCATTTAAAAAAAAAAATCAGTCAAATTTGATGAAAAAAGTAGGTGAAAGGATTTTTAGTTTCAAAATACCTTACAGAAAAAGAATCAGCTTTGTTATGAAAACCGTTTCAAAAGAATCCTCTGCAAGAAAGGAAGTAATTCTCTGAGAGAATGGGAGATTCTCACACGAATTAAAACCTTGATGAATCTGGAGCTAGTTTTCTTTTGGGGAAGGGAATATCTTCAGTACTTCCACCTGTTTTCCTGCAAAACGGAAGATACTTCTCCTGTGCTCTTCTAACTTTCTTCTTAAAAAGCATAGTACTTTTATTTGGTATTTTGTAGGTTTCAGACTTAGTGATAATATTGAATCATGAAAGAGCAGTAGAAGCTTTTGCCAAAGGAGGGAATCTTACACTTGGAGGAAATCTTACTGTGGCAATTGGACCTCTGGGGAGGTGAGTAAAACACTTTCCTAGTATGGGGTAGATTTATATATGGGGTAGAATTAAATATGAAAGGTAGTTTTTAAAGCTGTGTATAAACATTGATGTAGATTTTTTGATATGTTACAAAACCACCTGTACAACCTGTATGTTGACTGGATCATATTGTTCTTGTAGTGTTATGCCTTTTCAGTCACTTGTTGCTTTTTTTTTTCTTTTTTTTTACCTTCCTGGTAAAGGCATTTATTGGTAGAAGGAAGGTGTTACAAGATTTATTCTCTTTTTGCAGGAGACTGCTTGGCTAGGCTCAATAAAGAGCACAGGTGCTACTGTGCGTGACTGAACCATTATTTTCATTAACCTCTGGGTCTGTGCTTTCTGTCACCACAGATCTGCCTGACAGTGAATAAAAAACACACCAAATAATTACTTCTAAACCTTAAGTGGTTAAGCCATCTTACTTTGAAGGATGAGATTATATAAACACGGAATAATTTAACTTGGAAGGCACCTTACGAGATCCCTACTCTAACCTCCTGCTCAAAGCAAGGTCTGTTATGACTTCAGATCAGGTTGCTCAGGCTTTTATTCCAGTTGGGTCTTGAAAACCTCCAAAGATGGAGACTGCTCAGGCTCTCTGGGCAACTTGCTCTACTCTTCAGCAGTCCTCATAGTGAAAAGTTTTGCCTTACATCCAATCAGAATATTTCTTGTTTCAAATTATGTCCTTCAAATTTTATCCTTTCACCATACACTGCTGTAAAGACCCTGTCTTCGTATTCTTGATTGCCTCTTCATAGATGCTTGAAGGCTGCTGTTAGGTTCCCCCTAAGTCTTCTCTTCTCCAGGCTTACCAAGCCCAGTTGCCTCAGACTCTGCTCATGGGACATGTGCCTCCTTATGCCTTTTTTTTAATGAATAAGTTTTTACTGATGGTTTTTCATCTTTTCTGACAAGATAAAAGGATAAGATGATACCTATTCCACAGATGAAAGAACTGTGGATCAGGGGAGGGCAGTGAATGTCATCTGCCTTGCAAAGGCGTTCAGTATGCTGTCCTGCAACATCTCTGTGACCAAGCTGGGACATTGTGGCCTAGGTGTCAGGGCGGAGCACTCTAGCAAATAGGTGAAAAACTGGATCATCAGGCTTGAAGAGTAGTGGTAAATGACACGTGTTGTTCTTGGAAGCCATGTTTCTCTGGAATTCTTCAGGAGACTCTTCTGGGATCTCTCCTGCTTGATATTTTTATCAGTGACCTGGACGAGCAGATGCAAAGTATCCTCTTCAAGTTTGTGGATAACACCAAATCACGGAGTGCAGCCAATACACTTCAGGGTAGGGCCCCCATTCAGAGAGATGAACCTAGAGACTGTAGAGGAAAGCTCCAACAGGAAACCTCATGAAATTAAACAAGGACAAATGCTAAGTTCTGCATTCTTGGTTGGATGAACCCTCTGTAGTTATGTAGGCAGGGCCTGCCAGGCTGGGTAGCTGCCCTACTAAGAAGGTGCCAGGGTCCTGGTGGACAGTAAGCTGAGCCAGCAGTGCATCTTGATAGCAAAGGCAGTGAACAGTGTAGGGGGCTGCATCAACAGAGCTGTAACCAGTAGGTAAGGGAAGTGATTGTTCCGCTTTGCTTGGTACTTCATGTACTGTGCCTAGAATATTGTGTCCAGTTTCAGCCCTGCAGTACAAGAAAGGTGTTTGTAAACTTGAGTGCATGGAGTGGACAGCTACCAAGATGGGCAGGGACATGGAGTATGTGAACGATGAGGCTGAGGGAGCTTGGCTTATTTAACCTGGAGGACAGAAGACCCTGAGGTCTTCCAAGAGGCTGCATTCCCAACAGGGGATCACCAAGAAGACAGACCCCAATTCTTTACTGAGATGCATGGCAAGACAGTGAGAGATGGTAGCCATAAATTGAAACAAGGAAGATTCTGATTGTATATCAGGAAAAAAATTTCAACATGAGTATAATTGAGCACTGACACAGGTTGCTCAGAGTGTCTGTCGAATCTGTCCTTGAAAGTCTTCAAAAACTGGCTAGAAAAAGCCCAGAGCACCCTGATCTCAATTTGATGTTGAATCCATTTTGAGCAGGAGGTTGGACTGGCTGACTACCTGAGGTATCTTCAAAACTAAAATATTATGTGATCCTGTGTAGGACAAAAATGTAATCTTCCAATTCTATTGAGGTCTGGTAAGGCCTTACATGACCTATTTTCTGCTGTTTTGGGCACCATAAAATCAAGGAGGATTTGGATATATTGAATAGAGTTCCAAGTCATCGGAAACATAATCAGATCGTTTTAAAACATTATTAAAACATGAGTTAATCATTTTCATACTTGTGAATGCGAAAGGAGGTCTAACATAGAGCATTCGCATGAGGCAACATTGTTTTGTGCTTCAGAGGGAAACCTTATCAAACAGCTTAATTACTTTGTACTGGATCCTGCCTGAAATGAGAACTGAAAGTGGATTTCAAGTCTGACCCACTTGAATATATTCAATAGAGTTTGTAAGAACAGAAGAAAGTGAAACTCTTGCTGACTTTTGGTAGGATTAAAATAAAAATATAATCACTGTTCATGTTGCAAAGCCATATTGAAGAATGTCAACCAAAACTTTTTTCCTTCTAGGAACTTAGAAGGGGATGTTGCCCTGAGAAGCTCTGCTGCTGTCTATACATACTGCAAATCTCGAGGACTGTTTGCAGGTGTATCTCTGGAAGGAACCTGTTTAATTGAAAGGAAAGAAACAAATCGCAAGTAAGTTCTCTTCAAATCTAGAAGATTCAGTGAAGGCATAGTGACAAAATGAGCTAGGACATATTCAATTTGGAAAAAAGAGTTTGTTGTGAGAACATACTGTGCTTAGTTTAGAGTTTCTTAAGGGGCAAGGGTTTCTTCAATTTAGACATCTTGCAATGGGGATTGAGATGATGCTGAATGTTTAGAGATTGTGTATCTGTGGCAGGTTGACCTTGGCTAGCCACCAGATGCCAATGAAGCTGCTCTGTCACTCCCCCTCCTCAACAGGATGGGAGGAGAAAAAATATGATGACAAGCTTGTGAGTTGAGATGAAGGCAGGGAGATCACTTACCAATTACCATCAAGGGCAAAAAAACCCCTCGACTTGGGAAAGTTAATTTAATTTATTGCTAGTTAACAAAAAAGTAGGATAATGAGAAATGAGAACAAATCTTAAAAAAAAAAAATCCACCTTCCCTCTACCCCTCACATCTTCCCAGGCTCAACTTCAATCCCAACTTCTCTACCTCCTCCCCGTAAGCGGTACAGAGGGACGGGGAATGGGGCGTGCGGTCAGTTCATCACACGTTGTCTCTGCTGCTCCTTCCTCTTCACACTCTTCCCCTGCTCCAGCATGGGGTCCCTCCCACGGGAGACAGTCCTCCATGAACGTCTCCAGCGTGAGTCCTTCCCACAGGCTGCAGTTCTTCATGAACTGCTCCAGCGGGGGTCCCTTCCATGGGGTGTAGTCCTTCAGGAACAGACTGCTCCAGCGTGGGTCGCCCACGGAATCACAAGTCCTGCCAGCAAACCTGCTCCAGCATGGGCTCCTATCTCCATGGGGCAACAGATCTTGCCAGGAGCCTGCTCCCGCGTGGGCTTCCCATGGGGTCAACGTCTCCTTTGGGCATCCACCTGCTCTGGCCTGCGGTTATCCATGGGCTGCAGGTGGATATCTGCTCCCCTGTTACCCTCCATGGGCTGCAGGGGCACAGCCTGCCTCACCATGGTCTCCACCATGGGCTGCGGGGGAATCTCTGCTCCAGCACCTGTAGCACCTCCTCCCCCTCCTTCTTCACAGACCTTGGTGTCTGCAGGGCTGTTTCTCTCACATATTCTCTTCCTCTCTCCCAGTTGCTGTTGTGCAGGTTTTTTCCCTCCTTCTTAAATATGTTATCCCAGAGGCACTGCCACTGTCACTGATGGGCTCGGCTTTGACCAGCAGCAGGTCCGTCTTAGAGCCAGCTGGAACTGCCTCTGTCTGATGTGGGGGAAGCTTCTGGCAGCTTTTCACAGAAGCCACCCCTCCAGCCCCACCCCTTACCAAAACCTTGCCATCTAAACCCAGCACAATATTGTAGAAGATGGGTATTGAGATATTTACTGCATAACGAGAAATATTCTTTTAGGCCACTTGAAATAAAAAAAAAATCTGGTTTAGAGCGTCACTGAATTTGATAAAATACCCAGCTTATGGAATGCTGCTTCCTTTGTTCAGCCTATTAAATTTAAAATCCAAGGAACTTCTCAGTGTCTTGCACTTGTATGTTCTGTGTTCATGAAAACTTTAATTCTGCTAATATCAGCAAAGGCTAATACTGATTTTAATGACAGCATGTCAGTAACTTTTAGCTATCTCCATTAATAAAGTGGAAGTCCCAATGCTTCCATTAAGGAATTTTATTACGTCATTAAGGAATCTATTACAGTGTAGTAATAGTGGTGTGTGTTTCTTCAGTTTGCTGTGCGATTGCCTTTCAAATGGTCTAGCTGATGCGATACTGCGTGACCAGGAACAAAATATTACTGGTAAAGAACATTTTGAGATAAGGTAGTAGGTAGGCATTGAGGTTTGCTACAATTGCTTATCATTCCAAATTTACAATGTTGAACTAATTCTGTCATTTCTCTGTAGATGATCAGTATGAGAAATGCAGGGCTAGGGAGGAGTGGGGGAACATTTGCACAAGATGAATTTATCTAGACATTGAAATGTAGTGATGATCAAATACCTGGCGTCTTTTCTTTTGTATCAGGTTTTATGGGCAGGATATTCGTGCTAGTGCCATCTTGCTTGGTGATGTGCCTTTTCCTGCTCAAGCAGAAGATCTTTATGAAACTCTAGCATCCTTCACTGAAGTATATGAAAATGAAGAGCAAAAAAATAATCCAGGAAAAGCTGTAAGGGAACAACGAAGGGTTTGTGCATCTCTTTTTTCACGTTGTCTTTTTCTGTTCCTGAACTGTTCCCAGTCAGTGGTAATGTTGATGTTCACATGGCGTTCTTACCTCCCCTATTGGATGCTTAAAGGCATAAACACATTGTAGATACTGCATGTGAGTAGTACATTCGTTCAAGTATTGCCCTGGTAGGCTCTTCTGGACAAGAATGTTACTGGTTTTGCTTTGCATCCTCCAGAATAACAAAGTATATCCTTGTTTTTATACCAGTGCATAGTCAAATCTGAGGGGATGATTAGAAAAGTTTGTTCAACTATTCAAGTTAATATGCAAATAATGAGCATACCAGGTTTGATGTGGATACTCTTCATTTTTCTACTTTTTCTATCTTCCATTCATACATTTACAGTATAATACTGAGAACTGTGGAAGATGTTTTCTTGTAGATGTTGATGTTACTGATAGACAATAATTTAGTTTCATCTTTGTTAAACCCATGGTGAATTACTTTACAGTCGTGTATGTCACTAGTTCTTTAGCATGCTTCTCGAGTTCATACAATTTCAATGGAGAAGGAGTGATTTTTTTTTTTTTTTTTTTCAGTGTAGCTTTACATACCTCTAGGCTCTGAAGTTACAATCTACTTCCAGGTGTGATGCAACTTTTTATAAAAATTTGTACATTTTAGGTAAACGACCCACCTGCTAGACCATCATCAAGACCAGAGCCACCTAAACCCACTGTTAGACCAACACCACCAGGTTGAAAACATTTTGATAATGACTAATTTATTCTCTATATAAAATTAGAGCATTAAAGCTAATGAATGTAATGCAATTATTATAGTGGTAGCTGTCTCTAACAAAATATTTTTGTAATGTTCTTCCTTGGGCAAACACCGAAAGCATGTCGGGATAGTGCCATGAGTAATAAAGGGTAAATGTTTTGTTTGTTTTATATTAACAAACCTTTTCCCTCTGACAGATTTGCTATAGAAATTGTATTTGTATAGTTACAGAAGCGTGTAATAGTTCAAAGGAAGCATTCATGTTTATTGGATAGTAGAAGCCCCATGGTACAATGAAATTTCTTAGTAAAAAGAGCAGTCCTACTGGAAACTGCTAGTCCTACTTCTAGAATCTTCTGGTTTCTAGAAAACTTAGTTTCTCTTCTAGGTTGTCATTATATTTTAATAGGTCTTACAGTAGAGCAGAGGAGGCAGAGTTTTGGCTCCGTAGCAGTTTGTCTACCAAAGTGCTCTCATTGAAAGAGGCTTTACTCTGCAGCTCGTGTTATTAACTTGATTTATTTCTCTGGACAAAAATATAAGGCAAAGTCCTTATTTCTTTCTTCTGTACTGCTCCTTGGATAACTGCGATCATTTCGTAACTACTGAACATGTATTAAAAAAGAAGCATATGAAATATAATATAAGTTAGTATATCATATAACTTGCTACTTTATTTTCTTTTTCAGCTAAAAAGAATACAAACAAACTGTATCCTGAACTTCCAAATGATTATGCCTCTGTGGGTAAGTACTAAGCTTACACATATTTTATTAATGCAGTGTGGAATCTGAGAAGTCCTAAAAGTACTTTGGAAGACATCTAACAATATCTGGCCATAGGTATTTTTCTTTACTGTCCGTGTGTTAAAATGAAATTCAGGTTTTGTATGCTCTCCTGAAAATATTTAGTAAATGTGGCTCTTATTTCCTGGCTTTACGTTGCAACAACGATGTTCTTTTTCTGAACAGCAAAAGTTCTTTTGCTTTATTCAGTGGTCTTGAAAAATGCACTGAAAGTAGTAAAACTGTTTTACGTTACCAGCTAATTGAAGTGAAAAAGAAAGCTGATATAACAAGCTTGTGTCCAAGTCCTTATGCAAGGTACGATAACTCCTGTTTTAATTAAAAAGTGCTTCCACAGGTCATATCTGATTATGCTGGCATAAACACAGATTTCCATTGTAGTTATACTCCTTGAGGTTTTTGTATTGAGTTGAGATAACTGCATTATACTAAAAAGTTACTACTTGTTCGTTGTTCTATTCTGAATCTGTTAAGTTTAGAGCAGTTTCAGCTCTAATGGAAGAATCTTACTCTGTAGTATTTGCAATGTAACTCTTGAACTGTGGGGCCTATCATCTGGAAACTTGTGATCTGTTAGGAAAAAATTCTATTATGAGAGTGGTTAAGTTCATTTGGCTGGTATAGTGTTCTCTTCCACCAGGAGTCTTATCTTTCACAGGTTAAAGACTGTTAGCTGTTTCAAAGTCGGTGAAATAATTTATTTCTCCCATATATAATATTGGAAAAATTATAATGTCCATTTGATAAATAAATGTTTTAGTCATCTCTGCTAGGATCAAAAGCAAGACCAAGGCATACTATATTACATATATATGTTTATATATATATGTGAATATGCACACATATTTTCAGATATTGCATGCACCACTTAAATGAAACAAAAGATCTCTTTTTTACTTTTGAAAATGGAGCTAAAATCAAGCTTGATAATAGATCACAGTGAAAAGTCTACTTCAGGCAGAGTACTGTGATTTAACACAGTATTTAAACTCTGTTGTCTGAAGGCCAAAATTGTTATTGTATTTTTCATTTCTTGGTTCATGTAATTAGAGAATTTCACTAAAAATTAAGGTAAATTATGGGTGTTGTTGTCTTTACATTCTCCTTCATATCTTCTCTTCATACATGCTGTTGGATGTGTGTATGTGTTGAGGGGAGCAACACAGGAGGATCTTAAGCTGAGCTGCTGATGTGACTTCTGCAGATCACAGACTTCCTTAGAACCAAAATTTGCTATTGTGCTGTACAGCTTTTACCAAGAAAAGAATGATGACTAGTGATCTGTACTCAGCAACTGTCATCCAAAAAAAAAAAAAAGAAAAAATAGTCTTCTGGCCATTAAAACTAAACTTTCCCAGTCTTAAAAAAACCACTGACCAACTGAGAAGAGGTTTCTAAAGCAGTAGGAAAAAATTGCACACACGTTTGCTATATTAAAGGGATTGTTACTCCATGCAGGTGCAAGTGACAAGGTAAACACCTTCCAGAGCCATCTGTTGATGGCTTTCAAGATTCTTTGAAATCAAAATGTAGACTCAGTCTACTACTGAGGATTCCTAATGGTTTCTAGAAATACACAGGCTTGTCTTTGAGGAGTTCAAGAGGCAGTAGGATCTTGTTTAGATGACACTTCCTGCAAGAAATGTTGTCTCATGGTAAGTTTTTGGTTATAAGCTCAACATGGTATATTTTTCTTTCTATTGCAGACTGTATTTCCATAGGTAACAGCTCAAATGCTATCTGAATCCACAAAAGTACTGTATGTTTCTAAAGGCTAAAGAATTCTTCTTATCACAGGGAAAAATCAAGGTTGAAGTCAGTTCCCCTGAGTGTCTCTTGATACCATAGCCTCAATGCATGTTGATAGGAGGCTGGAAGAGAGTTGCAGTCCCTTTCACATCAGTAACAAAGGGTGTATTTATGCTGGGTAATGGAATAGAAGGAGCCTTAAGGCCATACCTCCTGCCAGTAATCTCTTCCGGCCTGTTTGTAGTCCAGATAATTTCAACAGAGCTGTCCAGCAGCTCTAGCTTGCACTAACCTATCTTTATTGCAGGATTAGTTGCTGCAGCGGATGTTCTACTGTGATCTGAAAAAAAGGTTCAACATTTTTTGCGTCTTTCTAGTTTAGAAAAAAAAGTTATTAGATAACGAATAGAAGAGTGGATGAAACTAATCTTTAGGAAGCTACAATTTAGGTAAAATGGCTGGTGCAGGGGTAGGTTTTGATGTTGAGCAACAAGCTTGTCTGGGTTGCCAGTAGCAAGGACTTGCTTTTGGGTGGGGAGGAGAGAGGTTGGCATTGTGTTATGAGGCTTTGGTTTGCAACAGTTACGAAAGTAGTGGAAAAGATGAAACATTAGTTCTTCTCATTAGATGGAAGAACAGCTAGACTTGTGGATGAAACATTTTTAATTATTTTATGTGGACCTGAATTATCTAGATAGGTAATGTAATAGAACCTATTTCAAATGCAAGAAGAATGTTAAATTAAAAACATGTTTTTCTAAACTGATAATGTGATACTTGAACTCAGATGCAAGTAGATTGTTTTCATGTAACTGAATAATACTTAAGGTAATGCAGTTAGTTGTAAAATGATGTTCAGTAATGCTTTAAAATGTTTCCAGAAAGTTGGAAATACCACAAATTTTATTTAAACAAAAATAATTTGCAGAGACCTTTTACAATTCTGGAAAAAAAAAACCCGATAGCTGATATTGTCATTCAGTGAAGTTTCTACAGTAGTAGAAATTTTTCTGGAGACTGTTCAGGTAAAGAAATCGGATTTGCTTATGAGTATGAAAGTTCATGCCTCTTTCCTTACTAGAATTATGGATTTGCAACTTCATTTTTCTACTTGTCACCTCTGCGTTGTACAATCTAATGAAAGGGCTGGCTGGTCCTCTTCCAAGCTTTATTACCACGATCTAGCTTTACTTTATCTGGATAGAAGGTTTCTGCAGAGTTCTGTACCACATCTGTAATGTAAATGACCCGTGGTTCTTTAGTGGACTACCTGAGCGTTGTAGACTCAGGAGAAGTTTATTTTATTAGGACAAGTTTTTTAGATACATTAGGTTGATAGTTTGTCACACTAGAATATCTAATCCTATATATTAGTTTTTCATTAGTTTTATGATTTCTGGTTATTTCTGCTTGGGGTTCTGCCATGAAGCAGCAAGTAACCAAAACTCTAGATAAACAGTTACTTGACTTACCTGTCTATCCTTCTACCTCTATCCTCCTAACTATACAATTCTGAAAACATTGCAGTGATGTGGTTTCCCAACTGGTAGCAGCAGGAGTAGCGGGAGCTGGGATAAAGTGAATGTTGGTGAGAACTGAGTCATTAACAGGCAATTAGTTCAGAATCAGAAGTCAGATATTTTTTCACTTTTTCTTCAGCTCAGCTAATCAGAAAAGGACTGGTTCACATGTTTGGAAAAGCATCACTAAAAATTGCCAAGATGCTGAAACAATCAGGAAACAGACTTGAGGCAGGAATGGGGATGAAAATGCAAAAAACTTTTTCCTTCCAAACACTGTTCTTTTACTATTCATTCACAATTATCAAAAATCATCATGGGCTTGAGTTCTCCGGCCTCAAAAATGTATACTTGCTTAGTGTTTCATTCTGCCTCTGCTCAGTAATGTGTTCCCTTTCAGGAACGTTTATGAACAAGAGGGTGGGTTTATGGCTACAATACTGTAAGATGAAATGCTCATCGTAAACACAAAAGCACTTCTTTTTATAACAGCGTAAGTATTTTGTCATCATTAGGAAAAAGTAATGATCCTGTTTGCATCTTTTAAGCAGTCATCTGATTTGCTTAAGAAACTCAGGAACTTTTGGCTGTGAAGCCTTAAGTGTTCAAGGGGTTTTTTTTTATATTTCTCTCATAAACACTGGCTTTCTTACCTTCCACAAGTACTTGAACTAAATATTTTAATTTTATCTTGGGGAAAATGTGTGCCCTCTTCTTTTTGATTTTTGAACTGAATAAATTATCTATCTGCAGACATTGAACCCTTAAGACTATTGTGCATAAAATCATCACACCCAAACTTGATTACAGTAAACTGTGAAAAAAAACAAAATACAAATTGTAACTAGTTTTTTCAGCAGAAACTTTTCACTTTGAAAATAATATGGAATTATTAACAGATTGTTACTGCCCCATTAGGCATATATTTGTATTCTTATATACTGAAAGTGCTATATCAAGCCTACTGATGGAGACATGGAGGCAGATGAGAAATTTGTCAGTTTTTAAGAAGCTAAAAAAAACTTTCTTCCTTTCAATGATGGTTTGAGTGTTTTGTCAACCTTATTATTAAAAATTCATGCCTTCCCATATGAATTTGTCTGCAGCTTTTAGACGATCATGTTTGTTGTGGCTTTCTTCACTATAATAAACAGCCCTTTCCTACCAGAGGCTTTTTTTGTTCCCCTCTTGTTCCCTTTGAGTCACTTGTGCTGTAATCAAATCACCCCTTGATCTTTCTTTTGATTGCTAAACAGATTGATGAGCTCTTTGTCATAAGTAATTTTCTCTTCCCTCTCAAATTTTAAATAGTGCTACAAATAACAAATTCTGAGATGTGAGCTCACTGAGATCAATAAGATTTGGGCTCCTAAAAGCCATAATTAATTTTGACTAAACCCCAGTCTTTACCTTTTTTTATTATTTATTTATTCATTCATTTATTTAACCTTCTTACATATAGGTACTTTATGTTAAAGTAATTGAGATAATATCAGCCATTTTTGATTAGGTGGTACCATGAGGTTGTGGTAAACTCGGTTTGTGTTAACTAAATCCCTTTCAGAGATGCTCCTTTTCATGGTTACAATTCCCCAGGAATCAGGTCTGGCATAATTCTCTATAATTTCAGAGATTATCTCAATGTTTCTTTCAGTAATCTGTGAATGCCAGATGGTTCGGTAGATCTGTGAAAATCTGTTTGCTGTGAGAATTCTAAGACAGATTTTCATGCCTCCTGAAGCGTATTTTGTCAAGGAAACTGGAGGGTCTGTTTGTGAATTTCTTTTTGTTAGTATGTTATGGATTTTTTTGTGGCCAGTTAAAAACGTGTTAACTAGGCCAACACAATTATATGGTCTAAGAATTCACAGACTGCTTCTGAGGTAAAAAGCTTTAAAAAAAAAAATCTGTTTGGCAGCTCTCTGAGGGCAATAGCATAATTTTTACTTGTGACTTCACCTCCTGTTTCACTTATTTTACTTGCATGCCTATTGTGCAGTTCAGTTTCCGTCTGACTTATGATCTTGTTGTTTATAGAACTCCTACCCTGTAGGATAATATTGATAAAATTTGGGGAAAAGACAAAATATAACCTGGAACATGGACGCCATTCTAATTGTCTCTGCATTAGTTAGTACCTCTAATTACGTGTACTGCTGAGCTTGTTTAAACTGTAGTGAAACAATGGAATTTTTAGTTAGAGCTGCTGAAAGAGAGCATCAGTCTGTGTGCTTGCAACTTTAAAATAGACTTGCTTTGCTAAATGTGTATTGAAGCAATTGCTTTATTTTTCTGATATACTCTTAACTTAGTTTTAACAAAACTATTAATATTTTGGAACAACTCAAATTTAACTGGAAATCTAACATACAGCTATTTATATGAGCTGTGCAGTTCCACCTTTAGAAATATCCACTCACAAAAAAAATTCTGACAACGACAGTGTAAAAGAAATGTAATTGTGCTCAAATCTCCTCTTGATGAGTGACTTTTGACTTAGGCATTTTTATTGTAATAGTAAAGGAAAAGTATTTCATCAGGTTTGGAGCCAATAAAATCCAGGTATCTCTGTGGTCTCAGGCTAACTTTTTCCCCGTGTAATATCTGAATTTTTGCTTTTCCTGTGTTGACAGAAAGCATATACTTAAAGTCTGTCTTTCTAGAATGTTGTCAATATTGCAATTTTTCCTTCTTTCTGTCTGTTCTGGATCAAGATGTTTTAAAATGGTGTCATCATTCTGATTATTCATTTGCCAACTTGAATTGTAGTAAAAATTAATCAAAAGTTTTTAACTTTTAGTTAAGTAAGATTATAAAATGGTTTTTGTACCTTGCTACCTGCATAGATGTGGAAGGTAGAAGTAATCCAAAACCTGTTGTCTTTAAGGACGGAGGAAGACTCCCTGGTTCACAATGAGGGGAAAGATGCATTTTGCTTTTGAACTGGAAATGAAGTCATCCATGGAAATATGATTTATTTCTGTCACTGAGACTGATATTTCAGAAATGTTGGCCCTGAGTCATTTTCATAGGCAGTAGACTGTACACTTTTAAAAGTCTATTCATTAATCGGAGTATGAGAACTCAGAGATAAATAGAATAATCTGTTCCACCTGATGGAGTCCTGATAAAGGAAACCATTCTTTCAATTGAATTTCCCATATTTCCCTGTGATATTTCTTGCTGTTACTCACTGCTTGTAGATAAGGAAGTTAACTGGTTAATGAAATTGTTCTCCCATTATGTGTCTTCATGGGGAAGTGGAGTAGACAGTTAATTAACTGAAAACTGAATAAAATAGTTAAAATAAACTCAGATAAAATCAGGTATGTGCATATTCCTTTAGGTGCTATGGATGTGTGCTGTGTCTTTGGAACAGAAAAAAAGCCACTTTTGATTCTTGAGTTCATTAATTACTCCTGTTCCAAGAAAGGCAGACATTTGCTGTAGGGTCAAGTAGAACTATTTCACACTGTAAGCAAGAACCCTCATCAAGCTGTGCAGTAATCTGTTCCTTCTATTCTATAACTTGAGGAAGAATTCTAGCAGATTACAAACTGTAAAATCATAAGACAGCTCAGTGTGACTAATAGGTATTTGTTTTAGAAAATTTTTACAAAGTGAAATACGTGATGTATCCATCATAATCCTTCATGACACTAATTTAGTAAACATGAAGAAGATAACCCCCTGGAAAGTAACTAAAGTACCTTTTTTTGTTTGTTTTTAAGCTAAGCTTGGTCTATTTTTGTGTTTTTCGTGGCAAGGCTTGTGACATGATTATATTTAGATACCAGAAAAATAAAACATCCATCTGGTGGTCCCCCGCAATATTAATTTTCTTGCTATTATGAGCTCTTTCTTAATACTAACCAAACCCAGGAAATCCCAGGAAATTATTTTTGAGACTATTTTTATCCCTGATTCACTTTTACTAGGATCGTACTATTACTACTGTGAATGTAATAAGTCAGATAATCAAGCTGCTTATGGCTTATGTTGTGGCAAGCTGAGAGGAAAACATGTACCATGCAAGACTTCACTGGTCATATGGAAACAAATAACTTACTGCATATAATCAGCTACCTCAAAATACAACAAGGCACAGAGAGATTAAGGTCAGACATGCTAGGATGAAATTGGGGTCTTTCTGATGTGTGCATGCATTGGCAGAGAGCTGTTATGCTAAATATGGGTTAGATATAAAGGCATGGGTAACAATATATTTTCTTGGCATTTTTTAATGGCTTGGAATGAAAATTAGGAAATTAGAGCTGAACCATAGGAAAATTTCAGTGCAGTCTATGCTTATTTTTTAAGTGTAAAGCACCATTAAGATGATAATTCTGATTCACAGCAGCTAAAATGTGAAATCATTCATGTAAACATACAAATGTTAAATGGTATAGGTTAAAAGTCTCTTGTCTGAGGGCCTTGTAAAGCATGCAGCTTAATGTTTTAGCATATTTAAAAATACTTGCTTTAAAAGTTGTTTCAAAGCTGTGTACTGCATTACGTAGTATTTTCACAGAATCATGGAATAGTTTGGGTTGGAAGGGACCTTTAAAGGTCATCTAGTCCAACCGTCCTGCAGTAAGCAGGGACATCTTCAACTGGGTCAGGTTGCTCAGAGCCCCATCCAGCCTGACCTTGAATGTTTCCAGGGATGGGGCATCTACAGCCTCTCTGGGCAACCTGTTCCAGTGCTTCACCACCCTCATCGTAAAAAAAATTCTTCCTTATATCTAGTCTAAGTCTACCCTCTTTTACTTTAAAACCATTACCGCTGTCCTATCACAACAGGCCTTGCTAAAAAGTTTGCCCCCATCTTTCTTGTAAGTCCCCTTTAAGTACTGGAAGGCCGCAATAAGGTGTCCCCGGAGCCTTCTCTTCTCCAGGCTGAACAACCCCAACTCTCTCAGCGTGTCTTCATAGAAGAGGTGCTCCAGCCCTCTGATCATTTCTGTGGCCCTCCTCTGGACCTGCTCCAACAGGTCCACGTCTTTCCTATGCTGAGGTCTCCAGAGCTGGACGCAATCCAGGGTGGGGTCTCACCAGAGTGGAGTATCGCAGACTCACAGAATCAATCAGGTTGGAAGAGACCTCTGGGATCATTGAGTCCAACCATTGCCCTGACACCACCATGTCAACTAGACCATGGCACTAAGTGCCACGTCCAGTCTTTTCTTAAACACATCCAGAGATGGTGACTCCACCACCTCCCTGGGCAGCCCGTTCCAGTGTCTAATGACCCTTTCTTTCTGTGAAGAAATTCTTCCTAATGTCCAACCTGAACCTCCCCTGGCGAAGCTTGAGGCTATGTCCTCTTGTCCTATCACTAGTTGCCTGGGAGAAGAGACCGACTCCCACTTCATTACAACCTCCATTCAGGTAGTTGTAGACTGCAATAAGGTCACCTCTGAGCCTCCTCTTCTCCAGGCTAAACAACCCCAGCTCCCTCAGCAGTTCCTCATAGGTCAGACCCTCCAGACCCTTCACCAGCTTGGTCGCCCTCCTCTGGATTTGCTCCAACACCTCAACATCTTTCTTGAAGTGCGGGGCCCAGAACTGGACACAGTACTCAAGGTGCAGCCTCACCAGTGCTGAGTACAGAGGGACGATCACTTCCCTAGACCGGCTGGCCACACTATTCTTAATAGAGGCCAGGATGCCATTGGCCTTCTTGGCCACCTGGGCACACTGCTGACTCATGTTTAGCCGGCTGTTGATCAGCAGCCCCAAGTCTCTTTCCGCCGGGCCGCTTTCTAACCACTCTTCCCCCAGCCTGTAGAGCTGCATGGGGTTGTTGTGGCCGAAGTGTGAGACTCAGCACTTGTTCCTGTTGAACCTCATGCCATTGGTCTCAGCCCATCTATCTAACCTGTCCAGATCCCTCTGTAGGGCCTTCCTACCCTCCAGCAGATCGATACTCCCACCCAGCTTGGTGTCATCTGCAAATTTGCTGAGGGTCACTCAATCCCTACAGCTAGATCATCTATAAATTGGTGGTCAATGGGACAGAGTCCAGTTGGAGGCCTGTGTCTAGCGGAGTCCCGCAAGGGTCGGTACTGGGACCAGTTCTATTCAATATATTCATTAATGACTTGGATGAGGGAATAGAGTGCACTGTCAGCAAGTTCGCTGATGACACAAAACTGGGAGGAGTGGCTGACACAACGGAAGGCTGCGCAGCCATTCAGAGAGACCTGGACAGGCTGGAGAGTTGGGCGGGGAGAATCTTAATGAAATATAACAAGGGCAAGTGTAGAGTCCTGCATCTGGGCAAGAACAACCCCATGTACCAGTACAAGTTGGGGACAGAGCTGTTGGAGAGCAGCGTAGGGGAAAGGGACCTGGGGGTCCTAGTGGACAGCAGGATGACCATGAGCCAGCAGTGTGCCCTTGTGGCCAAGAAGGCCAATGGCATCCTGGGGTGTATTAGAAGAGGTGTGGTTAGCAGGTTAAGAGAGGTTCTCCTCCCCCTCTACTCTGCCCTGGTGAGGCCGCATCTGGAGTATTGTGTCCAGTTCTGGGCCCCTCAGTTCAAGAAGGACAGGGAACTGCTAGAGAGAGTCCAGCGCAGAGCCACGAAGATGATGAAGGGAGTGGAACATCTCCCTTATGAGGAGAGGCTGAGGGAGCTGTGTCTCTTTAGTTTGGAGAAGAGGAGACTGAGGGGTGACCTCATTAATGTTTATAAATATGTAAAGGGCAAGTGTCATGAGGATGGAGCCATGCTCTTAGTGACATCCCTTGACAAGACAAGGGGCAATGGGTGCAAGCTGGAACACAGGAGGTTCCACTTAAATATGAGGAAAAACTTCTTTACGGTGAGGGTGACCGAACACTGGAACAGGCTGCCCAGAGAGGTTGTGGAGTCTCCTTCTCTGGAGACATTCAAAACCCGCCTGGACGCGTTCCTGTGTGATATGGTCTAGGCAATCCTGCTCCGGCAGGGGGATTGGACTAGATGATCTTTCGAGGTCCCTTCCAATCCCTAACATTCTGTGATTCTGTGAGAACGTCCTGTCTTCCACCAAGTCCCCACCACTCCCCTTATCTCTGATGAGAGGCAGGAAGGAGATGGGAGGAAATGCTGCATATTTGCTCCTGGAAGGATACTGAACACCTGCTTTATACTAAGTGCTAAGAGAAGACTGATAATACTTTCCTTTCTTTGGGAATTAATTAGTTTTTACCCTGATGGAACAACCACTTTAAATGTATTTTTCAGCGAGCAGTACAATTAAGTACCATGGTTCCCCAGAAAGTGATGTGTTCTCTGTCATGGAGGGACCTGGGGTCCTGCATCTGCTTTGGCTGTGCTAGTTCAGCATTACTTCATGCAGATCAGCCAGCTGGATGTTGCTGATTGAACGAAGAAGATCATTCACATTTTGTGGAAAAACTGTCAGTTCCTGAATGAGAAATAGGAGGCCTCGCAAAAATAAATCAATAAGGCAACCACTGATATAAACTAAATTAGTATGACAAATAACTGTTCTAGAAATGAACAGTTTAGTGTTCATTTCTAGAATGAACAATATTTATATTATTATGATATAATAATATCTTCTCACTTTTACAAAAAGATATGGTTTCAAGACACTTCTTACCTGTTCGTGGGGAGGTCTGGCAAGGATTTCGTTGAGGCTTCTCTGGTTATATTCCTTTGGGTTTCTCTTTCTCATTAACAGTTTTATCGCCGTATTAGGCAACCTTCACATACTCTTTTTTTCCAGTTGTTCGTTTCTTTTAGAAGCTCAACTGGGAACGACCTCTATTCTTCTGGAAAGGAAGTGAGGTATTATTAATTTGTTCATTTAAAGTCTGTGAGACTTGCACCCCTCTTCCCCTTTTCCTCTCAGTGGTGCACGTTTGTGTTCTTAGCAGCTCCTTTGCTATTTGGCAAGGAAGGAGTCAAAAGAAGGTAAAAAATAAGAAAATAGGAAACTCTTCTGTAAGGAAAAATAGAAGGGAAAACCTTGCTCTGGTACACCATTTCATGTATTGGTCCCTGCCTGTCACGGTTTAAAGCTGGGCCGGCTATTAAACCTGTGCCAGATGCTCTCTGTTATCCCCCCCCCCTCCCCGCAAAGGGAAAGGGAAAGGGAAAAGGGAGAGAGACTTCCGGGTTGGAAAGTTAAAACAGTTTTAATAAACTATAATAATGGAAAAGAGTATAATAATAATAATAGAAATAATCAAATATATACAAATATATATACAAAACCAAGATTGAGCTCCCCTGAAGTCAGCCACGTCACCACCGGCACTGCAGGGCAGGCTCCGGGAAGGCCCAGGCTGGGCCTAGCGACGGTCGAGAGCTGGATTCAGGGATGCACGGATCGGGATCGGGGGCAGCAGGAAAACAGACGGAGTCCTCCTTGGACACCGGCCATAGCAGAAAGAGAGCGAGACCCTCGTGATCCCCCCGCTTTATACTGAGAATGACGTGTGTGGGATGGAATACCCTCGTTGGTCAATTTTGGGTCACCTGCCCTGTCCGCTCCCCCCTGCAGCTGCGACCCCCCTTCGGCTCTTCACTCATAAGCAGTGAGGAATTCGGCAGTGACCTTGGTTTCTCTAAGACTAAGTACAGCAAGAGCCTTACTGCACAACATCCCTACCGGTGCCTCAGCAATAACTACAAACTTCGAGCGTTATCAGTCCTGGAAGCAGACACTGTCTGCAAAACATGCAGTTAGTTTCAGAAAGTGCAGTTATTTAGAGGAGACTTAGCTGAAAGTAAAAATCACTGAAAGGAAAATCGGCCTGGTTTAGGCCAAACCAGGACACTGCCATAAGGTTCAGTGTCTCTTCCCTACTTCTTCCACCTGTTCTGCCATTTGTCAACTATAAATGATGAGGATGAGGAAGAATTTGAGATTAGTTGTACATCTCGGTACAGGGCAGCAGAGGAAGTTTGAAGATACTGTTGGGGGAATAAACCTGCCTTCATGTTTGTTGCACATTGGATAAACTGAAGTTAGTGGCTGAATCCCATCTGCGAGACAGAATTTCCTAATACTTGAACTAAGGGATATTTTTTCAAAATGTAGTGACTATAAGCTTTTTCTTTTGAAGGAGCATCTACACATCCAATATTTCACTTGACCTAAAAGCATACGTAGCATTGCATCATGTTCATAAAAGTATGAAGAATACTGTGAATACAGTTCTTAAATTTTAACTGAAAATTGCAGAACTGTTTGCTGCTTCATTTCATGACCTTTATCATAACTATGTACTTTTTGGCCAGGCTGATGTAATGAGTACTCAGTGAAGGTTGGCTATGCTAGCCTGGGAAGCGTAATGTGAACCCAGGTTGGGTGGTGGTGGCAGTCCAAGATGCTTCATCCTCGTGAGAGTGGATGTTGCAAGTTGCAGAGTTTGCACTGATCAGTTTAGGCTCTAGTTCATGGGTCAGTGCTGTTTCTAGCTCTTACTGGATTTGTTCTGTGATGAAGTAGGGGTATCTACCTTTCTCCTACTGGTTTACACTGTGATCAAATGATACAGGATTGTGCCATGGGACACTGTAAGTGGAAGTACAATTGCTTGGGTCACCATTTAGCAGAGGAAGGGAACATCTGTTGGAATACCTTTTGAAGTTATAAGCAGATGGAGCCCATGTTATAGGTAGAGTTACTAATGGCTGTACTGGTGGTAGAGTAACATAACAGCAATGAGAATAAGTAACTGTGACAAGAAGAAATCTTAGTATAGATTTCAACAGCCCCTGAGCCCATTAACCCAACTAAAGTTAACAAGAGTTTTCTACATATTGCAGGTGTTCACATAATATAAATAAGGTATCATGAAAGTGGTAGACTTCATATCAAAATAGTTAGGAGATAGTCAGCAGCTTTTTTTACAGAAAGCAGTTTCTGAATCTTTCTTTTTTAATGCAAGGCTGAAAAAATTTTCAATCAGTATTTCACAAAACATTACCCTAGAAGCCAGCAGAAACTGTATAGAATTGAGTTATTAAGTTGGGTTTACTACTTTTTTTTTGGGGGGTGGGGGGGGCGGGGCTGTAAGTTGTTTCCCAGGCTGAGGTAAAAGCTAAGACTTATATCAAGTGAACTAGCTCATGTGCCAATAACACATTAGCATAATTTTTTTAATCTGACAGTACAGAGATTTGAGAGGCAAAATGCAGAGACAGTGTACTCAGGTTGAGATGTTAACTCAGTATGTGTAGAGGAAACATGGAGAAGCTTGTTAACATAATAAAAGATCCATCAACATAATAAAATCATTCTTAAATCATTTCTAAATCATCAGTTTGACCTGAATAAAACAGTGCTCAGTTCTCGTTTACTGTTCTGTACTTTTCCAAATATGAAAGTTATGCTTAGCATGGCATCTCAGCTTTTGCAGTATGATTTCAGCACAGGCATTATTTGCATTAATGTAGTCTTGAACATAATAAAGCCCTTGACATTGATATAGTTTATTTGACCGTTTCAGTTTGAATGAAAATTTAAATGTTTTTTGAAAAGGCAGAAAAATCAAAAAAGTAATCAGCAAAAGTACTGTTACAGAATTGACTTTTGCAAGCAGGAGGTGGGTTTTTTTATATCCTAAATATCAAATATATCCACAGATGCTTGACAAAAAAGGCACTTCTTTAATGCAAAAGCTGAGTGTGCTGAAACAAAGATAGAAAGCATTCCATCAGCAGATGAAGATGATGAGCCAGCATGTTCCCTAGTAGGCCAGAAACTCAAAAACAGTGAAATATATTTCATACTGAATGAGCTTAATTTACACAGTAGCTTAAACTTTAAATATAGTCAGGTCTGTTTCAACCACCAATGAAACCACTGCTTTTGTTTGCTAGACATGACACTGTTCAGTTGGTGATGTGGAAGCTGCTTCGAAATCGTCCATTTCCAGCTTATGTGGAAGGGGTCAAAAATACTTGAGCCTTGTTCTGGGTTTTGTGAGTCTATTATAAAACTGTGTATGATATCTCTGTTCTTCACCATACACAGATGTGTAGCTGATGGTGGATTTCTTATCTGTTGAGGCTATAGAGCAAAACTCTGATCTGGGGATCTGATTAATGTGTATAAATATGCGAGGGCTGGGTGTAAAGAGGAAAGGGGCAACCTCTTTTCTTTGCGATAGGGCAAGGGGCAATGGATGCAAGCTAAAGCACAGGAAGTTCAACCTCAACATGAGGAAAAACTTCTTTACTGTAGGGGTTACAGAGCACTGGAACAGGATCCCCAGAGGGGTTGTGGAGTCTCCTTATCTGGAGACTTTCAAGACCCGTCTGGATGCATTCCTGGGTAACCTGCCCTAGATTGGTCCTGCTCTGGCAGGGGGTTGGACTCAATCTCCAAAGGTTCCTTCCAACCCCTAACATTCTATGATTCTATGAAAACTGAGGATAGTGTACCTTGTACAGAACATCTGTGGCTAACTTTGCTTTGTGCTGTCTTTAACGACAAGTATTAAACATGGAATATTTTTTTACAGCACCATTTCTTTGTTAATGGAGAACATAGTTATTAGGTTATTCCAGAAATCAAGCGGAGGGCTTTGTAACACTGGAAACCTGGACAAAGTACCTACTTGAATTAATACGTAACGTCTAGCTCTGCAACCAATTCAGAAAACAGGGTTTGCTGAGACGGTCCCCATGGAAGTGAAAGAGGGCTTAGCATTTGGTTTTGCACTCCTTTCCAGGGGTGTACATTTAGTACAAAGAGGTATTAAAGAGTGTAGTTCCTGGAATGATACAGGCCTTCCTTGATATTATCCAAGGTACCTTGAACGTTTTGAAATTGCCTTAGATCTACAGCTGCTGTAACAAAACAGACCTCACGTCTTCTGGATATAGGACACCTCTTTGCCTGTAAGTGATTGTAGAATAGAGCAAAGCAACTGGTGCCTGCCCTCCCTCTTCAGAGCAGGTTTGTGTAACTGATAGCACAAAAAGGCATTTGTGTGGGCATTTAAAGGGTACTGCTTTACTGCAGTGTCAGTGAAGCTCAGTTACCCCAAAAAGTCCATCCTTGTTTTCTAGTTATGAAGAAGGAATTGTTTTCAGATTTCAGTGTTGAATTTAAATACTTTGAGAATCTTAAGAAGCTTTTTTTCAGAAAGTACAGAAAGACAAGTGGTTTTGTTTACTTACCGAAAGCAAGCCGTAGTTAGTGGCAAAACAACAGGTAAGGCAAGAGATTATTTGTTCTGAGCGTGATTTGCTGAATATCATGTCTCCTGACCTTTGATCAGATGAGCATTATTGGAGATTAATTGGATCAGTGGTGGCATATGACATACTTCAGGTAGCTGTACAGAACGATTTATGCTTATATCTGATTATAGCAGATTAGTACCTGTAGATATAAAATGTCAAATCTACTGTGCATATTTAGGCCTTCCCAAACATCTGTTCACTGAGATCTGAGGTGGTTGTTTTGTGTATGCTGAGGGCTTTTTGAGGTGAGTCTACGTTTAAAAAACAAAATAGCAAAAGCCATTAAGGAAATTAGTAGTTTAATGTGGATAGGACATTTGAGATTTCACTTGTAAGATTGAACAAACACTTGTAATTTGTCCAGAAACAACGAAAATGAAATTTGTAAGTAGGTATATGTCTGTTCTGCTCTAGAAGCTGAGATAAAACCTTTCTTTTTAGGTTCAAGGCTGAGAGGTGTGGTCTAAGAACATGGAAAATTAAGCACATTAGGTTGAATAAAGAACTGATCTGTATACTGGTATGATTCAAGAACTGGAATTATTTCCATGACTTCTAGTATTTAGGATACAGTTAGGCTACTATTTTTCTTTCTGAATGAGAGTTGCATGGAGACTTTTTTTTTCTAAGTAGGTATTAGCACATGTAATATTTTGTTGCCACACAGGACCCGAAAAGTTAATTTCTTCAGAGAGTCCCAATGTGTGTCATACTACATTATGCTTCTGCTTTGCTCCCTTTTCCCCATCCTCCACTGGCTGATGTTTCATCTTGTCTTGAGAGTAGAAAGCCATGACATTTTTAGTTTACTGCCCTCTTTTTCTCTGTGTAATAACTCATGTGGCACTTCCTTTCATCCTTTCTCCAGCTTTCCTTACTCCACTTCCATCTCAAGTCTTTAAACACAGACTAGCTGTCACTTTGCAAAGATGATTCTGCTTTTAGGCCTGTCACCAGGCGTTGTGAATGATAAAGCCTGAGAACGGACATTGCCCAATAAGCACCCAGGAAGTGAATCTTAACATTATAAGGTATTTTGTTTCTGCTTGTCATGACATTCTAACCTAGGTAATTCAGTAAGCTGACTTAACTTTTGTGCAACTAGCTGTGAACATGAGCTCAACATCACCTTTGTGGGTCTGAGCCCCAGCTTTGAGCCAAAGTTCACATTAGCTAAACAATATTTGTTAGAAACTACTTTCAAATAGTAAAGCCTCGGAATTCAAATATCATCAAAACATGGACTATTAATGGCATTAAACTTCTACATCCATAAAACATTAAGAAGTATAACTATATAACTATACCTAATGAGGTCTTAATCTCCAAGATGCCAATTTTCCAAAAGTCACATGGAACAAGATACTATATCTGTCATGTTTTTATTATTGCATGTGGTCATAAAGTGGCTATTTTGAGGCAATGTTGTTTCAATATTTTATAACATCACTGTGGAAATATTTCTTTTCTTTGTTTACGTTTTAGCAAGTAAATGAGCCAGTCCTTTTTAATAAAGGAATTATGTAATATATGCAAGAGGTTTTTAAATTTGAGGAAATATTCAAACTGGTAGTCACATCCATTGAAAGCCGTATATTTTCTATTTCAACAACAGAATACTATTTTCTGTTGCAGTTTTCATCATTTTTATTGCTTTCTAAACTGAGTGGAAAAATTAGTTGTAACAAAAGATTTCTTTTTTTGTGTGCATGTGGTTAGTAATAAACATACAATTACGTGCTTTTGTAGCTTTATTTCTTTACATCCTAGAGTATCTTTTTCCTTGTTTTCAGAGGTATTCTATGCGGTTTTGACTGTTATCATAACAAATGGAATAGTTTCCATTGTTTTGTTTCTAAGGAGACAAGTTTAGTCACATACATGCATGTTTTCAGACAACTGAACTATTTCTAAGATTCTTTTAGAATATCAACAAAGCGTATCTTCAATTGTTTCTTTGTTCTAACTTATTAGAGTGTGATTCATTAGAATTATGATGATCAAAACCACTGTTAATTCACATATCTTGAATTTAAATCTAGTATTCATTCTTGTTTTAAAACTCTTAATTAAAAGCAATTACAAAATGTAGAAGTGACGTAAGGCATGAGGTCCTTAAAATTAAAGGACTGAACAGCTTGCAGGAAACTGGCATGTAGGAATAATCAGTGGTTTCCTCAAAAATCCAGCACTCAGCCTTACATCTTTCTTCCACACACTCCCTATCAGTTCCCTTCCAATGCTTCTTTTACTATCCCTGACACAATTTTCCTAAGAAATCAAATCTCTATAGGGCATAACTTTATGTTCATAAGTTATTTTCATAGCTGCTGGTTTACATAATAGTTCAGAAATAGACATAAAATATAATGGAAACCAAGAGGATAAGTTTAGATGTAGTAAAAGGTAGATACTCCCCAGCATGACTGATCATACGTAACCAAGACATCGGATTTACCTCATGTTCTTGAAAAAGGTGCTGTGTCGCTGTGACTATTAGTAGATTCAGCTTCGTAATTCTTTGGAGAAAAGAGAGCTGAAGAATTAGCATTATATCAGACAACACGCCGTCCAATTTCTCTTTCTGTATGGGTGATCTAGCACACAGTTAGTGCTTTGACTTCAACTTGATTAATGCTGTTCTTAACCGTTTTCTAAATTAATATCAACAGGTCAGTTTTAAGCCTGTTTCCTTAGTCTCTTTGAAATAGCTGCACCATTCATATGCTGGTATTTCTTCTTATGGGCAAGGAACAGATAAAGGCACTAATCATAAAGACATCTTTATTTTCCCTCCTAAGTATGCATACCTCTAGTCTTCTGTTTGCTAGCTTCCTTTTTTTGTCTTCAGTAACCTTGGAACAGGTTCCATTATTGTATGCAGACACTTCTCTCCTTTCAAAACCTACTAATATTAAAACAGTTCATAGAACTGATGACTTTTTGTTGGATTAATGATCATCAAACTAATGAGTAACATCTGTGTTCAATATTGTATTACATTGAATTCTAATATGGCTCTGGGTTTAGAGTTCTGGCATTTGGAATACATCCATTCATATTCAAAATCTGCATCTCTCTGAATTGAAGTTTCTTTAAATTATGTATACATCCCCTTTATTTTGATTTCTGTCAATCTTCATTGTTAGTTTTTGTAACATTGTTAGTTTTCTAAATGCATTTGACCCCTTAGCTCTGTGTTGTCTAGCTTTATCACCTGTTCTGCAGCTTTGGTTCAGCTAAGCCTTCAGTTAAAAGAGCAGCTCCACTCATCACTAATACCCCTCCTGTTCTTGTACCTCAGCTTTCTGTGGCTTTCAGTTCCTCCAGTGTTCTCTGCTCTCCTTCCTCTTTCATTTTTTCTTTGCTGATTTCTTCATTCATGGCTATCTCCTCATCAAAAAATCTGTTCTGACACTCTCCTGTGCTGATTCATCACAGATATTTTTTTAATTTTCACATTCAGAGATAAATCCATGATCTCCACAAAATGAGTTCTCTATTCTTTCAGTTCTGTCACCCTCTATTTAAACAGCTCTGCACTGAAGGGTAGAGCTTGAGAAGTCAGTTACCTACGGGCCTCTTACCTGATGGTAATATTCTGTTTACAAATATTCAAGAAAAATTAGGTAAAATTGAATAGATGTGGAGACGAATAAGTACAATGAGTGGAGCAAGGAGTCGTATGAGGTAGCTAAGTTATTTTTAATGTGACGGTCTGAAGGTTTAAAATAATGTTTTTTGACTATAAAAGCATAAGGAAGGTAAATGCCAAGAAAGAAAGGTTTCAGCCAAAGGCCAATGTCAAGAAACAAAAAAATAAATGTAAACTAGTAGTGAATTACTTGAAGCTGAACATTAGGAAATCTATCTTACCAGCTGGGGGAGTATGGCTCTGAAATAGTCTCCCCAGATGACTAATGGAGGCAAAAAGAGGAGTGGCCAAAAAGGTGGTTTAATGTCTGGCAACATACCAGACTTCGACCTAAGTCTCAGAGAATGTCCTTTATTTAGTTGCATGCTCCCAGTCTCACCTGTATGGAGGTCTTTCATTATTAGACCATTCTTCAGGTCCTAGCCAGTGTCTGTCCCCTCTTACCAGTCCATACTGGATATCTTTCAGGAGGATACTGATATGATGGTTTTACTCATCCTCAACTCATATATTCTCTAAACTTTATAGCTTTCACAGATGCAGAAGATTGTCTTTGTTTTGTCCCCTATCTCTCTGTTTGTTCCAGGTATCCATCCTATCCTGTCACTTCTTTTTTGACCCTTAAACTCTCAATCTCATCCAGGAATATCTCTTCCCAGAGTTAGTATCTCATCTTCTGTCATAAAGCCCATAGCTGATCATATTGCTGTTACCTAATCTTCTTTTGTCTTGTTTTGAAGTTATTCAGTACTATGCTGGACCTTCTTCAGAGCAGTTTCTCTTGCACTCAGTTCAAGCCATTGGTTCTATCTATACTGATAAATTAAACATTGCCAGGGAATGTGCTTGAGCACTGAAACTTTATCATTTATTCCATTAAATTGTTAGCAGCTTCCTGGTATGATTTTGATCTGGGAAAGGTAGTGGGCTGTCCTTAGTAGTTTGGAAGTTAGCAAGTGCCAGAGACTGTCCCCGAGTCAATATGAATGAAGCTACTCTGATTTGGAGACACAGAGTTTAATATCATGGATAGGGCCAGACTGGCAGTTGGCCTTGGTACTGCTCCGTTCACTGATGTAAATATAACTTATTTTCAAGTCTCTGGTGACCTCTTTATAACCACATATTAGAAATCACATTTCACCCTTCCTTAACCCGATAGATTAATGTTGTCTTCTGTTTTCTTTGGTAATACTTGTGCTCCCTGAATTCCATTGCTGGGCTATGTCTGTAATTGCCTTTACATCTATATTTCCAGATGTCACTGGGAAGGCATCCTTATCAGCCCTCTATTTTTCTGTTAAGGTTTCCCAGCTAGCTATCCTTTGTCCCTTTTCATTTGCTAGATTACACTCTCCCTTTAACCAATGAGAATTCTTATTACAGCTTTTCTGTAAGCTGACACTTCTTGGTGGAGCTTTTCTGGCAGCACTGCTCAACTTCTGTCATGTCTGATGCTGGCAACTCACCTGACTTTTAACATTTTGTGTGCTAGTTCCAGTCACTTCTCTCTGCTTCTTTACAAAATACAGAGAAAGTAGAAGCTAGTATGTTGAATGTATTGCTCATTCAGATTGTTTTTTAAATAACAAAAACTACAGCCATGCATCCTAAAGGTTGCACAAAAAATTGAGTAAGATAGACTATTCAGTTTCAAGGAAAAATGTATCTACCGAGACAGTCATATTTCTATACAGTATGTTGCATCCCAATAGAAGCAATGTTGTAACCTTTCGACTTCAAAAGGAACCAGACCCACAGCCCATTTATCCAACTCGAGATTTAGCAGAAAGTGCATAATGTGTGGACAGTCAATAATAGGGTTACCCTGTCACTCATCAGTACCCCAGATCAGATGGCTTGTTGGTAGTGACAGTTGAGTCACAGGACTCCTTTTTTTCAAGCTCCTTAATACGGTTTAGATAACTCAAAACCAGCAGTAATAGTTTGTATTAGATCATTTATAGTTTCTGTCATATAGGTGCACGCATGACCCACAAAATCATGCTAGCTCTCTAATTGCTGACAATTAGCGGATTTTGCAAAGTGGATGTTTAGCAATCTCACCACTAACCTCAAGCACATTAAACTTATTCCAGTTTTATTGCTGTGTCAATGGCCAAAAGCAGTACTGTACAGTTTTTATATAGTTCTTCTGCAAGCACTTCAGCATCAGATGTTCAGTGGCTATGGGATATATACATCTATGCCAGTAAAATTTAATTTGGGACTCACAGCTGGACTGTACTATTCTGTCTTTCAACTCAGATTTAGTTTTTGAAAGCATAATAAACTGAACCCAAAATGATGTAAAATGCCTATTCTTCTATAAAAACGAAAGCAAAAAGTTCAAATCATTATGGTATGTAAAGATGAATAAAAATGAAAGGACGTTGTGGTCAGAGCAGTTTGTTGTCCAGCATATGCCATACCCATGTATGCTAGAGCACTGAATATGTATGCTGGCTACTGCACTAATTGATCTCCAGACAAAATTTCTATATTTCTGGTTTGACCACTGTGTTTGTAGAAGTGTGCTGTGTGTATTTAGATACCATTAATTAAGGATTTTCCACAATGTGATTTGTTTACATTCCAGTGTGCATACTCATAAATCTCAATGATTTCAGCATCATATGCTGTATGTAGCACTGTAGCACCATCTTGTGTGAGCTGCAAATGTGGGTTTTATATATGCGTTCATCAGTCTTTGTGTTGACTATAACAATTTTATTTAAAACCCTTTTATGTAAAACTGAAATCAGGAAGCAAGAACATGAAAGAGCTCCCCCTTATAATATATGCGCTAGATTTCATAACAGTGCACTCATTTAAGATACTGATTTGTTAGGGTGATCCATGGAAGTATGAGGCATGGGATGCTGCAATCTGAAGGCAATAGATATGCATTTTATTTGTTTTATGCTACAAAAATACAGAAGTAAAGCACAGAGATTAGAATCTTTGGGAGAAATAAAATGAAACTATAGTATGGGAAAAAGCTGCTGGGGAAAATTAAGTAGGAATTTTTATGAAACAGCTGACAGAAATAAAGCTGGAAAATGCTTTTAAATGATAGCATGTAGCAAATGGGGCAAGGACTCTGAAATCAATGTTCATAACCAGCTGTAGTGCTTTGAGGTTTCTGCATGCTTGGAAAGATACACGTGCACAGGGACAAAAAGTGAGAAGGGAAATGCATAAAACAATCTTGTTCACGTGACAGAGCAAACAATGATTGGAGGTATGATTGTGGTATGTCAAATGCACTCCTACACTTTAATATCTCACACACACTTCTTTTGTTCCACCTTTTCATGCTTTAACTTGTGTTTAGTTTCCCTTCGTTTTTCTTCGTACTTTCAGTATACTCAATATATTGTTTCCGTAAGAGGAATTACAGTCTTACTCTTAATGCAAGTTCAGCCGTGGAGGAGGTAAATACTACTTCTTGCTATTGCTACGAGTCCAGCATATTAAAGTGGAGGTGACAGTTCTTCTATTGAATGTAATTGCATTGGGTTTGCATGGCAAGGTTTTGGTATCGCGGGGGCTACAGGGGTGGCTTCTGTCAGAAGCTGCTAGAAGGTTCCCCTGTGTCCGACAGAGCCAATGCCAGCCAGCTCCAAGATGGACCCACTGCTGGTCAAGGCCGAGCCTATCAGTGAGAGCGGTAGCGCCTCTGTGATAACACATTTAAGAAGGGGGAAAAAAAACCTAAGCCACTGTAGCCAGAGAGAGGAAGAGAATATTTGAGAGAAGCAACCCTGCAGACACCAACGTCAGTGAAGAAGGAGGGGCAGGAGGTGCTCCAGGCATGGGAGCAGTCATTCCCCTGCAGCCCATAGGGGTCCACCATGGATCAGATATCCACCTGCAGCCCATGGAGGACCCCACACCAGAGCGGGTGGATGCTCCCAAAGGAGGCTGTGACCCCGTGGGAAGCCCACGTGGGAGTAGGCTCCTGGCAGGACTTGTGACCCCGTGGGGGACCCACGCTGGAGCAGTCTGTTCCTGAAGGACTGCACCCCATAGAAGGGACCCATGCTGGAGCAGTTCATGAAGAACTGTAGCCCGTGGGAAGGACTCATGCTGGAGAAGTTCGTGGAGGACTATCTCCTGTGGGAGAGATCCCACTCTGGAGCAGGGGAAGAGTGTGAGAAGTCCTCCCCCTGAGAAGGAAGGAGCAGCAGAGACAATGTGTAATGAACTGACCACAACCCTCGTTCCCCGTCCCCCTGCACCGCTCGGTGGGGAGGAGGTAGAGAATTTGAAAGTGAAGTTGAGCCCAGGAAGAAAGGAAAGGTGGGGGGAAGGTGTTTTTAAGATTTGGTTTTATTTCTCATTATCCTACTCTGTTTTGATTGGTAATAAATCAAACTAATTTCCCCAAGTCATCTGTTTTGCCCGTGACTGTAATTGCTGAGTGTTCTCTCCCTGTCCTTATCTCAACCCATGAGCCTTTTGTTATATTTTCTGTCACCTGACCTGCTGAGGAGGGGAGTGATAGAGCGGATTTGGTCGGCACCTGGCATCCAGCCAGGGTCAACCCACCACAGTAATGAAAAGCAGGTCTTGCTGTTACTTTTAGCACTTTCAGTCTCTTCTTTTGTGATGTCAATTATCTAATTTTTCCAACTACATAGTTTGGGCAGTTATATAGTATCTAATTATTCTTGAGTGATTATCCATTTGAACATTTAGGTGATGGAAACACATATGGTTAAGAACTCAAAGTGTAAGAACTTGTAGCCTTCGTCGTAACTTATAAAATGCACTTCTACCCATGCGTGCTGACTGAATGTGGCACGGGGTAAAACACACCTCATTTTCCTTTTTATATACAACTGAGTCATAACCGTTTTCATGCCTTAGTACCTAAAGAGTCCTGAGCCACAGTATTTTCTTACTGTTCTTCAATTAAAACTAGGAGTAAAAAGTCAAAGTGTCTTTTACTTTTGTGGGTTTTGCTATGGTTTCCTCAATCAAAATATCTAGCTTCAAACCACACTTTGCTTGGGAACACATCATGTGATCTTGACTGCATCAAATGCTTGAATTCTTGGAGGAAGATCATGTAATTGCTGAATACTCTGTCAGGGTTTCAAGTGTGAAAGTAAAAATAATACTTAGAAAAGCTGTATTGCTGCCTTTTTTTGGTAGGAGCAACTGGTGGAGATAAGGACCTGATAAACATGGGTGTTCTCATCTGGTTTTGTTTTCACATCAAAAGAAATACTGGTGTGTGACTTTAGGTCCTGCATATAGATATCAGGAGAGAGAGGCTACATGATCAAGGAAGACAGCATTTGACTTCTCTGCAACTAACACGCTCCCAGAATGTGGCCAAATAATTTTGTGTTAACCTTTGACGATTGCTATAAACGCAGATCATGAAGGGAAAGAACTGGCCTATGGAATGAACGTATATGTTGACAGATGCTGGGAAAAAAAATCTGTTCTGTTTCTGCATACATTTGTAGTTCATTATTCTTCTCTGTCCTGTTTTGGCTGCAGTTTGTACTTGGGAGGCTTGGGGGAAAAGGATTTTTCCTCTTTCTTTTTGAAGTGATAAAAGCAACTAGAAGAAAAGTTCTGTGGGTATTAGTTGTTTACAACAGACTGACAAAAAAAAAAAAGTTGTATCAGTGCTTCTCTTGCCATCCTTTCTAGCTCCGTACTTGAAATGTGTAGACTAAGAAGAGCTTGGATTTCCCCTTTTGCAACACAGTTTTGGCAGCAAGCAGATGCAGCTAAAAGCCTTTAATCTTGCATGCTTGAGCATTTGTGCAGCCATCATGTCTGTATGAGCAGTACATCCTGAAATCTCTCCACCTGATTGTGTAAACGTCTTCATTATTTCCTCTTAACTAGTCTTCCATTGCACCTTCGGTTTTTCACTTTTAGATGCATTCATGCGAGAGATTTTACTGTTTTCTAAATAGACATTAAACAAATGCAACTACCTCGTATAGTTCAGACAGTTAAAGGATTTGAAAGCAAACATAATGATTAGCAAATTGAAGATACTCACTTAGATTAAAAGTTCAATAGTAATAAACATTGAGATATTGGCTAAAAAAGTGTCAACAGGAATGGAGGCAGGATAATGGTATCCAAGACTTTAGATGATTTTAAAACTAGATCAGAAGACTCATGGCCTGATTCCAACCCCAGCTAAGGACTGAAAGAGTTATGTAAGAGACTGGTGGAAAGAGAATAAAAGCCGTTTGTACATGTGGTCTAAAATACCACTATGCAAGCCAAGTCACTTCAAGTACATCAAACCATCATCAGTTCTTTCCACTAGCACACTTGGGTGTGTTTTGTTTAACATGCAAGAAACACCAAGATCCTGGGCACTGCAAACCCTATGGAAAGAGAAGGGAAGTGCTGTGGATATTTTGTATTTTAGTATGCTATATCCTGAGTATTGATTAAAAAAATCAAATCCCTGCTTTAAGTTTTGCAGTTGCTATGAAGAAACTGTCACAGAGAACACACACCAAAACTAAAACCCAAAAGTGATTCTGTTCAGGAATCTTTCAGGAGGTACTCGCACTTTCTTCAACACACCGCTTTTATTCCCACTGTCTCTGTTTGACTGTATGAGGCATATAGAAAAAAATGCTGATCTTTATTTTGTATAGAGTACTACTTTATTAAACAGACTGTGCTGATAGGCTAGAATCCAAATTTCACTTACCTAAAAATGTAGTGGAAATGGAGGGGTTTTTTCATCAGTGGTTTATATGCTCAGATAAATTATTTTGGTGTCTTTGTCACTGTTTTCTACTGTCATTTAAGAATATTGTATTTAAGGACTTACTGTATGTGCAGTTTAGTAATTTCCTTTTTACTTAATTTCTTTCGCTTCAGGTAACACTTGGAGTAATCCAGTAGAAGTGACAGCACTTTATTCATTCGAAGGACAACAGCCGGGTGACTTGACTTTCAAAGCTGGAGACAAAATCACAGTCACAACCAAAACGGATTCCCAGTTTGATTGGTGGGAAGGAAGAATAGGAGGACAAACTGGCATCTTTCCAGCCAATTATGTTGCCATAAGTAACAACTAAATTTGTATAGAAGAAAATGTTGAAGCAGTAATATATTTATGCTGAAAGATATATTTTAACTTTTCAGAATTTATTAAAATGAGATTCTTGATCAAGACTATTCTAACACAAAATTGAAATGCATTAAATGACCTTAACTTTCCCCTAAGCTTATTTCTTAAATAAACAGTAGGTGATAGTCAATTTATGATGAAGTTTTATTTTTGAGCAAGTTGTCATATAAGAAGTACTCCAATTTGTCTCTAGTTTCAATTCTGTCTTACTATATGGATTCTTTTTTACATGAGAGAAAAATGACAAACAATTTAAAACTAGACATGCTGAAAAAATACTGATTTTTATTAAATTATAATTTATAGGCTCTCTATAATAAATGCTCTTAAATTTGCTTCAAACCGTCTCTGAGTTGGAGTTCTTTAATTTTACTAAACAGATACTTTTTCACAGATAAGGCAGAAGAAATTACCTTTATACTTGGTTTTAAAAAACACTTTAGGCATTACAGTTTTTCTAAGTAACTACTTTAGGTCTGGTCCCCAGTGTTTGTCCTTGTTAGGCATACAAAGACCTGTTTTTAAACAACTCTGTAACACTTAAGCAGCTAAGCTTCTCTGATAGCTTGTCTTGTATTTCCCTCATCTTTGAAGAATTTAATCACTTCTGAAAGTTTGTTTAATAAAATGCATGAATAGTCCCTCTCAGAAAATACATAGGCTTATGATGTCCCTTGATTCCTGTAGGAACTTGTTCCACAGATGGAAAGCAAGATAGAGAAATCTCTGCCTGGTTAACAAGTGAGCTTGCACAACTCTTCCTACTTCTTCCCATTTAAGTTTTTTAATGTTTAATCTTTAAGAAAAGAGCAACACATAGTAAATTGCAGAGTAAATAGAATAAATTAGTAAGATAGGGAAGATATTTCTGTAGGATATATTTGGTAGTAAGGTATAGCACTATCATTGTCAGATTTCAACTTCATTTTACAGATGCAGATATTGGCTTGAATGTTGATGTGACAGATCAGAGCAGAGGTGAGAATGAGACTTGGAGTTTTTGAGAACCAGTTTAGTTTCCTTCTCGTTGCTGGATATGCTGAATTTGCCTCTTATATGGAGTAAATGCCAAGATGATAATTATGCTTTTTCAGTCTCAGCTTTTCCCCACGTGAGAATGTATTTTAAGTCCTTGCTTTTTCTAATGGTGCCATGAGTACCAGATGGAAAATTAGTATGTGTGGTCTTCCCATAGACCAAGTTGCAGTTGATCTGCTGTTATGTGCTACTAATCTATCAGGTGCTGTTTAGCTTTAAGTTATCCCATCTGAATGGCAAGGTTAAGCCTAGTATAGAGGAAGACTTACCATCATTAGAAAATCATTCCGTTCCACTCATTGGCAAAAGTTTCAGGATTTCTTTCAGACTGGGCCACACATTTTTGACAAACAAACTCAAAATGAGACAGAAGAGACTGAAACCATAGTCAAATGCGCTTGCTGCCTTTCAATGAAAATCCTTCATATTCTTTGCCTTATAGACAAGACAGATGTATGTGATCTCTCTTCAGACAGATACCACCACCAAACGGGTCCATACTGCTTGCGGGTATTTTTTTAGAAAATATTTTCCAAACAGTTGGAAAGAGTTATATAACCTTACGTAGCTGCAGTGGAAGTGTTAATATATGTCTTTAGAAGGACTGTTGTAGCATCTGCCAGTTTGCAGTGAGAAAGCAGATTCTGTGTTTACCTGTCTTTCATAGACTGCATCTATTGCTTATTAAGCAAGAAAACACTAAATCATCCAATATCAAGACTCATTGAACAGGATTAATAAGACACAGAAGCTACAGATGCCACATGTTCACAAAGAATCACTCCTGCATTTATTATACCCTGTTGCTGCACTTCAGTAATGCAGTACAAGCTGAAGCATCCACTAGCAGAATTGTGCTATAGTACTTCATTAGTCATTTCCACAATGCTGTCTGCTTTTTCAGCCAGTGTACTTGCCTTTGTGTAGGGTTGTTAAAGCTTCTTAACTCATCTCAAGTGTCTTCTTCCATGAAACTGTCACAATTTATGAACTTGCACAGTAACATCTTTTTATTGTTCATGTAAATTCAGTTTCTTGGATTGCCTTAGCTGAGTTCAGGCAAAATGAGGGTTGGCTAATCTAAGTGTTCATGATAGTCTGTAGACTCTGCAGGATAGCACTGATTAATTACTAAATCCAGGCTGCATTTTGAGGGGGACGTATTAAATGGGAAGCATATCTCATACCTGGAACATTTCTTTCTTAATATAAATATAATAGAGGAAAGAGAAGATTCAGTGGGTGAGCCTAATGCAAGGAAAGCCATTGGTTGTCAAAAACACACCTTCTTGATGCACTACAGAACTCTACTGCCTGATTCTACATGCCTTTGACACAGGCTGGATCAACCCACATCAGTGGGCTTTGACTAATCCCAAAAGTGTTTTTGTAGTAAAAACACTTTACAGTAAAAGGCAGTCTGCACAATTCAGTAAACTAAGAGATCTGTAAGGCACAAGTAGTTATACAGCAGGTTCTCTGCAGTAGGTTTAGGAACCAAAACCTAGAGATATACAGAGTCACCAAAGACACACATGTTCTGGTAAGAGGTTTTCCATGAAAGAGTGTCCGTGTATGTGTTCCTTTGCTACAGGATGCCTGACCCAGGTCCAGAAGAAAGAAAAGATATTGAAGAAGTTGATGCCTCTAGCACAAAGTATTAAGTGTTTGTAGACCAGCTCTGAGGTGCCTGGCATCTGGTTGTTAGTGGGCAGTTGGGAGGATAGATGTCTGTAGGACCAAATCAAATCGAACAAGCAGCTGACAGCGGCTGCAGCAGTGACAGCGGCGGCAGCGACTTGAGGTTAGTGCGGGGGCGAGGGCAATATTGGGCTTAACCGGGCAGTTTTCGTACTCTGGGCCCCCCCCGAGCCCCCTGCGAGCATCAGCCCCGAGCTGCTTCCCCCTGACCCCGGACCCGGAGGTTCCCGGCAACGAATCAGGAGAGGAGGGGGTGTAGCCGGAGGCACCACGGGCGATTTAAGCGATTTAAACGCACCACCCCCTGTGATCGGGTGATAAAAAGCCTCCTGGAGGTCAGGGACTAGTCCCTGCCCAGAGGGTACAGGGGGAGTCAGCAGTGACTGGGTGTGTCCCAGGGCGGGGGAGGCCACAGCCGTTTGCAGCTTGTTGGGGAGGGCGCTTACTCCCTCCCAGTGCACAAGGCGAGGAAGGTGCCAAGGAGCTGTGAACCAGGGGTGGCACCAACAGGTATTTCCCAGCTCAGTGAAAGAACAATGGTATCTACCCGGCGGAAGAAGACCGAAATGGATGTGGGAACCCAGACAGAGCTCCCACAGAAGGAGGCAATGGTGCAGGTCGCAGGCTGCAGGGAATGCTACAGCGTCTCTGTGGTGTCGGGGCTGTGTGCGCTGTGAGCAGGTAGATGATCTGCTCGGCCAAGCGGCACAGCTGCAAAGCCAGGTTGAAAGGCTTCAAGCCGAAGTAGAAAGGCTTAGGAGCATTCGGGAGGCTGAAATGGAGATAGACTGGTGGAGCCAGGCTCTGCCCTCCCTGCAACAAAAATGGGAGCACCTGCCGGAGAGCTCCCAGGATCGAGGCACCCCTGTACTCTGCCCCTCTCAGGTGGAAAACAATAACCTAGAGGAGAGGAGTGAGTGGAGGCAAGTCTATGGCCGTGGCAAAAGGCGAGTGCCCTCCTTGCCTACCTCGCCTCCACAGGTGCCTCTGAGCAATAGATACGAAGTCCTAGTGGAATACAGCCGGTCCAATGGGGATGTGGTGGAGAGGCAACCTATATCAGAGGTCCCACCACAGTCAGAAAAACCTGACAGGCGTATAGCTACCTCCTCCACAAGGAAGAAGAGAAGAGTTTTAGTGGTTGGAGACTCCTTCCTAAAGGGATCTGAGGGCCCAATATGCAGAGCTGACCCCCATCACAGGGAGGTCTGCAGCCTGCCTGGAGCCCGAATCAGGGATATCACCAGGCAACTCCCCAACCTGGTGAAGGCCACAGACTATTACCCCCTGCTGATCTTCCAGACAGGTGGGGAAGAAGCTGCATCCCGTAGTCTGAAGGGGATGAAGAAAGACTACAAGGCCCTAGGACGGTTGGTGAAAGAGTCTGGGGCACAAGTTGTTTTCTCCTCCCTCCTTCCATTTTCAGGTGATGACGTGGGATGGAATAGTAGGATTCTCTCTATTAATGCCTGGCTACGAGACTGGTGCTACAGGCAGGGCTTTGGGTTCTTTGATAATGCCTGGTTTTATAAGACACCAGGCGTGACCGTAATACATGGGAAAGGTTTATGTCGTAGGGGCAAAAGGGTTCTGGGACAGGAATTAGCAGGGCTCATTCGGAGAGCTTTAAACTAGATTCGAAGGGGGATGGGGTAGTAGCTGGGCTTGCACCACTGGGGCAACGCTCTAGTGTTGAGGTAGACCAGGAGGCCTCCCATCCCCCTGGGGTGAAATCGGTGTGCTCAGCTCGCTCCCTGAAATGCCTGTACACCAATGCAGGCAGCATGGGGAATAAACAGGAGGAGTTAGAAATCCGTGTTCGGTCGGGGGGCTATGATCTAGTGGCAATCACAGAGACTTGGTGGGACGCCTCGCATGACTGAAACGTGGTCATGGATGGCTATGTCCTGTTCAGGAAAGACAGGCCACTAAGGAGAGGTGGTGGAGTTGCTCTTTATGTGAGTGAGCAGCTAGAATGTATTGAGTTCTGTCCAGGGGCGGATCAGGAGCGAGTTGAGAGTTTGTGGGTGCGAATTAAGGGGCAGGCTGGCAGGGATGATACTGTTGTGGGTGTCTATTACAGGCCACCGGATCAGGATGAGGACGGTGATGAGGCCTTCTACAGGCAGCTGAGAGCAGTCTCGCAATTACAGGGCCTGGTTGTCGTGGGGGATTTCAACTACCCTGATATTTGCTGGGAGGCCTACTCAGCCAGCCATCCTCAGTCCAGGAGGTTCCTCCAGTGCATTGATGATAACTTTCTGATGCAAATGGTGGATGAGCCAACTAGGAGAGGAGCGCTGCTGGATCTTATCCTCACTAACAAGGAGGGTCTGGTTGAAGAGGTGAAGGTTGAGGGCAGCCTTGGTTGTAGTGACCATGAGATGGTAGAGTTCAGGATCTCATGTGGCAGGACCAGAATAGCTAGCAGAATCACAACCCTGGACTTCAGGAGGGCCAACTTTGGCCTTTTCAAGCAATTGCTAGGGGAAATCCCATGGGACAGGGTACTAGAAGGTAAGGGGGCCCAAGATAGTTGGTTAGCATTCAAGGACTGCTTCTTCCGAGCTCAAGATCAGAGCATCCCAGCAGGTAGGAAGTCAAGGAAGGGTACCAGGAGACCTGCATGGTTAAACAGGGAACTGCTGGGCAAACTCAAGTGGAAGAAGACGGTGTACAGATCATGGAAGGAGGGGCTGGCCACTTGGGAGGAATATAAGTCTGTTGTCAGAGGGTGTAGGGAGGCAACTAGGAAAGCTAAGGCCTCCTTGGAATTAAACCTTGCAAGAGAGGTCAAGGACAACAGAAAGGGCTTCTTCAAATACATTGCAGGTAAAGCCAACACTAGAGGCAATGTAGGCCCACTGATGAATGAGGTGGTGGCCCTGGAGACAGAGGATAAAAAGGAGGCGGAGTTACTGAATGCCTTCTTTGCCTCTGTCTATACTGCTGGAGGCTGTCCTGAGGAGCCCCGGACCCCTGATGCCCCAGAAGAAGTCAGGATAGAGGAGGAATCTGTCTTGGTAGATGAGGGCTGGGTCAGGGACCAATTAAGCAATCTGGACGTCCATAAATCCATGGGCCCTGATGGGATGCACCCGCGGGTGCTGAGGGAGCTGGCGGAAGTCATTGCTAGGCCACTCTCCATCATCTTTGCTAAGTCGTGGGCAATGGGAGAGGTGCCTGAGGACTGGAGGAAAGCGAATGTCACTCCAGTCTTCAAAAAGGGCAAGAAGGAGGACCCGGGTAACTATAGACCGCTCAGCCTCACCTCCATCCCCAGAAAGGTGATGGAACAACTTGTCCTTGGTGCTGTCTCTAGACACATCAAGGATAGGGGGATCATTAGGGGCACTCAGCATGGATTCACCAAGGGGAAGTCATGCTTAACCAACTTGATAGCCTTTTATGAGGATGTAACCCGGTGGATAGATGATGGTAAAGCTGTGGATGTGGTCTATCTCGATTTCAGTAAAGCGTTTGACACGGTCTCCCACAGCATCCTTGCAGCTAAACTGAGGAAGTGTGGTCTGGATGATCGGGTAGTGAGGTGGATTGTGAACTGGCTGAAGGAAAGAAGCCAGAGAGTGGTGGTCAATGGGACAGAGTCCAGCTGGAGGCCTGTGTCTAGCGGAGTCCCGCAAGGGTCGGTACTGGGACCAGTTCTATTCAATATATTCATTAATGACTTGGATGAGGGAATAGAGTGCACTGTCAGCAAGTTCGCTGATGACACAAAACTGGGAGGAGTGGCTGACACAACGGAAGGCTGCACAGCCATTCAGAGAGACCTGGACAAGCTGGAGAGTTGGGCGGGAAGAAGTTTAATGAAATATAACAAGGGCAAGTGTAGAGTCCTGCATCTGGGCAAGAACAACCCCATGTACCAGTACAAGTTGGGGGCAGACCTGTTGGAGAGCAGCGTAGGGGAAAGGGACCTGGGGGTCCTAGTGGACAGCAGGATGACCATGAGCCAGCAGTGTGCCCTTGTGGCCAAGAAGGCCAATGGCATCCTGGGGTGTATTAGAAGGGGTGTGGTTAGCAGGTTAAGAGAGGTTCTCCTCCCCCTCTACTCTGCCCTGGTGAGGCCGCATCTGGAATATTGTGTCCAGTTCTGGGCCCCTCAGTTCAAGAAGGACAGGGAACTGCTAGAGAGAGTCCAGCGCAGAGCCACGAAGATGATGAAGGGAGTGGAACATCTCCCTTATGAGGAGAGGCTGAGGGAGCTGGGTCTCTTTAGCTTAGAGAAGAGGAGGCTGAGGGGTGACCTCATTAATGTTTATAAATATGTAAAGGGCAAGTGTCATGAGGATGGAGCCAGGCTCTTCTCAGTGACATCCCTTGACAGGACAAGGGGCAATGGGTGCAAGCTGGAACACAGGAGGTTCCACATAAATATGAGGAAGAACTTCTTTACGGTGAGGGTGACTGAACACTGGAACAGGCTGCCCAGAGAGGTTGTGGAGTCTCCTTCTCTGGAGACATTCAAAACCCGCCTGGACGCGTTCCTGTGTGATATGATCTAGGTAATCCTGCTCCGGCAGGGGGATTGGACTAGATGATCTTTCGAGGTCCCTTCCAATCCCTAACATTCTGTGATTCTGTGATTCTGTAGTCTAAGTGTATGGCCAGCACCAGACTCTTTGTTAGTACAGCTATCTGTTTTATATATATATTACCCATATATTAATATAGTTATTAAAAGGGCCATTTTTTTGTGAATGTATCTCTTAAAAACTCCTGTTTTATCCAGCCAGCTGACTCAAGTTTAACATCAATGATTGTAATGAATTTTGAGCATATGACAACATATTAGTGACAAAAGGAGAACAGATCATTTGAAAAGAGGTTATTAAAAGATTACTCTCTTCAGGTAAACTGAACGCTGTGGCGTTGAGCAGGTTCAATTCATCATCTTGCTCTTATAAGCAGTTACCTTCAGCATATAAAACAACTATTTTTATTGCTGAAGCACAGTTAATCAGACAATAGTAATTTCTTTATATATAATACTGGTACTTTCCACATTTATTTTGCGACTGTATTTTATATATGGCAGCAGAATTTCCTGTCAGTCTTCATACACTTTATTCTGAGCAAGGTAATTCCCGAAGGGTAATAGTTAGGACTGTACGCTCTGTGTTCAACATCATCAGGTAACTTAATCATGATTCATCTTAATATTAAATGTTTCACCATCCTAAATAGTCAAAGTAGAACTCTTTCTTGGAGGAAATCTTATGGCTTACTGTATTATAGGCTTCAAATTTTGAATTTCATGGTGCCCAGAAATAATTTTTTCCATTGTACCTCTAAGCGTTTTTCTGAGGATATGATTACTGATGGGTCACTGGACTGGCAGATCAGTATTGCAAGGTGCGGTACAAACAATCTTTCTTCTGACGTGCCTAGCTGGTGTGTATTCACTAACACTTGTACACATATTGATGGCAGGTTTGCAAGAAAGTTTTCACCCACTCTGGCCTTTTGTAAAATATGAAATGATTTGTTTTCTACAAGCATTTGAATGCATCTTCCCTGCTATCTGTGTCTGTTCATCTTTTCAGAAGCTGAGATGCTTGCATAAATGTCACAGCTGAAGAACAAAAAGAATGAAAACTTAGTTTTTTCTCACCCTCAGCATGAGTTTGGGTCTTGCTTGGTTTCTACTGGACTCAAAGATATTCCTTGTAATAGTTTAGAGGGCTAAACAAAATTTTTTGAGGTACATCCAAAAATGATTAAAGCCTTAATCATTTAATTCCTGTTTAACAGGATTTAAGACCCGTCCTGTTTAACATCTTCGTCGGCGACATAGACAGTGGGATTGAGTGCACCCTCAGCAAGTTTGACGGCGACACCAAGCTGTGCAGTGTGGTCGACACACTGGAGGGAAGGGATGCCATCCAGAGGGACCTTGACAGGCTTGAGAGCTGGGCCTATGCAAACCGCATGAAATTCAACAAGGCCAAGTGCAAGGTCCTGCACATGGGTCGGGGCAATCCCAAGCACAAATACAGGCTGGGCGGAGAATGGATTGAGAGCAGCCCTGAGGAAAAGGACTTGGGGGTGATGGTTGATGAGAAGCTCAACATGAGCCGGCAGTGTGCACTTGCAGCCCAGAAGGCCAACCGTATCCTGGGCTGCATCAAAAGCAGCGTGGCCAGCAGGTGGAGGGAGGTGATTCTGCCCCCTTACTTCGCTCTCGTGAGACCCCACCTGGAGTACTGCGTTCAGCTCTGGGGCCCCCAACATAAGAAGGACAGGGAGATGTTGGAGCGAGTCCAGAGGAGGACCACAAAGATGATGAGAGGGCTGGAGCACCTCTCCGATGAAGAGAGGCTGAGAGAGTTGGGGCTGTTCAGCCTGGAGAAGAGAAGGCTCCAGGGAGACCTTCTAGCAGCCTTCCAGTACCTGAAGGGGGCCTACAGGAAAGCGAGAGAGGGGCTTTTTACAAGGGCATGTAGTGATAGGACAAGGGGGAATGGTTCTAAACTGGAAGAGAGTAGATTTAGATTAGATATGAGGAAGAAATTCTTGACTGTGAGGGTGGTGAGACACTGGAACAGGTTGCCCAGAGAAGCTGTGGCTGCCCCCTCCCTGGGAGTGTTTAAGGCCAGGTTGGATGGGTCTTTGAGCAACCTGGTCTAGTGGAAAGGTGACCCTGTCTGTGGCAGGGGGGTTGGAACTAGATGATCTTTAATGTCCCTTCCAACCCAAACCATTCTATGATTCTATGATTACCATCTATATCCATTTGTGATAGTTTTCATTGCTTACAACTGGAGAAAGATAAAGGGAAGAAGTTAGTCTTGTTCCTTTTAAGTTTCTGTAGTGTCCCTAAGCTGTATTTTCCTCCTACTTATATTTTCAAACCTGAGTTTGAATTAGTTCCTAAGCTTGCTCTGTCACCTATAGGAAGGCACTTCTGGAGCCTTAGACACGTTAAGATGATGTAGCTTCTCCATTGGTCTGAGTTTGTTCAATGCGTGCAAGTTTTTCCTCATGAGGCTGTTCACTGTCCAATCCACTGTCATCAAGTAAATTCTATTTTTCCACAATAAATGCTTACCAGAGAATATATATTGATGGTAACAAGACTATCTACCAAGTCAATCCAGCAAGACTTCAACTCACAGGAAGATCCTAGTGCATACAATCTCCTCATCAGCTTTTGGATCAAGACTCACTCTCCTGTGTTTTATGTGGTTTCAAGTTATATGACAGCTTAGTTTCTTCAAATCCACCCTTTCCATAGAATAAAACTTCAAAAGACTTGATATCTGTTTTATATTGGTTTTTAGCAAAATTTACATTAACTGACTACTGGGTCTGTTAGTTTTGCAAGGACAATCCATTGAAAAAAACTCAGAAAAAAAACCATAATTATTAAATACACCAAGTCTGACATAATGTTTGTAATGGTGAAACAATAATATCTGACAGTTCCATGCTTCCAAATTTTCAATATTCAGAGTATTTAGGCAACCGTCTGTCAACAAGTTATGGAAATAAGAAAAGTATTCAGCTTTTGATAATGGCACAGGATGGTACATTTTTAATTTTGTCTTTAAACCATTAAGATTAACTTAAAAACCAAAGTACTCTTTTTATCCTGATACCAGCCAAAGATACAAAATGCAGGGGGAAAACTGAAAAAGAAGTTTTTTTCTTTCTTACAGGCATTTCATCAGCTAGTTCTTAAAACAGAAACTGTGTGCAACTGTTATCAACAGATCTTTTTTTCCACATCTGTTTTAATTAATACATTGACTTTAATTAACTATTTGAAATGGTATCTATGCTTTCAGAAATTTTAAAAAGTTTTGTAAAGCTTATTCAATTTATTCCTAACATCTCTTTGACAGCTTACATCATTTTGTCCATTTCTGTTCATTTGCGATACTTTTAAGTACATGACTAAAACCATAATTAGAGTGTGTTCAAAGTCTATTCTTTGTAATATCTGTTTTGCAAAAATCTGTTAATTTACTAGTAATTTAATTTTAACTCATAATTTTAAAAATAACTTTGGTAATGGGTATAACTCCAAAACTTTGACATTTTCCTTCATTCTTTCTTTCCTTGCAGACCATTGCTGACCAAGAAATATTTCTGTTAGGTGTAGGTGTAAATTCCCATCGTGGCTAATATCTCCAGTTCTTCAGCAACAAGTAAACATGTGATCCCACTCTCCCTTCTCATATCAGGCCAAACATTCCCATTTATTGAACCTTCCACAAAATCCTCTCAGGCAGGTCTTTCCTGATTAACTGTTCTGTTTCACTCTTTCTGTATGTGTGCGTACACACACACACACACACACACACACACACACGCACACACATCCACTGGGTGGTTGTTTTAGCTTCATGTTTGGATAAGGACCAGCTCAGTCTGACTGAATGTCTTCCCCAGTGATGTTCTGTTCTGTTTGCCGTAATAAATAGGGAGTAGGATGGTAGGCGGAAATTCCCCAGCATTGAGTACTGGCATCTGCTTGAAAAATTACAGAGTTTCTCCTTTAAAAGCTCAATAAATTCCTACTGTAGCTCTAATCATGCTTGCACAAATTTTGAAACCAGATTTTTACAAATTGTGTCAAACTTTACGGTCTTAAATCCATGTTGCATACATTTCTACCAATTCTATACACAGCTTATGCCTACATGATCAGAAGGAGGAGAAAAATAGTCATTTACATAGCCTTTGCAGTAGATCTTTAAAAAAATTGTCTGATCTAAAGGGAGCTGAACTGCAGCTGTTTATGTCGATTTATTGTGGGTACTTAGATGCACAGAACTTTTGAAATGTAGACCTTTCTTCTGTGTTACCTAGATATAGACACAGCATCCTACCTATAGACATCTGTTTCTAAAATACTTGGTGAGAACATTTTGAAATCAAATTAAGTTGTATCAAGAATCTAAATTTATCCAACACTTCAGTCTAAAAGTTCATGAGAAACCATTTGTAAGTTTTTAATTGGTTCTTGCTCTTAATTGAATTAGAAATACTGCAAAGAAAGCCTTTTGGGCTTTTCCCATGCCATAACTAATGTAAGAAAAATAAATAAGAAGAAATAGCAAACTTCATTCTTTGGAAACGGTTTTAGTTAATTTTATCCAAAATTAAGTGCAAATAGTTCCTTAAATGTTAGGAGTGTATGAACTACTGCATACTAACCCTGATGCTAGATTGATATCCACATGTTCTGCATCCATGATACAACCTGTAATTACAGAATCACAGAATCACAGAATCAACCAGGTTGGAAGAGACCTCAGGGATCATGGAGTCCAACCGTTGCCCTGACACCACCCTGTCAACTAGACCATGGCACTAAGTGCCATGTCCAGTCTTTCTAATTCTTTACCTACATGTTTTTTTTACTGGTAGAAATAAAAATTCCTGAAACTGTAGACTGCAGAGGAATTCTGCCATCTGCATCACTAAGATAAGTCTTTGCATCTGCCTTTATAAAAACCTCTGTAGCGCTGGCTTTGGAGTCCTCTTCAACAGTTCTTGAACCATTTACCTGGCAAAGTTCGCCTTCTGTTTAATCTTAGAGAAAAGGCAAATACCCCTAGCATGCTTATGCATATTTCTAGCCTTCAGCTTGAGAATTTGTTTTGTACAAAAGTCTAGATGAGAGGCAGAGAAAGCAAGGCAGGCAGTGCCTGGAGGAGTTAAACATAGCTGTGGACTACATGGAAGACCTGTCTAGCTGAAGAACCAGGAGCTGCTTGCTTGTTGAACCTGAAGACATTGTCTGTAGTGGTAATAAGAGCCTGAAGATCGTTTTAAGTATATGAAGCGTTCCCATAAACTACTTGAATACAATTAATTCCATTCACAAAAGCAATAATCATACTTAAAGTAATTTTATTGTTTAGGAAGTGTTCAGGCAAAGAGTTTCCCCTCCTCTCGCTCTCTTTTCCACCTGTGTATCCTTCTCCAGTCTTGTACTAGTCCTGTGCTATGCGTGGCCTTTTAGTATCTGACTTGCTGAATGCTCAAGGACTGTGTTTGACAGTGTCCAGGGCAATTAAACCTACCCGTCCTGTGGCCTCCTCCTAAACACTTGAGTCATGCTAACCACTGTACCAAATAGTTAGCTAGTTGGAAAAAAAAAAAAAGAGAGTGGTTAACTGGCTTTGGCAGCCTACATTCTCGCATCATTCCTGTAAATGAAAGTTGTTGTTCTGTCAAATCAGATATATGGTCTCACAACAAGTATTAGAATTCTGAGTTTCTGAATGTACTGTTTTCACAATATTTGCAGTGCATTTTATGCTTTCAGACATTTTAATTTTATTTTCCAGATACAAGTGCTAGTCATATCCTTTTCTCCAGGGGTTTTGAATCATTTTAGACTCTAATTTTTATGCAATTAAATGTGAGCTATGCCTCACAATAAATTTAGATAATGCTGTTAAGGGAAATTAATAAAGCACCTGGATGCAAGAATATTGTCACAGACTGACAGTTCCAGCTGTTTGGGAGACATTTTTGATTACTAAAGTATCAAGTCGCTTAAATAGGTGCCACACTGTAAGATTTTATCAAATGCAGGAGTCTGGGCCAAAATGAGCTTTTTTTAAGCAGAGGTAATGTCTGTTAAAATACTGGGTTTAATGTGAGTTGTACATTCTGTGGTGGTCATTTTTTGTGGAAACTCGATCTGCCCATTACTTTTTAAAACCTTTCTCAGGCTATTACTCGCTCTCAGCCTGGTATTCCCTTTAGTGTATCTTGTATTTTAACATGCCCAGTTTCCTTCTGTCATATTTGATGTCAAAATTAAGGCCACAGTTAAGCCAGAAATTCAAAACATCAGTCTCTTATTCTAATTTGTTTCTTGTCAGCATCAGATTCTTACAAATGGGAACCGGGACAAGCTGCTTTAAGATTTCGCAGCCAAAGATTGTGTTTGATGTGTTTTGGATCACTTCTTTTGCATATCTGATTTCATGCTTTTCAGACTAACCCCTTGTTTCCTTCTGGCAATGCTGAAAATACTTGAGCCTGTTCCAGCTGATTTTGCCTCAGTGGGATTCTTTTGGTAGCTTTGAGGTAGACTTTAAACATTAAATGGTGCTACATTTGCTTAAAACCTACATTACTCTGCTGACTTTACTAGGAGCCAGGCTGCTGCTCAAATTACAGTGCAAGAGAGAGATTATTGATGTATTTACATGCTTCTGAGAACTATCCAATCAGAATTTTCTCCATGACCATCACACTCCCAAGAAGTACATACTCAATGTAGCTATCCAGTAGCTCACATTCCTAGCAGAAAGGATACTGACTTTGCATTAGTCCATGCTAAGTATTTTTTTTCTGTATTACCATCTATGTGTTCTTCTGGTTAGTTATCTTCTGGTCAGTTACTTCTATCATTTAAGAAGCCATCCCCATACATCATCTCACATGTTTGAAGCCAATAATAACTGAAGCTCTGAAGCAGCCCTGACCTTCTTCGGAGATTCCTGTGCAGGTTGCCAGCATCTTTTCCTATAGATCCCTTAGAGTATGGTCATGAACATGACAGACAAAGGAGACAGACTTTCCTTTTGAAGATTCCTGATCACAATTGCTCTTTGGACAGCATAAAAAAGAATTAGCTATATAAAAAGTAAAATCCTATAGCTATTTCCTTATTTTGCCTTCTCAAGTTTTGGAACATTACCTTAGCTTACATTAGAGTATTTCACGATGTGAAGAATTTTTCTCTTGTAGCAAGGCTTTTTCTTCTGATACACAGAGGTCCCCTTCTGTAGAGTGGCGCTCATTGCCTCATTGCTGATAAATGTTAAAAAAAACAAAAGCAAAAGTAGAGGGGAAGGATATTCAGCACCAACCAACACATCATCCAAAGAGCATTTTTATTTTTGAAAACATACCTAGATTTGTGCCATCTGCTTTCAGGTAGCTGTTCAAGTAGGTTTAGGAGTCCTCCCAAGTTAGATGTCTGTTTTTCCAAAGCAGTCTGTCGAGAGAGGTCGGTTGCATAAAATGCCTTCTAGAGTGCTTTTCTGGAGTCTGTAGTAGAGCAGATTAACTTGTTCCTTGAAACTGTCATCCTAATGTCATTTTGTTGGCACTCATTCAGGATGATCTCTGTATATAAATACTTTATTCTTGTGTTTCAGAAATAAGTATGATTTTTTTCTCTATGACCTACTAAATTAAGCAAGGAGGCACAATTTCAAATCCTATTAAGAAAAGTTTCCAAACTAGAACATGAACTGAAACTATGGATCACTGCCACTGTGAATGAAGAATGGAAAATCTAAGGGAAAGATATAATTAACAGCAATGTAAGTTCATTTCATCTGCTTCAGTAATACGAATTAATAAGGGATATTAATCTTAGTTGCTAGTTTTGTCACACTCAAGCTATCTGCTTATTTTATCATTGCCTTTTTTGGTACTAAGACAAATACTGCATAAAAATATGTATCTATCTAACTTCATAGTCAGAGAATTGTGTTAGATTAATAGAACACCTTTCATGTTATTCTTCTTTTGATCAGTTTAGAAATATTCTTGGCAAAACAAAGTAGTGGAAAATAGAGAGCTGAAAAGAGAACTTCCTGAACTGGAGAAAATACAGATGTCATGAAAAGTTGTTATTTCTTAAAACTGTTCAAATCATACATTGCTAAATGGATTATCTTAATCTAGGGCTCTTAATTTCACATTATTAATTGTTGATGATAGCTAACAACAGTGTACATACCAAGCCTAAGTAACTCAGGTAGCCTGGAATATCTGTCTTTTACATGTTATAATACTAAAATATTACATTTATATTCTCTCCTGAGGGTAACGTCAGAATAAAAAGCCTAAATGTTACTCGCTTACATTTTAAAAATGACAATTTTCTTAAACATGAAGAGTTTTCTGTTAACAACTGGGCTCTAAAATCCAAATTAACAAAATGTTTAACATGAAACTCAGCAGTTTCACATTAGTAGATCCTAGCTGACAGTATGAAACTTTGACATTATTGATTACAGTTCCAATGAGATGTACTAACTTTAGTACAGCGTACAAGCAACATCTGCAGGCAAGCCAGATGCAAAACTGAAACATTATCTAAACAGAGTTGATTTCAAATGTTTCAAATATAAATAACCCACAGGGTGGTCCTTCAGACTGTCAGCAGTCATTATTTTCTGTAGCGTAAACAGGGCTGTCAGCTGGGATTTCTGTCACAAAGATAAAAAGTCATTCTTCCCTAGCAAAGTCTAGGCTGTTGTTTTTAAAGAAAGCCATGCACCTCCATGATAGACGGAGAGTTCCTTTCTGGATTTTAATGGAAGTATTTTATAAGCTGCCATGGAAACCAGAATAGATGAACGATGTAAACTACAAGATAAGTAAAGGTTGATGGAATTAGCAAAGTAATAAGCTTTAAAATTGTGACACGTCTAAATAAATGCATAATTTCCATAGACTCGCTGTGTTTGTTTTTCAAAGTTTTCTGCAGGTAGCAAAAGCTAAACCAAGAAAACAGATAACAAACTGTCAAGGTTTAAAGCTGGGCCGGCTATTAAACCTGTGGCAGATGCTCTCTGTTAACCCTCCCCCCCCCCCCCACCGAAAGGGAAAGGGAAAAGGGAGAAAGACTTATGGGTTGGAAAGTTAAAACAGTTTTAATAAACTATAATAATGAAAAAGAGCATAATAATAATAGAAATAATCAAATATATACAAATATATACAAAACCAAGATCGAGAGCTTGGAAATCCTCCTCAGGCAGAGTTGCTCCCCCCAGCATGGGCAGAGGGGAAAATACAGTAGCTCCCCCTGCCATCACACCTGCAGGCTTTTAACTGGAGAATTGGCAAAGCTGGTACCAATCAGTGGAAGACAGGAGGGCCCGTCCCTCCTGGGCCCCACCTCCAGGAGGCAGTGGGTTAGTGATAAATAGGAAAGTGAGAATGACGTGTATGGGATGGAATACCTTGCTGGTCAATCTTGGGTCACCTGCCCTGGCTGCTCCTCCCTGCAGGTGTGACCCCCCTTCGGCTCTTCACTCGTAAGCAGTGAGGAATTTAGCAGTGACCTTGGTTTCTCTAAGACTAATTGGCCTGGTTTGGGCCAAACCAGGACACAAACATATAACCTTGGATGAAAAAATCACTGTACGTTTGAGGCTACTGCTTGAATTAAAAACATGAACAGTTTAAGTGATCTGAAGTATTAGTTGATCATAAGGATTTATACAATGGCTTTAACATTTAAGTCCTCTAATCTGATTCAGATTTTGTAGAAGAGTATTATTACACTACCTGCCTCTACTCAGTTTAATGGCAGCTGAGCAATTAAAATATCTTGACAAATCTGGTCTGACATCTCTAAGCACAAAATGAATTATGTAGCACTATCTTCTGTATCAACAGTCACATCTTGATTTTATAGCCACTGAGATCTGCAGGAGCATTGCCATTGACTTCAGTGGAAATATGATTTTGGACAGTGGAACACATCAAAGTTTTTTTCAAAAATAGCTGAAGACTTTTCCAGTTGATTTCCTGGAAGAAAACAAAATTTTCAGGTTCTCCTCAAGACCTCTTTCAGATTTCCTTCTGGAAATGGATCATCAGTGGTCTGTACCTCCTTTCTGTAATTGTCCTGTGCATTGCTCAAAAACTAGAGAACTTCACACTTTACTCAACCACAAAGATGTATTCTTCTTATGCAGGTATTTTCTTTGTGCCTGAGGGACTGAATATAGATTCTACCTTCCATGACAGAGTAATCCTTTACAACCTGTATTTATACTTCCTTACATGGTACAGTGAAAGATAAGTAGCCAACTGAAAGCATTAACAATGTGGTTAATTCCTCCTGGTGTCTTGGCTCCTGAATATATATTATGTCCTTTAGTAATTTTTGGAATGAGGAAGGAAAAGGGATTTCTTCCTCTGGAGTGGGAGCTGAAGCCTGAAAGTCTAAGGAAACTATATGTTTTAATGTGATAAATGAAAATGGTGGAAAGCTTTTGAAAGTTGTCAGGGCTCCAGGGTGAGTCTACTCTCATCCTTCTGTAGCTAGGAATACCATCATCGTTCTTCTAATCTTAAACTGAATCCCATGGTTGCACTTCTTGGCTTCCAGATGGCAGGACAAGATAAACTCAGCTGTATTTGACACTGCAAAAAGTATCCCTTCATCTAAGTGATGCAGAACTGGCTTTCTTCAGTCTCTTATCATTCAGAGATACATGCAGGAAAGGGTTAAAAAGTCAAGAAATCTTTATTCCTCTCTCTTACCTAAATCTGTATTCTTTGCTTGTATGTTCTGTGAAGTTTGTGTAGTGTTGCCTTTGTGCTTGTCAGATTTCCTGGCTACAGTTTTTCCTTTTCCTTGCCCCCTCTTTCATTGTGCTCCCCATTTCCTCTCAAACAACTGCCAAGTATTCACCTCACCTTTCTTTTCCCAAGAGATTTTGTATGGTCCCTTCAACCCTTGCGTTCCTGTCTTGGAAAAACAGCCGTATAACATGGCTGGTGTCCTGAAACAGCGTCTTCCCCTTTAAATCTAGCAGTTGTACTTAACCCTCTTAAGTTGTCTATAGTTGTATAAGTTTTTCTCACTACAAAAACTTTCAGTTTGTGTAACTCTGTAAAATAATACTGTGGGTATCCCACTACTACTATCCCACTACTGCTAAAAGGAATTTGGTGGCCAGCTCCTAATAAGATCAATGAATTAGATAAACCTAAAACAGTATGGGAATATTGCCTATTTTTCTTTTGTGTTAGAGTTAACTTTAATTCAAATGACAATATATTTTAAACAGATCTTTAGTTCAGCAGATGAGGTCAGCAGCTACTCTGAGTGCAAGGAAGTTACAAATGTCTTTGTACCATACATGCTTCAGGAGGTACGAAACAACTAGCCTTTACTGAAACAAGATGAAACTTGCCCAAGTACCACTCAAACAATGGCCAAAGTTAAATAAAAAGACTGTGAAGAATCTCTTACAGGACTTAGTACTGGAACAAGGTAACCTTAAGTGACGTACTGCACACACAAGGGTATCAATGGTGTCTATGCTTTGTGAAACACGTGAAATTCCTATTGATTTCCACTATTTATGTGGGGAAAGTGAATGTGTTAATTAGTGTTTATTCAAATCTACTTTTTCCAGCTCATGAATTACAGCGCCCTCAGATTAAATGCTATACAATTATAAGTCCAGCATGCTCTAAGCACTTACACAAACCATCCACTGATTTTTTTCCTTGCGTTGCATTTTACCGGAGCTCCACCCCAGACATACAGCTATCTGCATACCATGTGTAGACCTACATAACTGAAATGATGACAGCAAGGGACTATCCTTGCAGAAGTGTTGAGAAGTGTATGGAGACCAGTGTCCCAGTTTCTGGGTCCTGAAAGAGGAATGTGCTCTTGTTGGTATGTGGTCTTCTCTGATTCTTTAAATCAGAGCTGTGGATTTTGTTTCTGACAAAAGTAATTTTTTCAACAGAATGGAATTTTCCATTAAATACTCGCTTTCACTAGAATTGTCCATTTTTTTAAACTCTTCAAAATAGAAGGTGTTTAGATTTCCCTTTTTTCCCCAAAAAAATGTGAAGAAAATGTTGAAGGATCATTTCAATAAAAATCAGGAAAGATAAAATTTTCTTTAAGTGTGTTTCGGGTGTTCCAGCCGCCTGAGACTTTTATTCTACTGTTGCCAGTAGGTTTGTCATCCTACAGTGTTTCAGTAATTTTCATACATATTGTTCTTAGATTTGTGTTTATGCATTTCACAGCCTTTCAGAGCAAAGAAACTTAACTACTGAAATAAAAAGGGATTGAAATCCCTGCAGTAGAATGTGTGTATCAGAGATACAGAAAGCTATAAATGTGCTCTTTATAATTATAGTCCTTTCCTTCCTTTGTTCTTCACTAGGCATCATTTTTCTTGCACTATCAGTACAACAGTCTAGTAATTGTCTGTAGTAAAGAAAATGCAAACTTTCGCCTGTGCACTGATCTGTCAGATTTGAATGTTAAAGGAAAATACACTGAAGCCAGCTGAAACTGTGGTTACAGTGAAAGAAGATTCTTTCAAATCCCATTCTTCGATATCTTTTTTATAAGTATTCATTGCATTTATTAAATTATGCCCAAAGACTTTACTGCATCAGTAGGTATAAAGTAGAGGGACTGGCTACGCTAAGGGTAGATTCTGTGTGGCAGTTTTTATGAGTGCCACCATATGTGTGTGTATCTATATATAGTATTTGGTGAAGAGGTAATGCTGGACTGAACCTCTTTGATTGCATTATATTGCATCTTGCCCTTTCCATCATTATTATATTATTAGCTGATGTTTATTTTCATAACTGTACTTTTACTACATCTGAAAAAATATGAGAGCCTGCTTTGAAGTTCAGGATTATATTGTGCTGGGAATATTACTTAGAAACTGGCTAAAATACAGCAATAGAGGGAAGGGGCTGAGCATGGGAATTTTAAGGCTGAGTGGAGCAAAAGCCATAGATATTCTGAAGCCCTGGTCCTGTGACCTTTAATAACATAGCTTTGCTTCTCTTCCACTCCACGAGCAGCAGCACTGATTTACTTGTATGAATAAGATTCAAAGGATCAAAACTCTAACTTGACACTGGTGGACATATTGGCATCATTTGGTTTAGCCTACTGTAAGATCTAATTTAACTCCTATTCAGAAGAGAAAATTAGAAGAGCAAACTCCCTACATGGTCACTGGAGAGAGGTAAGTGCTTCCAGGGGGCCACTTAGGCAACGTCGGTAAAATGGCTAAAGCAGTCAGGGTAGATAATGTGCTTCTGAAATATAACTGTACCATGTGGTTCTTGGAAAGCTAGACAGAGACTTGCATGCATGTTAAGATTAGTCAAAGAAAGATAAACTTATGGTGGAGTTCTTGCTAATTTCATTTGGAATGTTAATAGCCCAAATTAAACAGTGGAGAATACTCCAAATACCAGAGCAATGAAAAAGTTTACAGCAATGATATCAACATTTGGAGTATCCATATTTTTTCAAGGTCTGCTCACTTCCCATTACTTTCAAAATACTTGTACCTTGCCAAATATAACTCAGGGTGCAGATATGATGTAGGCCTGATTGTAATTTGAGTGCATGAGTATAATTCCTTCACCAATGTTACCCAATGAATCCAAAACAGAACCAAACCAAATAATGTTGCTTTCTATTATAAGAAGTGTATTTTGTCCCCATAGGTGAAACAAACTTCCGGGTTAGCATACTCAGCAAGTAGCCAAGGAGTGAACTGGCACAGAAAAATTCTCCCTTTAAGTAAGAATAAAGTGATTTTCTGAGGTCAGCGTAGAAATGTAAGTGACCCCTGTTAAAATTCTTCTCTGGGCAAACATAGATAAGTTTGTTCTCAAAGTCTGACAACCTTGTCTTTTATGCTCCTGAATTCAGGTGTTATATGCAGCTTTAACATTAGAGGCAGTGGCATGAGATAAAGCTTCATCTCAAACCAGAAGATGAAAGTTTGGTCACACTTTTCTTGCAAACAAAAGTGATCAAGGACCAGGGTGCCAGGATGGGAAAACGGCAAAGCAGGAGGCAGAGAGAAAAAAGCTGGATACTGGTGTCCATCCAGCTCAACAGTCTGCCACTTGCTGGATACAATCTCTTGGGTGAGCCAGCCTTGCCACTTACTCTTCCCCACGTGAAATGTGAGGAACATCCTGTGTTTAAAACACTTAAGGGAGTAATACTTGGAAGGAACTGAACACAGGCGTGTTTGAAAGATGGAAGTGTATTTCTAAACCACTCCTGTTAGATTCTCCATGTTGGTACTTTGACAGCACTGTTCAACTTACTGCTTGTGTGCAGTCATTTTGGACTAGTCACTTGTTTTAGGGACAGCACAGTAAGAAGCTGAGCTCCCTGTGGTCTCCATGGCGTTAAAGAAAGTGAAAGCAAATTAGTTGTAATATTACTATGTGCCCACAAAATAATTGAAGCCATATCTTAGAGAAGACTTGCCATCTCGGGTAAACCCCCGCTGTCCTAGGCATCCATCACTCCAAAAGCAAACCTTTGGCCCCTTTATATTTTCACAATTATATGTATGTTATCAAAAAGAAGCAAGAACGTGGGAAAGGAAAAAAAAAAAGTTTAAAATAAGCATCCCTACTGTGGGAACACGGTGGGGGAAGAGCAGTGAAGGCAGCAGTTCTCCTCCGCAGCCGAATGGAAGTCTGTGAAAGGTTCTGATGCATACATGCCCATTTTGTTTAGAAAGGCACCATCGCCTGAGCACCTGCCTTGCTTACCCTAAAGCAGACAGACAGCAAATAGGTCTGTCTTAGAGATGCTAAAAATCACCATCATTTGTACATACTAAATCCAATGCCAGCAGGAGACCAGGCCAAGAAAATACACCTTAGAGTTTGGCAAGTTTGGGTGCTGACTGTTTGCTGGTGGGAGTATACAGATGCTACATATCCTATCTAACTTGAAACATCTGTGGAAAGCAGAAGTATGACATGAATGATTAATGCATACAAAATAAGACGTTCTCATCACAAAAAAAAAAAAAAAAAGAATGCAAGAAAGAAAAGCCTGATTTTTGCTGCTTTTCCATTGTGGTCCTAGAAGTCCTTTAGTAAAAGCTGAAATGTGAAAAAAAAAACAAACCACCAAACAAAAAAGCAAACTAGACAAAAATAGCTTATATGCTAAAAAGGCTTGATCCAATTGCTCTTGAAATCATTAGGAATTAACTTTAGAGAGTTTTATATTGAATGCCTAAGGACATTCTTCTTTTAAGAAATGAGCTGCCTCACTGAACATATTTGAAGAGTTTAGGGTAAAGTAAAGGGCATTTAATTTACAGAGCTGTTCGCTATGTGACAACATCCATAGAGTTACAGCGGTCACAGCCCCAGGCAAATCACAGATGAAGAGATACCATCAATGTCAGCAAGAACAACGGTGTATTCTGTATTAGCTCAAAGCACCCATGTTTACCATCCTCTTATCTTTTGGGGGGGGGGGTTCGTAATACTTTAAATGTTCTAAATTAAATTAATATCATTGGGACAATATGAGAAGCTGATCAAGGCTTCTTGATAAGTGTTCGTGAGACATACAAGACACTACTGCCCAGATACCAGTTTCCTCTTGCACATGGAGCAGGAAGAGTCAAAGCTCAAGTAGTGTGGGACAAAGGGAAAGGAGCAAGGGATATGTCACTACTGGAAGATCTTGTGATTCCAGATAAATAGAGAGGATAAATAAGTATGTAACAAGCTAACATGATCTTACGAGTATGTTTCAGTAAAGAGGAGCTGTAGTGGCACTGACAGACAACAGGGGAATTTGTGAGAAAATGAGGAGTTGGGCAAGACAGGAAGGGAAGGCATGAACTTGGGAAGAAGATGTAGAATAAAGAGAGTGAAAAAGGATTGTATCAGAAAACTTGCGCCACCAATTAATTTGTCCCGATGTTTTGCAGTTGGTGTGTCAGCCTTATTTTATTTTGGGACTCATCTTTAAGGCCTAGGTGGAAGATAGCAGAAGAACTGAAGAGTCCATTTTCTCCTATAGATTAAGGATAACTGGAAGAGATTCTGTTGTTCTATTGAGTTCCCAATGATACTAAACATCCTTTTATTTCTCCTTATCCTCTTCCTATAAAGCCAAAAGCATAAAATTGGCACAACACAGACATTAACAAGGCCCCCACACAAGGATTACACGGAAATCTGTGAAGTGTTCTGCAAAGCCAGAAATACGATTAAAACTTGGAAGCCTTCTCAACAAAAATGATGTCTCGAGCAAGGCTGTTTGTAATTTTTGATAGTAAAACTTTCCCTCCTGTGGATTATTAATAGCCGCCCCGAGCGCTGGTCAGGGTGAGCCTGCCGCAATAATGGCATGAACAGTAAGCAGAAAGTGTTCAGCTGTGAGCAGACATGTAAGTGATGGACTGTACAAATGTCAGTGAAGCAGTTCTCCTCTTGGCCTTTGCGCACCTACCCCTAATGCGTGTCATTTCCAAAACCCATCAGAACTAAGTAAAAAACGGATTTCTTCACATTCACTGTCCTAGAATATTTTTTTCCACTTGCTTTTAGTATATCAACTCGGTTCCTTGCAGAATCAAAGAAAAATATGCTTTTAAGCTCAGTACAAAATTTAGCACACAGGTGAGAGAGGGAAAGAGAAAGTTATTGTTACTTTTCTTCTTACATGCTTCTGTGGCACATCACTACTATGATTACAGGAGCCACACCTAGCTAACCAGGTATTTTTTTTGAAGGAGAAGCACAAAGGATATCTTGACATCTCAGGTGGTTCTATAACTACAGAAAATTGACACAATTCATGTATTTACATGACCTGATAGTCCTTTCTGCAAAATTTGTCTGATGTTAAAATGCTAACGTTTGTATAAGCTCCATAGATTTTAATATGCTTTTAAATTTTTATGTTTACCTGGTCATTAACTGAGTATCTGTACTTCATATTATGGAATAAAATTTACAATGGAAATAGTATACGGAAGGGATGAAGTCTTCATGAAAGAAGCAAATTTTGAGTACAGTTTGGCTGCCATTCAAAAATGCAGAATTTTGTTGTTTCAGTTCATTTCAGTGGGTGTCTTCCTCTCAGACAGTCTAAACTTTGTTGTCAGTGGCAGCCAGCAGAGCAACAGCTAACTTGGCTTTTTGATAGATAGAGCTTCTGGCTAGGCAGTTGAGTTAATAAATAGTTTTGAAAGTATCCACAGCAATCCACTGTTACATTGACAAAAACTTGCAATAATTGAAATTGAAAGTCTGAATTAGAAATCTTGCATCCTCATGTCTGTATTCATACTTTGCATTTACAACAGTGTATTTTGTTTGGATTCCTTTTCTTTTCTTTAAACAAACACTTGTAATTTTTCTTTGGTTTTGAACATACCATGTACAAGTGACATTTTTTAGGAGACTAATTGTTGAGTTTTTGCTATTTGTCACAAAGGCAAACATGTATCAATGAGAAAGGTTTACAAGTCAATGACCTCTCTTAAACTTTGGATTTTGTCCTCACTCTGGCAACTAACATCTTTTACACAAAGAGAAATAACTAAAGAATTGTATTTTTGCTCCCACTAGAGTCACAGAATCACACAGAATCACAGAATCAATCAGGTTGGAAGAGACCTCAGGGACCATCGAGTCCAACTGTTGCCCTTACACCACCCTGTCAACTAGACCATGGCACTAAGTGCCATGTCCAGTCTTTTCTTAAACACATCCAGAGATGGTGGCTCCACCACCTCCCTGGGCAGCCCATTCCAATGTCTAATAACCCTTTCTGAAAAGAAATTCTTCCTAATGTCCAACCTGAACCTCCCCTGGCGAAGCTTGAGGCTGTGTCCTCTTGTCCTATCACTAGTTGCCTGGGAGAAGAGGCCAACTCCCACTTCACTACAACCTCCCTTCAGGTAGTTGTAGACGGCAATAAGGTCACCTCTGAGCCTCCTCTTCTCCAGGCTAAACAACCCCAGCTCCCTCAGCCGTTCCTCGTAGGTCAGACCCTCCAGACCCTTCACCAGCTTGGTCGCCCTCCTCTGGACTCGCTCCAACACCTCAACATCTTTCTTGAAGTGCGGGGCCCAGAACTGGACACAGTATTCAAGATGCGGCCTCACCAGTGCCGAGTAGAGAGGGACGATCACTTCCCTAGACCGGCTGGCTACGCTATTCCTAATAGAGGCCAGGATGCCATTGGCCTTCTTGGCCACCTGGGCACACTGCTGGCTCATGTTTAGCTGGCTGTCGATCAGCACCCCCAGGTCTCTTTCCGCCAGGCTGCTTTCTAACCACTCTTCCCCCAGCCTGTAGAGCTGCATGGGGTTGTTGTGGCCCAAGTGTAAGACCCAGCAATTGTTCTTGTTGAACCTCATGCCATTGGTCTCGGCCCATCTATCTAACCTGTCCAGATCCCTCTGTAGGGCCTTCCTACCCTCCAGCAGATCGACACTGCCACCCAGCTTGGTGTCATCTGCAAATTTGCTGAGGGTGCACTCAATCCCTATGTCTAGATCATCTATAAAGATACTGAACAGCACTGGCCCCAGAACTGAGCCCTGGGGAACACCACTAGTGACCGGCCGCCAGTTGAACTTTGCCCCATTCACCACCACTCTCTGGGCTTGGCCATCCAGCCAGTTTTTAACCCATTTAAGAGTCCACCCATCCAAGCCCCGGGCAGCCAGTTTGTCTAGGAGGATGCTGTGGGAGACAGTGTCGAATGCCTTACTGAAGTCTAGATAGACTGCATCCACAGCCCTGCCCTCATCTACTAAGCGGGTCACTTTGTCGTAGAAGGAGACCCGGTTGGTCAAGCAGGACCTGCCTTTCATGAATCCATGTTGGCTGGCCCCGATGCCCCGATTGTCCTGCATGTGCCATGTAATGGCACTCAGGATGATCTGTTCCATCACCTTGCCTGGCACCGAGGTCAGGCTGACAGGCCTATAGTTCCCTGGATCGTCCTTCCGACCCTTCTTGTAGATGGGCGTTACATTTGCTAATTTCCAGTCAGCTGGAACTTCTCCAGTTAACCAGTCAAAGGAGCCGAGCTGATAGTAGGAGAACCTAGAGTGAAGGTTACTGGACAGTGGCAGTGGCAATCTCAAATGCACAGTCTGATGCTGTGTAGGTGAAAGATACATAGATATATTCTATTTCTCTTGAGAAATACATTTAATATGTGCTTAAGTCACACTGAACTTTAATAAATGCTTGCATTTAACAGGGAATTAAGCTTCTTTGCTGAACTAGGGCCTAAATGAAGTATTTTTAAAAATAAAAAATTAGTTTTCTAGTCTTGTAGTTTTTATATCTCTAATTAAAATATGGGGGAAATCCTAAAATAAATAAAAAAATAAAAGAGAAATAGGGAGAACAGATGAAATGGCAACATTCAGAACAAGAAATTGTTACTTATTTCGCATTTTTCCTTCTAGGTTTTTAAAAAGTAAGCCCCACAGATTTTGAAAACAGGAAGGACAAAAACAACTCAGAAGAGTGCATAAGGAGTACAAACAAAGAAGTCACCAGAAACAGCTGACCTTGAGCCAATCTTTCAGTATGACAGGCTGATGAAGTTAAGGGATAGATTGACAAGAAAAGACTATCAAAGATCGGACTGAAAAAGTCTTCAACCTTTGTTTTAAATACTTTTAGAAATTTCCTCTGCCATTGTGGTATTGACTTAAAGAAACTACTGGCTTCCCTCACTTCTTTATTTCTTTAAATGATGGGTTTTTTACAGGTAGGACAATGTCAGCTTGGTCATACACAGTGTTTACAGTTGGGAATGTTTGCAAGGATAAAAGGTAACTTTATCAAATTAGTTTTCATAACGGTTTTTTTCAGCAAATCTACTAAAAACTACTAGGTTCACTGCCGAAAGATTTGGGGTGAAATCATGGCCAATGGGAATTTTGCCATCAACTTCAAAAGAGTAAGATTTCATCCTAGATCTTATTTGTCTAGCAAGAAAGTGCTTATTTTTCTGTTCTTTTTTTTGTGCACAAACTGTCAGCATTGCATGAAACAAACCATCCTGATATCCAGAGGGCCTTTCAAAAGCTGAGTGATTGCCAAAATTGCAAATCCAATTTGTTCACGGATTGACCAGTGTGTGATCATTCCAATTATATTTGGCACATGTCAAGTGGAAGAATCAAACCTCCCTCTTTTTGGATCACTTATAAACACTTCAAAAAATAAACTCCCGATATAATTAGCTGCTGAAATGCTTGGCAGGTTGCCCTTAAAAAATCCCCACGAGAAGAAAACACACCCCCTTGATTCTTCCCAAGCACATTCTTCAATAAGCTACTCAGACCTCGTCCCCTGCACCTGCACTGATTAGTGTAATCCTCCTCACTGCCTGTGGGTACCCCCAAAAACTAGTTTTCCCACACGTGAGGTCCAGGAACTGTGTTACATGAGAACTGGATAACGTGGCAAGATCATTCCGCTCCTCAATCTCACCCTGCACAAGCTGCCGTGTAAGACGATGTCCAAGCTGAATGTATGCAGCAGTGTTCATTGGCACCCTTATCCTTCAATAACTTTGTTACTGATAGGTGTTGAGGGCTTTTTTTTAGTGCATCAGTGAAAATGTGTGGCCTTGTTGAGCTGTCTGAAACACTTTGTAGGAGCTACCTTTTCTAGCAAACGTCTGCCTTACCTCTTAAAAAAGTCCTTCTCTTCTGCATTTTGCATAATCCTACCAAAATGCAAAGGAAAATTCAACGTGCAGGTTACTAATTTTTGCTGCTATCTTGAAACACAAAAGCTCTTCCTCATTTCTTTACAGTTTTCATTTTCCTTCCCAGTCATTGTCATGAGAATAGCTTCAAAACACTCAGAAGCGAAGAGAAAAATACGCCACTGAAGAAGGAAAGCAGAAGAGCAGGTAAATATATCATGAAACCCAAGCTTATTCAGCAGAACCATGTTTTTGAGAACAGTTTGTCAAGAAAGAAAAGACGCCTGTGGACTTTTTAAAGTCAGTTTTTACTTTGTCGTCAGAACACGGGCAACCTTCTACTGCTTAATCATTAAAAGATGTTACTTCTGAAGCTAATTCATAATCCTCTGGTGCTCTAACTTCCACTCTGTGCTGTTAATTCTCACCCTATTTCTATAAATTCAGTCTCAAGTTTGTCCAGATTTTGACCCCCGGCTCTGTTCTTGTAATGCTTCTCAGTGTTCTTCTTCTTAAGCAAAGTTCATAACTACCCATTTTGTGCGGGAAGACCATCAATTAAAATATTAAATCAGCCCATCTTGTGACCAGTCTCTGTCAAAAAAAGCCATTTTCAGCTCCACAGATACCCACTCAAAGCAACACCTCACTTCCTCCCTATTAGGTATTTCCGTCCTGATGATCACTTTCCATTTTCCTCATCTTCTCCATCTCAGTTCAGTTCTCTTGTAGGACATGATCAAAGGCTATAGCAAGTGTTTTAGACAAGTCAAAATAGTTTGTCTTTGGTTCATCACCCTTACCCAGGAATAGTTTATCACAAAAGCCGCCAGATAAGCCTTGCATAATCCATATTTGGTAAGTATTGTTGCATGTCTTCCACATCTTTACTTGTGTTTTTCTTCAAAATTGTTCTGAAATCATGAATACTGACAAAAGGATCGGTAGATGCCTGGTTTGTGTTTTTCTTTCATTAAATATAGCTAGTAAGTTTATTATTCTGTAGTCAAAACTACCACAGTCAGCGCGATGGGTGTATTTATAACGGTTTCTACCAGACTTCCAGCTCTGTGTGCCAGTACTTTCAGCATTCTGTGATCATCTGGTCCCTCCAGCTGAACTGTGGTGAACTATTTAAGACTGTCTGCCATCTTGTATACAGTAATCTTCATACCTATAAATCATCTCTCCCCATTTTCTATCAAATCTTCCAGTTGAAAACCGATGAGCCACTTCTCATTTTAGGAGTAGGAGTTTCTCAACATGGGAAAATTAAATTCTAAATTTGTGTTCACGTACACCATCTCATGAAATTATACGAGAGTGCTACCCAAAGACTGCACTTTTGGGAGAAAAATAGTTACACTTGTAAGCATATGTAAACCCTAACACAAGTTTTATGAAAATAGTTTTCAGACAGGTAAGCTTGATACCTAGTAAGAGAGTGAGACCTCCCTCATTCCGTTTCATTTAAGGAAAAGAAAGTCTTCAAAGATAACAGATTAAAAACTTATTATTAACATCCTCTAGAGGATTTTGGTTTGTGTTGTGTTTCTGCTTTTTAAGGCAATGTAGCAATCTCCACTTGTATGTACGGTGTTGAGACACTCTGTCTTTTCTTTATAAACCTATATTTCTGGACTTCTATAATTCCACCACTCAAGACTGTTCCAGACAGAAACTTGGCTTCCAGACTCCCTGTGCAGAGAATGGTTTTCTTTTCTTCCTGCATTTGACAAAAGTAGATTTGATAGTGTGTAAGCCACACCACTGGAATGCAGTAAATAAACAAACATTTAAAGGACATAGCAGCCTCAGCTATTTTGTTAGCTCCAACTCAAATGACCTCAGTTTAAGGCATAGTTCAGGCATTCAGCTGCACCCTGCATTCCTGCATCCTGCTCCCTCACCAAGAACAAGGAATGTGAACGAAGAGAATCCTAACATTTGGGAGTATGCAGGACACAGAGGAGCACCAAAGCATCAGGACCACATTTGAGAGCTTGTATCACATGCTTGAATCCCACCTGTTTCTGGTGATGCTTCACCAACTGCTCCTGAGTGCAGAGGGCACTGTAGACACTGCTTACACTGCACCCAGTACGTAAGATTCTGGACAAGGAGACCCAAATCTTCCCATCCCAGAAGGCAAGCCATGGTAACGCTCTGCTGCTGTTCCATTCTCAGTTCATTTTTGTAAGTGGGAGGAAATGCAGGCCACAGAAAAAGAAGGTAATGGACTCAATATTACAGAAATTCCCCACCGTTCCCTCCTTTCAGAGGGCTAAGGCATCAACATTGCATTTCATGCCATGAAGTTGTTTTATTGCTATTCCTGAGCTGCTGGGGAGTATCTTCCCCCCAAGCCCCTCCAGAGGTCAGTGCTGTGAATATCCCTTCCAGCACAGCAAACCGAGGCAGGCAGCAGCCAAGGATGGTGCTTGGCTTGGAGAATGTTTAGTTATGTGAACATCAGTTTTCGCAATCTGATTCATAGGCTGAATGAAGATTGCAAGTTTGCAGGCTGGTATGCAAACACATTCAACACTAGATTGTGGCCTTACCAGCTCTTTTGTTTAATCTGAAGAGAGTCAAGTTACAATGAACATAAAAAGTCTTTAGAATCCCCTTTCCATTTAAATTTCCCCCCTTCCTCCCCATTCCCTGTTCCTTTCCAGTAGGGATCAGGAGTCCATGTTTTAGAAAAGTAATGAAAGAAAACAAATAGTTATGTGTCAGTTGCTCCACCATGGCCACATGAAATCGATTAATTGCCTATGCAAGGAAAATGCTGTCTGCTATCAACTATGGAGTTAATCAAGAGTCTCAAAGGAAAAGTTTTGTTGTAGAAGAGGGAAAATACCCCAACCCCTATCCCTTCTTCCCCTGGAACTTCAACACTAAACCAGAGTCATCTAACTGTGCTTGGGCTTGTGTCTGAGGTGTCCGAGTATCCTCCATGGCAACACAGGAAAATGGACATCTCTAGAAGGCCTCACAGCATCTCAAGCCACTGGCCTCTTAATTCAGTTGATAGCCTAAAATGAAGGAGAATTAATTGAGACCACAGTTTAATGGAAGTAAAGGTGTGGAAAAGACTGAAAAAACTGCTTAATGTGGGCACAGGTAAGTAAAAGGCTTCAACTACTTAAAAATTATGGTGTTTACATCACAGGAGATTGGACAGTGTTTGTGTCAGAAAAAGCACAGCCTACCCTGAAACAATGCTACTATTGTTCGGTTGGGGTTTTCTCCTCTGAGAAATTCTTCTTTTTAAAATACAGGGAAAGTCTGTAATTGTCTTATGCATCATGTTGTCCATTTTTCTCAAATTCAGCATAGGTCCCTAGTGCTTTTTAGTGGAAAAAGAGAAAGATTTGGTTATTTAAACAGGTGCAGAGTCTCTATGGGATGCATAGATTGCATGGAGTTTAGTGAATAGCCATGCCGTTGTTATAGCTAAAATTGTTGATGAAAAGGGATACAAATACGTTTTCCTCCTAAACCAACAAGTGAATGTATGGGGTTGTCTTAGATTAACATTTGCTTTTTGATTACTTTAAGTATTTTTCTCTAAGAACAAACTAAATGTGTAAGGTCAGATCCTGGCTCCTCCTGTATCCTCTTTGCAATGCCTTGATAACACAGTGAGATGCTGTTGGTGCTGACAACACCCAGCAAAGGCAGCCTAATGCCTTCCATTTTCTTTTCTCCAAGCTCTCAATGGCTATGATGGGTTGGGCGAAGAAAAGAAGGGAGTGAATGCCTGGAGACAGCACTACGTGCCACCTGCAACAAACCCTCTAGGACTGGGGAGACAGGAACAAGAAGTAGTGTAACATCAGTGGGTGTCAGCCAGCTGAACTTTGCTACACGTACCTGAGCTCTTTACACAGTAAGGAGCTGAGGTGCAGCAAGCACATGCAGCTGGAGCTAGATGCAAGCACTCTGTGTGGGTTGAAGTATCTAATGACCTCAGCTTAAGATGTAGAGGCTGACTATGACAGGCACTTAACCAACACAGGCACCGTTCAAACATTAATGCCTACCTTTGACTTCAGTGGAGATGGTGCAGAAAGGATTCTAGTAGACAAGACTATCAGTCTGATCTAAACAACAAAGACATTTTTCAGAAGGTCAGCACGGAATAAGTAGTTTTTCCCCACTGTACCACCTCTGAAGCATCTTTCTGAGCTTTAGTGACCACCAGCAAAGTGTGGCAGTTTCTTAGAGCAAGTTTCCCAGTTGGGCTGCTTCTGCTGCTAACAATGCAAATTGTGCAGGAGGAGAAGGTCCTGTAACTGCATTTCAAGCTATAAAGCAAGTCAGAAAGCTCCCACAGTGTGATGTAACTATGCCAAAAGCTAAAGAAGTCTAATACGTATGTGAAATCACATTTCATTTTGCCTGTGTGAGGCAGAAGGACCAAAAGTTGGTGGTTGTATCTGAAAATATTTGAGTTTGCTCTCTTTAAGATAAAAAACTTAATATCTTATTCTTATTTGGGTTTTTTTTTTGTATTGTTACAGCCCTAGCAGTCTGAAAACAGAGGAAAGGCAAGATCTATAGGAAGAGGTGCTATCTTTTGATATGCCAAATGATGTCTGTTAAGTACTCTGAAGCCATCACAGTAAGTGACCCTTGCCAACAGGGCTAAAGAAATATATAGACTCTTCACTGGTCCTTTTCTGAGTGTGATGTGCTTCATCCAGGTATCAAGTAGAGAATGGTGCTATGAGGGCAAAACTAACCAAGCTGTAGACACCAAGGCAAACACACTCTCACTAATGTACATAAACATCACGTTAGCATTGGGAGAATATTTTTCATACAGCAGACACTTTGACTTTCAGCTCTCAGTCCTGTTCCCCTTCAAAAGCTGAACTTGGAAACTAAAATTCATAATTCCACTTGTTTTATAGACAATAGAAAAACTTCTTCCTATTAAGCGTTCTTTTCTACAAATGCCTTTCTCTCCTTTTATTCCACTGGGACTAATGACTTTATCATCTGTCCTCTTCTAAAATCCTCTACTACTCTACCCTTTTTTTTCAAATTGTCTAATTCATTAAATTAATTAAATTAAACTCAGAGCAGTTGTTCTGTTCTCAGCCTTTCTCAATCTGTTCTTGACCTTTCTTAACTTCAGATTTGCTTCTTCTACCTCAGATCCAAAGAAGGGTTATTTGTCCCAAGCACTGCTTGTTTGTTTCACCTATGTAGAGGTTTGCAGACTGCCACACAACCAGGATCTTTACATTTTTTTTGTGGAATTTCATTATTTTAGTAGTACATATCAAACTAGACCTCTCAAAGTATAAGAAAATAATGAATATATAATGTTTTCATAGAATCATAGAATCACAGAACAGCCCAGGGACCTTGAAAGATCATCTGGTCCAATCTTTCATGAGAAAGGGAGCCTAGATAAGCTTAGATGTTAGTTTCTATAATACCGAAGGATCATAAAATAGTGGAAATAATGGGAATAATCTTGTAAACAGAACTGCTGTTGAGTAGATGAAGTGATGTTTGATGTTTAAGACTGTCCTTTATAGGCAATGAAAACTTTTGCACCTTCGGTCACTGATGATCAAAGATCTGGTCACATAGTGCATTAAATGAACCATCAATCATAATCTCTTTTCAAAGGAGCATTAGTCCTGTGTTTCTAAACTGCTGGTTTCATGCAGCATAAAAGCCTTGGGACAAGGTGTTACCTTGGGACTTGATGTCCCATGCTCAATAATGGATGTGCTTCTGAGAGTGTTCAGTCAGAAATCCATAATGTCATTTTCTGTTGTTGATCATCAGTATTTTTGAAGAGGAACAGAAAATAGAAGTATATGTGTTTAAAGCTTTATTAGCACAAGAGCCTTTCATGCTTTTTATCTGTGAATACAGATAGTTTTTTCAATTTGTATCCTTTCTTACTTTTGGACTTGTCATTTTTCACTATGTTTTTCTGTGACAGTCACCTGGTTAAGATATTTTTTTCTTCTGATTTAGTTTTTCTAGGAAATTCCTAATCAAGCATTCTTCATTTCGCTCCTTTTTTTGAATTCTAACTCTTTTGTCACTATTTTAGAAACTAAGAATTATGTCTATGTGCATAATTAATAACTTGGTTTAGTGGCTGACCTCTAAAATATGGGTTGGTGAAAGTTTATGGCCAGCCTAATGTAATTACTAATTTGGAGGTGGAAATATTGGTGTATTTTAAAAAAAAAACACTTTTGCTCAAATTAGGCATTAATCCAACCCAAAGCAATTTAATTTGTTTCAAACCATCCATATTTTATCACAATGGCATTTTTCAGTTGGACTTAAATTTGAATTCATCAAAATGCACCAACCTGGTATTCTAGGTGCCGTCTTACTGGAGCAGCAATGTAAGGAAAAGATGTGTCTTTTTAATGATGCAGATTTGTGCTGCTATTAGAGATGGATGTCATGAGACCGATGCGTTTAGCTGAGCAGGCAGCCAGGGGCAGGGCTGACAGACAACTTGTCCTTGTTGTGTTGGGGCAACAGAAGCAGCTACTTCTGCTATGAAGTATTTTCCATCTGATTGGAAGCTGAAATCTTCACCTAGGACTCAGGTGGGCTAAATAAAGTTTATAAGGAATTAGGTCACTCCCTTCCATGCTCTGGGATCACCATAATGATTAGAGGCATGTTACAGGACCTAGGAGGAAATAACGAGTCTGTACAAGAGAAACTAAAAATCAAATATATTTCAGGGAAAATGGCAGTGGCATTATAGCTTCAGGGTCTCTGGGTTAAACACAGAATCATGAGTGTGATCAGGTTTCCCTGTATTTTAGCTGTTCCCTCTGTTCTGGTGGCAAACATTTTTCCTTGAAAACCAAATAGACCTTGTGATTGTTATAATAACCAGTACAAATTGAAGGCAGGATTTTCAAAAGCATTCTCTGTCAGTCTACCTGTGACTTTGGAAATCAAAAATGTTTCCCTCCCTGGCCCCCATTGACTTCAGTGAAGCTGCTTAAAAATCCTTTACTATTTTCAGGTCACTGGCATTACTCCATGGATCTGAGGTTAAATTTATGCTCACATTGTCTTACCAGACCAAGACCATTCTAAGCATTTTTTGAATCAATAGTTTTCCCATCCTTTCTACATACAAAATGGTTCTGTTTTCTCTTTAGTTTCTCCATAAATCTTAAGATACTGCCAAAATGCAATGTGATTTATATTCATTGTGCTTCATGTATGTTTCCCAAAGGTGCCAAAACAATAAACCTTGGATTACAGATAAGTTATTGCTGATAACTCAACCAAGAAATATATGACAACTGTGATAGCATGGTTTGTTCTTAGCAATTATTTGTATTCTCTGAGAGATGGAAAGTATTCCAGAGCCTGGGAGCACAAAGCCTCTAATCCAGCCGTTAGGAACAGAAGATAGATTCACTAAACTGCCAGGCTGCAGAGATTGCTTATCTCTTTGTCATTAAGCTGGGGCAAAGGCAATTATTTCTGTCGAGCCTGGGCATAGGTTTCTCTCTGAAGGAACCTCAGATCGGGAGCACTTGATTTCTGCGGGGAGAAACATAATTTATCCTATTCATAAGCAAATAAGTAGGTTAGTAATTAACATGAGAAAAGCCTATATGAAGCAGATGGCAGAAGGGAGAAGAACTGGAACCTCAAGTGACCGCCGAACAGCAGGGCAAGGGCACATGGACTGGTGCTGACAGCCTCATGCCCTCTCTGCCTCTATCCAAGGTCAGCCAGGCACAAGCTGCTTCGCTCAGGAAGGTACAGGAGTTGTGTCCCTGTGAAGCGGGGGCCGGCGTGATGTAGCCACTCTCTTGGTGGGGCAGTCAGTGAAGCAGCAGGAGAGCAAAAGGGGTGCACAACTGCCTGGACCCACAGTGTCAGTGCTGCTTAGCTGAGCGGTCCGGGAATGGGCAGCATCGCCATGGTCTGCCTGGTGCGCACTGAAAGCTGGAGTATACCCGTGAAGATGTGCAATATGAAACTCAAAATGGAAGAGGGTTATGTTATCAGCAGTACATTCATAATAGCATGAATGGCTCCCTGGTCATAAGCATGTGCAGCGAGAGACCAGCAGAGTGACCACGGACCCGAAAACCTCAACGAATGAAAGGCACTGGGATCCCTCCCAGCAGTGTAGTGTTAAAGGCAACATTCAAAAAACACGTCCGAGTTTAAAAATAAAGCAAATAAACAAGTAAGCCTGTCACCCTCCACCACTCCCCAGTACGTAATTTCTTACTGAGGAATGAACTGTCAGCAGAGCTGGTTCTTGAGATTGCCACACCAGAGATGTAGATTAAAATTCACACCAATTTTTTTTAGGTCAAGGTACCACAGTTATACATCATCTCAGCTGAGCTCCTTTGATGACAGTCAGAGGAAAGGCTGCCCACCTCATACCCAAATCATCTTCTGGACGAGACTTCCACAGCTGAGATAGATGAGAACCACTGAAAAGCTCTGACATCCCTCACTAAATATGGAAAGGGGGATAGATATGGGCTCTAGCAGTCTTATGTAGAACCTACTCTGGGACCTTAGACTACAAGGTCCTTTCATGACTCTTCTAGTCCTTCTTTCTATTTAACTAGTAGACCTCCTAGCAGGAACAGCCTCTGGTACAGTTACCAGGGATCAGAGGTGCTGGCAACACAATTACTGTGACAGTGCAAGGTCCCACGATGCCACCACAGCTCATCCTGCTGCTCAGTCCACCCTGGTGTTCCTCCCCTGCATGTGCCCTGCATGGGCCCTGCCCATGTGGGCGTGTTTACATTTAGAGCATAGCTGGCTTCTTAGCAAAGTAATGCCGAGTTTGAAAGAGTCCTGTCATGAGAGCTGAATCTCCAGAGTATTTTTTGTACAGAATGGTATGACCAAAGGACTCTGTTTTTTGCATTCATTTCTGTAAGCTCAAGCGGGTTTGGAGGGGAGGAAAGGAGGAATTTTTAGTACAGACACTTTAGTTTGGGACCTACCTTGTGAAGAACGCACCCTGTTTCACGTTGGCTCCCACTGCAATCTGTTTAAGGGAGGTACTGGCGGGCCTCCAGACCTGTGCTGCCCATGACCTGCTGCTGCTGCACCCCTGTGCCAAGCACAGCCAGGACCCCCCATGAGCCCCCCACCACTGAGGGTAAGCAGCACAGTGCATGTCCTTCCCTCTTGCCCTGAAATACCCGTTGTAACTCCTCCCATGCCATCAGGACTAGCTGGTGGTGCGGTACGAGGCTGTAGGTTATGTGACGTTCAGACCTGGTCTTCCAGCTCAGCAGTTGCATCCCAAGTGGCTGATGCCTAGAAATACCAATGGCAGAGGACTCAAAGGGTAAATTGAATTAAAAGCAGCTTCCCCAGCTCTCCAAAGTGGGATTGAAAGAGGAGAAATGCTGGTTAAGAAGAAATTGATGTTTATTCACTTACAGTTGTTGAATGCAATGAGAAATACATGAACAAGGATCTCTTTTCTTAACCAGTAATGCTTTATTTCATAACTTAGATACTCTAAAATATGATCATGCACACTCTGCCTGCATCCCCTTATATTTACTATGTACTGAGTAAATAAGTCTCCCTCTGCCCACGGCGCCTTGCAGAGGGGTAAGCAGAGCCCAGGGCAAACCTGCTGGAGGCTGAGCCATTGCATGCATCCAGGCTGGGATATGGCTCACGGGGAGTGCCTGCCCACCCACGGCCACCAAGGGTCAGATGCCACCACCAACACCCACCTGGGGACACGCTGCTCCAACTTGCAGTCATACAGCAAAAGCACCGGTAGTGCTGGGTTTAAATCTAAGGGTTACTGGTCTTCATTTTGCCCATAGGAACAGACTGCTACTCTTAAAAATACTATGTTTTTTTAAATAACCATTACGTAGGTTTCATATAGATTTAATGCTGATTACAATCTTGCACTAGCAGTATCTAATGCAGCAACAGTTTCCAAGTTAATAACATCTAATTCATATAACAAAATAAGCAATGATCATTATTTACTACAGGAATAAATGTGAATGTAATGTCTCAAGACCATTACATTTAGTAGTGTTGGTTTTTGAACTGAAATATAAGGCGATAACGACTATCCATAGGGATGCACCATAAGCAAATATTTGGATATGAATTTTTAGCCCAGCAGCATGCCTGTGCAGTTCCACATTCTTCTGGTAGCTGTTTCAGCTTCAGAAAAAAATAATTCATCAGCCACAGAGTTTTAGCATTTCATGAGAAATGATTTATTTTTATGTTCATCTCAATGAAAAAATCTCCAGTGCAGCCTTTGTCAGAATGCCCTAGGACTATCATGGCACTTTTTCGAAAATAAACCATAAATGGTGGATGGCACGTAATTTCATGGGAGAAAAAGGATGTAAACAGAGTTATGGCAAAAATTTTCTATTCCAGTCAAAAAATGCAATATTTAAGTGACTCAGAATGTTTCATTTAAAATATAAAGTAATGCCTCAGCGTTTATCTATTTCCACAGACAATGACCTAGTGCATTTCTCAGTCACTGCAAAGATGGAAACGTCTGTCCGCAGACTTGAATATTTACCATCGTGGCTGGAAGTCATGGTTTCGAGTTCAAGCCTCTGGTTGCTATTTGGAGACACACGTAGCTCCCAGAACATGCAATACTGGGAGCTAGTCCCTAGATGTCACCCAATACCACGGCTGCTCTAAATACAAATCCAGACGCTTTGCACCAGACGAGCATTTTCCACTCTGGAGACACGATGTGTTCCTACCTGGAATACAGGTTTCAGCTGGAAAATTACAGCTTTCAAACTTTTTTTTTTTTTTTTTTTGCATTTAAGCCTTCCATTTCAGTCGTGAAATAATTACATATAGAAAACTAGGAAAGTTAAGAGTATGACAAGCTGCTCAAGCACCAATGTTAGGGGTTTGCTCCGGAGCTCTGCGTGACCTACCAGGTGGTTTGCATCTCCTTCTGAAGGCGACTTAGGGCCTGATCCAGCAGCTTCTCAACTGAGAGAGAAAACTCTTGGTCCTTCAGTGCTTCTGAAAATCCCTCCCTTTCTTTTTCTTGTATGCAATTACTTTTCCACTGCAGCTTGCCCACACCTCATACCCTTCTTTTCCTTCTCAGAGGTGCCCAGTCCCATAAAAGCCCCCAAGGATTGAAAGCGGTGGGGAGCAGTGGTCGATGCTACCATCCATGGTCCTTCCCAGCAGCTGTGTTCAGTTTTAAATCTAGTCTCATTTTTTGTCTTAGTTTCCTGGGGTGGTGGCCATGGGAGATGCCCTGTTCTTACCACGTGGAACGAGTTTAATTGAGATCTACACAGTCTCTCCAATGCTGTGGCTGCCTGATGAGTATCACCATTATAATGTAGCATTATTTTCATCTCTTTACTGATTTCTGAAACAACACTTTGTATATAACACATTGCAGGAAACACCTTAGTAAGCAAGCTACTTTTGAAAACTAAGTAAGTCAGTGGTGTTATATGATAGTGCTTTCTGCCCTGTCCCAACGCGACTGGATTAAAGATGCTGGGACCACCCTCAGGCAGTGAAGCCAACCAGTACGGAGCAGCCCCTGCCTGTACTTTCTGCTCTCTCCAAAGCACTGCGAGTGCACGCAAGCTGCTGGTTGGTAGCATCCCCCAGCCTGTGATAACATCCCAGCGAGTCCTGAAAATAATTTAGAAGAGTTCTGCTTGGCCCAGGCCAAAATTATATCAGAGACTGTTCTGAAAAACCAGCAGCATGCACTGCTGTTCCTGAGACTGTGACTTGGCGCTGCTACTCCTATAGCTGTGGAAATGCTGTCTCCTGTGCTCTTCAGACCAGGAATACATAAAAGAGAGGGAGGAATGTCTGAATTATTTAAAATGTTGATTAAACTTTTAAAGTTTTTCATTGCTTGGAAGTGTAAGAGCTGTGCACAGCCAGGCATGTTCATTATTAGTTTCTTTGTCAACTGTGTTTTCAACACTTTTTTTATCCAGTGGCTAATCCTTGGTCTTCCCTAGTAATATTTCTTTTTGAAAAAGCTTGTATGGCCTCCTGTTTTAAATATATTATCTGTGGAACTATATCTGTGTATTTTCTGTTTATCTTCTGCAGACAAATCCCCTTCATACCAAAAATTTTAGTTAAGAGGCTGCCTTTGACAAACAGTAGGCTTATAGGGAAGATTTTCAAAGGTAGATGTGACAGATGATATTTTTAATCATCTGCCTTTACATTGTGGTACTACAAACTGTGCTATACACTGATATCATCTACATTTATTGACGCCTAGCATTTCCTTGGACTCCCAAAGCAGCCCAAAAAGGAGTGATCTTTATAGCATGAAATGTATTAGTCAAGTGGCTTTTTCCTTACAAAAATGAAAAATGCTTCCAAACACTAAAAAAACCTCCCAAGTGGAAAGGCGTTCCATTTAAAAGAGGAAGTGAGAAGAGACTACATTTAAAGTAAGAAAGAAAAGCAACAAAAAAGTCTCATGTGGTTTGTGCTTATAGAAGAGAGGCTGTAAACCAGAAACATGCTCCACCAGCAAATCCAGGTAGGTGTTGCTGTTGCTGCTACAGGCTCCCTCTCAGTCAAACAGCACTGTGTGCTCTGCCAGAAAAACACCCGAGTCGAAGGATTTATTCTCAAGGTCAGGACATCTGGCAACTTTCTGTAGAGCACGTTAAATCGTACCTGAACTTATACTGTCTTGACTACTCAAATGCTCCCTGTTCGGCGTACTGGGATGGCACAAGTTTAGCTCTCTTCTAACTTTTCTTCCTTATCCCTCACTGGTAATTCAGCTGTCTCTGGTTGTGCTTACTTGGCATTGCTGGAGCAAAGCTTTTAGTTGGTCTCTGACAAGTCTGGGTCTAGGTGGATAAAATTAGAGAAATTTAATATAGTTCTTCTATTATTTCTGTATCAAATAGAAATGAAACAATACAACAAATGGCTGGGAAGAAGCAGGCATGGGGTGAATCATAGGAAATCAAAGCTACTCACATACATAGGTGTGGATTTACTGTAAACATCAGCACTGCAAGAGTATACACAAAGCATGACTCTGCTCTACAGCTCTCATGCCATCATTCCCTTGGGGGACTGTAATTATTAATAGTAGTTATTTTTTGTACTGTAATAGTGCCTAAGAACCCAGACACAAAATTGGACTCAGCTGCTCTATGTGCTCTACAAACAGAGGATAAAAAGCCAGTTTGACCCAATAAGCTCTGAGGTCTTCAAGGTCTCGGCACGGCAGCTGCAGATGCTCTGCTGCGGTTAATATGACAGCTCACCTATTTGTCCCTGGGGCAACACTTGTGAGGCATCTAATGAGCAACAGGGCAAGTCTGAGGGTGTTTCTAGGGCAAGTCTGAGGGTGTTTCTAGGGAGTCTTGCTAAGGTGGGATGGAGGCATCGCAGGAGAAAGAAAGTTAGTGTTTGCTTCAAAAATACAAAAGCAGGTGACAGAGTCTGTCATTTTTGGCTGAGTGGGGAAGGCCATAGAAGAGCCAATATGTCACTAATGTATTAGAGATGATGATGTTGCAATAACTGATATATAGTAGGAACCCGAATGAAAATCTTATCTGGGTGGATGGACAGAAAAGATCTATCTTACAGATGCAGAAAGAGTAAAAAAAAGTCAGGGACAAGCTCAGTATAAACATATAGACCCAAAGTTGTGGAAGAAAATCAGTGTTATGGGCCTGAACAATGGGGAAGATGAGTTCCCAGTGACTAAGAGAGAAGGTGGAGGAAGGCACACACAGGAGAGCATGTGGGATGGTCTGTACTGATTCTGTCACGTACATATTCCCAGGAGATCAGAAAAGACCTGCATATTGAGTTTGGGTAGGCAAGAAAAGCTCCAGAGCAGAGAAGTGAAATTCTCAAGTCTCCAGCATACGTTTATATTTATAAAGGAGATTTACCTAAAATTATTTCTGTGTACACATTTGAAAAATAAGATTATGTGGAACACCTGAGATGTACTTGCCAGCTGGTGAACACTGCCAGCTCCTAGAGCATGGTTTGAAAAGATCACCAGGCATTTGCAGTTGTCACTCTGGCATGTTTACCTCCAGTTGTCTGACAACAACCAGTCATAGACACTTGAATACGGGTGGAGAATTTCTACTCCTCGCCAGAAATCCTCAGTCTTCTACTTACTAAAAATAATCGTATTTGTTTTGTAACACTGAACAAGTTCCAGCCTTGTTCTTTCATTCCATCTCCTTGTGCTGATCACCTGCACATAATTCAGGATGCAAAAAGTTCAAGAAATCTGTCCCAAAAGTTTTCCTGGTAGTACATGAAATAAATTGTATTTCATATTTTAAATATGCAATACAATGAAAAAATACTTGCAATGTAATTATGGCATATGAAATGCACATAATATAATGATAAAAAATGTATGCAGTTGATTATTGTATTGATATTTAATGAAAGCAAGCATAAAAGTAAGAAAAAGAAACCCACAAAATTAAGGGTTATTTTAATAGGGTGCTTACCTCACTTAGGTAGCTTTATGGTTTTGTAGTATCTACAGATAAGAATAATCACATGTAAACAGCTGCAAAGTCAGCACTGGACCTGCTTTTCATTGCCATAAACAGTAATATAAAATTATCTTAGCCTATATAATGTAGGTGGATACGATAAGATGATCGTAAATCAGTCCAAAGAAGGGAAAAATCATCTCTCTTGGCTATAGAGCAATCAACCTTGTTTTCTGACCTTTTGCTCATGGAAAGCCCCAGGTCATTTCTGCCTCTGACTTACGGAGTTCCCGTGGCATCTCACTTCCCATTAACCTAAGGAAAGCTGTGATGGCATAAGATGCTTGCAATGGCTCCTCATATAAGCCAAACTACTGCTCACCTTACCTTATTTTAGCACTAATATTGTTTCCTATATTACCTTATAGTAAACACTCAAGCATGCTCAGAGTAAGATGAAATGCTATGTCTACATCTTGTGCTGAGGTATGTGTGAAAAATCATCAGGGACGAGGAGATACTGTTAGACCTGAGTAATATTTCAGGGAGGATTTTTGACATTTCAACTGAATAAAGGCAAAAGCACAAGTCTGTGTCGTTGCACATTTTTGTCATTGCCTCCTTTCTGCCTCTCACCAACATTTTATGCCTGAAGGTGGACCAGAGAAAAGCAGTGAGAATGATGAAAAGTCTGGAAACCTCTGCCTTATGAAAAAAAAAATGGACTGCTTGGGATGAGACGAGAAGATACAAAAACCTGTTGCAAAGCAGGGAAGAATCTGTTCTCTATACTCACAGTGAGCTGAGCAAGAAGTAACGTGCTGAAGTTGCCGCAAGAAAAATTCAAGTTTACCATTAGGAATTTTTTTTTCTAATCATCACAGTAGTGAAGCACTGATTGTGTGGAGGTTTGTGGAGCCTGCATGGTTAGAGGTGGCTTGACAGAGATATCCATGAAGAGAGGGGGATGGACTAGATGACCTCCTCCAGTTCCTTTCAAGTCTAGGAATGATGATTCTATGATTTAATGAATCATGTCAAATAATTGAAAATTTAAGATGTTTCCACATTCCACTGCAAATCTCATAACGACTTGAGACACTACCTCTATATTTAAAGAGAAAACCCTACTTCAGTCCAAAGAAAATCCATCTTAACTACATTTTGCTTCTATCGATAGTGGCTGCTTTTCTTTTGACATCCATATTACTAAAGCCTTATTAAGGCGTCACTTTAAACCACTATTCAAAACCTAAAATTTTAAATATTTCCCTCATTAAAAAAAGAAAAAACACCACAACAAAAAAACTTCCCAAACCAGAAAAAAAAACCACGAAAACCCCATGCTTTATCCTTTACAACTATTACCCTTCCTCTCTTTCTATAGCCAAGCACTGTCAGCGCTGTAATTTCACTGCATGTGTGGCAGCGCGTTTAACACTGGAATCCAAGTCCTCAAATCAAAACTATCTATAGGCAAGATCAGCCATGACATTCTGAGGCTGCTGACGATCTGGGATCAAAGGCACAGCAATGTACTGCCTTTACACCCAATTGCTACAGAGACAAATCAGATTTGCCTTTCAGTCCCAAATTCACCATGCAAACTGCACCAGCATAATAAAAAGTTCATTAAGCAGCTTTATTTTTTCCATATAACAAACTTCAAAGGAAAAGAGAATTTGGAAGAAAAGATGTATTATATAATATAAGGAAAAAAATACAACTCCAAACGAAAGGATGCTATGGAGACCTGGGAAGTTCCTTTGCAGAAGTATTACATGCCTGCAGCTGAAAAACACCCCATAGCACTGAAAACCAGGCCAGCATTATTTAACCACGATGAACTATTTTCCACATATCATTTGTCAGCACTGATCTGTAATAACCTTACCAAAGACTAACTAAGTGCAGAGTTTGGCCTTAAATATTTCTGTCGCGGTAATTTCTTCTGCTTTTTATGGAGAGGCTATTTCTCCCTTCGCGATATTAATGTTGACAGGAATCAGCAAGTCCCTAATTCCTAATGAGACTGAAGAATGGCACAGATTAATTTGAAAGGAGACCATCTTGGAGCATTGCCAAGAATGATTGAATTTTTTCTTTTTTGCTTTGGGGAGATGCTAACGCCCCTCAGTTTCCCATTAGCACGTTGCACGGGGTGGAGCATCCTAAGAACTGCTCAGCCCCCATCAAACCCTCCAGAGGGAAACAGCTCAAGTCTTTATGACCTTATAGGCAGAACATTTACACTGATACATGCAATCCCCTTAACTCACCTAACGGAAGACTGATTGCAGCAAATAATTAGATGTCAGCAAATTTAAAAATGACAAAGGGCTCACAACCTGCAAGCCCTTTTTATTCCGTAATGTGTTTCAGCTATAGTGGCTATATCACATACTTTGTGCCCTAGAGATTTTATTTTGCTTTATTTTCCTTTTTTTCTCATATGCCAGATAGGCAAATCCCACTGAGTTATTCTTGATCAGTGACATGCAAAGTAAATCCCAGCTTACAAGCTTTTACTTTTTTGTTTTAGGGGATGTATTTTTTGCATTGTAAGCAAATGTGATGTCCACTGTAATTTCGTGTGTCTTTGTTCCATACCATTCCATGCATATTGAACAACACAAAGTCTGCCTTGCAGCCAATAAAAAGAAAGTAAAAAGCCAAACTAAGACAAAAAAACAAGGTTAGAAGAAAAACAAATACAGGCAATATTGAAGAAAAACAAACACAGGCAATATTTTCCCAAAGTGTCCTCTTAAAATGATACTAGCTAGTGAATTTAGAGCCATACAGTAACCTAAATCCTGTTTTTCTGGTCAGGGCTAACTTCTAGGAACAAAGTAGCTTCCGGTCAGCCTTTTTATATTTTTATCCATTCAAATGAGAGTTTCATTTACATTAGCACACTAGAATCTTATTGCCTATGTCTATAGAAAATTCAGAGAGTGCCCATCTAAGGTTCATAAACATTGGACTTACATCAAAAATGGCATTTAGACTTCTAATTTCCATCTGCTAATATATATGCTTGATACAAAACTCCAACTAAATTTGACATACGACAAGGGTGGAAAAACCTGTGGTCTTGGGGCCTGAATTCAATGCATAACTTCATTTTGCAAGGCATGTGAGTACATGCTTTTTTTCATGTTGTTATTGAATAAACAATTATGGTTAATGTTTGACCTAAAAATGTTTTCGAAAAGCCTAGTCAGAGAAGAGGTGGAAGCCTAGACCTGAGAGAGGAGTTAGAGTTGTATCTGGTTGCAGAACTTCTTGAGAAATTATTCATACTGCACTGGCCAGTGCAAGATCTTTCTACATTGAAACCATCATGCCTTGTTCGCATTTAAAGTTGGAACTTTGGAGGTCAGTTTTCTTTTGCACATATCAAATAGAAGGCATATGCTTCATATAATATAGCTTGGGTGTAGTAATTACATTTTACGTCATTTAGTGTTCCTGGTGAACCAAATCACCTCTGTCAGAATTGTATGGGCTTCCAAGAATTTTGATGAAGGATGAATTGTGTTCATTCAACTTATTTTAAACATTGCAAACAGTGGGTTATGCATTCTAGTACTATGGAGGGATTTCCGTTAATTCAGCCATGATCTGGTGATACTTAGATTAGATTACTTTTGGCCTAACTGCCGTTACGAAATCTGATGTTCAGTCAGTAGCTTTTCCCTAAACATTGTTCTGACATGTGCAATACATTTTCTGCCATGCAATTCATGCATCCAGTACAAGATAAGGAATCAGTTTTATAGAAGTTGGTTCCGGTCTGGTGGAAGTCTCTGCTACTCAGTCAGTCAGGTAAGATTGATTTTTGTTTAAAAAGTTATCCTTTTGGGCTTTTGCCAGCCCCAAAGTTTTTAAAGTCAAGCCATCCACCAAAAAAATAGCATGATCAATTTAACTGGACAGTCTGTTATCTTTCTGCTATTTTTAGAGTGCATTTTGGTCATACTTTCCAGCTTTTCTCTTAAGGCATAAGTCTTAAACATTTCTGGTTTTTAATGAATGTTGGGTTTTTTTTCATAATCATATGACTTCCATAGTTGAGGATTAAGAAAGCTATCAGGTATCAGGAAACCTAAGATAAAATTACAAGAGTTGTTACCACTTCAACTGCATGTACAAACAGGGAGATAAGCTCGCCATAGATGACTGACTTCCCAGTCTTTCTAAAACCATATTCCAACTTGACACCATATCTTTACCCTTCAACCTTATCTCCAAAGGAATTATTTAGTATGGCAAATCACCTCTAAGAACCATATTTATTATGAGGGGAATTTGTAGCCTATCCTTGTTTTCCTGAGACTGGCCAGAAGAAAGAGTAATTCAGAATTTTTCCTTTACTCTTACGTTATGCCACCCACAAACCACATAGTCTTACATTTTTATATGGGCTTCTGGGTTTAGGTTACCCAGCTATGAACATGCCTGTCTATATGTTTCGTTTTAGACTGTCCTGTTCTCCCTGCACTGAACCTTAAAAATACTTCACGCTTTCTGTTTTTACTTTTTGAAGTTCTTAAAAAAATATTTTGTGACTTTTACTGATGCTTTTCTGTATAGGCAGGAATTTACTTGAATCGAGTATCACATTTAACAGGTGACTACTAAAACTAAAATTAAGGAAGCAGAAAATATAGAAAAATGTACTGTCCCTTTCATGTGGATTGCTTCCATTGCCGTTGTTCTTATGTTAATTATTTCCTTTAGGGCAATGCCTGGATCCAACAGAAATTGTCCTGCTGCTTGGCTTTGATGAGATTTATGGAGAAGTGGTGCCCATCTCACTTTCAGAGGAAGGAAGGATGTGAAGAGAAGAGTTCCCTTTTCCCCGAGAGGACTGTGGCTACCAAGATCTCAGGGCTGCATTGTCCTGGTACCACTTAAAAGGAATTCAGATGCTGTCATCACGGTGGCCAGCTTCAAGTCATCTGCCAGCTTCAACAAAAGAGATTCATGGTTGCAAGATGATTAAACTATCTCATTGCTAAACCTGTGATGTCCCCAAAGTGGCAAAGGGAGAGTAACAGTTACCATCTTTGGCCAGAGCAAAAAATACATTGAGAAAAAACTGACTTCGAGATCATTGCCCCTTGCCCTAACCAGCACAGCTACCAGTACAAACTGTACTGCTCAGATGTAGAACTAACCAACTACAAGAAGTACTAACCAGCACTGGTATCCCTGGTACTACACTAAATCACTGAGAAAATCTGTTCTTGCTGTTAATAGAACTTTTCAAACTCTGGGTGGACTTAACACCTCAAGCTTTATCTACTTCAGACTGAGTTCACCGTTAACGTGAACAAGCCTTAGCCTTCCAGCTAATAGGCAAGGTGGGACCGCTTCCTTTCCTCCAAATGAGACAGTGACAGAGGGGCTAATTTCTTTCTGCACAAGGGAAGTAGTAGCCTCCCTAATATTTGGACATTTGTTAGGTTCAGAACAAATGAATGGTGAAGGTCATCTAGCAGGTGAGCCTAGTTCTACCACATTCTTCCTGAGATGGTATGACAAGAAATGTGTAAAGAATTCAAGATGAGAAGCGCTATGATTACGTTCTCCATTTCATTCTTCCCTAATAATGCCTAATATGCATTGTGCCTTTGCAATCACAGCTAAGCACTGGGCTGATGTCTCATTAGAACTAGCCACAACAGCTCCAAAACTTTATTTTCTGAGCAGTAGCAGCTCATTTAGAATCCATCACTATGCATGTATAGTTATTGATATTTTTCCCCATGTGAATCCCTTTGCATTTAATGACATTGCATTTCATCTGTCATTTTGCCATTTAATATTGTGAACTTCTTCAGTAGCATTCTGCATTCAGCTTTAATTTTGAACCCCCTGAAAAATTTTGTATCTACCACAGACCTTCATCTCACTAGCAACGCCTTTACTCCAGGCTAATTCTAAACGTGTTGAACAGTACAAAATCCACCACTGATCTTCAGAGGCCTCTCCTGATGATTGTGATGTAAGCATTTATTCTTATCTTAGTCCAAAACCTGATCTTCCCTCTAAGCCAGTAAGAACCTGTTAGGTCTAAGAGTCAATTGAGAGGAATATCATCCAAAGGTTTTGAAAGTTAAGGGGCATGTATTGCGTTTGCGTGACAAGGTTTTGGTAGTGGGGGGGCTACAGGGGTGGCTTCTGTGAGAAGTTGCCAGAAGCTTCCCCTGTGTCTGACAGAGCCAGTGTCAGCTGGCTCCAAGACTGACCCACTGGTGGTCAAGGCCAAGCCCATCATCCACAGTGGTAGCGCCTCCAGGATAACATCTAAGAAGGGGAAAAAACACACTGCGAAACAGCAACTGCAGCCAGAGAGAGGAGTGAGAATACATGAGAGCATCAACTCTGCAGACACCAAGGTCAGTGAAGGAGGGGGAGGAGGTGCTACAGGCGCCGGAGCAGAGATTCCGCCGCAGCCCCTGGTGAAGACCATGGTGAGGCAGGCTGTGCCCCTGCAGCCCATGGAGGTGCATGGTGGAGCAGATATCCACCTGCAGCCCATGGAGGACCCCACGTCAGAGCAGGTGGATGCCCAAAGGAGGCTGTGACCCTGTGAGAAGCCCGTGCTGGAGCAGGCTCCTGGCAGGACCTGTGGTCCCACGGAGAGAGGAGCCCATGCTGGAGCAGGTTTGCTAGCAGGACTTGTGACCCCATGGGGTATCCATGCTGGAGCAGTCTGTTCCTGAAGGACTGCACCCCATGGAAGGGACCCACGCTGGAGCAGTTCGTGAAGAACCAGCTCGTGGAAAGGTGTGTGAGCCGACACAGGCAGGACACAGGAACAGCCACAAGACCATGGATAAAATGCAAAGAGCAAATTTATTCCCGTTACCTCACAAACCGGGGGATCTCCGAAGCAGCACCCGGGGCAAAGGCACGCAAGCGGGGACGCAGACACCGCGGAGCTCGGTTCCTGCTAGACAGAGAGTGAGAGATTTCAGGCCTGCTGCTTTCGCCTGTATATAAAGGATTTCTCGCAGGCGGTAGTTTTCCACAGTGCTTTGATCTTCTTGCAGCAGGGCCGGAATCTCCGGCCTCAGCAATTAGGTGCCCCTGAGTCTTATCACAGGCCTCTGTTATCTAACTGCAGATGTTCTACTTGTCAGGCACACAAGACTAAACAACCGTTAGTAGTATGATGTATGTGTTTTTCGATACCCCAGGTGCAAGTCACTTGAGCATGTTTACAATCCTCCTCACCAATCTTCCGTTATATACCCACAAAAGGTCTTACACTGGAGAAGTTCATGGAGGACTGTATCCCATGGAAGGGACCCCACGCTGGAGCTGGGAAGAGTGTGCAGAGTCCTTCCCCTGAGGAGGAAGGAGCAGTAGAGACAACGTGTGATGAACTGACCGCAACCCCTATTCCCCATGCCCCTGCGCTGCTCAGCAGGGAGGAGGAGATAGAGAATTTGGGAGCAAAGTTAAGCGCAGGAAGAAGGGAGGGGTGGAGGGAAGGTGTTTTTAAGACACCTAAGGTTTTCTTTCTCATTATCCTACTCTGTTTTGATAGGTAATTAAATTAAATTAATTTTCCACAAGTTGAGTCTGTTTTGCCTGTGACAGTAATTGGTGAGTGATCTCCCTGTCCTTATCTCTACCCATGAGCCTTTCATTATATTTTATCTCCCCTGTCCAGCTGAGGAGGGGAGTGATAGAGCAGCTTTGGTGGGCACCTGGCATCTGTCAACCCACCACACGGAATCATAAGTATCAGCTCATCCCTTATGCCAAGGGCATTTAAGCTTTTGAAAACAGGACTTCTGTATGCCAGACACCAAAAAAGAGGATGGGGGCTAGAGGTAAGGAAGAGAAACATTTTGGTAGCTATACCTTTGCTTATTGTTTGTATTCCTCATTAGGGGTACCTTGTTTCAACATGACTTCTTTAACCCTTTTATCACACAACATCCTTTGCTCCCTCCCCTACTGCGCTATAAACGGAACGTCATCCCAAATCCCACGCTTCTAGCCCAAAAGTACCCAGCTACCCGATCCTCTTAAGCCCGGGTTCCCCAGGCCCATGCCCCACCACCTGCCCTAGATGTCCTGCCTGGCAGGGTTTCTCCTCTCTTTGCTCCCCAAAGTCTCTCCCACTGGAGAACTTCTCCTTCCCACTTAAAGGGAGGCTCCTTCACAGCAGGTAACTGCATGGAAGATAAAGATCGCTTTGTGCTGAAGATTAAAGCCTCACAACCCTTTGCCATCAGCAGCCCCTCCAGGCATAGCCAGCACCAGTTAGCTGGTGGTTCTCACCACTGACAGCCTCTGCTTCAGCACAGCTGGGCCTCAATGAGGTCTGAATTATTTTCAGTGCCTCCCCTAGTAGCTTGGAGAATATTTACTCTTCAGTGCTGTTCCGTTAGCAGTGGCTACAGTGCACAGGTCTTGAGACACCTAAGTGTTGTCTCCAAGGGAGATTCAATGAGAAGCTGGGGAAACTGATGAAGCCACCAGCCACTTTTTAATATACAACATATATTTTAATACAGTCTACTAGCATATAACAAGGCAACTATTCTGCTTCATAAATATGCAGTTTTAATGGTTATAAACACAAACCTCAATATAATTATTTCTTATAAAACCATTATTTTTCTTCTGGGACAAGAAAACCTTTTTTTAAGATACACTTTCAGATCATAGAATCACAGAAACATAGAATCATAGAGTGGTTTTAAAGATCATCTGGTTCCAACCCCCCTGCCATGGGCAGGGACACCTTTCCAGTAGACTTGGTTGCTCAAAGCCCCATCCAACATGGCCTTAAACACTGCCAGGGAGGGGGCATCCACAGCTTCTCTGGGCAACCTCTTCCAGTGTCTCACCACACTCACAGTAAAGAATTTCTTCCTCATATCTAATCTAAGTCTACCCTTTCTCAGTTTAAAACCATTACCCCTCATCCTCTCACTACATGCCCTTGTAAAAAGTCCCTCTCCAGCTTTCCTGTAGGCCCCCTTCAGGTACTGGAAGGCTGCTATGAAGTGTTATTAACAGTAATTGGCATAGTTCAGCTATTTGGAACTTTGCAAAATTAAAGGTTTAGTCTTCCCTTTTCTCACTGCAGACCGATACAGAGTTTCCAGCTAATCTTTCCCTGAACACTCTTTGACTGTACTTTTCTTAGATTTTTTAAGGCCAAAAAGGAACCATTATGATGCTCCTGCACACCATTGACCAGTTTTTACAGAGCTAATAGTTTTGGTCAGCCTAAGGCAATGTTTCTCACCTGGTGTGATGTGATGCAAAGTGGCCTTCAGAAGACAAGTAAGGGGCTGTATAAAGGATTTCAAATTGTGTTATCAATCTAATACTATTAATAAACCAAAGATAGTATCTGGATATGGACTTCACACTATTTTTCACAAAAATCTCACCCAGACTACATATAGATTTTATAGGTTTGTGATTAATCTCACTGATGACAGAATTTTTTAATTTCTATAATGGATATAAGAACATTAGGTCTCTTAAAAATGAATAGACAAACAACAAAAAACCCACAAACACTCTAAGCCTTAATCTGAAAAGTTTGAGAAATGCTCATGCAAAAGCATATGTTTTAACAAGACTTTCAAAGCTTAGACAGTCCCTGTGCAAGTTTTGACCATCAAAGTTAAGCTTTTAAGGTAAGAATTTCACTTTCATTAGAGAGTTTGAAAATAGAGAAGGACTAAAAGGTGATTTTAAGGATCTCTTAAGTGCAAAGTTACATTTAGATGATCTCAATTAGCTCAATAGCATACTGCACTGAGTAGGCATGAAGACACTCTAAACCATTTCTGCTAGTTCCCATTTTAGGTATTTATAGATGTCTCTGCTCAAAAGTTATCTTCTGCATTGCTGTAGGAGAGCCTCTTTTGCAACACTGCTTCTGAAATTCCTCCTGGTTTAATCTTGTCCCTTCTCAAATATCTTCAGAAAAATAGTGTTAAGAAAAAACAATTGCCCTCTGACTGAGAAATTGAGTGTCATCAAGTCTGAACCCATACCATATTTTTGCAACTACATTTTTAAAAATAAAGCTAATATGCTCATAACGCTACTACTGATAGAACTTTCACTATTCCAGTGGTAGAAAAGGCTGTTATGGGTTAATACATATAAAATATTCTTCAGATAAATAAAAGATTAACTTCTCTATGTGGGACTCTGTAGAATACAGATAAATGAAGTAATCGGAATGAACTGAACCTGAAGCGCATTTTTATTCCTCCAACTTGCCTGATATAGGGTAAATAGTAAAGATCAAAAGAAGGGGGAATCAATAGGATTAGTTTCAAGAACACTGCAGTGTGTTTCTGATAATCCTCTCAAAGAAGTTGTTACTTTTTCAACCCTTTTCAACTAAACTTTGCCTCCCATTTGGTGCCATTAGCTGTGCTGATCCAATGCTGCTTCCTTACTTGCAGGAGTACTCTAAACAGCCCTTTTAAATGATGCCCCAACGTATTGTCTGAACAATTTCCCATTGAAGGCAGTGAGTAACCACTGAGTGTTGAGGTAATATAATTTCAATAAATCAGTTCCATCTGAAACGTCAGATAATGGTCCAACTATATAATGGAAATGGAATCCAGCCATATCCCTTTGCAAAATGCCAGTTTAATGTGAAATAAAAGCTATTAATCCTTTCCCCTCCCTAAATCACATCAGTTGAAACAAAGCAGAATTTGTCAATGCTGAAATTGGGGTGAAGGTGTAGATTCAGGGAAGGAGGTAGGTAACAGCAAGTTGGGTGGTGTGATGCCTTACCCCTGATGGGAACATGGATTGCCTCCATCCCAGATGTAGAGTATGGGTACTGTTCAGCAGACTGAAAGGTATTGGCCCCCATGTTTAGATATTGGTTTAATGGCTTAAACCATGACCAGTGAATAAAAGCTTGAGTCTCTCCCCTGCCCTTTTCAGTAGGAGTGGAGGTCAAATAAGCAGGGTCAAATCCACCTCTCTGACCTCCAATGAGAGTTCCCTAAGTATCTGGTTATGGTGTAGAAAACAGGGTTGAAGATGCTTTCTCCTCTTCCTGGTGAAAACTGTTATCACTTTCCAGTGAAGAACACAAATTGCACATAGCAGAGGAGAGAGCTAGCAGAAGACTCTCTAACCTAGGGCTGTGGCTAGGACACATCTTGGGAGGTGATGGGTGCTGATGTGAGCCATCTCAGGTGTTGGAGAACATTAACTGTCCCCTCTCCAAGGAAAGCATCTGGGAACTGAAAGTGAGGTTGTGGCAGAAAAGTCTGGGAGCCACTTAATGATACTAAGAGGACACATCCCCTTTCCCCTTCATCCAAGTATTTGCCTTGTTCTGTCAGTGTGGGGCCTCCCAAAGAAATTATATAGGAGAATATCTGCACTGGGGGATGGTCCAAAGATAGGCATGGAGCTGCTGAGATGGGACAGTACAGGGCACTTGCAGAACTGGAGAAGAGTAATGAGTCCTCTGGGTGCTGCATGGTCATCTTAGGTGTCTTCAGGAGTAGGGGCTTTCGAGTAGAGGGGAAGGATGGGAGAGGAAAAGAGATTTGTAGTTCACAGCTTGTAATTTACGTATCTGAAAGCTGCCTAAGTGCTGGTTTGGCTCCCAACGCAAGCTATGCTGTGAATAGCAATCACGTCTGAAAGCTTAACACAGTACAGTAAGAGTTGAGATGACAAGAAATGAGCTCTGTGGAGGCTGAAAGCCAGAGCAACATTTCAAGGCAGGAGACAGTGTCAGAGGTGCAGAGAATGAAGGCTTTGATGGTACTCAGATGAGCAGGCATGAAGTATAAGCAAGAGGCTCCAGTGTTCAAGCTGAGAATTCATTTTGGCGGTAAGGATAAATGGGAAGAAACACATTTTTCAAGCTGAGATTGGAAAAATAGGAACACTATTTGGCAAAATCTTTGCTCTGGTAAGGAAAAGGAGAGAGAAATGGCTTGTAACAGTGGTAACATTATTGTTGTTATACAGTATAATCTGTCCGCTCTTAATACAGATGTTTGGAAAGAACACAGAGAGCAAATCCAGGAGTTTCCTAAGAGCCATTAAAAACCTACTCAGGTAAAAAATGGAAAAATTAAATTGATTAGATTAAAAGAGTAAGATGATGCCTAACATTAAAATTAATATCCATTCAGGCATCTTCCTGGGTGTACAAAACAGGGAAAGGTTCAGTCTTGCAAGCTGATCTTGCCTTGAAAACAACATGATGATCCAGAAAATATCCTGGCTAATGAGGCAAAGTGGTCAAGGGGCCAGCGAGGGGCTCTGTGATTAGGATAAACTCAGGCACTAACCTTCTGCCCTCGACACATTTTTAAGCACAGAAACGCTGTTTTGACAACTCACTGCATGGTTACGGACCTTTGTACGATCTCACGCCCCACTGATTGAGCTGGGATCCACACACTCACCAGTGCAGCACTGGCTGTAGGAGCCTAAGGGGTTCACTCAGTGCCATCAGTAGTGAGTCGAAGTCCCTCTGGTTGATCATTTCATGGGGCACATGTAAATGGGCACAGGAAAGATTAAATTAATCTCTCAATAACCATTCCTTTAAATGGAGTCATGCTAAATACACATACTTGGGTTAGCTTAGAAAAGTAAAACAGGCATTTCAATATGCACCAAATGAAATTGCTCCCCCTGAAATAGCTCCTTGGGGAAGGCCTCAGAAGGACAGGGGAGATTTCTGCTGCAGGAGACACTGGTTGGTGGAAGGTTCCTACAGAGCTTGCAAAATCCCACTCAGCTGCTTTTTCTTCAACAAACGGTGGTGCAGAGGCTAATGCTGTGTCAGATCCTCCAGCCTGAGTCAAACAGGTGCATGACTGGAGTCACAGTCTTGAAATCAGGATAAAAACGGCAGTAGAGTGAGATGAATGAAAGCAGAATTTGACTCTACATCAGGGCTTTATGCGTTTTGCTCTCTAACACTTGGGTATTCTTAGCAAACTAATTGTCGTTAGCTGAGAAAGCAGGAAGTTCAGAAAATGAGAAGCATTAATCACAATAAATTGATTTTAATGCATCTAAAAATAAAAGGCTTAGTATTTCTCTCAGATGTAGCTGCAGAGAAACTGATCCATTGCTCTCAATATAAAATTGAAAATTCTGAAATAATTCTTGCGGGGAAATGGAGCTAAGGAGCTCAGGCAGGGTCACCACAGCGCTCTCTACTTCAGTATGCCAGGGTAACTGTATTCCTGTAGCACTGAAGTTCTGCAGTAAGCTGTGCTACATGTTTTGCTGCCATATTTGGTTGAAGTTTCTACTAGCTATATGTTCCTCCAACTCAGAGGCTAATTCAAGCTGCCCTCAGTTTATTCCACTTTTCTTTTCCGACAAAGGAGAGGTGTTAAGTCCATTGTATCCCTAGCTGTCAAGTGTCATGACATTCAATTGCTTGCTAATTTTGTCCAAAAGACTCTTAGAAGCCTTTTCAGCTTCAGCAACCAATGAAACAATGAAAGGTCTTATTAATGTCAGCGTTGTTTGTCTCGCACTTAAATCTTCCGTACCAGCACATTAATTCTCATTAGTCATCCAGAACAGTCAAGAATTATCTTGTGCAAAAAATATATGAAAATGCTCAAGATGCCAGATTAATCACTCAAAAATGAATATATTCCAGATTTAAGACTGAGTGACTTTATGCAATGTGACAGTCTTTAGGTATATGATTATTTCCTTTTTCCCTCCCCTCAGGGGAAAAATCCTACATTTGGGATACAACATGTAAAATAGATTTATAGAAACATTTAGGTTCGAATGGATCTCTGGAAATCATCTGGTCCCATCCCCTGCTCAAGGTAAGGCTAACTTCAAAGGTAAACCGGTTGCTCGGGACCTTGTCCAGTTGAGCTTTGAAAGGCTCTGGAAATCAGTAGACCCCTTTTCTTCTCCCAGCATCTTCAGTACTGAAGGAGATCTCTGAACCACTGAAGTCAAATTTGACAGAAGTTGTAAAACTGGAGATATTCCAAAAGAATGGAGGGCTGCCACTACAGGCCAAACCACGGAATCAGTTACTTAGTATCAACATAGAATTAAACTGAAAATATAATTCATCAGACAGCATGGCTTCACAGAGGCAAATCCAACCAAATCCAATCAAAGCATCTTATCTTTTTCAGTACAGCAGGCTGCTAAAGAGAAGACAACTAATTTTTACAATATAATTTTACTACTACAGCGTAGTATTTTAAGACAATAATTTTTACAATTTTATTACTACAGCATAGTAGTTTAACCAAAATGCTCGCATTATGTGGAATTAACAGAACACACATCACAAACAAAAAGTACGCTCAGTGACAGAGCTCGGAAAATAAATTGTTGTTGGAGAGATATCCATTAGCCAGACAGTTATTAACGGGGTATCAGTTCTCGATCTAAAGCTGTTTATATGACTGAGATGATATAAAATCATTGCTGGTTTGTTTGCAAATGACCAAAAAAATGGCAAGGTAGTAAATAATAAGAATAAATTTCTGTTACATAGGAGTTAAAACTGTAGAGTCAAATATTTCTAGTTCCACAAAATGCATTTCAAGTCAATTATATGCAAGGTAATACCAAGAATATCTACAGTTTGGGAGACTGTTTTAGAAAGCATTGTTTCAGAGAATGATTGAAAGTCATCTCAGATAACTGATCAAGCAGAGAAGCAATCTTGCCTCACACACAATAAAGCTATCCCTAGAATGCTTCTTCCTCGTTTGCTTTCTGTATGGAAATAATGGAGGGAGTTAAAATGAAACCTTCAAAATGATTCAGGGGCTAAAAAAAATGATGTGAAAGAAAACATAATACCTTTATCAGGAAAAAAAGCTGCAATGTGACTTAGTAGGCAGGGGCATAGGAATAAAATATCATATTTTATTTGATTATCAGTGCCTGAGTTCCAGCAGGAATTTCTGACAGATCGGACTGGAGGGATCCAGGACATTATTTCTTTTTTACCTCTGCAGCTCAGTTCAGGGATCCATGAGCTGCTCAGGTGCTCTCAACGTCTGAACATCGTGACCAGCTCCCTGACAGTGCAGGGGCTGCAGACATCCATGGGGGGCTACCTTCCTTTTTCTTATTTCCTATTTCTCAGAGACTATGGGAACGGAAATACACTTGCTTAGGTAGTCATAGAGCTCAATATAAATATTTGTGTACAATTCAATGGCTCATCATCAATAAAAGCTTACGCTGGATAATACAGTAGTCTATTCCGGCCTTAAACTGCATGAAAACAGAGGCTAAAAGATGACGTCACCTTACGCATAGTATTTCCCTGTCCCTGCAGGAAGGTGGGACATTTCCTCAGTGTCAGAGTTTTGGGGCCAATACAATTTGTGGCCCTGCACAGAGTATTCCCATTGCGCGCACCAATGCAAGTACCTCTCTGACTACGTTAGTATTTGGTACCCTCTACCATCACAGAGCTGTAGCTCATTCCTCCACATCCCACTGCCAAATGGGATCAACATCTGATGTTTCAGAAACAGTTTTTTAAAAAAAAACAAACACAACAAAGCGCAATGCAGCCGGCCACTGAAAATGCTCTGTGCTTGCCAAACACCAAAGTGTGTCCTCTGTCCCTTCTGCCTCCAGCTTTTCCATAAGAGACAGCCAGAGTGCTGCCACCTCAGGTTTCCCTCTGAAATCACTGTCCTCCTTACAACCTTTCCCTCTCTCCCTCTCCCCCAAATCACTTCTGTCCTCCATCATTCCTGCATTTTGGGAGATTCTGGTGTTAACGCAGGGCTTTCTTTCACCCACTGACATCTCCACGGAAGCGCAAAACCCCGGTACAGCGGCTAAGAGAAGAGAGGTGAGGTCTGAAAGGGAGACTTGATCATCATCCAGCCCAAACAGCCTGATCTGATTTCCCATAAGGGTCCATCCTGTTCACCCTCATAGGATGGGAAGGAAACGTTCAGTTTTAATTTTTCTTTTCCTTCAAGAGTCAGATTTCAAATGTTTATTAACTCAAAGCCAGGTGCAAATCAAACATTTGAGCCTAGGAGTTGAAGCAAAATGGAATTTGCAAATACAACAACAGAAAAAGCAATCCCAAAGTCTTCAAAACAGCTCTGAGCCTACCCTGAGGCTCTGCTTGTCCCCGAGTCCTGGTACACACTGGAGTTATATTCGTCCCTTGTGTCCTGTCTGTGACAGCCTCATAAAACCAACCAGGGATTTATGCTGGATTAAAAACAAGATCCCTTCTCTGCCTTACTGAACATTGAAATTGGGCAATACCTGTAAGTCTATGGACGTTAAACAAATGCAAGAGTTATATGAGAGGTTGTAATTCATCAAGATTGTATTTTCCAAGAAAAAGATTAGATGCCTTACGATTTCTTTTCTGAACTGATTGAGAGATAATTTTCATGGCCCAAAGAGAACAAAATAAAAAGAAAAATCCCTCCTTTTTCCTAGCAAATACTTTTGCTTGAGCATTATCCATTACCAAGGTGAAAGAAACTCTGAAAGGAGCAGAGTGGAAACTTTCAGAGTACAGTCTTGGTGAACTAAAGCCAATGCTGACATTTAATTTTGTAGCATTTTTCAAACCATTCCAATTAAGAACCAAATCCTGTGCCTTCAAGCGTGTGCTAATTGTGGATGTCCAAATAGAAACAGCGGGGTTTGCTATTTTTAAGTCTTACTGTGTCCTCACAAAACAAAATAAATAAAATAACTGACAACTTGAATACTGTCAGCTAGACACTGCAAAAACAGAGATGGCAACAATTAGTGAGATGGTGAAGATTAGTGAATTCCATAAAATTTGTGACCTAAAGACCAGATTTTAGAATGTGCATCAACTCCTATAGACAGAAAAACCTGTGTATTTTTGCCCATATCTCTGGTAACATGAAACTTCAGGGTCCTGCTCCAAGTTCCTTCCATTTTAAACCCCAAATCATAGGACAGTGATACATAAAGGTAAAAGTTACTGAGGGTGAAGTTCTGATACCAGTGAAGTCTGGATCACTTTAGAAATCTTGATAAAAGTAGATCAAAATTCAATATAAAAATTCAAATTTTTTTACCGTTCTGATTGTTACATATTGTTATTTTGGAACACATGAAATGCCATCAGCTATTTCCCTTAGTTTTGACAAGATGCTTCTTCAGCGTCTAAGAAAAGTAAATTGTAGTCTGGGCTGAGTTCTAGTAACCACAGTTTCATGATTTTTCTGTTAAAATCCACCCTCTTTTCCTTTGGCTTCACCCTGCTCCCTGTTGCTACAAAAGGAATATCAGGTCCTCTGAAAATGTGTTTAAATGGGATTTGGATAATTCACCTCCAAAAGTTTGGCTGTGTTATGCTGATGATTATTTCATACTTTGACCCCTTGATCCAGAGCAATTATTCATATTTAGGGAAACATTTCAAGCCAAGGAGATGTTCACCTTTCCTATGTAGAAAAAGAAAGATCTTTGCTTTCTATTACCATTACTACTGGCTAATATTTTGCTAGTGAGAGTAGTCTGAGAAAACACAGGTATATTTTTTTAAACTTCAATTTTATACAAAACAAGTTTAATGTCCTATCCACAAATCATTTTTGATTTATTCTAAGCATCCGTAGAATGAGATTAATGTCTTCCACCTCAGTACCACAAGTTTAAATAAACCATAAATCACTCTTTGTTGGGGTTTGGATACACAATAGGTCAAACTGTCTTAATGTTTGTGTCAGTCTGTCATAAAAGCACTTACAAAAATCTGGAACCTTTATACCCACCCCCCCACTCGAAAATCTATATTTACTCAATAACCTTCTGTTCTTCTATTTGTTGCTCGTGCTCATGAGACAAAACATACACAACATCTATTTTAAGCTTTGCCTTTGACAGAGCACAATTTAAATCTGAAATGATTAAATCAAGTCATGATGTCCATAGAAACACTTAAATGCAACAGTGAATGTAAGGGAACTGAACAGTGAAAGAATAATTTGAACTTTTATAGTATTTGGCAGTGTAAAGTCATTTTGACGGTTTTGTCCATTGAAATACAAATACACTCTTTCCAGAGTTTTGCTGCTTTATAACTTTTAGGAGATTTACTGGGTTAGGTAGCTGTGCAATAAAAATAAATACCTGAGGTTAGTACTATTTATTTTGTTGTAAAACTGCTCTAACTGTATACAACATTATCTCCAAAATAGTCCTGATTAACTGTTAGAGTTTGTGAGTTGATTTTTTTTTTACAAAGAATATTTTATTTCACATATTGTTAGTGTAATTAATATAAAGATTTACTGCTTTGCTCCAGGGCTACAGCATGTACCCCTAAACCACAAAAACTCTTTTTGACCTCAACCACATTTCTGTTAGATGAAGAATTGTGAACTTGACCCTCAAGGCAGGTTTTTAGAATCAGGTGGTTGCCAGACAGCACAACAACTTCTGGCAATGTCTCTCTTTGGATAAAAAAAACAGTCATAATTGTTATGGTTAAAAAAAGATCTGGATTTGATTTTATAAACAGTGTATCACAGACTAGCTCCCAACACACTTCAGGAATTCAGGAGAGGGAATCTCTGCCAGCCTAGCACGCAGGCAGACAGAAAGTACAAACTAGGTTGTTGGTAGGTAATAAATTTCCTCTTATTTTTTTCTAGAAGAAAGTTGTGGTTGAATATACCATAGATGCAGATGTCCCAAGCAACTGGAAAATAAGTCTTGAGGTATCTATACCTCAGGAGACAGTGGTTTTTTGGGGGGTTTTTCTCGTTTTGATGGGTATCAGTGACAAGTAATGTGGCTAAGAGGAGTAGTTATCCCTCTTGCCACTGAAACATGAATAATGGGTCAGACTTTATTAATAAAGCTTCTCAATCACTGCATAAAGAGAAGGGCAAAATAAAGCAATGAAGATATTTGCTGATTGAATAAAGTTCCACTGGAAGAATTTAGAAACATACATTTTGGCTGGCATGTGCTCCACAGCCTGCACAGAGCTGGTGGCTCCTGGGCCAAGGATCCAGTCTTCACTTGTCTCCTGCCGAATGTGGCGTTACTCTGTACCTAAGACCATGGTCTGATACATGCCTGATACAAGTGCGCACATCTCTCATGTGAGCGGACCATCTGCTGTAGAGCACATGCCTTGGATGAATCAGTTGTGTGCAGTTCAACTCAATAATACCCTAATGTCTCACAGAATCACAGAACGTTTGAGGCTGGAAGGGACCTCTGGAGGTCATCTGGTCCAATGCTTCTGCCACCTAGAGCTGGTTGCCCAGGATGATGTCCAGATGGCTTTTGAATATCTCCAAGGATGGAGACTCCACCACCTCCCGGGGCAACCTGTACCAGTGCTCAGTCACCCTCACAGTAACAAAAAGCATCTCCTGATGTTCATAACCTGCTGTGTTTCAGTTTGCTCACTTTGCCTCTTGCCCTGTCACTAGGCATCACTGATAAGAGCCTGGCTCCATCTTCTTTTCACCCTTCCTTCAGGTATTTAGAGCAATGGATGAGATTCCCCTAAACCTTCTCTCCTCCTGGCTGAACAGTCCCAGCTCTCTCAGCCTTTCCTCACAGGAGAGATGCTCCAGTCCCTTAATCATCCTTGTGGCCCTTAATTGGACTCTCCGGTATGCCCATGTCTCTCTTGTACTGGGGAGCCCAGAACTGGCCACAGTACTCCGGGTGTGACCCTCCCAGTGCTCAGTAGGAAGGATCGCCTCCCTCAGCCTGTTGTCAACACTTTGTCTAGTGCAGCCCAGGATACCATTAGCCTTTTTTGCAGCAAGGGCATGTTGCTGGCTCACGTCCACCTTAGTGTCCACTAGGACCCGCAGATCCTTTTCTGCCAAGCTGCTTTCCAGCTGGGTGGATCCCAGCACATACTGATGCCTGGGTTTGTTTTTCCCGAAGTGCAGGACTTTGCATTTCTCCTGGTTGAACTTCATGAGGTTCCTGTCAGCCCATTTCTCCAGCCTGTCAAGGTCCCTCTGGATGGCACCATGTCCCTCTAGCACATCAGCCACTCCCCCCATTTTTGGGTCATTTGCAAACTTGCTGAGGGTACACTCTGCCCCATCATCCAGACCATTAATGAAGATCCAGTATTGATCCCTGGGGTACACCACAAGTCACTGGCCTGCAAATAGACTATACTAGTTTCAGTGGTGTCATTCCTCCCTGTTAGACAAGTGCGTGCCATATCGCATTGCACTACATCACGTTGCAGCAGCCCCCTTCCTGCAGGTCCAAAACCCGGATGGCCCCTGGGAATTCATCAAGACCCTTCTTCCCCCTTGGTTTTAAACTGAGAAAAAGTTATTTTCTCCAGAAGCAGTGTTCTTCAGCCACGTTTTCTGTAACACCTCTTGTGAGTTGATAGCATCGGGAGCACACATCGCACATGGGGAATCAAACTCACCCTGAGCAGGGCACAACAGGAGCAGAGGGAAATGGGTGAGGCAGAGAAGAGCCTCAACGCTAAACACCTTCAGGCACCCTGCTTCTTTGCAGAGGGGTCAGAGAGCAGCTAGTCTGCCCTCCTGGGAGGGGAGCAGGGGGAAGCCTAAAAATAATTCAGAAAAGAGCCTGAAACAAAGGAAAAGCTGTTGTTCATTCTGTACGAAATGGAAACAACTTCAGATTTTTTTTTTAAATCAAAATGTCATTCCTTTATCAATTGTCTATTTGAGGTAGTACCCCTCTCCTCTACCATTCTGGGGCTTCTCACACCATCATGCATTGAGATCTTACTTTCTGTCAATATCAACATCACAATCCAGTCTTATAGACAATTTTCCAGCAAACTGAAATAACTAGAATTTGATACTAATGTATTTCTAATTTAAGAACAACCAAATAACTATTTATCATGAATACTCTTCATATTCAATAAAAAAGTGGTAGAATACATTTTTTTTTACTTCTTTGTCAAAATAGAATACTTTATAAGACATTTTTCTACATTAAAACTGGTACCACAGTCCGTTTTAAAGTTGTAGTTCTGCTTCTCTCTGAAGTGATGACAGGCCATCATGCACACATATAGCTTAGCCAGGGGACAGTCTATATCTTCAACATGAAGACTTCTCTAACATAGAATTAAAAAATAAATTAATAGATTACATAGATAGCACAGGTATACAAAAGAACTATGGATTAGGCTTGTTGAATAAATGAAATTAATTTGTTTGCTTGTATCTGTCACTTATTCATATGTAGGATAAAATAAAAAGCAGTAAAATCATTTACTCTGATATGTCATTTCATTACGTTACATTATAAAATGTCCTGTGCTAGTTTTTGTATAATGACTAATGTTGCGTAATGCCTTAATTACTTTTCAGAGAACATGGTATATTTCAATTCAATAAAAACAACCATTTTGGTCCCATGCAAGGTCACAAAAGATCTAAAAAATTGATTTCAGGATAACTCAGACAGATTTTATTGAACCTGGCCCTCAGTTATATATCTATCATTGTTAAGGCAATAGCGGGGTCATGGTGTTTCCTGTGTATGATCCAAGGGCAAAATGAGCTCTTAGCAGCAATGGATTCTTCTCAGGGGTACAGCTAGTATATATCTGCTTCTGGGGGCACTCCAAATGTGCCAGATACTTCCTAAAAAAGAAAGGCATAACTTATAGAATCATAGAATCATAGAATGGTTTGGGTTGGAAGGGACCTTAAAGATCTAGTTCCAACCCCCCTGCCACAGGCAGGGACACCTTCCACTAGACCAGGTTGCTCAAAGCCTCATCCAACCGGGCCTTGAACACTGCCAGGGAGGGGGCAGCCACAACTTCTGTTGCTGGACAGCTTCTTGCTGAAGTTCACTGAAACAGGGAAGGGCTAAGGGGAGGAGAGGGAAGAAGGGGCAGACTAGCTGAGCAACAGAGTCAAGAAAACCTTGTGTCTTGGGTTGATCCAGATGGCTTCCAGGAAGGAAAAGCATGCTCACATGTCTAAGGTAAGAAACACCACAGTAAGAAATGACCCCAGAAGGGCACAGAGATGCTTATGTGAGAGCCAAGGGCACATATTAACTTGCAGATGATTTGTCAGCAGGCAGAAAATCCAGGAAACCTGTTGAAATCTCTAGCAGAATCTCTGTCCTTGGAAATATTCAACACTTGACTGGATGTGACCCTGAGTGACATGATCTAATGTCGAAGCTGGATCTGACTTTGAGTCCTGCAAGAGTTGGACCAGATGACCTGAAGTGATCCCTTTGCATCTTAAATTATTATCTGAAACTGTAAAAAGGGTAAGACATGTTTAGCACCTGGGTTAGTAATATTGCCTCATCAACAGAATTTCTATAGGTCAAGAGAAACGTGGATGTTTATTCAGAGTTTATCAACATTTTGAGAGAAAAACTGCCTCACCTATGATGGCCTGAAATTCCCATTTCAGATATTCCCTCAGAAGGAAAGAGGTTTAGAAACCTGCATACCTTGAAACCTACCTCAGGAAAAGTCAGAAGGGCAAAGCTGCTCTCAATCCTTGCATTTTCTGGCTTTGATTTTTTAAGCTAGACTCTTGAAAGTCAAAGTTAAGCTTTAAGCTAATGCCCTGAATTCCACCAAAAAGCTTATTGGAGGGTCCAGTCAGGCTCAGCACACTGGTCTCTATGTGCTGCTGGGGCGCAGCTCCACTTTACAAGCAGCCAACAGCCTTTTGCGGCAGCACGAGCTTGCAGATGGTTACAAGGTGCAGGCATCATGCTGAGCACATAGCAGCAACCTAAGCTTAGATGTGATAGAAGACAGATAACCGTGAAGGATCACAGTGGCAGGGAGAGGGGAATGATCTCACCAGGGGTTGATGGAAAAAACTTGCATCTGCTGGATCCCGAGCTGACTGCGCTGAGGGATGGGCAGGGTCTGTGTTTCGAGGGGTGAAGCTGTTGCACTCAGGACCTGGCTGCCAATACAATTTCCTCCTGCTGCCTCTGCTCAGCCTGCCCCTACTACCACTGCTACAGCTAGACAGGAGCCTAGGGGCAGGGTTACCAGTCATGCACTCTGGCTTTCAGTGAGTGAATTGACACACCAGCAGTGGTGTGGAGGGTGATTCTAAAGCAGAGGAAACTGAAGCAAATTACTGATAATACTGATTAAAAAAGGGGAAATTAATGGCTGAACCTGGCCTGTTTCCAGGCAAGTCCTAGAGTTACTTGGAAGCACAGACAGACATAATAAAATAATAAAAATTTAAAAAAAAGAAAGAGGAATTATAGGAAAAATACAAACCTTCTTTTATTTCCAGTCCAATCAACAAATATATCCATTTTGCACAAGCTGTTGGACTTCAGGCTAAGTGATACATCTCGAAAATCTGCGTGTTACTGATCCTGTAAGATACAGACTGTCTGAGTTCATCTTTGAATGAGTGCCCAACCCCATGCATGACTTCGAGGTATAACGGAAAAAAAAGATGAGTCAATTTTTTTCAAACCAGTTTCCTCACTGGGAAAATATTCTTCTAGGTCACTCAGTCAGTGAGTACTTATTTACTCAGCAAGTACTGTGACAGTAAGATTTACAACCACGTCATTAATAACAGTGATTGACAAAGAACTTCCTCAAAACTCTTTCATCTCCAGACAAACATGATATATGCGTAAAAGAGTGCAGTTATGAATTTACAGCCAAACACGTGTGTTTGGAGCAGGGGCAGGTAGAGGAAGGGGGAGGAGCTCATGAAAACAACACCTGATCTTTTTTCCACCCCCTATAATCAGTACGTGGGGCTGACTCATTTATTTTGAATAGTCACTTACTTGTTTCATTGGTTGCTGAGGGCTCTTTTGACCTCGTAGAGGATGAACCGGAAAGGGACTCCTCTTTTGGAAAATTTGTGCAATTCTTTATGCTCGAATCTGCTGATGATAAATTCATTATTTTGTCTGTGCTGAATGAATTAGGTGATAGTTCTCACTGGATTTGGTTAAGGACCATGTTAATAACTTTCCCTGTTGTCTGAACGCACCCACTCCACATCCACCCTGAAGGAATTGTGAGGGGAAAAGGGACACCTTGGTGGAGATAAATGCAGTTGCCTCGGTGTGCCTTTTTATTGAAGCTATTTTGTATTTTACGACTCTCTTCTCTTTGTGCCTTGTAATGTCTGTAAGATTTTATATTTATTGGTACCAATTACACTTGGTCTTCTTTTTTTTAATAAAACAAATTTCCATTGTGAAATGACCTTGTGTCCAAGGAGAAAGTTTTGTGAGTCCCAGTTAACATGGAGGATTTTTCTAAGGAAAAGAAGACTTTAAAAGCCCGTTTCTTCTTTCTTTTAAAATATTGGATTTATTTTTTTTATTTTGTCATTTAGATTTGGTTTTTAATTTTATATCATATTTACATGTCTCTTACACTATACTTCACATTACGTAATTCTGACACCACCAAAATATCAACTGACAGAGTATTGACAAATGGCTGAGATTTTTTATTCCAGAACACAACTTACTTAAATTTTGAAAAAAACCTGGAATGCAACTTACATTTTCTGGCCATCTTTGATACTAGAATTTTTTGCTATTGTCTGCAGCTGTTGAATCTACTAGTTACATTTACTCTGCAGGTTTATGCTGAATCTTGGGGTATTTCCTTACTAGCCCAGTTCCAGCAGATGAATACAGAAAAAAACATTTCCTCTAAGTCAGTGCATAAAAGGAGCCAATTAGACCTCCATGGGGAGACTTTGTGTGCCTTTCTTTGGTGCCTAGCCTGAAGAAATGCAAGATTTGTGGAGAGGGGTAATACCTTTTATGGAACCAACTCCAGAGGCCTTCAGAAGCCCCAGCCTCTTTCTTGATCACCTGTATAGGGAACTTGGGTTTTTTCTTGAGAGGAGAACTGCCTCATGAGGCACGTACAGTTGAAGTGCAAACTGAATTAAAGAGCCAAATCCCAGCTAGTGGCTGCAGTAAAAACCTTGAATATCTGCTCTGAATGTGCACAGGAACTAAAAAGAAAGGCACAAATGGCTTTAAAAATAACTCCCAGGGTTGTGCCAACTTCATGATTTCAAGGGTCTGGCTCCTGCTGTTCAAACACATGGATTTGACAACGATATAAAAATTACTGGGCCAGGCGTTTGACTCTTTCTGCCGGTCTGGCGTTCCTTCAGCTTTGTGTTTAGTGAAGCCTGTCCCCCATCACTGAAAATGCGCCGAAGAAGCTCTCGAGAAAGAGTGGCTTTTTAAAGTACTGCAGAGCTCGTGCCACAGTCCACACAGGCAAAGATGTCCACTGAGCTCTGGCAGGCAGACAGGGCGTGCTGATGGACAACTCAGGGCACTTACAGTGCTCCGGGAGCTGCAGCTCATCCCCTGCTCTGGTTTTGCAGTGCTGGTGGCTGGGAGATGAGCTGCTCCAGGGCTGCAGCACCACACCTCCCCAGCACCGGTGGGGGGGCCAAGGACGTGGATCTTCTCCCGAGCCACGGAAGGAGAGGGAGTGAAGCCAGCTGCATGCATCTGGCTGACATAGAAAGCAGGAGGCTCAAGCAGGGAGCACAGGCACTGAGGAAGGAGAAGAAAGTCACTGCAATGGTGTGATGGAGACAGCCTTGTCTGGGACAAGGGGGTTCGTGCTCCCTCCCATGGGTGTGTGATGTGGTCAGGGTGGCACCTACAGCTGTGCAGTGCATTCACCTTACGGAACAATGATAGGATGAGGGGGAATGATTTTAAACTGAAAGAGGGTAGATTTAGATTAGATATTAGGAAGAAATTCTTGACTGTGAGGGTGATGAGACACTGGAACAGGTTGCCCAGAGAAGCTGTGGATGCCCCCTCCCTGGCAGTGTTTAAGGCCAGGTTGGATGGGGCTTGAGCAACCGGTCTAGTGGAAGGTGTCCCTGCCCATGGCAGGGGGGTTGGGACTAGGTGATATTTAAGGTCCCTTCCAACACAAACGATTCTATGAGTCTATAACAATTATCCAAATCACATCAGTGTTTGAGGCCCTATAGGTGTCCAGTGTGATGCAAATGTACAGACAGAGGCGATATCAGCTGAAAGGAGCCCTGGAATAAGTGTTCAAGTTACACTCAAGAGAGTTACCTCAAGAGAGGTGGGAAGGGGAACAAGGAATGCCCAGAGTAATATACCTGGAGGCAGGGCAGAGATGGGGGGTGGGACTCAGATCTTCTGATTGTGTTTAGTGATAATGTTCTCTGGAAAATAAAAATGAAGAATTAAGCAGAGCTGCACTGCCTCTGCCTCCTCCTGTCTTTACTCCCTTTCAGCTATATTTGCTGTACACATATAAAGGTACTGAGAATATTAACTACAGTGGTGATACCAAGTTAATGACTGTATCAATACTGATATATGTAAGAAAACCAGATGTAAGTCACCAGCACAACAGCACAGACACACAAGAACTCCTGTGGTACGATTCTGGACAGAGACATCCACAACTATTTGGGTCAGAGCTTTTATACGTGAATAGCTGCAGGTGTGTCAGACTTGGGCGATGATGGATGCAGGAGGGGAAGGCCGGTGCTCCCAGCAGCACCCCCGGGCACCCGCTTTCCCCCGCAGGAGCCGGTGGCAATGATGTGGGAAAACCACTAGATGTAGATACAGTGACAACTGGTCCAGACACTGCGGTGTCTGTCTGCAAGGGAAAATTACCTTTCAGTGCCGTGAGAGGGGGCAGGTGCTTCTGAACAGAAATTAAAAACCTTTTAAGGACTATACTGATCTCAGGATTCATAGCAATGACAGCAAGTAGTGCGTTGGTTACGGGTCTTCTAATAATGTCTTATTTATTCAATCTTCTTTAAAAAAAGCCTCTTTTGCTCTGTTGCATTATGGCTAAGTGCCACCAAATACCACATTATCCTCTTAAGACTACTCTCATTCACCCTCCACAGCCCCCACCCCTCTTTGCAGCATGGACACTGAGATTTGTTTCTCAGCTCACCAGGGCAGCGCTCGGGGCTGTTCGTGCTGCAGGAAGCATGAGTGAGCTCTTGGGTGAGAGCAAAATATTGAGAAATAAATGGTAGGTAAATAATGGTTCTGTCCTAAGGTAATGAGGTTCTTTTTCTGAATGCAGATGAGGAATTCATCAAAAGGAGAAGGTTAATGTAAACTCCTAAATGTTTAAATCATCTAAATGGCGCATGAGAAAGGCTGCCTGGCTATATGCTGCCTCGGGCAATAGGTCAGAACATCAGCTAATATAAATCCATCAGAGCTACAGCAATGTACAGCAGCGCTGGATGGAGCCAGCAGGTCTGTTTGCATGGAGCTGGCATGGCCAAGGAAAATGCCCCATAGAAAGAGCACACTGCAGCAGGCCAGGTAAAAGGAACGAAAGGCGATTGCCAAGGGCTTGTTAGACCCCAGTCCACTTTCTGTCTCTCAGGAAGGAACTGGCTATTCATATTCTCTATTTATTTCCCAATGTGATACAAAGTGAGGGTAGCAGGTTTACCCTGCAGCACTTTCCTAGTGTCTGAAGAGTAGCAGAAAAGAACATCTAGAGAGGAATAAAAGACTAAAATCATTGGCCAACTGGTAATTTTCTTAAAGATGAGAAAGTGAGCAAAGAGGAGAGGCTGCCTGCAGGCTCCCGGCGCTTGCAAGAAATGGAGCGTTCAGGGAGGCTCAGAATGAAGAAAACTGGTAATTTCCAAAGGCAAACATCAGATCTAACGGGTAACAATGATGCATCAGACCAAAATGCAATTAAACTAGAACATAATAAGTAACTATTAAAAGATGTTCTGCAGTTTCCTTACCCCTGTCAACACCTGGTGTCCCAGGCAGTCCCACCCTTTTCCTGAACATGAGCATCACAGTATCCACACCACCAGCTCAAACAGGGCCAGGAGGCAGGTTTGAGCACTGGTCCACCAATTATCCAGGCCGTTTAACTGTTAACATGGTGCCAGGCAGGGTTTTGGTGTATGTCAGCTAAAACTTTCCCAAATCCTGCTTGAGCAAGGTTTGGGAGAGGCCACGTGCGAGGGCCTGTTCCCAGCAGACAGCATCGATGTGATTGCATCAGGCTGGCTCCCTCTGATCCATCCTCCAACCTGTGCCTGGGCTTTGCACCCACAAATACCTCCACACACTGGCACATCACACCGCAGGTTTTGCAAAACTGACTGTCACCCTCCTACCACAGGAAAAAAAAGGTTATTGACAAAACCCTCATAATTTTCAGGCATTTTTAGCTGCAAAAAAAATCCTCCCACAGAAGAATAATGATGGCACAGGGGCACAAGACAAGGTGCTGAGGAGATGTAGGTCAAGTGTTGTGTAAAGTGCTTGAGCTGCCTCGCAACCCCCAGGCCAAGGACAGGTTTCCAAACCTGTTTTAATCTGCAGTATGGGCAGGGCCTTAAATCCCAATGAAGAAATGTACTGTTGCTCTGTAAATGCCCTGATGGAAATAAAATTATGCACATGAATAAACTGAGCTCTGTGTCACAGGCTACAAAGCAGAGAAAAAACGTCAGGATTTGGGTACAGTAGGGGAAGGTCTCTCTGCCTTGGGTGGGGGTGGACATGCCTCACCGACACTGAGCCGTGCTCAAGCAGCTGCCTGGCAGTAACCCCTTCATGGCATGGAAACCATCCCTCAAACCTCGGGGGAGGTTCTGCATTGCACAGGTTGAAGGGCACCATCTCTCCGAGATGAATGAGTTGCAAAAGCCAGCTCACTTTTTCTCAATAAATTATTTTGGCAAGAATGATTTTTTCATTGAACAATACTCTTGGCAACACAGTAATAAGATTTTTCTTGTTTTGTGAAAGTGTTGAGCTGCTTAATTGTTTTTCATCCGATATTTAGACATACCATTACCAAAAGACTTACTAAAATGTTTACATGCTAAAATCTCATCCTCTTATAAATCAGTGGAAAAGACATTAAAAATGACTGTGACACATCTTCACAAGAAAACACAAAGAATAATAACCACGATTAATGACAATGTAAAAGAAATCAGAGAGCATAATTAGTTTTGAAATGTCTGGAATTCTAACACTCAGCTCCTAATGACAATGTCATTTTTTGACCAGCTTTTCTCAGACCCACTCCCAGGAGTTATCCACATGCTCAGTGTTTGCTGTTGCCTTCAAAGATTACAATCTCATTCAAGCAGAGACTCATCTTCTTGCGTGTTTGCAAAGCACTTGTACAACTTTGAATGTCTCTGACGTTAGAAGAAACAGACCCGTCAACACAAAGATCATGCAGAAGATAAAAAGAAAAAAAATCAGTCTTCAGACTGCGTTTGAGTGAAAATACATGTTTTCAGAAAGGAAAGAGAAAAATGGATAATATAATCCAAGATCCACATAACGATACAACTTGATGTCTCAGGAAGCTCCAGGCCAGCTGTGTGGAGAAGTACACTCAGCCCCCCCTGAACCCCCCGCTAGCATCAGCCCCAAACTGCTTCCCCCTGACCCCGGACCCGGACCCGGAGGTTCCCAGCAACAAATCAGGAGAGGAGGGGGCGTAGCCGGAGGCACCGCGGAGGCACCACGGGCGATTTAAGCGATTTAAACGCACCACCCCCTGTGATCGGGTGAGAAAAAGTCTCCTGGAGGGCAGGGACTAGTCCCTGGCCAGAGGGGAGAGGGAGACTCAGCAGTGCCTGTGTGAGTCAGCAGTGACTGGGTGTGTCCCAGGGCAGGAGAGGCTCCTCCAGGGCAGGAGAGGCTGCAGTTTTTTGCAGCTCGTTGGGGAGGGCGCTGACTCCCTCCCAGTGCACAAGGCGAGGAAGGTGCCAAGGAGCTGTGAACCAGGGGTGGCACCAACAGGTATTTCCCAGTTCAGTGAAAGAACAATGGTATCTACCCGGTGGAAGAAGACCAAAATGGATGTGGGAACCCAGACAGAGCTCCCACGGAAGGAGGCGATGGTGCAGGTCGCAGGCTGCAGGGAATGCTACAGCGTCTCTGTGGTGACAGGGGGCTGTGTGCGCTGTGAGCAGGTAGATGATCTGCTCGACTGAGCGGCACAGCTGCAAAGCCAGGTTGAAAGGCTTCAAGCTGAAGTAGAAAGGCTTAGGAGCATTCGGGAGGCTGAAATGGAGATAGACTGGTGGAGCCAGGCTCTGCCCTCCCTGCAACAAAAATGGGAGCACCTGCCGGAGAGCTCCCAGGATCGAGGCACCCCTGTACTCTGCCCCTCTCAGGTGGAAAACAATAACCTAGAGGAGAGGAGTGAGTGGAGGCAAGTCTATGGCCGTGGCAAAAGACGAGTGCCCTCCTTGCCTACCTCGCCTCCACAGGTGCCTCTGAGCAATAGATATGAAGCCCTAGTGGAATACAGCCGGTCCAATGGGGATGTGGTGGAGAGGCAACCTATATCAGAGGTCCCACCACAGTCAGAAAAACCTGACGGGCGTATAGCTACCTCCTCCACAAGGAAGAAGAGAAGAGTTTTAGTGGTTGGAGACTCCTTCCTAAAGGGATCTGAGGGCCCAATATGCAGAGCTGACCCCCATCACAGGGAGGTCTGCAGCCTGCCTGGAGCCCGAATCAGGGATATCACCAGGAAACTCCCCAACCTGGTGAAGGCCACAGACTACTACCCCCTGCTGATCTTCCAGACAGGTGGGGAAGAAGCTGCATCCCGTAGTCTGAGGGGGATGCAGAAAGACTACAAGGCTCTAGGACGGTTGGTGAAAGAGTCTGGGGCACAAGTTGTTTTCTCCTCCCTCCTTCCATTTTTCAGGTGATGACGTGGGATGGAATAGTAGGATTCTCTCTATTAATGCCTGGCTACGAGACTGGTGCTACAGGCAGGGCTTTGGGTTCTTTGATAATGGCTGGTTTTATAAGACAACAGGCGTGACTGTAATACATGGGAAAGGTTTATGTCGTAAGGGCAAAAGGGTTCTGGGACAGGAATTAGCAGGGCTCATTCGGAGAGCTTTAAACTAGATTCGAAGGGGGATGGGGTAGTAGCTGGGCTTGCACCACTGGGGCAACGCTCTAGTGTTGAGGTAGACCAGGAGGCCTCCCATCCCCCTGGGGTGAAATCGGTGCGCTCAGCTCGCTCCCTGAAATGCCTGTACACCAATGCACGCAGCATGGGGAATAAACAGGAGGAGTCAGAAATCCGTGTGCAGTTGGGGGGCTATGATCTAGTGGCAATTACAGAGACTTGGTGGGACGCCTCACATGACTGAAATGTGGTCATGGATGGCTATGTCCTGTTCAGGAAAGACAGGCCGCTAAGGAGAGGTGGTGGAGTTGCTCTTTATGTGAGTGAGCAGCTAGAATGTATTGAGTTCTGTCCAGGGGCGGATCAGGAGCGAGATGAGAGTTTGTGGGTGCAAATGGTGGATGAGCCAACTAGGAGAGGAGCGCTGCTGGATCTGATCCTCACTAACAAGGAGGGTCTGGTTGAAGAGGTGAAGGTTGAGGGCAGCCTTGGTTGTAGTGACCATGAGATGGTAGAGTTCAGGATCTCAGGTGGCAGGAACAGAATAGCTAGCAGAATCGCAACCCTGGACTTCAGGAGGGCCAACTTTGGCCTTTTCAAGCAATTGCTAGGGGAAATCCCATGGGACAGGGTACTAGAAGGTAAGGGGGCCCAAGATAGTTGGTTAGCATTCAAGGACTGCTTCTTCCGAGCTCAAGATCAGAGCATCCCAACAAGTAGGAAGTCAAGGAAGGGCACCAGGAGACCTGCATGGTTAAACAGGGAACTGCTGGGCAAACTCAAGTGGAAGAAGAGGGTGTACAGATCGTGGAAGGAGGGGCTGGCCACTTGGGAGGAATATAAGTCTGTTGTCAGAGGGTGTAGGGAGGCAACTAGGAAAGCTAAGGCCTCCTTGGAATTAAACCTTGCAAGAGAGGTCAAGGACAACAGAAAGGGCTTCTTCAAATACATTGCAGGTAAAAACAACACTAGAGGCAATGTAGGCCCACTGATGAATGAGGTGGGGGTCCTGGAGACAGAGGATAAAAAGAAGGCGGAGTTACTGAATGCCTTCTTTGCCTCTGTCTATACTGCTGGAGGCTGTCCTGAGGAGCCCCGGACCCCTGAGGCCCCAGAAGAAGTCAGGATAGAGGAGGAATCTGTCTTGGTAGATGAGGGCTGGGTCAGGGACCAATTAAGCAACCTGGACGTCCATAAATCCATGGGCCCTGATGGGATGCACCCGCGGGTGCTGAGGGAGCTGGCGGAAGTCATTGCTAGGCCACTCTGCATCATCTTTGCTAAGTCGTGGGCAACGGGAGAGGTGCCTGAGGACTGGAGGAAAGCGAATGTCACTCCAGTCTTCAAAAAGGGCAAGAAGGAGGACCCGGGTAACTATAGACCGCTCAGCCTCACCTCCATCCCCGGAAAGGTGATGGAACAACTTGTCCTTGGTGCTGTCTCTAGACACATCAAGGATAGGGGGATCATTAGGGGCAGTCAGCATGGCTTCACCAAGGGGAAGTCATGCTTAACCAACTTGATAGCCTTTTATGAGGATGTAACCCGGTGGATAGATGATGGTAAAGCTGTGGATGTGGTCTATCTCGATTTCAGTAAAGCATTTGACACGGTCTCCCACAGCATCCTCGCAGCTAAACTGAGGAAGTGTGGTCTGGATGATCGGGTAGTGAGGTGGATTGTGAACTGGCTGAAGGAAAGAAGCCAGAGAGTGGTGGTCAATGGGACAGAGTCCAGTTGGAGGTCTGTGTCTAGCGGAGCCCCGCAAGGGTCGGTACTGGGACCAGTTCTATTCAATATATTCATTAATGACTTGGATGAGGGATTAGAGTGCGCTGTCAGCAAGTTCGCTGATGACACAAAACTGGGAGGAGTGGCTGACGCGCCGGAAGGCTGCGCAGCCATTCAGAGGGACCTGGACAGGCTGGAGAGTTGGGCGGGGAGAAATTTAATGAAATATAACAAGGGCAAGTGTAGAGTCCTGCATCTGGGCAAGAACAACCCCGTGTATGAGTATAAGTTGGGGACAGAGCTGTTGGAGAGCAGCGTAGGGGAAAGGGACCTGGGGGTCCTAGTGGACAGCAGGATGACCATGAGCCAGCAATGTGCCCTTGTGGCCAAGAAGGCCGATGGCATCCTGGGGTGTATTAGAAGGGGTGTGGTCAGCAGGTCGAGAGAGGTTCTCCTCCCCCTCTACTCTGCCCTGGTGAGGCCGCATCTGGAGTATTGTGTCCAGTTCTGGGCCCCTCAGTTCAAGAAGGACAGGGAACTGCTAGAGAGAGTCCAGCGCAGAGCCACGAAGATGATGAAGGGGGTGGAACATCTCCCTTATGAGGGGAGGCTGAGGGAGCTGGGTCTCTTTAGCTTAGAGAAGAGGAGACTGAGGGGTGACCTCATTAATGTTTATAAATATGTAAAGGGCAAGTGTCACGAGGATGGAGCCAGGCTCTTCTCAGTGACATCCACTGACAGGACAAGGGGCAATGGGTGCAAGCTGGAACACAGGAGGTTCCACATAAATATAAGGAAAAGCTTCTTTACGGTGAGGGTGACCGAACACTGGAACAGGCTGCCCAGAGAGGTTGTGGAGTCTCCTTCTCTGGAGACATTCAAAACCCGCCTGGACGCGTTCCTGTGTGATATGATCTAGGTAATCCTGCTCCGGCAGGGGGATTGGACTAGATGATCTTTCGAGGTCCCTTCCAATCCCTAACATTCTGTGATTCTGTGATTCTGTAATTGGGGTATCTTGGTGCACTGCTGTAATCTGCCGGGAAGACATATAGAATCATAGAATCATAGAATCATTTTGGTTGGAAAGGACCTTTAAGATCATCAAGTCCTACACTAACCTAGCACTGCCAAGTCCACCACTAAACCATGTCCCTAAGCACCATATCTACTTGTCTTTTAAATACCTCCAGGGATGGTGACTCCACCACTTCCCTGGGCAGCCTGTTCCAATGCTTGATAACCCTTTCAGTGAAGAAGTTTTCCCTAATATCCAATCTAAACTTCCCCTGGCACAACTTGAGGCCATTTCCTGCTACTATTTAAATGGAGAAGGGTTGGAGGAAGGAAGCTATTTGATTTAGTCGACGCCAGAAAAATACCTGTGGTGAAGCTAGTCTCCCACACAGTGTCCCAATGACCCATGCGCTCACACACCCCATCCTCCCTGTGTGTCTCTGTAACATGCAGAGGAAGGAGGAGAGGGGTCAGGAAAGCACCCAGCGTAGGTGAATAATACGTTGACACCTGCTGTACAAATTAAACAATGGATACTGGAAAATGATGCTTACTATTTGGTGACAATCTCCTCAGTGCTCTGAACCCCTTCACAGACATCATTCCCAGCTTGACCTTTTAAACCTGCTGGTAACCAGGTAGGACAGCTCAATTCATTACTTCATGTTGCTGATGAGATCCAGCACATACAGCCCCCTCGTATGTGCTGGGGAAAATGTCCTACCCTTCCTGATCATTTGTCGGATATGCCGATGTCTTATCTGCTACTCACAGCAGAAAGCACCCAAATGTCATTAAAGTCCGTCCTTAGTGTCCAGGGACAACCGTTTAATGGAGCAGGTCACAAGGGCAGAGGGAGATTTTAGACATTGCCAGGTGAACAACTGAACCAGCACCAGCTGGCAGGAGACATTTCAACTTGTGGCATAAGATGCACAGAATGGGAGAGAGTTACTGGGTTTACTGAGACAAAGAGGACAGATACAAGGGATAAAACTAATGGCTTCAGCAGAAAATATGGAGCAAAAGACCAGAGATTCCTTGGTTGGGGCCACCAGGGGAGGGGTGTCTGCAGCTGGTGGGTGCAGCGTTCCCCAAACCCTGACACAGGACAAGGACCCAGGGTTAAAACAAGTTTATTGAGGTGAGGGTATGGATTAAACCTCCTCCCACACTTGCACAGCAGGACAGACTACATTTTAAATGTGGAGTTTTTTTATCAGCTAAGTGTGTGCCAGAGCCACCCCTTCACCACCATTACCACTGCTGCCTCCATAACGGGCGGGTGCCATGGCACCCTGTGCATGGGCTGCCTCCCTGCCCCACCGGTGGGACCAGGCTCGCCCATGCCCCATGTCACTCCCCGATGCACTGTGTGGTCCCCACTGCAGCCTGGTGGCCACAGGAGAGGCACAGTGCCGGGAGTGAGGGGGACGAGCTGCTGCCTTTCACTGTGCTGGGCACAGATACGGTGTGTGGGGTGAGCTGCAGCGAAACCACCCGGCTGCTGGCAGCCACTTGGATGCTGCAAAGTGCCTCCTCACCCTGTCCCCCGGGACACCTGCCTGCACCTTGTCACTGCCTCACACTTCAGAGAAACAATTTCCAGCTTGCTTTCTCCTCCGCAGTGCCACAGCCTTCTCACCCCAGGAGTTTCATTTACACGTGCAATGCCATTTGAATGTGCATTCATACTCCCAAGTTCAGTAAGGAAACAGGAACAACCTGTCTTTGGGCTTTGGGGGTTTTTTTTCTTCTTTTTTTGAAATTTCACAGTGCTCTTCGGAGCATGTCTGCCTTTCAAAAGCATGAACTCTTGAGTGCAAAGGACTGGATTATATCCACTGCAACCTGCATTGCTAAGTGCGGTTGACCTCTTCCACTCACTCCAATTCCAAAACACACGTCCTGTTACTCAGTATTAAAATTTTTTTTGGCCCATAATGTATAACAGATATGATGTATAGATAAAAAATAAACACACACATTCAGCTTTTCCTGGAGAGGTTTCAGATGTGATGAGTCTGCCACATGTTAATTGTTTAAAACAAACCCAACAAACACGTGCCAAGGTGGAAGAAAAACTACCTGATGCAAAACTTCACCAAATCGTGACTGAAACCTGTAGCTCTTGCAGAAGTTTTAGCCCCAGTATGGAGGAGATGCCACTTCAGCCTCCTTCCAGTGTGTCCATGCGCAGACAGCCGAAGCCCCACAGCCCTCCTGTGAGCACTGGGACCTTCCCTCCCCACCTCCACCGCTGCCTCCAGTTCTTCTTCTTCTTCCCTGACACATACCCTCCTCGCTCTTCTTCACTCTGCCGTTATTTTCGCCCTTGTCTGCCTGACCTCTGCCTCCGTGCTGTGCTCTCCTGCTTGGTGCCTGCTTCCCTGATTCCTGCTGGATTCAGCAGAGGGAAGAACGATGTGTAGGAAACCCCTACAAGTGGAGGGAAGTGACTGTGGACTGACTGCTACGGGAATCGGCAGAAGCCATCAGGTCTCGCAAGCTGCCTCTGTTGGTTTAATGGGAACTTTGGATCAAACACAGACAGGACCTCCTAGGATCCTGTTCACAGGTGAGACTCCTCGTGCATGCCGAAGATGCTGTTTTGTCGAGTCGTACAGTATCCTGAGTGATGCTAACAGACATCTGTTTAGGCGAGTGGGGCCGGGGTCCTGAAGGCTGACGCTGCTCGCCAGGAGTCACCAAGTCAGTGGGAACCACCGGGAATTGCCACCACATAGAAAACATCACCAGAACAAACAATCCCCCCAAAATTGTTGCTCACCTTGCTCAGAAGAGTTGAGAACACACTGGTGGATATAAAGAGAAAATAAACAAGATTTTAAATCGTCGTCATTTTTCTGCCAAAAACTCTGCCTGACATGTACTGCTCAATGCGTGTGTATTTTCCATTGGATGAATGTGGCCATACGCTCCTTAAAACGTTCCTGCATAAATGAAAGCATAATATGCAATAGAGCATGTTGAAGATGTGTTGAAGATATTTACTACATTCTCGTTATGCAGATGGTGTTTGTTTAACCATCTTTATTCACAATAATTAACTATCGTTATTGCTATTCTTTTTAGCACCAAATAAAAGTTGTTCTGTAGTTCTTTACCAATATATTTTTAAGCCACTTAATACAAGTTTCTAACCTGCAGGCTCAAGTCTTGTGGAGACTTGTGCACATGAATAATTCATAAACTGAGGAATAGGGGTTATTAACGTAAGTAAAACTACTCGAAAGAGAGAAGTAGCTCACGCTTGAATTCTCTGCAGGAATTGACCTTAATTTGCTCTTCAGATCTAGACTGCCCTATTAGGAAGCTTTCTTGTCTGTTTTTTATTTATTTTATATAGGTAGGAAACATGGATAAAAAAGGTCTCCAAACTCTATAAACCTAAGCTAGACTGAGCTTTCATGAAAGTTGTAACACTGTGGACAGCATCATAAACCAAAGGGTTTATCATTATCCCTCATTGCCTCAGCGTTCAATAGTTTCTGTATGGCTGTGAGGGAGGCAGACGAGATGACTCAAGTGCCATTAATGTTTACAATGTTCTGTGAAGCCTTAAAAGCAGGCACGGATGTCAGTGAGGCTCAGCTGTCATCCCGTGCATTCGCATTTGTGGTGTAAAAAGCAAATCCCTGATAAGTAATTATTGCATTCCATGATTTTTCTTAAGCAGAGAGAAAGCAGAGAAAATTATAAAGGGCAATGAAACTGAACTCAGCTGTTGCACTCACAAAGTGCCATACATTCATCTTGCTGTTAAAAATTGTAGGGAAAAATCTCTAGGCAAAGCTCTTCCTGCTTACAAAGTAAACAGTGAAATATAAACTGGATTCCTTGTCACATCAGGAACATGTCACTGTTTTTTCAGGGTGTTCAGCCTGATTATGAGTTCTGGCCATTTTACTCCAGGAAACTTTCACCAATTTCACTGGATTCAAGTTGTAGCAGAAGTAATGTTGAGGTGATGTAGCCTAAGGTCCCTTTTAGTTGCTATGTAGTACAGAAAAAGGATGGCTCTTGCCTTCAGAATTAAAAAATTGCCAGTTGTAGTTGCGACTTACACATTTTTAAGAAAAATGAGAACAAAAACAATTTTGAAATCTCATTTTTCTCTTGAGTCATCTACCTTCCTCTTAACACGTGAGGTGACTGTAGCATCAGAGAGCAAGACTCACTGCAGTTACTGGCTGCAGCACGAACACTTGCTCCCTTCTCTTGGAGCTGGCAATTCATTAGCAGCCAGTTTATCAACTCTGCCTTACCACAGGCTTGTGAGCCCTGTGAATTTTTCATGACCACCTCCCCTTAAGACAGCAAACCCATAGTTTTTTCTATACAAACAGTAGGACACGGGATTCAAGGGATGAAAAGTAAATTTTGGACTTTGATCAATGTCTTCAATACAGTTTAAAAAATTTCATGGATTGAGATGCATTCCTGCACTTCTACCCCAAAACTCCCTTAGTTTCAGATAGGGAAGAGTATTCTTCACTGTCCTCTCTGAGTTGCCCCTCAGCTGAGGACACATTTTGAATACAGAAGGTGCAGAGTTGCCCAACTCTCCTCAGCTCCATGCACGCGTGATTTTGCATCTTCACCTGGGATCTGTGGATAAAGAAGTGTCTGTGTCACCTCCTTCAGATTAGCAGACCCAAGTTATTTTTTTTTCTCTGTTGTCTCAGGAAACATTTGCAAATGTTGCAGGACACAGGAATGCAGCCCGGGTTTTGTCTGTACCTTATCAAGATGTCCTGGCCACTAAGTTCTTGCATGGTTTCCCTGTCGCTGGCTGCCTTGCATCCCTGGTTGTGTGGCGGTCGCTCAGCAGGGAGGGGTGGAGAGGGGCAGGTCCCCCTCTGCACACCCTGTTTCATGTCAACATCTTCCCTTTGTGGAAGTGGCATTTCCTCCACAAGGCTTAGCAGGCACTACCCGCTGCTAACAACCAGTAAACTCTGCTAAATGAATCTTTTTTTTAAATTATTATACAGTTTTGAGTAAGGGTTTAAGAAAACAGGTTTGGAAAGACAGTTAAAAGGAAAACCTAAACAATTTACAGAGAGACAAGACTCTCTTAACATATTCCAAGGTACCTTAGCCAAACCGCTGCTCCTCAGATGCTGATGGGTCCAGATAAATGAGGAAGCAGCTCCCCAGGCTCTCTCATTGTCATTTCAGCTCTTCAGGGCTTTCTTCTTCCATAGAACCAGCCTGGCTTGATTCAAAGTGAAGGCACCACTGGTGATGTCCACCTCAATGCTTAATCACATTTCAGAATCAGTTTTTCTCCTTCAGTTCACATGGTCTGATAATAATTATGCTTCTGAGACTAATAGCAATTGTGCCCATGTTCTGCATAGTCTGTAGTACTGTCTCAGGCTTTGGTAGAGATACAATCTTTTTTCAATATTATTAGGAGGATATAAAAACAAGATCTGTCCCTGGTCCATTTCTAGGTCAAGCTAACTGGTATCACTTTGAGCTTGTCTTGGATCATATCAACCTTTGAAGTCTGTATCCCAAAGGGATGAAGGTGCCCATGAGAAAACCTTGATTCAGGCACCCAATCACTTATCGTTCCCCTGCCCCATAAGCAGTGGTCCTAGATGGCTACATACTTTCCACACAGGCTCAAAGGCCTTTTATCGTGTGCTATAAATGCATCCTCAACATCCAGTTTAGCTAATTGGGAACATATTACTGGAGCCAGATAGGTCTGATGGTTAAGGAAGAGCAGAGCTTGCAGCACCTGACTTACAGGTCCCTGGGACCTTGCTATCAGCTTTCTCGGTGCTCTTCTAGTGCAAAGCTGACCTTTTGAAGTTTCCCTCTCCCTTTGTGCTATGCTCCCTTGTACTTCAATCAGCACGTCTACACAGGGAACAAGTGGGGCAGCCTTGTAAAGCATGACCCATCAGAGCATAGGTACCTAGAATAAACAAACTGTAAGGAGAGAAACGAATCCTGACTGACTTCTTGCATCTCTTGACAAAAGCAATATGTCCTGGCAGCCCGTGCATCTCACAGCTCCAGAGGGATTAGCGTGGTGTTTACCTGTTCTTTCCCAGGCTGGGCAAATGCTTGATCTTGCTAATGTGTACATGAGTTATTGACAGTTGCCATAGCGCAACAGGAACCTTCCCTTCTCTCTCATTGTTTGTGATCTTTGACGACTAGCCAGCCAAGCTTCCTTACAGCATCAAAAATGCAGCTTCTTTTAAATTAACTTCCAGGGCAAAAAGGCCTGCTTTCAAATGATCACTCACTTACTGAGTTAGATATTTCTCCATCAGCAAGCTTCATCTTTCTTTGGAGGGGAGAAAAGGGTCTGTAGCACTGATGCCTGCATAATCCTTCCTTTTCTTCTTCATTTTATCTTCACTACACCCATCTTCCTTCACATACTTGAATAGACGTATATTAAATAGGATTTATATGGGTTAGGTAGCAGAACTAATACCAGCTGATGTGATGGTTCAGCAGTGAGTCATGTACCATGGCTGAATGCCTTTTCCTAGTCCACACCACTAACAGTCTCCCAGCATATGGACAGCATATGCACTATGTGAAAGCAGACAGCAGCCTGGAGAGCCATCCAGGATTGCGAGGTGCTCCCTTCCCTTGCTGTGGGATGTGACAGGTGCTGACATGTCCAGTGTCAGAAAATTAAAACTAAGGAATGAAATAGGCCTTTGCTGCCATTTTCATAATTTGTGAAATGCTGATCATAAAGAATGAATAACCAAAAAAAGTAAATAATAAAAAAAACTCCATCTGCTATTTCCAGTCAATGGTGCTGTCGTCTAAATAAAGGCAACACTGAAAGAGGAAACAGAATATTGCCGGCGGTAGTAGCCCATGTTTTTAATGGTTCCACTTATCTGGGTCTTATTTTGGTTTGGCACTGTTGGTGTAACTTTACTTCTCAAACACTAGCATCAGCACTTAAATTTATCAGGCTCTGAGGACTATCTGTTGAGATAAACTCAGTCTACCCAAAGTGGCAACATTAACAGCATTGATGGAGCCTCAAATAGAATTGGCAACGCTTTACACTGCTAAATAAAGTAACAACAGAAAATTCACACCGTGGCTGGTCACTCCCCATGAAAACAAACTGAATTCCCACGGGGCCCCTTTGCAGGTCCTAAAAGGTTTGGTGAATGGGAAACAGCAAGATATGTCCCTGTCTCTGTTAACCCCTCGCTACCCCTTCATCCCCATTAAAAATTCTGGTGTTAGTTTTCTTAATTTGGGAGTGGAAAAAAAGGAGGGAGGACAGAGACCAGAATTCTTCCTGTTCCCTGTCTTTAATTTACCTCCTTATGTGATTGCTGCTTCTTCGCTGGCTTTGCACAATGGGGTTAAAAGCCTAAATGAGTAGGAAACCAGATACTGGTTATTCTGTGACTTGTCCAGAGCTACAAACTGAGATGAAGAGACCTTTCTGGTTATTGCTCATTGCCCTTGGTGAGTTGGAGGATAAAACCTCTGGTCATTTTTATTTTTCAGGTTATACTTTTACTCAAGGGCTTTTATGTTTGTTTGTTTATCATATTGTAAATGGATGTGCAGAAATTGCATGCTACAAAACAGGAAGGAGAGATGTGTTATATTCACACAGGTAAAAGGAGAATCAGGATTTCCCCTTTTCCCCTGGATTCCTAGAGCTACATCTTTCTTCAAGGAATTGCCTGTCCTAGCCTACATCAACCATAGTATGCATGGCAATATGCAGCCCACCTCACCTGGAATAACCATGGGTATCCTATAAATACTTTACCAAGCAGCAAGTACCCAAACTGCCCAAGCCACCTTTTCACAAGCTGTCTTATCACTGCCTGGGGCCCTGATACCTAAAGAAATGAATTAACTATTTAAATGGCACAATGATTTTGCAAAAGCTGGCTAGCAAGTTGTCACTCTATAAATCTGGATTCATATTCTTACAGCTGGTTCAGTAGCACTGCTCTGGCTTAAAACTGGAACTGATCATATGATTTTCTGTAGTACTTGAATAAATTAGTTTTGTTTCTTCTTTGTGAGACATTCACAAAGGACTCCTGTTTCCTCTCAGTCTGACTTTTGTCTAGGTGCCAGATAACTTACACAAACTAACCTGTTCGTGAACTGTTGATTTAGACTGGCAAACCAAACTGCATGGTCTGCCTCCAAACTGCTGACTGGAAACGTCTCATACAAGTCTCCTGTGACAACTAACAAATATCACGCTGAGGTTCGTGTGCATACGTGCAGACAATGACCAGTATCTCATCTTGTGACTGCAGAGTGAGCTTGCCACTTGGCCCTTCCAGTACTATGCAGGCTGTGCCAGTGTGGCCATTGTGAAAGTACAGCTTGTACTTGCCAAAACTTGTTTTATAGCTAGCTTCTACAGCTCATTCTAAAATAAACTACAAGTGCACAACTTGTCTGCCTTTTCCAACTTTGCCTTTTGCCAGAGTAATTTTTTTTGAACTGAAGGATCATATCTTCTCAGAGACAATAGCGAAGCAACATTTCTAGTATAGACAGGGTTAGAAAACTCATTTACTAACAGGCATTTGTACCTTGGCTGGCTTTAATGAAGTGACATGTCAAAACAATAAATATTAAAAGCTAGCACAAGGATTGATGGTAGAAGAAAGCTTTTTCATTAGAAAGCATCAGAAAGCACTTCTAGAAAAAGGACTCCTCTTGAACTCTATAGTGTGTGTGAGGTCTGTGCATGACTGTGAATTTTAATTTACGAACTAAAGGGAGAAGATTGGTAGAGGCTCTTGGAGACCCTTGTTATTGATCAGACAGAAGAAATAAAGGAAGGAAGGAAAGTAAGAACATAATAATGGGTAATGAAACAACAGAAGCAGAACTGGGAGAAAGCATGATTCTTGTAAAAGTCATCACATAGAAGGTATGGTTAATGAGTTTCCATGTAGGAGACTAGAAGGTACCAGTGAGAAACAACTGAGAAATTGGTGTACAAGAAGTTAAAGGAGTCCGGACAAGAAAATCTGAGAATTGGAAGTACTGTGCAGAATGCAAAAATAAATACTGTAGAGAAAAACAAAACACAGTCGAATAGCAATCAAGATTTGCTGTCTGGTATTGAAGCATTTATGCTAATGAGAAAAAGAAATAAATAGCAGACTGCTGTAACCTCTTCAGTGCTGGTGATGGAATAGAAAAGGTATCCTTAACATTAGTAGAAAAGATATTAACAACACAGGAAAATAAATACTATAAAAGACAATATCATTAAGGAAGGTTTTCTGTTCCCAGATATCAATTAGAGATGAAAATCAGATATCAGGTTTGATAGCCAGGAATTTTCCTCATCAGTTTGCAACTGAGAGACAAATTCCTGAACAAAGATGCTACTGTAGAAGTGCTGGCCACAGAAGGTAGTCTTGTTTCACGTCAGGTTAAATTAACTGGAAGGATCAACAAAAAGATCAACAAAATTAAAGATTTTCCAGTTTCAGAAGAGGGGAATCTGTAGGATACAGGAAGAGCAAATGAGAAGTTTGGAAAATTGAATGAGACTTGGATGTTAAAGAGAGGAAAAATGCGCTACTCAGAGCTTCATACCAAGAAAAGGAGAAGGATGTAAAGAAGGGTCCTAAAATCGTTTAGGTAAATAGCCATGTAAAACTTACGTTGGGAGTAGGTTAAAAAAAACTAAACACAAGGAAAAAAGAGCTTTTCCAAAATTCAAGGCTACTCAGAGATCAATTCTAAAAGCTGAATCTGTAGCTCTATATAGCTATTCTGAAGTGCCCATCCCTGTATTATATGAAATCTACAGATAGGGACCTTCGAAATTCATTGTGATCTTTAATGTATTTAATGGATATTCTGTTATTCTCTTTTTCTGGATGACAGGAAATTTTGCTGGGTGATTAAATACATCTTAGACTCCTTTTCATCTTACAACACTTATTCAAAGTGTTTGAGATGTTTCTGTAGCTTCACTTTACCTCTTTCACCCCACAGGTTTTGGACAGATCTCACATACACTGCCAGGGGTGATGCATACTTTGGTTTATAGCTTGTCCCAGCTGTCTTTAACAAAATATGGTGGCCTTCTCCACCATATGGTGGCCCTCTCCAATGGGAGGAGGGCAACCAGTTGAAAAGGTGTAGAACCCAACCCAGCCACGAGCTCAGGTGGGACTAACTGGAACCCTCTACATTCCCTTTAAGTCTATTCTCATCATTGATCTGTTCCTGCCTTCTGGCTTTGCTATGTAATAAGGATCCTTCTGTCTTTAAATATTACTGGTTTCTGCTGCTCTTTCAACACTGCCCTGAAATTACTGAACGGAAGGATCACAGTAGCAATTCGCACAAATGGTGGAAGTGCAAGCTATAGTCCCCATTTTCTTTCATTTTCACCCATTGTTCAATAATTCATATATACTCAGGATTTCAAATTCCTTTCAAGTTCTATGACTAATAGGGTGTGGAGCTGTAATTTATTTACATGAATGTTTCATGACTTCCTTTACAGTGAATTTGGAGAAGGTATCTCAAAACCTCAATTCCTTAGCATTTTGACAAGGATCCAGTGGCTGAGCTGAAATTTTACTTGAATTTAGCATGTGAATTCTGTCCATCTGCAAAAGGAGAAAGCTTGTATCGTCATTTCACTTATCATTACTTTCCACTCACAAGGAGTGCTTCAGACGCATTTGGCTAGGCTCCCAGTGCAAAGAAAGGCAAAATATAGCATGTGAAATATCAATTATTAAAAGACAATATTCATTACAATGGATGTAGTCACTAGGAAGGGCTAATGTGCTCAGAGATACATGTTGGTCTTGATTTATAAATATTAACTCATGTATTGATATTTAGACAGAATAAGTACTAGGTAGACAAGAAGTGGTATAAAAAAAAGCACCCACCAAGGCTCAATTAAAAAAAAAGGAAATGTGATTTATTAATATTTTATTCTCTGCCATTAGAGCTGCAAGGCTGAAAAATCCATCCCTTAGGTTTTATCAAAAAGCCCTACTGCCTTTGTATTGTACCATCTTAAAAATGTACATCCTTTCCATTGTTTCGCTTCCCTCCTATTACAGAATCACAGAATCACAGAATGTTAGGGATTGGAAGGAACCTCGAAAGATCATCTAGTCCAGTCCCCCTGCCGGGGCAGGATTACCTAGACCATATCACACAGGAACGCGTCCAGGCGGGTTTTGAATGTCTCCAGAGAAGGAGACTCCACAACCTCTCTGGGCAGCCTGTTCCAGTGTTCGGTCACCCTCACTGTAAAGTTTTTGCTCATATTTATATGGAACCTCCTGTGTTCCAGCTTGCACCCATTGCCCCTTGTCCTGTCAGTGGATGTCACTGAGAAGAGCCTGGCTCCATCCTCATGACACTTGCCCTTTACATATTTATAAACATTAATGAGGTCATCCCTCAGTCTCCTCTTCTCCAAGCTAAAGAGACCCAGCTCCCTCAGCCTCTCCTCATAAGGGAGATGTTCCACCCCCTTCATCATCTTCGTGGCTCTGCGCTGGACTCTCTCTAGCAGTTCCCTGTCCTTCTTCTCTGCTCGCTCCTAATACTGCTATCCTCTTCCTTCCAAAGCCAGTGTGGCTCTCCCTCTCTCAGAAAGACCTTTCTCTGAAACTCTTACGCTATGTTACCGCTTTGCTGACTGGTGCATACCCGCAGCAACATTAGCCCTGCTCTCCAGTTGGGTCAAGCACCTTACAGCTTTTACCAAAGGGCTATGGTTGCCAGAGTTTATGCTGTGTACATCTGCAAATGCCTGCATGCATACAGACTGTTTACATCCCCCCTTCACCAGCTAATGCAAAACCTCCCTCATAGTCCCAGATACTGACAGCTCCTGTCCTCACCCACAAGGTCAAACACCCCGAAAGGCAGAAGCTCATGCAATGTCTTATCTCGTGGAGTTTTATGATGACTGGCCACAACAAGTCAGCATGTGAATGGCATTTCCCCAGAACTGTTGCAATGAAAGGCAAATCCAGGGACCCGGGACATACAGTCCAGTTCCCAGAAGAGATTGCCTAAGGAAGGGAGGGAATTGCCAGTGGCATTTTTTTAAGAACAGGTTGGACAAATAACTAACAGGAGTGGCAGAGGCAGGGATAAATAAACCTGCCTTAGGGCAGGAGGAGGGATTTGAAGACATGCTACACTCCCTTTCTCCTCTGCATTCTATCATTTGTCTAGGTGCACTGATTTTTGGCACCTTTCCTAAGGCTTCCCTCCATGCCTACACTAATTTGGATGATGGACCAGCAGAGAGGTGCTGGAACAGGAATCGGGATGTGCAGGGTATGTTTTCTCCTTCAGTATCACCTTGCTGTTTGATCTTGAGCTTCTCACATTCCACCGTGATAGCCAAGACCATGCATCTGTAAACAGAGCTCATGGTAATTCATCTGCTTCATAGTGCTAACATTTTGGATGACACTCAATATGCAAAAAACTTTTTTTTTATTAAAAGATTAATCACATGAAATAAGAAGAAAATAAATTCTAACTTCTGTGAAGAATTACAACAGTAAAATGTGAAGAACAGTCACAGAAATGTATGCTTACACTGTGTAAAATCAAGCTGGACTTTGCAGTGCTTTTCATATTTTCTGATGGGCACACCAATATCTTGTCCCACACATTTTACTTGTGTTGAAGTAACCTGCAAAAAAGCTTCCTGAAATTGCAGGGGGAGTCAGAAGCAGTAGTGAACAGCTGCCATTTCAATTTAATTCACCTCGAGTTGCAGTGAGTATCTCTGAAAAGCAAACTCAGAAAGTCTGGGTGGGAGTGAGTTAATTAGAATGAGGTGATTTCTGGGTTGGGGTCCTGGCCCCACTCTCCTGCCCTGTATCACAACTGTGATGCCTCCTCCTTCAGCAGCCCGCTCGTTTAGTCTTAATTCCTGAGTATCCAGAATATGCAGAACAAGGAACCTTGATAGTGCAGAAGCATTTTAAAGTGATTGACTTTTCCAGTCCATGATAAGGACTAAAATAACTTTGAAAGTAATACAGTTCCTCGTGGAGAGAAAAATACTGCCTTTCTCCACAAGAGAAAATTTTTGAAGAACTGGGAGAAGGAAAAAGAAAAAAATGCACATGTATAAATCACTTTCAGATGAAAATGCAGCTATTGGCAGCCTTGGTAAAAAGCAGGACTAGCAATCAGTAAACAGAAATGTAATTTCAATAAACATGTCTGTGCGTACAAGCTGATAAAGAAGAACTGCTGTAACCTGGCTGTAAACAAGATTGTGCTTCAGGCTGAGTTAAGGGCAGAAGCAACTAATTTGCATTACTTTCTCATTGTACAACCAAACATAACGCTTCCACGTTCCCAAAATTTCAGCCTAACAGGCTGAAATACATGTAGCAGTCCCACAAACTGCACAAAGAGAAAATGTGGTTGTACGGACAGTAGAAAACTGTATTTTCCCGAACTGTTTTCCTTTATTAGACCTCTCCTAAATGGATTAATCCATCCTGACACCCCCCGCCCTCCCCAGCACACCACTGCCCACTGGACCACTGCTGGCCTCCAACCCCTCATTCCCCTCTCCCCGCTCTGCGCTGGGAAGGACCTCACTCAAATATTTCAGAAATAGCAAAATAAAGGTGTTTCCAAATGGAAACTGAAAAATGTGTGAATATCTTCCATGGCAGGATCTCCGAGTCCCCCTGAGGCCTTCAGCCATTTCCATCCATTCACGTTAGCTGTGGACCTGTCCCAGGCCGTCCCCTATCAAGCTCCTACCAAAGTAAGATTAAAAAGTATATTTATATTGTAGTGTCATGTTATAAAGCTGGAACTTGGCTTGATTATTTTTGCAGAGCCAAATTATTTCATGTGTAAGTACTCTAAACTCAACATCCCCTCGCAGCAGGGTTGGACAGAGGGCACTACCTTGTACTGTGTCACTTTTAATTTCTCAAAGAGTAATATTAAGTGGGAATGAAAACTGTGACAAACAGCGCAAACACCATTCACTCCAAAGTCCATTATTTAAAGTAAGCATCTTTTGCTGTTCCTCCAGCACCCGCTGTTAGCCAGGATAAAAGTCAGACACAGAGTTTATCTATTTTATCAGCTACATTTGGTCGCTCCAACCACATAAGAATTCATGCTATAAAAAGATGTGCAATAAAAGCAAAGGGTGAGCATGGAACAGAGGTCTGACATAAGCCTCCTGCACATTCAAGTGGTATGGAAATCTAAAATTGCTAAGATGTTTGTTTTCATCAAAATTTCAGTAACCGGAAACTGTTTGGGTTATCTTTGGGTTTGCCTCTGGGTAAGGCCAACATGACTGCAGATCCTTCTTCTTTTTAAGTTTCCTTTATTCTGCTAAAATTAAATGATTCTTTGGTTTGACAAAAGAAATTGTTTTCTTTTAGTGTTCACTGTCATTTGTGTGTTTCTAAAATGGCAGATGCCAAGCTTCTGTGGACCCATAATCAGAGCTGATAAAGCAGGCACTAAAGCCCCACGCACAATGTAATTAAAGACTTGTCTGTCATGATTTTTGTTGCATATTAATCTTCAGCCATGGTATTTTAATGTTGAAGGATGCAGTCTGTGTGCAAGCTTGACAATGGAAAATTTACTAGTTGTGTCATGAGTCATCCCAAGGAATAATGCACACAAAAAGGATAAAGTCTCTACAGTTGCACTGAATCGGCTGTTTCTCCTCGGTTAAAGGAAGGAATAACAAACAAAGCTGGGGAGCAATGATTATTAAACAATTACTTTCCACCTCACCTTCAGTCAGTTTGTGGGTTTGAGAAATCAGTTCTTTTCAATTCAAATTCCTCTGCACACCTCCTCTGAAATGCAAAAGCAATGCAAATGCAATTCCAGATTTCGAATTTTACATCATGTTAAATATCTGGATGGGTCTTCTAGGCTCTGTTTTTGTCTATAAGTCCTGGTGATTATTCTAGCATAATTACTGAACCTTGGTTTCATTTTGGTGTTTATAACTTGTTAGTTACCTGCAAACAGAAGTCACCCCTGGTTCCTTTTACATCTCTCTTTACTTTGGTCCCTCATTTTAACAACTGAAGCCTGGAAAATTTTCCTTCTGAAATAGGAATAGAGATACCAACTTAATTTAATTCAGATGTCAAAACTATGGACCAGAAATATATGCCAGAAGAGGTGTGATTTTCATGTAATTTCTCTTCCCTGGAATGCTTCTGTCTCATTTAAAAAATTCATTTAAAGCAAAAGCCTGAGGGCCCAGCCCATCCTGCACACCGTACACCAGGCTGAAAATGAAACTCTTAACCAACAAAATGCAACAAAACCTTGCTGCCAGAAAACAATATATCGTTGATGCCTGAATGTTTTGTAGCCTTAATCCAGGAACACATTGTACTGCAGGCAGATATTCCTATTTAAATGCGGCAACTCAGAAGGGAATGTATTATTATTAAATATACATAGGAACAAAGAAACATCCTGACTGTTTTTTTTCAAGGAATTGTGTATAGATATAATCCTATGACTGATGTTTCTATACCCATGCACTAATAGCCAAAGAGGTTTTCACGTTTGCAAGAGCCATTGGAGAACATCCAATTCCCCTCCGTTCATCTGGATCTCATAAAAGCAGTAGAGTGACAGCTGATCCTGGGCTAGCTCTTAGGCTAAAGCAAGGTTGCTTATCCTTGGTAATGGCATTCTCAATAATTGCAGGAGGAGTTCTGTTAAAAAATGCTTGTCCAAATAGACCAGATTTCCAGTCAGGTGCAAATCTAGAACAAAATCCTCTTTCAGAGCATCATCATTACCTAATAAAAGGTACAGACCTACCTCCCACAACTGAAGGAAACTTGTATCTGCTTTGCATCCACAAAATGTGGATTTTTTTAGTGTTCTCTCATCTTACTGTATTGTGACTCAGCTGAAGAGAGTTTTCAGCGTTTCCCTCTGGAAGCTGACTCCGCAGTGAGACTAGAGCCCACTTCTTACACCTTTTATAACCAAGACTTTTCTATCTATGCATCCTGTTCTTTCCTTTAGCTTTCAAAGAGCAAAGCCTTTTTGACAGCAGTTTTCTGGGAAAGCAGGTAAGATTCACAGTGACCCACAGCGTGAAGGTACCTGTAGATAATCACATGAAAGACAAGAGAGACTTTCTTACCCACAGCTGCTCTCCTTGATGTGGTCCTGATGCGCACAGTCACAGCCTGTGCTCCAACCCCTTTCTTTCAGATCACAATGAATTTTGTGATTCTGCATCTGGAGGAGCTGCCAGGATGCCCTGATCTGCCCCTGTGGCAGCCATGGGAGGTAGGTACAGAGGAGACAGCCTCAGGCATGGATCTGCAGTTATTGCAGGCTACAAAATCCACCAGTTTACTGTACCGTGGGAAAGATCCCCTGCTGCCTGAGTGCACATATGGCCAGCACATCTCAAAGGATGGATAAAATAAACCTTCTTTGATGGGCAGTTTTATTCAACTTTCTTCATCAAAGACTAAATACATAGCATGAATACATGAGCAAGTTATATCCAGGTAATGAGCTGAAAGTACACTTGCTTTAATGAGATGGATGTAGTTGTTTGATTACGCTCCATCATCATTTTCTAACCGTGATCTTAATTTCCATTCACATCTCAAGTTCCTACTATATAAAATCATATTTACTTCCCTGCACTCCCTACTGCTCTAAGCTTTCCAGGTTGCTTTGTAATTTATTTTAATCCTCCTGTGAGTGAATCACCCTTCATGCTGGTGTCTTCTGCCAGAAATTATTTTTGGGTCCTGGTGCACTTTACTGTAAACTGTGTTCTTTCAGAGAGTGACTGATGACCCTAGTAAAACTCAGAAGTGGTTTACAGCCAGTAGAAAGTTTTCTGTGACAGAGAAATAACTTTAAGCTCCACAACAGCTTTGGAGGGCTTTAGCAAATACAGTTTAAGAACCAAACAACCTGGGAAAAAGCATGTAACACAAATATTGGGTCTCTTCAGTGTCAGTTGTACTCACAGGGTATTTCTGGGAATGATGCCAGCCAAGGGTGGCATATACACCTACCACAGCTGAGAGCGGAGTGCCAAGTGACTCCAGCTGGGGCCGGCTCAAGAGCTATAGCTCCTGCCAAATACCCTGTGAATAAAAAGCTGGCTGGGATCCATCCAAACATCACTAGAAGATGCTGTGTAGGACTGACACTGTTGGAAAAAACTGTTAGAGAGACACAAGCAACAGTGCTTTTCTGTTTTTACCTTTTTCCATAAAAATCTTCTCTTCTGATGACTTTCAGTGCACTTTTCTCACGGGCACAGGCTCAGAGGCACCAATTCTGTTTGGGTTTTGCTCAGGACCAGGTCTAATTCCCAGAGCAAGACTGCTGTGGCCAGAACAACCCATGCTGGCTGTCAAATCCATGTCCATCAACTGATTCACCACTGGTTGCTCAGTGACGGCAAACTGTAAAGGTGACTGCTCTCAATGGGCCTCTACAAATGCAGTGCAGTCTGTCCCCTGCAGAAGAGTCCTCAAGCTGGGACAGGTCGAGCAATGAACGGTTTTAACTGAGCAGTAGGTCTTACTTCTTCTGGTGGGGAGAGATGCTAAGGCACAGCGCAATGCTTTAGACGTGAGGATGTGGCCATACCGGCTGCAGGAGTTATGGGAGAAACTCACTCCTAGACTCTCTGTGGGCAGGGGTACAGGACAGTAGGTTTTCTCTGTAGAGTTAGAATTCTTGGACACTGCTCTTGTGGTTAATCTACAGAGCCCAGGATCTGGGATTCAGCCTACTCCTCTGTTTAATCTATTGCAATGCTCAAACTCTTGTTAGAAGATTCCCATTATTGTGAAATAGCCCTGAGGCAATGAAGGGCATGAAAAGTCCAGAGGTCTTTGAATATAAGCAGGGGAAATACCCTCAGATATGAGGTATCACATGACAGCTCTTACTTTTCCCTTTTCTCTAAAGCTAAGTTCCTTTTAGGGTGTTATCTTGCATTTGAGTGACATATGAATGAAATTTCTACAAATATTATCCACTGCCTCTACCACTGGTAATTTAACATGACACTCTTTGTAGTTACAAATAGCTCAGCTGACATGGTAAAAAGCCAAGCCCATGGCTCGTGGGAGTCGATGGAAGTAGGCTGATCCCCTCGCACTGGGAGCTCACCTGACACGGGGTATTGCTATCCTCTGGCTTTCACACCAGCAGGCAAACAGTTAACAGTCACCTCAGAGGCAGCTGGAGAAGGAGCTGCATTGGAAAGTCTTCTTTGAACAATAGCAAAATATTTCATGGTATTGTGCTTTAAGCTCTAAAGAGCCTCTGCTTTTTTAAATGTCAAAATACAAAGCATAATCAGATAGTGTCTATATAGAGGAGTGAGTTATAAATAGAGTTGTGCCAAAGTGTTGAGTCATAAGGCTTTTAAATGGCTTTTATTTACAGTCAGAAGATAATCTATAGAATAGACATTATTGTGAAAGGACTTTCTAAAGCATTGTAACTAGTAAAATCATTTCAAGGATCGCATGCTTGGTCTCTATCCGCACAGGATGATCTTGTCCCTGCTTCAGGAGCTTACAGAGAAAAAAGAGAAACAACAGGGTAAAGCTTTTTGGAAACATTGGCACATCAGTAAGGTGCAGTTATTATGATATACAATGCACAGTGTGCTACAATGTACAAGCTGTTTTGCTGTTTATCTCACTCAGAGCCTCTCTACACTAATTGTGTCTTGGTAAATTACACCTTCATAATCTTTATTATATTTGTTAACTCATAAAAAAATTTCCTCCCTTGCCCACTTAGCTGTTCTAGGCAATTGTCCTTTAGGTACATGCATACAAGAACTCTGCAAGATGTTTTTGTAACTGTGAAAACCATTGTATTGCACCTTGTCCTGCAGCTGACCAGCTGTGGAACTGGTTCCGTCTCAAACAATGGCTCACTCCACAACCAAACTTTTCTTTTTATTTTTCTGTACTGTTTTGTCTCTACTTTTTAGGCACTGCATCCACTTTTTGAGTCCTGCCCTAGAGGAGCATGGCTTTCCAACCATGCGGGTGCAGAGAAGCAGTTCTCTCTTATTCTGTTTCACTGTTTCCTCTTCTGCTGCTTTCACAGAATGTCACAGAATCACAGAATGTTAGGGATTGGAAGGGACCTCGAAAGATCATCTAGTCCAATCCCCCTGCCGGGGCAGGATTGCCTAGACCATATCACACAGGAACGCGTCCAGGCGGGTTTTGAATGTCTCCAGAGAAGGAGACTCCACAACCTCTCTGGGCAGCCTGTTCCAGTGTTCAGTCACCCTTACAGTAAAGAAGTTTTTCCTCAATTTTAAGTGGAACCTCCTGTGCTCCAGCTTGCACCCATTGCCCCTTGTCCTGTCAAGGGATGTCACTGAGAAGAGCCTGGCTCCATCCTCATGACACTTGCCCTTAACATATTTATAAACATTGATGAGGTCACCCCTCAGTCTCCTCTTCTCTAAGCTAAAGAGACCCAGCTCCCTCAGCCTCTCCTCATAAGGGAGATGTTCCACTCCCTTAATCATCTTCGTGGCTCTGCGCTGGACTCTCTCTAGCAGTTCCCTGTCCTTCTTGAACTGAAGGGCCCAGAACTGGACACAATACTCCAGATGCGGCCTCACCAGGGCAGAGTAGAGGGGGAGGAGAACCTCTCTCGATCTGCTGACCACACCCCTTCTAATACACCCCAGGATGCCATTGGCCTTCTTGGCCACAAGGGCACACTGCTGGCTCATGGTCATCCTGTTGTCCACTAGGACCCCCAGGTCCCTTTCTCCTACGCTGCTCTCCAACAGCTCTGTCCCCAACTTGTACTGGTACATGGGGTTGTTCTTGCCCAGATGCAGGACTCTACACTTGCCCTTGTTATATTTCATTAAATTTCTCCCCGCCCAACTCTCCAGCCTGTCCAGGTCTCTCTGAATGGCTGCGCAGCCTTCCGGCATCTCAGCCACTCCTCCCAGTTTTGTGTCATCAGCGAACTTGCTGACAGCGCACTCTAATCCCTCATCCAAGTCATTAATGAATATATTGAATAGAACTGGTCCCAGAACCGACCCTTGCGGAACTCCGCTAGACACAGACCTCCAACTGGACTCTGTCCCGCTGACCACTACTCTCTGGCTTCTTTCCTTCAGCCAGTTTACAATCCACCTCACTACCCGATCATCCAGACCACACTTCCTCAGTTTAGCTGCGAGGATGCTGTGGGAGACCGTGTCAAACGCTTTACTGAAATCGAGATAGACCACATCCACAGCTTTACCATCATCTATCCACCGGGTAACATCCTCATAAAAGGCTATCAAGTTGGTTGAGCAAGACTTCCCCTTGGTGAAGCCATGCTGAGTGTCCCTAATGATCCCCCTATCCTTGATGTGTCTAGAGACAGCACCAAGGACAAGTTGCTCCATCACCTTTCCGGGGATGGAGGTGAGGCTGACCGGTCTATAGTTACCCGGGTCCTCCTTCTTGCCCTTTTTGAAGACTGGAGTGACATTTGCTTTCCTCCAGTCCTCAGGCACCTCTCCCGTTGCCCACGACTTAGCAAAGATGATGGAGAGTGGCCTAGCAATGACTTCCGCCAGCTCCCTCAGCACCCGCGGGTGCATCCCATCAGGGCCCATGGATTTATGGACGTCCAGGTTGCTTAATTGGTCCCTGACCCAGCCCTCATCTACCAAGACAGATTCCTCCTCTATCCTGACTTCTTCTGAGGCCGCAGGGGTCCAGGGCTCCTCAGGACAGCCTCCAACAGTATAGACAGAGGCAAAGAAGGCATTCAGTAACTCCGCCTTCTTTTTATCCTCTGTCTCCAGGACCCCCACCTCATTCATCAGTGGGCCTACATTGCCTCTAGTGTGGGTTTTAGCTGCAATGTATTTGAAGAAGCCCTTTCTGTTGTCCTTGACCTCTCTTGCAAGGTTTAATTCCAAGGAGGCCTTAGCTTTCCTAGTTGCCTCCCTACATCCTCTGACAACAGACTTATATTCCTCCCAAGTGGCCAGCCCCTCCTTCCACGATCTGTACACCTTCTTCTTCCACTTGAGTTTGCCCAGCAGTTCCCTGTTCAATCATGCAGGTCTCTTGGTCCCCTTCCTTGACTTCCTACCTGCTGGGATGCTCTGATCTTGAGCATTGAGCTCATTGATCTTGAGCATCTTGAGATTATGAAGGTGTAATTTTCCTTGCTAAGTATACAAAACACTTTCAAAAGATGATGTTAGGAACCAAAATCCATAAAACCGTGAGTCAACAGAGAGATGTTTTTAATGGCACTCTGTGGTATCTCTTCTCCCTCCCCCCATTCACCTTATTCTCCTCCTTAGGCAATACATTACCTGCTCTTTTATTTTTTTGCTTTCAGTAAGTGATAATCACCTTCTTATCTAGCATTCCCCATGCTATTCCTGAGGTTCAAACTGCCCAGCTACTCTCAGTTGTCTTAAATGATTTACATATCTAATTAAATACAGAGTAGCTAGGATTTAGCTCTGAAGCTTGCTGCGTCTGTTTTATATCCAAAGAAGGACTTGTGTGCCTGAAAGCTTATCTACTTCTTTCAAACACAGAAGTTGTTCTCATTAAAGATTATCCACCAGCCTTGTCATGTTATATCTTTACAGTAGTAACAGGATGTGGAGGACAGAGACGGGAACCAGAAGGAACGTTCAGAGAGAGAAAAATGTGGTTGAGGTCTCTGAGGGGATGGAGTCCCACAGGTGGCAGTTTTTACTCACGCTTTGCTTGATTACCTGGTTAGAATTAGCACTGATAAAATCACTCATCTAGTCTGTGTGGGATCATAAAATGTCAAAAGTGAAGAATAATAAACAAGCTTCTCAGTCCAGGATTTTGCTCTTCACAGGTTTTTACCTGATGTTAGTAAACCTTTAAAAAGTTCCAAGTTTAAGAACTTTCTCCAGCAGAAAAATGTATATTTTTATAATACTGACATCAGAATTCCTTCTTTAAGTGACTCAACTCCCCTGTCTGAAGTTTCAGTGAGATAAAGAAAATGGTCCCTTGTAAATGGCTATTTGGCATGCTTAAAGGTCTTTTTTCTTTTCCCTTTGATAAGAAAACGTCCATAGTTGAATAAGATAAATTTTTCAAGATGAAGATTAATTATGAATAGGCACAAAACAATGATAGCAGGCAGAGATGTTTCAAAATAAAAAAAAAAAAGAAGAATAAGTGAGCTTGCAGCCAACATGTTCATTGATAAAAATTGTATGATTTCCCTTTAAAAGGCTGAATACCTGTGGTAGCCATTCACTGTACTTTGGGTGTGCAGCAACAACAAGAATCAGGCTTACATTTGCTTCATAAAATGGTGGACTGAATGACCATAGACAATTCTAGCTAAAAAAATTGCAAAAATGAAACCACAAAAAAAATCCCCACGCTTTAAAAATCTAATTCTGACAAATTAGCTACAAAACCAGCTACCTGAAAATTGCTATTTAAAATCATTGCATGGGACTGCAGTGTCTTGATAGGGAAGAAAATGGGGTAGAAGGTAAATGAAAGTTTAATGACATAATCAGCAAATCTTTGTCCATTAAGAGTACAAACTTTCAGGTCCAGTAGAGTTTCAACAGCATCAGACAGTGGCCATAGGCAAGGGGGCAGCAGGGCAGAAAAAAGCTCGCAAGCCTGCAACTAAAAACATCTCCAGTTAAGAACAGAGGAACTGTGCATTTTAAGGAAGGACTTTCAGATGATGGATTCATGAGAGTGTTTACCCTTCTCGTTAGAGATAATGGCAAAACTGGTATCAGCAAATAAATAGTAAGTCATTTCTCAAAAGAGAGTGAATCAGCTTGGTGCTGGTTCCTCTATAAAGCCTCCACCCCTGCTCAGCACTTTGTATTCAGCAGGAACTCCATGATGGCTAAGCAAAGCAGAACAGGGTAATTAAGTTGCTATTTCCTCTGACAGAAAAGAAAGAGCTCATTGTTCAAGTTTAAAGCTTCTTATTGCCTCCTTCCAGAGACTGTGATATCTTCTTAAACCTCCCAGTACAGGTAAAATTAAAGCTCTGGAGATTAGAAGAATCTTTAGTTCTATGTTTATTATCAGCGTTTGGTTCACCATGTCCTGGGGCTGGCTAGTCAGCTGTCAAAAGAAGAGGCTCTGGGTGTCTACTCCCTCCCGCTTCCTCCTTCAGAAACCTCTGTTGCCTCTTGTATCTTTCCCATAACCACTTCAAAAGTTTTATTCCTGGTTTTCAAGGTCAGTAGTTGGCTAAGTTTCAAATATACTAACACGAATGGTTTTGCCAGTGTGATTTCCCAGAGCTTTGTTTCCTACTGCCTGATGTGCCCCCAATAGCAGGGTCTAGCACCTCCCTTCCCTCCACCATAATCCCACCCCAGACAGTCCCTCCTCATGTCTCTCTTTCTCAGTGTCACATAACCCATCCTCCATTCCCAACAAAGTCCTCAGCTCCCCAAACACCAGCGTGGCAAAAGGCAGCTCATGCCGTGCCCAAGTCTGAGTTTGATGTGTGCTGGCTAGTTGGCTGGTCAGTACGTGGTGATGGTGGTGGCCAGCCAAGAGGGCAAATCCCTGCCCTGCCTCCTGCAGTGGGCACGCCCCGCATCCCACCCCAGCTCTCCTCCACGCACCAGCCAGACATGCAGGAACAGAAGATCATGAGACTTCACGCCCTCTGTCAACCGCCATGGCCAGAGAGCAGTGGCATTTTCATCCACTTCTTCTCCTCTAGTAATCAACCTAGAAGTGGGTTCTGATTTGAACAGCCTAGAACGGGAATGTGGTAACATGACCTGTGCAGGACCTGTTCACAAGATTGAAATTAAGACGTCTATCATTAGTTTCTGGCGTTAATAACCCACTGCAATGAATGGGGGAGGCACCAGCTTGCAGAGTGACTGTTTGTAGATACTTGCTTGAGATTTCAGACAGAAAAGCTGGTTTGGCCTATTTTTGAAAGCATAAGAATATTAAGCTCTCAGACAGAAAAAATGATTAGAATATATATTAAAACAGACATAGAATATACATAAAAAGAAGATGCAACAAAAACTGAGAAATGCTAGGAAATAAAAACAAGATAGTTTTACCATAATTACATAAATTACTTAGTGGGTGACTTCTATTTTGTGATCTGTCTTGAAGCAAGTGAACCATTTGACTCATACTGTTGGATCATTCTCCAGTCTTCAGATGTCCTGCTCGCTGTCACATATTTGTCACACATGACATATTTGGTCTCTGCAAAAACGCTCAGACAGGTGAGAGATGCTTTTTCCCGATTATGGATTCTTCAAAGATGTAAAAGGCTCCAGTCCAAGCAGGGCTTGGACATTGAACTTGAAGTTTTAGGAAAAGAAAATTAGCAAACTGGTTATTGTTATTTTATTTCTTGGCAAAAAATACTTTCATAGAAAAGTAATTATTTTATGCTCATATTTAGATGTAAATGTATTTCTGATGTAATGTCACTTGAAAAATAAAGGTCTACATTACATTGGAAATAATTCACATGAAAAATCTGTTTTTAAAGGAGTGTGTAGAACTTAAAAGCTTTTAAGGCCAGTTAATTCAAAGTTCCTTGGATTTTTAAATGAAAACAGTTTTTAAAACGGCTTTTAAGACTTTCCATATCTTTCTAGATACTTTGACATACGCTGCATTTTTCCATTATTCTTGTTTCTTTCTCCTGAGACTCCAGTTCTGTGTATGAGCTAGGCAAACTAAACCTTAGCCCAAGTGATTAAAAAAAATAGTTCTTTGTAATATTACTGTATCCAAAAAAGCCTCCAAAGATATAATTGTAACTTCTGTTGGCAAGCATCATTTGAAGTATCTGAAGCAAAATATGAACATGTTTTCATCCCTGTTAATTATTTTGGAATACGAAAATCAGGAAGAATTTCACATCATTGTATGTTAATTTCTGCATGGTTCAGGTTTTCAAATTAAGCATTTGAAAGCCTTGTTTCAAGTTCCTGTTATCTAAGTACGACACAATCCCAATACAGTTCCTACCCAGCAAAATTCAAAGGGAAGTAGACTGATGATATAAGACAGTGAGAGTGCATAATCCTGTGAATGTCTCTTTCATTTCCTGAATGAAATATCAGGCTTCGTGGGTAAGTAAATTATTACTAGGTTTTAATCCATCAAAGCAATGCGAGTTTGAAAGCTGCGGCAGCACAGGATGGTTGCAGGAGCTGGGCTGTTGCAGGGGAGGAGGACGCCTTGCTCTGCCCTCAGTGCAGCAGCGGGTCCCCCAGGAGCTGGCAAAGCAATTAGAGCAAGATGAACTTGGGGGCTATCTGGGGGCTTCTGCAGAGGACAAAGGACACTTGCTCTGTGCAGACTCCTTTTCATAATTCACTGTATTCATTTCAGCCTTGCCAGCCCAGGTGTGAGAGGTGGGCTACGAACCCCAGAGCAGAGGTAGAACTCTGCTACCAGTACCCTCTGGCAGAAAATTGAAAAGGCAAAGAAGGGCAACCTCGTATATCAGCTGTCGCTAGTGTGTATGATGCTGAAAAGGCAGTGCGATGTATGGAGGATGGGTGCTGCATAACGCTTGATGGTCCTGGGATCTTTCTTCTAGGTCTGCCTGGATCTGTTTTGTCACTTAGAATGAATTTCTTCCTTTTTCCCATTGTTAACCTCATCCTTCAAATTATACATTCCTTGGTGCACATCCTGTCTGCCATCAGGTTTCTGTGCAGAGCCTAAGATAACCAGCCCCAAATATCCTTGTGCCTCATCTCAGCCACCACCACCCTGACTTGCAGGTACCAGCAGGGCTGGGCAGCCACTCTATAGCTCTTCTCCCACCACACTACAAAGATTATATATTGTGACCTTCTGAGGCAGCAAAGGATTCATATCTGAAAGAAGTTTAATAGGTGAAAAGCCACATGAATGTGAAGCACACAGAAAACAAAACTGCACAAATACAAATTAATTTTGCATCCCAGGACACTATCTTGATACATACTATGGCATAAAGTGCTTCTGCAACCTTTTCTGAGGTGGCTTCTTCAACCAAGTGTGCTGTGTACAATCATTTATTAACATGTGGTGAAAGTCTGTAGGGAAACGTGAAATTAAAAGTCAGTCTGACTGGTATGCACTGATGAGAAAACATGGGCTTGAATTTCAAATAGAGCTTGTAGGACTACAGAAGACTCATACAAGCAATTCCCATATTAGAGGGCGTCTTCCAGGAAAGCAATTAACATTCCACCTCCAGTATCTCCACCACTGGAGAATTCGGATACTGACAACTGTTGACATCTGCTTACTTACTCCATTTCCCCCTTGCACACCCAGCTCCCAAACATAAGTGCTGTTTTCTTAACTCCAGCTCTTTTATTAGTGATAATAACAATGCTCGGCAAGAGCAATTACAAAGCAGCCTCTTGAGAGACTTGGCAGTCATTTCCCCTCGCACTAAATATGTCAGGATCTGTGTCACCTGCAATTTGACCAAAAAGTAGTTTAAAAACTTCCCCACAGCGATATATTGTTCTGTCTATCCATTAGCAGACATCAGGACAGTGATGGGGAGGCTGCTCACAGGCTCGGCAGGGCAGCCACATGCCAAATCCGTCACGGGCTGGTGTCAGCATCAGACCGGGGCTCTGGCGGTGCCTCCTGGCAGGACGAGGACCATGCCTGTATGCAGGGGGAAGGGTAGAGATGTTTTCCATAGGTACTTTCCATACAGCACCTTTCTCCAGATTGTGTCCCAAACTAACTTAGAATTTTTTTTGTGATCACTATGCTCATAAAATTAAAAAATGCACCACCTTAGTAATGAAAAGTATGAAGTTACCAGTACCTTATTTTCAAACGACTAACTTTGAAGTTGCTTATGTTAAACAATGGAAAGAGGGGCAAAGATCATGCATCGTATTATTTCCAAACAGGTGCTTTAATAAACCATATTTTTTTCAGGTCCATTGACAGTTCTGAAGAAAATGTAAGACTTGGTGCTAAATAACAATTTACTGGTGTCAGAAAGATCTTTCCAAACAAATAAACTGAGTGCTGAAAAATACATTTTTAGTCAGCTGAATAAAATTATACATGCCAGTTACGTTTTTCCTGTGTTAGATTCTTAAAAAGAGCTCTGGAAATATGTTCTCAAAAATTTATTTCAGGAAGAAAAAGGATTTAGTTCTCAAATCCTGGGCTACATTACAGATTTATGGGGATACTTGACCAAGACACAGTTATTTTGAAAGTAAGATTCATCTTCTCCAGTACTTACCCTTCTTGTACTAGCAGTATCTTTCCTTGTCCTTCTCTCCTTTCCCTACACACACTACCAATCATTTTAATTAAGTTGCCAAGGTTTTTCCTCTTCCTTTCTCTAAACTTTCCTATGTAGGTGAGCTCACCCAGGATCAGATTAAGTACCAGAATATGTTTTAGTAAACAGAATTCATTCTCAACCTTCAGCTCCCCGTCCACAGTTACAAACCAATCTTTCACTCCCTTAAGGCAGCATCTGAGGAAGAAGCCTCTCTGTAAAAGACTTTCTACCCATGCAGACTCAAAGGGATAAGCTGTCAAAACAATTCATTGAAGGGGCTACATCCCGTAATACTCATGTCCATTCACACCACAGCAAGGTTTATATTCTACACACTGCTCAAATGCCAATTCTGGATCTTGTTTTCTCTTCAAAAAGTAGAATTTAGGTATTTTAACTCACTACCTGATAACATTTTAGCTACCCAGAAGATGCAATGGTAGAAGCAGCTATAAATTTGAATAAGAGGTTCAGAGACATGTGGGACACCCTTTATCATCCTCAGCAGATCAAGTAGCTTCCACCAAACACTCTCTCCTTTGCATCTCGAAGGCCCCATCAGCTTGGCCCATGTTTAACCACAGAGTTTGGCCTTGTTCCTTTGTCTCCTCCACAAAGCTTCCCGTTGTCTTTTATGTGCTATCACAACCAGGACAACTTGTCAAACAAACTGACCCGGAGCACTTAACATTTTTGTGAGCTACAGTAGCTGCATTTTTGCCCTGGTTTTGTGCATATCGGTCGGCTTCCTAGAAGACAGAAGGGCAAGTTATAATTTGCCCGATAACCTTCTGAAAACCCAACAGAAACAGCTATATCTTTTGCTTATCCGATGTATTGGGTTTGTGGGGCAAGGCTTTGGTAGTGGTAGGGGCTACGGGGTTGGCTTCTGTGAGAAGCTGCCAGAAGCTTCCCCCATGTCCGACAGAGCCAGTGCCAGCTGGCTCCAAGATGGACCCGCCGCTGGCCAAGGCCGAGCCCATCAGCAATGGTGGTAGCGCCTCTGTGATAACATAGTTAAGAAGGGGGAAAAAAAAAACCCTGCACAATTGCAGCCAGAGAGAGGAGTGAGACTACGTGAGAGAAAAAACCCTGCAGACACCAAGGTCAGTGAAGAAAGAGGGGGAGGAGGTGCTCCAGGTGCCGGAGCAGAGATTCCCCTGCAGCCCATGGTGAAGACCATGGTGAGGCAGGCTGTGCCCCTGCAGCCCATGGAGGGTAACGGTGGAGCAGATAGTCACCTGCAGCCCATGGAGGACCCCACGCCAGAGCAGGTGGATGCCCGAAGGAGGCTGTGACCCTGTGGGAAGCCCGTGCTGCAGCAGGTTTGCTGGCAGGACCTGTTGCCCCATGGAGAGAGGAGCCCACGCGGGAGCAGGTTTGCTGGCAGGACCTGTGACCCCATGGGGGACCCATGCTGGAGCAGTCTGTTCCTGAAGCACTGCACCCCATAGAATGGACCCATGCTGGAGCAGTTCATGAAGAACTGCAGGCCATGGGAAAGAATCACGCTGGAGAAGTTTGTGGAGGACTGTCTCCCATGGGAGGGACCCCATGCTGGAGCAGAAGTAGAGACTGTGGAGTCCTCCCCTGAGGAGGAAGGAGCGGCAAAGATGACGAGTGATGAACCGACCTCAACCCCCATTCTCCGTCCCCCTGTGCTGCTGGTGGGGAGGAGGCAGAGAATTCAGGAGAGAAGTTAAGCGCAGGAAGAAGGGAGGGGTGGGGGGAGGTGTTTTTAAGATTTGATTTTATTTCTCATTATCCTGCTATGATTTGATTGGTAATTAAATTAAATTAATTTTCCACAAGTCGAGTCTGGTTTGCCCATGATGGTAACTAGTGAGTGATCTGCCTGTCCTTATCTTGACCCATGAGCCTTTCATTATATTTTCTCTCCCCTGTCCTGCTGAGGAGGGGAGTGATAGAGTGGCGGGCACTTGACGTCTAGCCAGGGTCAACCCACCACATCAGAGAAGCTGGCAAGTTAGAAGAATTTATTACGGTCATACACGGACCAAGGTACCTTAGCATTACCCTCACTGGAGCCTGTCCCCAAATACACAGTGATTATCTCTATAACAACTAATTAGATGGTCCCAGGCTTTGCAACTCAGTTGACTTCACTGTTTGAACAGTCCCTGGCATGTGGGTCCCAGCTGACTGGCAATCTCCCAAACCATCTTGGGGCACGGTTTGGCAGCTGGCCTGCCCCAGAGCAGGCTGCCTGTGGTCCCCGTGGTTGGCAGGACAGGCAAGTTCAATGCCATGTGCATGGGCTGCCTTAGCTGGTCAGCCTCAACGCTGGGCAACTCCAGCACATTTAATTTACTCAAATAGATGACATGTGTGGGTTCAAATATCTTCTCTTTGGTTTTATACCTATATAATTTGACATATTAGTTTATGTTATAACACAGAGAAAGTTCAGATCCTTCCAGCTCTCTGGAGCAAGTCCAGTGTCTCTCTTCCAGGCAGGAGTTAGACTCGGTGCCCCGGAAGTTGCACGCCAAAAACATGTTAGCTTGAGCCACAGAAATACTCTGTGGCTGTTCTACTTAGTCTTGTAGGTTAGTCAACTCCCAGCATCAATGGCTAAAAAAACATCTTCATAGAATCACTCTGTGCTGAACCAAATTAATTGCCAACACAGACTGTGATTTTGGCCCTAAACTTGAATGAATCTGTTATCAGTTCATTCAAACGTAATTGAGAAGTAGGAGGACTTTTCCTTTAATCTTTCTTACAGCTCAGTGCATCGAGGAATGCACAATCCAGAGCGGAGAAGCCATCAAAGGGAAGGACATTACATGTCATGAGTCAGGAGGGAGCTAAGCCCCAGGTTTTCAAAACCTCTAGTCAAAACAGAAGGTGCCAATAAAGCAGCAAGCCACCACGGGACAGCTGGAGCCCCATGTGTCTCTGGTTACCAGTGTTACCCAGCTGTGCAGGCTGCCTCGTCACATGGAGCGCCGGACCCGGGAATGCTGGCTGTGCTCGCACAGGTCCACAGGACCCTCTGAGACAGAACTAGACCCGCAGCTCCCCCACCCCAGCGCTGCAGTCCCCTGTGTCCTGCTAACCCCACGGTGCCAGCATTGCCCCTCTCTCCACACCCCACCGTCTGTCACTGAAGTTGATAAATCTGTTTCCTGCTATGTCACTCTGCCTTCACAGCTCTTCAAAAACATTTTTTAAACCTGAAGCTTTTATTTATTTATACAAAAGAAAGCTGATCTCACTGAGCTGTAGAGTTCCTGGGGGCACGTACTGACATCCTGACGACTGCAACCTGTGAAGGTGCCTATACTTGTATCATTTTAACCACATGAGCTGCCCTGCTGAAGTCAATGAGACTACACTCTGGGCACATTTAAGTGCATCTGTTATTTCAGGGATAGCTACTACATCTGGAGCATGCACACTCATTTAGATGAGAGAACTATTATTTTTGTGTGTGTGGTAGAACAAAGTATCTGGTGCACCCATGTGCAAAAAAAAATTATTTTGCAGTAAGTATTTTCAGTTGATCTTTAAGGCTGGTTGTTCAATATAACACCAAAGCCCAAAATGGGTGGCAGCAAGTCATACCACACTAGGGAAAGAGCCAGAAGACAACCATGGTCTTTCTACTGTGACTCTCTTTGGAGTCACCACCACCCAGAGAGGTGGACCTGGGGACATTTTCCATACTTAGATGAGCGCAGAGACTATAATTGTTCCTGTAGCCTCAAAAAAAATCCCATACAATTTAGAATAGGTTAGTTCAATTCAGCAGATACAAATTGACTAAAAATAGGAACCTTGGGCTGCGAGGTCTTCCAAATGTCCTGAAACAAATATCTTTTTCCCCCTCTGTATAGGTATCACATCCAGAAAAGTGAAGAAGTGCTACTGGTGACAAGTGTGAGACAGTAGCACAAATATATTGGCTACTCAACCTCCGCATCTTGTATATTGGCACAATTTGGTACTCTGTGTAAGGTCTGAGAAACACTAGAGCAAGCTGCAGTGATACTTCTTGTTGTCATACAACTTTCCCCAGACCTACTGTATGTCATATAAATATAGTTTGAGTTATCCAGGCTAGCTTTTTATCTAAATGGTGTAGAATTTGAGTATCGTAGGCATTTTTTCAAAATGGCAAGAGTAAAATGACTGTATCTGATAGATACTGTTATTGCTCCATTTACCATCCACAAAATGATTTCCAGTTTTATATAATCATTCAACTTTTATGACCTTATTGTCATTGTAGAAGTAACACACTGATATTTTCTATTATGCACTATTTCTAGCTATATTAATAAACAGCAGTTAGGTGGTCCTTCTCCTGGGTTGCTCCTTTCCTATGAATTGTTTTCAAACTTCTACAGCAAACCCCCCTGTCAGGTACTCAGTCATATCCCAGAAAATAGTGTTGGGTTAGTTAAGGATACTGCAGACTCAGAAGTGCTAGCAATAGACAACAGCCAGCAAACACAGATGTCACTTTTGCTGTAGGAATTTCACGCTCTACTAATACATATTTCCATAAAGCCCAAGGCTAAGAGATCACATCTTAAGTGCCAGATTATGGTGGAATTCCATGTTAACGTCAAACCCCTGCCATCCTGCGCTCCACTGCATGAAGACCTTGCCTTCTGCAATCTTTCTGTCCATTCTTTGAGACTTTCCCTAAAACCTGACTTTGGTAAGTGATCACATACGTTTCTCATCTATACTCACAGTGGGATTTTCCCCTCTTTTATTTTATTTTAATTTTGCTCAGGAGAATTTCTGAAAGTTTCATTAAAAAAAATTCTCCAGGTAGTCCGGAGAAAGCTGCATGGTCAGCACAGGATGAGCCAGTTAAGGAGAAGCACAATGCGGGCAATCTACAACTTAATGAAAACAAGTGTGCTTATACCAGAGGGAGACAGACGTATGGCAGTATCCCTGCCCAGTTCCTGGGTGTGCTCTCTAAGCATCCATTACTGGCCCCTACCAGCAGCAGGATACCGAGCAACTTGGATCTTTGGTCTGATCGAGTACTGTCCTTCATATGGTTTTATCACACCCATTTTCATCTGCTGCTTCTCCTACAACCCATTCTTCTCCTGTGTTCATTGAATTAAGCCTCCTACTTCCACACAGCAGATCGCTTATGTGTAACTTATATCACCATTATATATGTCACCTATGAATCTGGCTGAGAAAACAGCCTGGTTTTCATCCTACTTAATTATGGGCTACATTATACATCCATTTTTCAGCATGTTCTAGGAGAAACAAGAAAATCTCCTTAAATACCTGGCATCATGATATGATTTGTATGTGTCTGCACCCTATTTAAAGGTGCATATTGCCCTTGTATGTAAAAAAAGAATTAATGGAGCCTTGGTGGTCATATCTTCTAGTTAGGCTTCAGCTAAAGAAAAGTGAGCAATTAACTATCCAAAGAATGTCATTAATAACCCTGGTCAAATAAACCATGATTAGCAAACTGACTGCTCCTGGTATTCTTCTTTCCTTTCTTATACTGTATACTCACTCAGAATGTCTTTGAAGATATTAATCACCTGTGACTTTTACCATCTAAAGATCCTCTCTTTGCCACAGGATTTTCTTAGCTAGCAGACCTAAATTCAAAGAATTATGAAGAGTAGAAAATGGAATGGTATGGGAAAAAAATCAGACTATGCTGACAGCACTTTAGGACCATTAGCACATCATTATGAAACCCAGCTAAAGAAATTGCCAAACATAAAGCATATTTTTTTGTTTGGATTTTTATATTGTTAAAAATAGGACTTCTCAGGATGAATAAAATATAGAGAGAGAAATTGTGAAGACAGAAACATAAATATTAGCTCAAGGAAGAAAGATGTAATGCATCTTACATAATATACGAGATATTGTCATCTGTATGATGTGGACTTCTGAAAGAGTTTTGGCTGTATGACAAATCCAGGACCACACTAGCCTGGAGAGAAAAGGCTGAGCTTAAGGCCAAATGTAAAATAATCATTGACAGAACATGCACTTAGTGTAATCAGGCAGCTATAACCTATCCTTGTGTTAAAGAGCCCTATTAGATATATGAGCACACTGAAAAGGACAAAACATTGCTCACTGCATGAGCAGCCCTGCTGCATCCCAGGTGGTTCCCCCTCTTGAACCCATGTCATGATGAAACTGAATACGCAGGTGGAAAAAGCCCTTTCAGCAAAGAGACAGAAATTTAAGCCTTGATAGTGGAGACATAACAGATGGAAGAGAGAGTGCCATGCTCACTGTCAGGGCAACATTGTCTAAACATATGTATAACCAGAATAAACACCAAGATTCTGATTCTTCTAAGCTTGCCACAAGCCAAGGGACAGGAGCACAAACTGCTCTGTTAGATCCGCTGTCAGGCCCTCATGAAGAAAAAGAAGAATTATCTGAAGTCCTTTTTCAGGTCCGCAAAACATCTGGCTGCAGATCAGTTGGTTGTAAAGAAAGGCTATGCAGGAGCAGCCCTCAACGCAGCCACTGAACAAAGTGTCTTCTTGGTGTTCCTAGGAAAGGAGTGTGATACTTTTAAATTCCCAAATGCAGCTGCTTTTTTTTATTGCGAGTAGTTCTGTATCTTGCTGACAACTAAGCAGAGCAACAGGGTATCTTCCAGAAACACAAAGCCTGGAGATCTTCTCTTAGCACCTCTCTTTAGAAGGAGGTGGCCCAGAATGACAAGTTGTGCTAATTCTCTGGTGGACAATTTGTTCAAAAAGTTCTTTGTCTCATTTAGCTTAGTGAATTTTGGAAATGAAAGAAGTCAATATGCACAAAGCTCACAGGGTATGTCAGCACAGGCCAGCACCTTAGCTCATGCTCAGTGCTGCAATAATGTGCTTACACGACTTCCAGAGCAGAGCTAGTCCACATCTGCCCAAACCAAGAGAACAACGTGCCACTGGGCCCATCAGTGCAGACATGCCCAGGACAGGGAACACGCCTGTCCAGATGGAGAGACCCTTATTGTGCTATTTGCACTGCAAATTCACAACTTGGTTTTCTATAGAATGCCTTTTCCATGCAGGCATACCCTTAGATGGAGCGAAAAACACTCGAGAGGACTTCCAAGCTGGTCACCCATGGGTGAAAACAGGAGGCAGAGAAGGGTGAAGGCAGTAGATTTGAAAGTCCTCTGCTAAACAGTATTATTACTATTTTAATGCACATATCCCATAATGCACCAATGTCCTTCCAGAGCAGCAGCTGGAGATCCCATGGTATAACCTTGAAGCATGTCAAATGGCCCAGGAGGCCTACATCTAAGCAACTTAACTCAGGTGGACTTTAGGATGACCTACACAATTCTCTAGTGATTGTGTCGACTAGACCTCCATTGACCATGGCTGCAGTTTAGACTCATTGCACCTACCTGGGGACACTTAACATTTTGAGTTAATGCTGAACCCCACTGGTACCATTAGGTGAGATGAATCCAGCCATGGAGTCAGTGTATATGGATACATAATAGATTATTTAAAATTTATTTATCACAGGATTTCAGACTCTCATGGTCTGAAGGCTCACTGAAGCACAAAGATGTGGACAAAGACTAAGTGATGGTTTTTCCCCTCAGTTTACATGCCAAGTTTTGAAGATTTAAGATCAAACACTTAGCCCCCAATCTGAAAGAGCTATTTTACAGATCTGGCTTGACAACATAATATACCTTAAGTGGGCTTTGCACAAGCCCATCAGATATTGTTTCTGCTGGTTGCATTCCAGCAGAGCACTGCATGGATAAATAGCTCAAAGGAAGCATTGTTCAAAAGAAGTGTTCAGCACCTTCTACAAACCTCAGCTACTTTGATACAGTTAAGTGATAAAATGATTAAAGCCAATTGCAAAATTTTAAGTTTAAAAAAAAAATCTAAGTGACAACAGTTTTCCCTCTTTTACCCTTATTCCACCCCAACACACATGCTTAGGAGAATTCCTCGTACTTGACAAAAACGCATTGTTTCTGCTGGCTCATGAGAAAGCTGGGATCGGGCCCTAATTAACATGGAGTTGCCAGGGAGCCTATGTGTGTGTTCTCAGGGACACAGAGCAAATGGCCACAACCTGCTCTACAAACAGTGTGCTAAAGGCTAAAGACGACCAACTTAGCATTCCTCTGCTTGCAAGGAAAACAAAACTTCAGTGACTACTTACAATGAAGTTAAAATTTCTCATATCATGTTTTTAAACTAATTCTGTTCCCAGGAATGAATCTAGAAGGAGTGAAGAAACCACCTGGAGGATGAACTGGATTGTATCTGTACTGAATGGGGAGTCCCTGGCAGCATCCTGCTCCCAGGAGCAGAGCGGGAATGAAGCTGTTGTGGTCTTGGGAAAGGCTCTGAAGACGCTCTCCCTTCAGCACAGGTCACGCATAAACACGTGTGTCCACAACCATGTGTTTGGAGAAGGGGGACCAGCTATGTCAGGCAGCCTGAAATTAGAACCTGAACCTCAGTTTCTTGATACCTTCTTGGGGAAAGTCAGAACCTGCTGCTCTGGGGGACACATAGGTAAGATCAGCAGATAAGAGCAGCACAACTGGAGCACATCCACCGACCTGCCACCCACACTGGACCTGGTCCCATCAACTGCCCTTTAGTAGCTGGGATGTATTGTGCTCTGGTCTGCTTTTATCGAAAAGGATCCAGCCCAGAAAATCTGAGATCACTCTAAAATGCAAATCAAAGTGCAGTAAAAGGAGATGATGGGGAGATTGGGTTGAAAAACCCACATATGAACTGAATTAAAATTGATGTAGACACACCAGTGGATTACCCCTACAACTGAGCACTGTGTGTGCGAGGGCCCTTCTTGCCCTTAGCCATCAGATATGGCTCTTTTCAGACTCCATGTTACTATTTAAAAGTGAAAAAGTCATTTTCACAGTGATCTTCACACTGATCTGCGTGGAATTTTGGATATAGATGCTATCGGTTCTTGGAAAGTTTTAAACACTGTGACTGGGACATAAGTGGTTATTTTTGTTCTGAGAGAGAAAACGATGATTTCTGCTGCAGCCTGAGACTATGCCTGTGGAGCAGGATCTCGGTGGAGGACCCCAAGTGTCCCGGCCAGGTGGCACGGAGCACAGGCCAGTCCGTGACATGACAGCGACAACCGCCAGCCATTCTCCGCAGGGGAGCATCTGCTCTCCTCCTGCAACAGCCAAGAGACACGGAAAGGGGAGAGCGAGCCAGGGCCCCAGCTGGGCAGCCATAAGCACAGAGGGGAAAGCAAACGCCTCTCATCAGGCCCCAATTAGCACAAGTGTGATGGGGGAAGCCGCTGTCCCTGCAGGCTGCTGCAGGCTTGGCCAAAGGCAGCAGCGAGGGAGCGACCGGAGGGGAGAGCTGAGAAGGAGAAGGGAGGGGGCAGGAAAGATGGACAGCGGGGCTTATGTGCTCTGACTGAGATAAAACAAAACACCAACGACCTACGTCAGTGAATGCATTTCAGCCTTCCCCAGCGCAAAGCTTCAGTCCAGTGACTTTGCCAATAATCTAATACTCCTTACCTCAAGCCACACAGTGCAAAACCAGGGATGAATAGCGATGTCTCACTGGCAAAGAAAGCAAAACCTTGCTGCTTCTGTGCTAGTGAATGCAGCCCCCATTTCCACGGGCATTGCCATCATTTCTCATGTTGAGCCACAAAGAACTATGTGCTGTGTAAACTGGTCATGGGCCAGGCTTCAAACCCGTGCAGTGTACGCCAGGGCTGTCGATCAGACCCTCAGCGCCGGGCAGAACAGAAATACTTCATGTAAAGGGGCAGTCCAGTTTCAAATGGAAGGAAAATTCATATTCATGTAGAAGAAAATGCATTTTTCACTGCAGAGGTCAGTGCTGGCTTTGGAGGGTCGTAAGCCCCGTTTGGAAGGTGAGGGGAGACTGATATGGGTCACAGCCTTATTGCTGTGCCCTCCCCAAAGGGGTGAGTTTCAGTAATGCTGTATTTATACACACTGATTAGAAACACGAGACCCACACTAGATCACAGCTCTGCTAGCAGAAGGATTTGGAAGTGTCACCACTTCAAATTATGTGTAAAATGATTTTAAGTGTTCATTAAAAACATTGCTCATTATCTGTCTTCTCTGCTTGGAAAAGGAAAGATTTTGTGTCTTTTTTTTTTTCCCACGCTCTGTGCAGCAGTACGGAATTGAAGGTTAATTTTGCCAACTGACATCCTTGCTGATCACCCCTTTTCAATCTCTAAAATCCTTTAAAATATATTAGGGCAACTTAGTGACCAATGTATTTTCTCAGCCTTTTCAAAGAATAGTAAAAAAAGCATAAAAGGCAGAGTGTTGACATTAAAGTTCAAAGATGCAACCCAACTCTTTGAAATGTCATCTCCATTTACATATTCCACATTAGAAATGTCTAGATAATATTTTCAAAATAAAAACATCTCTCAAATAAGACAATAGTAAACCAATGTGTGCATACTTTGTCTAAAGTACTTTTAAGCTTCTAAAAAGGTTAAATAAAGATTAAATTATACTGTAATAATTCATTTAGTCTAAATTATTTTAAAATAAAGTAATTATAATTAGTTAAGTGAGAAGTTAAGCTCTCTACAGTATTCATCTCCTTCCAAAAGCCTTTGTAAATGTTCAATGAGCACTGACGTCTTTGGTTAGCTTGACAGGATGGAAGTTATTTTTATTTCTTGAGTGATCATATCTCTGAGCAAACAAACTTGCCTGGTGCTGCATGTCCTTATCTCTGAGTGAAGCCAGTGGGGACTGGAGCTCTTTATAACTTAACAGCATTCAATGATACATCCCACAGAGAGTCTTCACTTTTGCATGAAAAGCCATAAGGAGGACACACTGTAATTTTTCACCATCTATAGCCTATCTATCTCTTCACCCCTGCCATGCTCATGTAATTTAACTCAGCTGAAGCAGCAGGCTCAAGAAGGAAGGAAAAAAAGAAAAGCCGGGAACATTGTGGTCTGGCAGATGGCTTCGGTGTTCTTAACAAGTCTGTGCAAGCATCAAGTGATTCACAAATGGTTCAGCAAATGTTGGCTCTGCTGAAATCAGATCAAGGGCAGTTCCAAGTGTCACAAGGAAGCTCATGAAGCCAGAGATGGCGCTGGGCTTGTGGGGGCTCCAGCGGGGACACACACAGGCCCTTCCCTCCTCAGGGCCCTGCATACCTGGAGCACTTCTCCTCTGAAGAGAGGCTGAGAGAGTTGGGGCTCTTCAGCCTGGAGAAGAGAAGGCTCTGGGGAGACCTTCTAGCAGCCTTCCAGAATCTGAAGGGGGCCTGCAGGAAAGTGGGAGAGGGACTTTTTACAAGGGCAAGTAGTGACAGGATGAGGGGCAATGGTTTTAAACTGAAAGAGGGTAGATTTAGGTTAGATATTAGGAAGAAATTCTTGACTGTGAGGGTGGTGAGACACTGGAACAGGTTACCCAGAGAAGTTGTGGATGCCCCTTCCCTGGCAGTGTTCAAGGTCAGGTTGGATGGGGCTTTGAGCAACCTGGTCTAGGGGAAGGTCTCCCTGCCCATGGCAGGGGGGTTGGAACTAGATGATCTTTAAGGTCCCTTCCAACCCAAACCATTCTATGATTCTATGATTTTATGTTCCCCAGAGAGTTGTCTCTCTTCAGCAAAATATCTGCAATGGTTGGGCTTTGCTCTTCCAGCCTCAGAAGGGTTTAGCTCAGGAAAAGAGAGGGTGCTAATCCGTGTGCCACCCCATCTTGCCGCGCCCCATGCATCAGGGCTGACCGTGCAAGGTGCTGAACGCCCACAGTGCACAGAAACATCAGGATGTTCAAGAGGAGACTCAAATTTTGTAAGACCGAGTGTGCCAGGGTCCGTTTGCACACCTTCCCCTTTTGGGAAAGTGCTTTAGTTCAGTCTGGGCAGGGTGCTCACTGCTACAAAACTGGAAGGATCAAATTTGCTCTGTAATTGGGGCCACTGGAAGAACCACACACAGGGTGCACAAACCCCCAGATTAGAAAATTTAATAATTATGGGGTTTGGGTTATTTTTTTCCCGGTAATCCAAAATGCTAATAATGAAAACTATCTGTTCATTCATTATTTAGTACCAGTCTTAAACCAAAGGATTAAGGATTTCAGCTAACCTTTTTTCTACAACATACTGTGTGACTTGAGTTAGTGTATTAATTCTTATTTTCTTCACTTTTGTAAGCCGTTGGACACAGATCCTGGACAAGTCAATGGAATAATTAAACATTTTTTTGTGATGTGAAAGGAATAAAGTACAGTTCAAACATTAAAATATTTTAAAAGTGGTTTTGTTAGGGGGGTGAGATTTTCATCGGGATTAGCAAATGTGATAATGGAGGCCATTTTCTAAGGAGAAATTTAAAGTCATTTTGTAATTACTATCTGCAGTTATTCTTTAACTTTTAATAACAAGAAATGAGTTCTATTAGGCCTACATTTCAGGTCTCGCTCTAAGTTCAGCTGGTACTAAAATAATGGAGACTTTCTATTCAAAGCCAAAGAACAATAAACTGAGGTTATTTTTCTCTCCAGTGAAGGGTGACTTTCACTAGGGATACATAATTACTTTAGACTGCAAACAAATGGCATATCACATTTCTTTGTATGTTGGTTGATTTTAATATTGCTATAATTTCTTTATTTTATGCCTAAAGATGTTCTAGGTAATTTACAGACCAATATAATACACAAACTAGAAGCCTAAAATCTATACAGAATAATTAAACCAATGGATCACGGTAAAAATGGAAATTAAATAGGTGTTCAAGAATATCAAATTATCAGCTATTCAGTTTTTTTGCCTTATTCCTCTTGTTCTGCAAAATCTGACTGGTTATTTTTTATATAATACTTCCTCTCAACACTATTTTTATTTCTAGGCCATAACCTGTTCTGGTCTCACAGCTGACCCTGCTTGGAGCATGACATTGGACTAGAGACCTCTTGAGGTCGCTTCCAACCTGAATTTCCCTGTGATCCTATGATCTGTGCCAACTCCACTTACCTCCCCCTGTAAGCGGAAGCATGCTCATGGGCTACATCTACACTGTTGAATCCCTCAGGTCCTGGGGCTGACCCCAGTGCCCAAGGTGGAGAGGGGCACCGGTGAGTGAAAGGCAGATCACCCATACCCACACCATGCCTACAGCCAATCTACACCCACCCCGCACCCCTCTTCTCCGGAGTCCTGTGCTACTCCTGAGACATAATTTCCACTTGTGTGAGCTGCAGAACAGTCATTTAGTCCAAAACATCTGAAAACTGAGGGTTGTACTTGGTCCTCTGGGGTGAACTACCCACTCTGGAGACTGCATGTTGCCTGCCCAAGGGCCTAGGGTGCAGGAGACAGGGCAGTAGGAGACAGACCTGGGGCAGCCCTGTCCATGCAGCCCTCCGGATGGGCTTCAGGGGTGAAATCTCTCTGAGCAGCACCCAGGGGAAATGTCTGTCCCAAAGAAGGGTGGCTGGAGGCCCCCAAAGCAGAGCCGGTGGGGGAATAAGGGGAGGAGTGTTCACCTTCCCTCCTTGGTCTCCTTGTACCTGGCAGGTCACAACCCATCCCTTGGTTTAGCTCACCACCATGCAACTCAGACTCTAGTAAAAACCCCAAAGCCTCGGGCTTCTACTTTAGAAAACCAGGAAGTTTTTCCCTTTTTATTTTTCTCTATAAAAGATATCTTAGAAAGTCTTAAACTTACAGGTTGTTTTATAGAGAAGACGATGTAAATACCAGCTGTAAAATCCTGTACCAGCTGTACTGGCATAGATAGAAAATAACAAGAATTAGGTAGAAGAATATTTGCTGACAGGTAAATTCCTGGTTGGACATGGAATAGTCATATGGAATAAATTATTAAAATCTTCAAAGCTTCCAGCTCTTTTCTGCTCATTGAATATTCTTTCTCAGGAAAGGCAACAGGAGTGGCGTGGGAATCCTTGCAGTCCAGCAGCCAGAAGAGGACATATCCCAGCTTAAGTTGAGGTTGAACATCTTGCTAGCACCTGAATTAATGTCTGCAGGGCAGGGGTGGAGGTGTTTGTTGAAGAAATCTGGACCACTGATTCCCAGAAAAGCCCTGCAGTATGAATAACTCTGTGATCCTGTCCAGAGCAGTTGCTGCAACACCAGCATGATAAGATCTGACTGAATCTGTAATTTTGTTTAATGTAGCTGTTGCAACATAAACCTAACGAGGCTTGAATACTGGGGCTTATGTTTGTTTGTTTTGCATAGCTTTGGAATTGATATAATTATACAGAACAGCTAAGCCATTTTACTCTCATTATCCAAGACATTATTTAATCTTCAGTCCATCAGATTAGAAGAAATCTGTTATCACTTTCAAGATAAATTCCTGTAAATCAAGAATTTGTAGTCAGGTCATCCCAAGAGTATTGGGAACGCTCTTCTGTTATGCAGAGCTCAGGTGCTGCTGGGATGCATTTAGAAGGACTCTGAAATGAAAAGGGCAAGGCATTCACGAGTTCTGTTGGACATGGCCTGATTTCACAATGTAAACAACTGTGTCAGAAACCAGTTACAACATGGATGTTCCCAAGCTTAGTTAAAACACAACTCTGTAGTAGTAGAGAAGCTTATTTATCTCCCTAAACCAAAGCTGAAAATTATCAAATAGACTCAGTCATACTCAGAATTAGTATATGTATAAAACAGTTGCATGTTACAGTGAATATCTAGAGGAGGTCAAACAGCCAATGAATTAAACTTACACTAAGGACTCAGAATTGCATCTATGGGCTCAGACTTATTCTCTTGCGCCAAGACTAAAACAGACGTAATTTGACCACACCTACACTATTTAACTCTCGTTGGCCAAACAAGATAGTTGGGAATAGTCATTTGCCCATGCTAACTCCCAAGTTAGGCAAAGGAAACCTAGCCTATATATCCCCTCTGTACATGCATATATACAGATGAGACAGCAGGCTCCCTTTTAAGCTTGGAAGATATTTGCCTTTTATGTCTGAACTGAAGAAAAGCCCTTTAGAAAGTCACCGGACAAACCACCACACCTTCAGAGATCTAGTGACTGATGACCATTACATGTAATGGTCTGTACTTGGCAGGGGAACTGTCTTGATAAGTTAGTTCATTTTCCCATCTAGACTCCAAAAGGAGCTCTTGCATCAGAGAACTGAAGGAGACCTGAAAATACCTAGAACGGGGAAGCAAACAAGCTGCAGTAAAACATATAAGCACAGTTATCAGTTTTCCTAGATTTGTGTATTTCTTGTGCCTACAACAGTAGAAGGCAATCACCCTTTGGAGCCCTTAAATAGCCTGTACTCCAGCAGTCTCCTTTAACTATCACACGTCCATCAAGAACAGACCTGCATGCTAAGGGGTATGGAAAACCCTTTGAGCACTTGAAAAACATGGAAAACCACCAGGCATCTTAGCAGTGAGAAGCACTGTCTCCTTCTGTGGAAAGGTAACATGCAGGCCTTGACTGGCCAGTAACTCTGCTAGAGAGACCATGCAAGATTTCTTCCAGATCTAAATTAATACATAGGAAGTACACATAAAACATTGTCTGCAGTCAGTTCTTCATAGATTACATGAGGAAAGAGGCTGAAATTTGCAACCACTGAGAAGGAAGACTGAGCAATTGCTAGCTATATCTTCAGACTAAGTATTTCACGGACACAGGAAATCCTTAGGAAGGCAGCAATCATGATCTCATCCAATTTATCATTAAAACCTTAGTCAGAGGATGATGGGCTTCATATGTTACACGTGTCCATACATTACAAGTTCTGACACTGCTCTAGAGGTGGTATCTGCAGTGTTTTGGTGTTTGACTGACAGATGCACTTTAAACATTAGGATCTGTGTCCATAATAGATAGATACAAATTTATTCAGTTGCATTTAAAAGGAGCTCTATGATGAGCAGTGATTTTCTTGTGTGTGTCACCATCTTCCTTGCAACCAGCCAGATTTTCAGAAGCTGCCCTGCTCAAAACACTGCTGGAGCTTCACAGATACTGAAAACGTAGAGCATGTCTGCTGTCAACTCAGAGATCACTATGGTCTTTTCTGGGTTTCTGCTACCAGAACAAGGAAGCAGATCTATGCTCAGCTGTGGTGGGAAATGCTGCAGTGCCGAGACTCCCATGACCATTTTCTCAAGAAAAATGTGTCAAAATTTTTGCCTTACTGTAAACATTTTGGGCTTAGTGAATCACTACTTGCTATAAAACATTTAATATCTTCTAGAGAAAATGAAAGAAATAAGTAGGGAATGGGACTTCTAGCAGTCAGTGTCTGAATGAGGGAACACCCATGTAAGCTTCTAGGACATGTTCAAATGTCTGCAGGCTGAACTGAAGGTAGTTTAGTTCCTATGCAACATTAGAATTATCAAATATTAATATTATACTGTAGTTTTATTTCTAAATTTGAGCCTTCATTGTGGAAAATGAGACTGGGAGAGATTATAACAGTCTGCAAGGTAGAAGAGCTGACATTTTTAGATGTCATATTGTGATTTGAATCCACATCTCCAGAGAACACCTTGACCAGCATTGAAGGAGAAGTTTTTTCAACCTTACCTGCTTAAATCCTTCCACTTTGCATGGGTAATTAAAAATCCACTGGATATCCCCCACTTGCTAGCTGCATGGACTCTAGGTTATAGAATTAATATCTTCTGCCTACTATCTTCAATTTCTAATTAGGCAAGCAAAATAAAACCATTTTCAGCAGCAGAATCTGAGTGACAATGAACTACAGCACCCATACTACAGCTACTGTCTTGGGAAGCAAGAAATTTGATTTCAAATCTTTGCTCCACATCTGGGAGGGGAAAATGGCCTCACGCACTTGCCCAGTGAATACCCCAACTATGAGGATATAAATTATATATAACAGACAACAGGTAATCCTCTGCTAGAAGTCCAGTAATCAGCGACCTTTCATATGCTTCCTACTCTAGCACGTGCACTCTGAGAGAGCCTGTGTGTGAGAATAAGCAGAGGAATCCATGGGATATAAGCATGTGCTAAGTCTCTCAGCTTCTTGACCACAAGAGATGTGTGATGGTCTTTGTGCCCATGTGTAGACATGCAATGCCTTGGCACTGTAACAGCAGAAACTTTGCACTGATTGTTTTAGGCATCTACAGGTCGAGGAGGCAGCAGAGAGAGTTTTGAGGAACCCAGTGACACACAGATGCTGGAAGTTCCCTAAAACAACAGGGATCTGTACAGTTTTAAACCCTTTATGGGTTTTAGCTTTAGGTTATGTGAAAGGGCTTTTCCACGACCAAAGCTAGCTATATATGAGACTAGGCTAACAGCACTTCCACAGAGGAAAACTGTGTGGATAAATATGCAGACGAGTGAGAGGGATTGCAGTAATGCTGCCTATAAATGCATAAAGTACTTAAAGAATTGCCCTGACCTATCCCTGTGTTGAGTGAAGAGACTGTATGAGCTTGGTTGGTTTGTAAAGGGTTTTTACAACCACTGAGGGATGCAGTTTTACAACTTCAAGCTATGACTGTGGTTATGGGGGAAGACTGTGGGAACATTTATCCAACTTACGACAGAAGCAACAGTAAGAACCTTTTACTGAGTGCAAAGTTTATTTTAACACATGTAACATACATTGATTCATAAAGGAGTTCAATTCAAAATTCAAAGGATACCCTTCTAGATCAATCAGAGTTGTTCTGGCAGTTAACTAATTTATTTCCTCTGCAGCATTGTAGCTGTATTTTACTGAGAAAACTCTGGCTCTTCCAAATCCTTTTACACATTATTCAATGAATTTGATCCCTCAGACAATATGTTAAATAAGTCAGCCTTTTTAAATCAAAATATTCAATCTCAACATCTTAACACACACTTAAATATGTTAGGTACCAAACTTGGGTTGGATTTATTTATTTTTAACACGTGTTAGGCATGTCAGAGGTGTATGAAAAAACGAGTTAGTTTAGGCTCAGATGTACTGCAGGGACAAAAGGGCATAAGAGGGGAAGGGAGCATGCCATGGCTTGCACCTTCCCCATCGGCACTGCCTAGGGTAATCATGTTGCATTTGTCCTCCCTTTCATCTCTTTCTCTCATTGTGTTACTCCATCACTTTTCTTCTACTCTTTGTTCTAATAAGGCTCCCCATATGTTGACATGAATCACTGTGATGTAAGTCACACTGTCCTGTTGAGATCCATGATGGTTCTTCAACCTGGACAGTGGTACACGTGGGGTTTCCAGAATAGTTCTACTAAAAATAAAGGCCACTGATGATAGTTGTGAAAAAGATGGATTGATTTTAGGAGGAAGATGTTTTCTGACTAAGATGCTAAGTTGTTTAATGAAGCAAACAACCTGGAATTATGGGGGTGGGAAAGGATGCTAAGCAATCTGGCAGTGGTGGGAGAGGCTAAAAGAGGACACAGAAGTGATGCGGGTCTGTCTCTACCAAAATCTTTGCTGTACTGTGCTCAAGCCCTGAATCTTAAAATTCTGCCTGAAGATGTGCAGGCATGCATGTCACTTCTATTGTATGAATCTGCGGGTGAATCGTGACCCTCACTGCTTTCATGTTGAAGGGCCTGAAATTTCCCCACTGGAGACAGCTGGTTTGAAACTATTTATTTCCACTTTGTCTGCTTTACATCACCCGAATGCAGCAAACAGGACACCCAGTGGCCCCGCTCAGTATGTCACAGCGGGAGCGAGCCACCTCTGATCCAGGCTGCTCCTGCTTCTCAGGCAATACATGAGCCCAGCACCGAGAGCTGCTGTGGGGGAGAGACCTCAGCCCTGGGACACCACTGTGTTGGGGCCTCCAAAATGCGAGCATCCCATTTCTATTAGGGTTTGAGCTCCCCCTTCTTTCGTCCTCTCTCCTCCGTGCATTTCACCTCCCACTGCCACTGCTTCATTTCTGCCCTTTGACCACTATAAATCAAAGGAGTGTCACTGACACTGGGAATGGGCTGGGAGCAGCAGACAGCAATGACCTAAGCTTTGCACACATTATACTTTTTACCTGCAGTCACGTTGCAGCAGCTCTCATTTACTGGCTTTCCAATCTCCAGCAGCAGGAAAATGTGCTCTGGACACATCTCTTCTTAATACTGTGATTCTATGGTTCTAAAACACAGAGTGAGAAGTGGTTTGTCTTACCCCACATGAAATTCAACTGCTATGTATTTAGTGATAACTTTAATCGCCAGCTGACTCAGAGGTGTTTTGTAAAACTCCCCTTCCGTGGGAAAACTCACGCTGTCAGCTAAGGCTTAGCATGTGCAGGGTTTGCTTCTCTTACCTTTGCTTAATGCATCACTGCCAGAGAGAGACCGATGCCAGCTGACAGGCTGAGAGATGGGTGCCGCTGTGCCCCTTGTTTTTTCCATTTTATTGTCTGCAAGCCTGTGCTGGGCCAGCGGCAAAGCTTGATCGTCCCTCTGTACTCGGCACTGGTGAGGCCGCATCTTGAGTACTGTGTTCAGTTCTGGGCCCCGCACTTCAAGAAAGATGTTGAGGTGTTGGAGCGAGTCCAGAGGACGGCGACCAAGCTGGTGAAGGGTCTGGAGGGTCTGACCTACGAGGAACGGCTGAGGGAGCTGGGGTTGTTTAGCCTGGAGAAGAGGAGGCTCCGAGGTGACCTTATTGCAGTCTACAACTACCTGAAGGGAGGTTGTAGTGAAGTGGGAGTTGGCCTCTTCTCCCGGGCAACTAGCGATAGGACAAGACGACACAGCCTCAAGCTTCGGCAGGGGAGGTTCAGGTTGGACATTAGGAAGAATTTCTTCACAGAAAGGGTTGTTAGACATTGGAATGGGCTGCCCAGGGAGGTGGTGGAGTCACCATCTCTGGATGTGTTTAAGAAAAGACTGGACATGGCACTTAGTGCCATGGTCTAGTTGACAGGGTGGTGTCAGGGCAATGGTTGGACTCGATGATCCCTGAGGCCTCTTCCAACCTGGTTGATTCTGTGATTCTGTGATTCTGTGGGGCTCTCATAACACACTATATTTCACTCCGCTTTCCAGAAAGAAGAAAGGCAATGTCTCTCTCTTCTTTCTTTGAACATTGTAACAGCATATCCATAAATAGAAGAGCTAATTCCAAGAGATATATATATATATATAAATATTTCAAATAATATAAACATATTTTAAACTTAGATGTATTTGAGTTCTTAAATATGTGACCTAAATACATTTAAAATAGCACATAGCTGTGTAGATGCTATATTAATGATGTACCTTATCAAAGGAGAGACAAAGTTGAAAAATTTTGTTGCTCACAATGTTTTCTGACCCTGGGAAGACTCTCCTCCCACTTTAAATGTTGTTGTCATCACCCAGGATTCGCAGGGAGAAGTATCTCACATATCAAGAAAGTCAGCTGAAAAGAGCTGTTGCGATTTTTCATGAGAAATTTCTCATGACGTGCACTTTGTGGAAAATCAAAACTCACATTTTCCTTTGTCAGTGAGAGAGGGGGGAAATTAGCTGAAAATTAAAAATGTTCCACCATACGTGTCCAGGTTTGTCTTTCAGGCATGCCTTCAAAACCTAGGAAATTTTAAGTGAAAGGAAGATGTCTCAAATTTTTTTATGTTTAAAAAACTTTTTTTCATCCAAAACAATCAATACTTTTCAATTGTTTTTGTATATCAACTCTAAACACAAAGCTGTTGTCCAGGGACAAAACTATGTATCTGCTCTTGCTAGTGGCTTTTGCATGTGGCAAGGAGTGAATAAACAGCTTTGACAGGAGAAATGAATTGGATTTGTTTAATGAGACCACTCTTATTGACACTCATGTATATTCATTCTTCTCATTATTTCAAATGAACGCAAACAAATAACATCTGAATTTTTTTTATAAGTTCTTAAATCTCAGAGATACAAGGTAGAAGAAATGGGAACAAACACAAATTAAAATGCATGGAGGAATGTGAATATATGTTGTGACATTATACAGTGTCATAGAACCCTGAGGAAAAAGTTGAAGGAAAAAATTAAGACAAATTCGTCAATATGGGGATGGGAATGAAAACTTAATCTCATTACTAAATTCATCACATCTATTGGCTTATTGCTAAGACCCATTGCCAGAATAAATTAGCCTTCTTTATAAGTCCACCCTTCCATGAAGCATTTAAATATGTAACGATATTAACTACACTCTTACACATCTGTGTATGAGCTGGGAAGGGCTCCCTGGTAATTAACTGTGCTTATACTTTTATTACTATCTCTCAGTTTTTGAGGACATTAATTTTTAGGTAAGCTGTTACGTGAACCACCTCTACTTGTATATCTGTAGAAGAAAAAAAGTTCTTTCTCAAAAAATATGCCCATTCTACAAATCCACAAGAATTTCACTCTAAGGGATCTCAAAGGACATCCTGACTCAGGCAAGCATCCCATCTGGGACCCTCACTGGGTACAGGCAGAAGTACGTGTTAAGGGCCTTCTCGAGTTCAGACTTACATGTCTAGGGACAAAGAGGATGTAAAATTCAGGGGGAAACCAGCTATGGCTTGCAAACTATATTGGCAAGAGAATATTTCCGATTTGTGTTTTCCTATGCAGGTCTTCACTGAAGAGCTAGCCCAAACTCTTACCCCAGGATTGCTCTTAACTCTTCCCTTGTCACAGTGAGAGCCTCTCATCCAAGTCTGCTGGGCCTGTCTGGGGTGGTAGACTAAAATGTGGCCAATACCTTCAGCATGACTGGAGGCTCATCACTTTGCACTGAGAAAAAGTCACTTCATGCTCATAAGACTCAAAAATGAGCATACAGTGCTCTGCAATGTGTTTGAGAAGTTGGACCACATCTTCCATGATCCAACAAAAGGCAGGCATGTACCCAGAGGAGTGCAACTCCACTGAAAACCCAGCTGCTCAGGTCATACTTCAGCACTTTCATAGAATCATAGAAGCATTTTGTTTGGAAAAGACCTTTAAGATCATCAAGTCCAACCATTAACCTAACACTGCCAACACCACTAAACCATGTCCCTAAGCACCACATCTACTTGTCTTTTAAGTACCTCCAGGGATGGCGACTCCACCACTTCTCTGGGCAGCCTGTTCCAATGCTTGACAACCTTTTCCGTGAAGAAATTTTTCCTAATAGCCAATCTTATGGATAATTCAGGCATAATACCCTCTTATGCCTGAATGAGGATAATGTTGGTGCCTGTAACATGGCTCGGCCCTTTGGTGACAACACAGCTTTAGGGTACAGCCATCAGAGCAGGGGTCAGTCTGGGTAGCCCCACTCTTGGTAGGGCAAGCACAAAAACTATTGCTTTCCCACCCCAAAATAAAGCAGCTCCATGTACCCGAGGTGCCCAGGCCCCCACCGCCTTCTCCCAAGGGATGCAGAGGGGGATGCGTACCCAACACTTGACCCACACTTTCTTGACACTAATGGTGCCTAGTATATTTTTTCTCCAGCCGCACAGCTATGAGCAAATTGTTCCTGGTGGCAAAGTGGTGTACCCTGAAACTTCATGATGAGGACAGGGAGGCCCGTAGCCCCTCTTTCCCTTTGTAAACACATTTGCCACAATTTTGTGATTGCAAAGATCAAGTATGAGTCAATCACCACAAAAGCATTCTGATATTATAATCCCACCACACAGACAAATTAAAAAAAATGTAAGGAAAAAAGTTATCTGTAATTCAGTTACCAGTGACCATGGGGAGGTGCATCTCACATGAGATCACATGAGTAAAAGTTGGATGCTCCAACTGCCCCAGGTGATTACCTATGACTTACGTGTCTAATTTTCAGGTGGTTAAATTACAGCCAATGGCTCTGTCCTGCCTGTTCAGAATTGCCAGCCCCAGACGGGAATTCTGCCCCTTTGGAAATCTGCCCTGTGTTTCTGAAGGGCAATGATTTACAACATGCAATTCAGATTTATGACATTCCACGACACTTTCCACGTGCACCTCCACAGCACAGCTGTGGGCCACCAATAAATGTCTTCCTGGTGTTGCCGATGCCCTGGGAAGGACAGGGTGCTGCTGGCAGCAGATGGAGGCACAGCACCTGCCATCTACCCAGCGTGCCTGCAGCAGTGAGCATGCTGTGGGCCTCAGGCACCCCGCGCTGTGCTCCACCGCTGTACACTGGAAGCCTGGGTCACTTCCCAGTGTTCCTCAGGGGTTCCCCGGGGGTTCGGTATTGGGACCAGCACTGTTTAACATCTTTGAGTGGCGTTCCTCAGGATTTGGTATTGGGACCGGTCTTATTTTAACATCTTTGTCAGCGACATGGACAGTGGGATTGAGTGCACTCTCAGCAAGTTTGCCGATGACACCAAGCTGTGTGGTGCGGTCGACATGCTGGAGGGAAGGGATGCCATCCAGAGGGACCTTGACAGGCTTGAGAGCTGGGCCTGTGCGAACCCCCTGAAGTTCAACAAGGCCAAGTGCAAAGTCCTGCACATGGGTCGGGGCAACGCCAAGCATAAATACAGGCTGGGCGGAGAATGGATTGAGAGCAGCCCTGAGGAGAAGGACTTGGGGGTGATGGTTGACGAGGAGCTCAACATGAGCCAGCAAAGTGCACTCGCAGCCCAGAATGCCAACCGTATCCTGGGCTGCATCAAAAGCAGCGTGGCCAGCAGATCGAGGGAGGTGATTCTGCCCCCTTACTCTGCTCTCGTGAGACCTCACGTGGAGTACTGCGTTCAGCTCTGGGGCCCCCAACATAATGACATGGAGCTGTTGGAGCGAGTCCATAGGAGGGCCACGAAGATGATCAGAGGGCTGGAGCACCTCTCCTATGAAGAGAGGCTGAGAGAGTTGGGGCTGTTCAGCCTGGAGAGGAGAAGGCTCCGGGGAGATCTCATAGCAGCCTTCCAGTACCTGAAGGGGGCCTACAGGAAAGCGGGAGAGGGGCATTTTACAAGGGCAAGTAGTGACAGAACAAGGGGGAACAGTTTTAAACTGAAAGAGGGTAGATTTAGATTAGATATGAGGAAGAAATTCTTGACTGTGAGGGTGGTGAGACACTGGAGCAGGTTGCCCAGAGAAGCTGTGGATGCCCCCTCCCTGGCAGTGTTCAAGGCCAGGCTGGATGGGGCTTTGAGCAACCTGGTCTAGTGGAAGGTGTCCCTACCTGTGGCAGGGGGATTGGAACTGGATGATCTTTAAGGTCCCTTCCAACCCAAACCATTCTACGATTCTGTGATTCCTTTCCTAAAAACTACAAGGGCAGAAACACCCTTTGGCACAGCACCCGGCACGTCCAGGCACGTAAACCCACGGGGCACTGTCTCTTGTGGAGGCTGCTAAGGGCGAGGTGGAAGGTGTTGGCCCGCCGGTGGAAGACGCGCTGTGGCCCGCCGGGCCAGACCCCGACCCAGCGCCCTGTCCCGGGCGGAGCTTCCGAGGGCAGCACCCGCCCGGCGCTGCCCGGCAGGGAGCGCCCCTCCCCGCCCCACGGCCCCGGCCCCGCGGGAGGCGGCCCGCGCGCGCTGCCTGCCGTGACGGGCCCGGCGCGCGGCGGCGCGATTGGCTGTCCCCGGCCGGCGGGGCGGGCACGCGGGGCGGGGGGGCGCGCGCAGCCGGCCGGCAGCGGGCACGCGCGGCGCCCCGACGGCAGCGGCGAGCGCGGGCGGGGGGAGCGCGGCCCTCGCGCCCCGGCTGCTCCCGGCCTTTTCTCTTACTTTTTTTCTTCGCTTTTTCGCTTGTTTGCTCTTTTTTTTTTTTCCCTTCCCTCCCCGGACGGGAAGCGGGATCCGCGTCCCTGGAACTGCTATGCCCACGGAACTCTCCCGGGCCGTGAGAATGCACGCCATCTCCGACCTGCACTCCTCCTTCACCCTGCGGCTCCTCAACAAGGGGCCCGAGTACCTCCGCAGGCAGCTGGAGGCAGGGCCCCCGGGCAGGAAAAGTGCCGTGGAGAGGCTGGCAGCCGATAAGGCCAAGTACGTAAAAAGTCAGCAGGTCATCAGCGCCAGGCAGGAGCCGGTCGTCGTGCTTAGCTCAGCCTCGGAGAGCAGCAGCGAGACCTGTTCGGTGGAGAGCAAAAAAAACAGCAGGGACTTCGGCAGAGGGAAGGGCACGAAGCCCCTGGAGCTGGCTAAGGCGGTGTACTCCTGCCGTGCCCCCCTGCAGCACGGCCCCCCCATAGCCAGGCGCAGCACCCCCAAGAGGCAGATGCGGCCGGATTCCCTGGTGATTTACCGTCAGAAATGCGAGTTCGGGAGAGGTCAAAGCCAGGACGGCTCACGGGGGAGCCTGGTGAGGAGGATCTTCCAGGGATCTGTAAAGGAGAAGCAGTTGGCTTCCCCTGAGATGCCCAGAGTCATGGAGGACACGGCAACCACTGAGAGCAAAGTGCCTCTGTCAGCAAAACACGGTGACCACGAGCTGAGCAACCATGGAGCAGAGCAAACCGTCGCTGCGAGCACCGAAGGCCCAGCGGTATGTACAAAAGAGCATGAGAGGCCCTCAAAACTGAGTATACCTCCTGAGGAGGTCAAGGAGGTGAAGAGGAGAGGTCTCCATCGCTCCCAGTCGGACATCAGCTCTCGCTACTCCAAGTCCTTCTCCGAGTTTGATACATTTTTCAAGTACTGTGGCTTGGAGCCAGAGGTCATCGAGGATCTTGGGAGAGAGAACTTCTCCGTGGTGTCCGACAATGTCTCCTTCAAGATCCGCAGCATCAGCGTGGCAACGTCCGAGAGCGACTTCACAAGGCACAGCGGGGACGAGGGGCTGCTGGAGGATGAACTCACAGAGCAGGTCCCGAGCAGCACCTCCGTGATCGAGCGCAACGCTCGGATAATCAAATGGCTCTACATGTGTAAGAAAGCCAAGGAGACTAACAAGGTGATCCAGGAACTGGCGTGATGGCTTCTTTCAGCATTCATTGCAGCCTGGTGAACTCAAGGTGTGTGCAAAGCCTCGCCCTGTTGATTTATATATTTCTCTTTCCTCTTTAGCAAGTGGTTGACTTTCTTAGTTTATTTCAGTCTTTTCATGAAGCGCAGAAGGAAAATGTATTTTGTATACTACGTGTTCCAGTATGGCCTTTTTGCAAAGCAGAAATCCGGGTCGTTACAAAAAACAAAATGCAAACAAATAAATGCGTACAGCTTGCCAGATTAGATCAGCTCCCCTCCCCCATGAAATTAAAGAGTCAGTGTCTATGAGGGATGTCTGTCCTTTGCAGATTCCTGCTTTGTAATTAGATTTTCTCTAATTTCTGCTATATTAAATGCTAAAAAAAACTTAGAAAAGTATTCAACCTTTAATTACAGTTTCTTGGATAACAGACTGAAACTATTACTAATTAGGAGTACACTGTATTTATACTGTACTGCTACAGTTTTCCCCTCCTTGCTCTCCCTCACTCTCTCCCTTCCCCTTGTACACAGGCATCCCCAAGTATCAGGAAAGCAAAGCTGTCAGTGTTCCTGCTAGCAATCTTATTTCCCCCACAGCTTTCTGTTGGGACCATAAAAGTTGCATTTCACAGGCTTGAAGTTTTTTGTCCTGTTTGACTGTAGTGGATTTGGCTCCTCTGCAGTGGGTTTTGCCGTGCGGTTTGGCACCGGTAGCTGGAAATGAGTTGTGCGGTTTGCCTTGGTTAGAGGGGTACTTCACCGTTTTAAACTAAAGATAATGAATACAAATGTGTGGCATCTAGGCTTGGAAATCAATTACTTCACAGAGAGAAGAAGAATGAATTTAGCCCTGGTAAAAGCCAATAACCTGGTTTTAATAAAACTTGTATTTATTTTGCATCTGATCTCCTGAAAAGAACTATATTCGTGGGGGCTCTGGTATTGATGATCTAGTAGATAACATTTTTTTTTCCTGGCAATACGTGAAGCCCTTAGGATAAGTACTGCAGCTTACAGTGCGGTGTTTAAAAATTGCATGAGCAGATCTTGATATGGAGGATTACATGTATATTTTCTGACAGTTTGTAATTGGTGCGTGAGAAGAAAATCGTATAGTGTGGATACAGCTGTTGATAGAGAGTGTGGGCCTTATGAACGTAGAGAAACAGTGCTTGAGCCTCTTTCCTACGTAGATGTGGGGCTGTCACTCCCAATTCCTTTAATATATATAATGCAAAATTCCATTTACTTACTTGAAATGGGTTTTAAATATGTGACATTTGGGTCACTTTTAAAATTTTGATTTTTCTCTAAAGCCTATTTTCTTCCTGAGTTGAGGGAGAAGGAAGGGAGAGAGAGAGAGAGACATATTCACACAAACTTTTCAAACCCTTGTAGATAAGAATGGTTGTCAGGTACCCAGCTGACAACTTAAAGAAGTGCTGTTATGTGACAGATCCTTTCCCAAATTACCTTAGAGAGAAGAAAGTGCTCTCCTGACCTAATCATTTCTCCTTGCTCATCTTTCTGTGATAAAAGGCAAGGGAGATACACAAAACAAAATTATGCAGGTGGTGGTTTGAAAAGCTCGTTGCAGCTGCCGGCCTTGCTAAACGCAGAGGATGGGAGGCAGATTTCACTGCAGTCAGGAGCCACGTAATAAAAACAACCATGTTTCCCTGAAGGAAAACAAAATAAAGGCCTGTTTGCTCCTGAATGCCCTTGCCGGGGGTAGGGTCCAGGGCCAGAACTGCGGTCATCACCGCGGAGCCTGCTCAGGAGGGAGCGGTTGGCCCTTTCCCCATCCACTTGCGCGGTGCTAAGCGTGTCTATTGCCACAGCTGAGACAGGAGATGCTGGTGACCACCCCAGGGAGCACACAGTCTGCAGAGACGAAGGGCAGGAGGTGCTTCACCAGGGCAAAGGCAAGGGCAGGAGGGGGGAAGCTCTTCTAGGGGCTGAGCCGGTCTAACTTCATGTGGGCTTGGTCAGTGGCTTTTTTTTTTTTTGAAAATCTGAGACAGAATCACAGAATCAATCAGGTTGGAAGAGACCTCTGGGATCATCGAGTCTAACCATTGCCCTGACACCACCATGTCAACTAGACCATGGCACTAAGTGCCATGAAGCAAAGTGACAGTTCATGGCACATAGCCTAATGTGGTGGTGAAAAGACCTCCATGAAGTAAACAGCAAGTTTATTCAAGTATATGGTCATTCTGCAATAATTTTAATACCTAGAACATGGGAATGCTTTACACTGGCAGCAGTTTCCTTTGGCACCAAAATTTTTGGCACTCTAGGAAACACTAATCCATAGGGTCCATATTACAAATGTAACTTTAAACATACTAGGGCTGACTCTCAGCTGATAGATCTCAGCAGTAGGGCTGTGATTGTTTCCAGGGTAATTTCTGAAAACTGAGAACATACCTACCATTTAGGCCACAGAAGCAGAAGGTTCAGAAAGGTCAGGTAAAAATACCTGTACAGAGCACCCAGATTAAAGGACAAGAGTCATCAAGACCTACCATAAGTTAAATATTACATTTACTGGGCAGAATTTAAACTGAGTTGTTATCACCACGTGACCACGAGTCCTGTAGTTCTGATCCAATCTTCATCTTTTCTTTCAGTCCTGCACTTTCTCTGACAATGCAGCATCAAGTTAGATATCTATGTATAGTATCTGTGTATACTATGTCCACGTACTTGGGTTTGTTTAGTTTGCTTCCTGGTTATTAATGGGCAGTGGACTCCTGTGTGCTAAGGGAAACCTGCTGCACGGGGGAGCGATGTGCTCTCCCTGGCGCTCCCAGGCACGTCCTTGAAGGCTCATTGTTTTACACAGAGGCTTGAAAATTGTTGCACCTTCTTTGGAAAAAGAGGCATAAACCTGTTTCCTAAAGTCCAGCATTCATTGCATGTAAAATACCTTTCGAGAACTGCAGGGCTTTTATGGGCCGGTGATCATCCCATTCATATTTTATGTTCTCCATTTAATTTTTCATGAGCTCTCTGGGACCTACTGGGGCACCATGTAAATAAAACAGCTATTTGAAGGATCAGGTTCGCTAACGTATTTAATCAGAGTGATGATTGTAGGGTCTAAGCATGGGTTGTGAGCTTTAGAAAACCGCGGTCCTCAGCGGGATGAGTATGGCCACTTCATGGCGGGATGTTGCCTGGATTCACCTCTGCAGTTCAGTTCCTCTCGCTGTCAGTCCTGCTTGACTCTAAGAAGGGGGTTCACGCTGCATCCTCCTTCCTGGTTTGAATCGAGATTATTCAGCCTTGAGTTTCAGCACATTCTTAAATGGATGTTCATTATTCAAGTGTAAATCTCCTGGGAGGAGAATTTACTACGTTGGCAATAGCCATAAGCAGCTGAATAAAAGCTTTAGAATATCACCTTGTGCTTGTCTGATATGATAAATAATAAATGATACCTTTTTTTTCCTCTTTCTTCAGGATCCTTGACTTGGAAGTTGAACAAAACCAGACACAGGAAGAAACTTCCCTCATCTGGCTCATGACTACTTTGTCCAAGTTTAGTATTCTATTATTGCCTCCTACCCTCGCCCCCATCCCCTGGCAGCCTCACTGTTGTCGCAAGCGCCCGGGTGTCCAAGAGTGCAATGACAAGTGGAGGTTGTGAACTGTGCCCCAGCGAGGCAGCGGGAAATGAAAGCTCCTGGAGAAGCAAAGCGTGGCAGCAGCTGCCATCTACGATAGTATTCAGCATCAGCTCACTGCCCCAGGATGCCATTTGGGCTGTGACAGGAGGTCTGTGTTGTGCTCCACTCTCTTTCCAGCAATGAATTTCTCAGCAAGGATGAGGGGAGAAAGCGGGAATGAAGTGGCAATGACCTCTGGGTCAGGTGTTTCCTTGCAGGCAGACAGGCTCCACCCGGACGTTCAAAGGCTCTGTCTCACCACGGCTGTTTGACCAGGGCTCATCCTGACATCATTAGATGTCATTTGTTTGGCTGGTGAGGACTGTGGCAGCTTTATCTGGGATACTGGGCAAACATGTTGTAAGCTAAATCCCTGCCAAGCCTCTCTTTCTCTGAGAGTGTTCAAGCCAAATTGGAGTACCTTGTACCCATCTAGTTTGCTCTCTGTCACACAGCTTGCTCAGCCAGCGGGAGGAATAGCCTTTAAACACCTGCCCAAAATATTTTCAGGAGCATGGTTCTAAGAAACGGGTGGTCAAAAATGAGGCGGGGGTTTGCATTGCTATTGCCTTGCTGCAGAACGGTACAATTCACATGTACATAGGCTGCTGCACTGTTTGCAATGCATCTCCGACTCTGACATGGCAAACATTGCCGTGTTCGGCAGCTTGTGGTTTAACACCTTTAATTTTATGTAGTGTGAGTGGGCAGTGGACTTACAGGATCACGTTAGGAAACTGTATCCCAGGCTATGTAAGGCTACACTTCCCTAGCGTGGGTCTGGAGTAGGGCAGTGCTTGGGATGTGCAGGACAACATCCCTGCACTGCAAGGCAGGAAGACATGTCAGGGCACAGGTGTGCCAGGTAAACATCCCGATGGGGTGAGACACCCAGCGTAGACAGCACCTTACTCAGTATCATCAATAAAATGCTTCATTTGGACTAGCTGAGCTAAACGTGTTTTAAAAGCTGATAAAAAGTGCTTTAGATGATCAGTATAGGGAATGGGGCCTCCACAATAACTCGTGGAATTTGCTCACTGTGCCTCAGACACTTACCCCAATCTGTCATTGCTTGCTAGAAAATGTCTTGCACCAAAGCATTTCTTTGTGGACATTGCAAACCACAAAAAAAATGCAAGAAACCCCCAATCAAAGCCAAAGCCAGTTCCCTTTTCAGCCACACCAATGTCCATCTGGGAGAGCTGCCCCTCCGGTGTAACGGTGACTCGACCCAAGGGTCCCGCAGAGGTTAAAAGTTTACTTTGTGTTACCATGGATGTGGTGTCCGGCTTACCTGGCCACCAGACCTTCAGCGTGAGGAAACACCAGCTTTCATTCTCCGCATTCCTCCTGCCCGCACCGCGGCGGCTCCTGCTGCTGCCTCCCCTGGCCCAAATCAGCTCAAGTGATCACTCGAGCTGCGTTTCTCAAGTGTTTGCTACTCTCAGTAAATACATCTGGAGGAGCGGAAAGGGAGAGGGTGAGCAGTGACAATTCAATAAAACATTGGTGGTAGGAGGAACGGTTTCCTATTTTAACCTACACAAGCCTTTCACGCTGAAAGAGTTGCCCTTGAAGCGCTCATCAAGCTGTTTAGTTGACATCAGTTAAATTCACATCAAGATCGTCCGGGTTGCATTTCCGTGTGTTTTAAATGTGCTTGTCAGTCCCTGGATGGTTAGTCCTCAATTCCAGCAATGGTTTGAGAATGCAGGGCATTTGTCTTCATTTTCTAGTGTTATGTACTAAGGGCTACATGTCTGAAGTTGTCGAGACAGATAGATAACAATTCCAGATAAAATAATTGTTGAACCCGCCTTTAGACCTAGGAGAAAACTAAATAGTTTGCATGAGTAAGCTTCTGCAAACTTAGAGGGAAGCTAATACATGGGGATGTTTTCCTTAAATAATGAACTTCTCATGTGTATTTGTTACATTATTATTAAAGGATGATTCTCAGAAAACTCCAACCCAAGATGCTGCTAATATGGCAAGATTTATGCACTTAAGGTGCAGGTTTTTAAGGGTCTAGGTTTATTAGTCAGGAACATGACCTGCTGTAACTGTTCTTTTCATGCTCACTTTGCAAGGCGCTGTACCACATAAATATTTATATGCATTTGTCAGAGCTAAGGACTGCTTTTCTTTGAAAATATGGATGACTCTAGACAGCTTGGAGTGCAGGAAAAATCTTTCGTGTTACAAATCAGTGCCCTGCCACAGAAGAGAATTATTTTGTTTTGTTTCCAAGGAAATTTTTGGTTTCCTTTTCAAACTTATGTTTGGTTTTGCTTTTTTAGTTGAGCAGCTCTCAAAAGTTAAGATGAAAGATGTGTTGGTCATGAGTTTTCAGTGTTAGGAAGGAATATGTTTCATTTACTTGAAAGTACTGAACATCAGCCTTTCTGAAAATCGATGAAGGTTTTATGGCAGAGTTTAGTGAAATCAGAACTGGGCCCATTCTGAATATTTTTTTAATCTGCCTTTTTATCTCTGTGAATGGTTTAATAGGGTTGTGGTGACTTTCCACATGGATATGTGACAAAATTTCCCTGGCTTTGTTCAAACTCTGACAGGAACCCGAAACTCTCTGAGGTGTCATTTACTTCAGAAACAATGCGGACCTGTCTAAGATCTTCCTCTGATAAGGTATAGATTCCCTTTATTTAATAATACCTTCTGGGTAAGCTAATAACCTACCTTTCCCAGTATGCCAGGAACAACACTAGATGACAATCCTTCTTTCTCCATACGTCTTGGGAATGGGTAATTTGGTGCTTTTTCCAAAGAGTGGGAGCTGTGGGCTTCACTCAGCTCCTGTTACTGTTACATGTAAAGGCTTTTCCTTCCTTCTGCTGGGTCTTTCTGTCATGTCCCTCAAAGTGAGAAAAACTTGCTAATGTCAGTCACTCCCTATCTTCCCCCACGCCCCCCAAAAAAAATGAGATTTTTACTATTACATTATAAAAGACATGCTTTGGAAGGGGTAGGATTTCTCAGCTTTAGTGATAATCTGAGTGACCATTGCTGTATGAACGTAAGTTTTAGCTACAGAGTTGGATTTCCAGTATTTTGGGAAACTTAAAAGTGGGGCTGAGGGCAAAGGCAAGTCATAAATTGAATGATTTTGTTTGACTAGAACTGTGTAAACTAAAATAGTCAAATGGAGTGCAAGCGGGCAGTGCTAACTGCTGTTTACACACGAGTGTTTTGAGGTGCTCCAACACTGTGACAAGGGGCAATGTCCGCGGCTGTAGTGTAACAGGCAAAAGGTACAAAGTCTGGTTTTTATGGCCTGGGAGCGAGTATTTGCAATAAAGGCACAAGAGAGAGACTGTAATCCTTGCAATATATTGTAAATATTACTGTACAGAAATCTATAAGAGAACCAGATTGTTCTATAATACATATATTACTTTTCTAAGGGATATAAGCCCTCATGTTTTGTGAAATCAGCCAAACATTACATCAATGGGGATGAAGCAGAAACTTTCTCCTGGGAGCAGGCTCTCCTGTCATTGCCTCCTGTGAAGTTCTTTGCATCTGCTTTTGAATCCTTTGAAATGGAGTACTGGTCAGATCTGGTATGGACGTTTCTAAGTTGCTAGGTTTATATTCCTATGAAAGAACCTGTGTACTATTGAATGCATACAAATAAAAATACCACTCTGAAAGTTAATGTTTTTTTGAAAAAGTATACTTCTATTTTGCTGTCTCCATTGGGGTACTATTATTTTAAAGCTAGAATCCCATTAGCAAATTAATATATCTGTGAGTGAGGCTGATATTAAACTGTGAGCATCCAAAAGCACGGTACTTCCCTGGGCCATACCCAGACCCCTGGCTGAGAGCTTAGGTGGGGAATTTTGTAAGGAGATGGCACTCATGATAACTGTCAGCTCTCGGTATCAGTAAATTTGAAATATATGAGGCTAGGGCTGTTCCACAGTATTTTAATATTTTTCATTTCAGAATACGGCTGAAAAGACATAAGGGTTAGTTATTTTTTTCTAGACTTTAGTATTGTATTTGCGTTTACTCACTGTCAAAAGCTACCATGTACTGCAGGCAATACCACATTCATCACAGCCAGTGTCCAAAGCAGTAGGAAGTTTGAAGTTCTGCTTGGAAAAACCTTCTCTCTAGAATCTTATTAACAAGCTGTTGTTTGACTGGATTCCATAGGAAGAATTCAATATATAATGCTAATTACCTGTGTGTGTATTTTGTGAGGAAAGCTGCAGAAATAATGGTTGCGTACAGTGAGCTTTTACCAGAGACCAATGCACTCCAGTTGCATAATTATCATTTTGGTATGGTCTAACCTGCTCAGACTCAAGCGTTTCACCAGCCAGCATTTGAATGCAACTGGAGGTAGAGCTAGCTGATGCTCGCTGTGCAGGTTGGGCTCTTCCACAAAAACCCAAAAGCAACCTTATTATCATTGACATGTTGCCTTCCCCACACAAGACCTGATTGACCTGTGTCCGTGCAAGATACAAAGCAAGTCTGGAAAGGGATGGCAATTTGTGCGTCCCCCTTTCTATGGCGGTTAATCTCCCATAGCAAGCCTTTGCTAGTATTGCTGCCTTAGAGAGGAAGGAGCCATCACAGCCTGTGAGTATCCTTGGGCTACAGCCCATCTTAGCATTTAAGAACATCATTCTTCAGTCATTTTTCACACAGAACCTTTGTCCCACACTTCATGAAGTCTGGTGGACTTCTTCCAGAAATAAGAATTTGCAAGGTCCTGTTCTTGGACTGTCTGGTGCAAGCGACCTTTTACAGTCCACAGCTTACTGATTCACTGCTTCTCTTTTGATTCACCTCTGGGCAGTAAATAGGAGTTGGAAAGAAAACTCCACAAAGATACAGGAACTGGAAAAAGGCCTTTTCAGGTGTTTTGTTGATGTTGGTGCATTCTGAACACAGAACTGAGAAAGTACTTACTATCTTCAAGAGCTTTTGACAAAGAATGGTCTATGTCATCAGCAGACAAATATGCAAATACAGAGCTTAGCTTTACCCTGCAAAAAGATACCTCCAAATTTTGGGGAGGTTTAGTGATTGGTCCGTATTTATCCTGGATTTATCCTGCAGGACTAAAAGGGACTATATTAATTCACTTAAGTGGAATGTTGCAGAGAGAGGTGGTAGATGCCCCTGGAAATAAAATGAGCTTAGAAAGGACCACTCAGCTCATTTGCAGGCAACAATGTAACAGGCAGCTTAGTCCAGGAGATCTCGGTGACAAAAAGTGTTGAGAATTTTGATCATTTACACTTGCCAATAAAACTGGTGATATACCAGAAAAACAAACAGTATCAGAGAAAACAACCTCCAGATCAAAGTGAGTTACATATATCCATGTCCAGAAATCAGTCTAGCTCCTGAAAGGACATAAAATCCTGTAAAATTAGTTTGCACATTAGTAGGGGAGTTGGGTTGGCTTGGCAATTAATATGATGAACAAGATCTAAGAGCTTTGTCTGAGTTTCATAGTTCGCCTCAATAATCAAGAGCCCCACAGGATCGCCAATTTTATGTTCTTTTTCATAAGCTCTAGCAAGAACCAGAGGGTAGCAATCACCACATTTACCCACAAAAATACGTGATTGTTCATCAGGTGATGATCAACATAAGACAGTGCCGAACCAACCAGAGCCAAGATTTAGACTCATGCACAAAGAGGCAGGCACAGCTAAGCACCCTAAGGGGAATGCTGCTCTTATGCCTTCCTGTCAACCCAACCTCTTCTTACATCATTGTTTTTCTCATCAGTGAGTAGGAAGTCTTAACCACTTCCACGGTTACTCATCTGAATTGCTCATCTTACGCCCTCTGTGAAAGTCCCTTTTTGTGTTTACATTTCCAATGAACTCATTCATGTGCCAGTCATGTTACACAAGGCACTATTCTATCTATCCTCATTCTTGTATAGTCTTTTTTTTTCTGAATAATGTTTCCAGTTAGGTTTTACATCCTTCTGCTCAATCTTTATCTGTCCCTACCCAAGGAAACTAAAAACTAAACATGCAAACAGTCAAGAAATGAATGAGTTGCACAGTTAAGCAGAGGCTTACTAGATTAGAGACCAACTCTCCAGTCCTTTTTAATGTATGTAGCTCTTGCTGCATAATTTAGCATATAGTTTTTCATTGTTTTCCTCTTTGATACCTGTTTGCAACATCATCCTTGGCTTGGTTTTAGGTCTTTCAGATTATAAGTTTCTCAGAGCTGTGGTGTGACACTTTGTCTGCAAAGAGCTCTGAGCACAGCTACTGCAAAATCAAATGCCAAATCACAAATCTTTTCATGGTGAAGTATAGCTTAAACCTTCTAGGAACTTCAGCGTGGCCTCAAGTTGCACCAGGGGAGGTTCAGATTGGATATCAGGAAAAAATTCTTCACCAAAAGGGTTATAAAACATTGGAATAAGCTGCCCAGGGAAGTGGTGGAGTCACCATCCCTGGAGGTATTTAAAAGATGTGTAGATGTGGTGCTTAGGGACATGGTTTAGTGGTGGACTTGGCAGTGCTAGGTTAACAGTTGGACTTGATGATCTTAAAGGTCTTTTCCAACCAAAAGGATTCTATGATTCTACAATTCTAAATAAAAAGAACATCCGGCCAGTGAAAGCAAATTGGGCAAGCTTTGCAGCAACAGGACTGAAAAAAGAAACACACCTGTTCTGTGTGGGACCCAGCACAGTGAGGTATCATCTCTCGAACTTGTTGGAGAGATGGAGCTCGCCCCTCATTTCTTGAGGACCAGCCCTCACTCAACATTTATTTTCTGCAGGAAAGGAAATTTAAGAAGCAGTTTATCACACACAAAAGTCAACCAGCATCAAACGGTCATGTCGTCTGTTGGGTTCACCTACAAATACAATCTGAAGTGACTCTCCAGGCATCTACTGGGTTTAAGAAGAGCTCCCCCAGAACTGCCTCTGTCTGCTGAGGTGGCAGTGAGAATAGGTCTCCGTTCTTTCTCCCTCTTATAGAAAAGGATTCAATTCCTTGATGTCAATTACTATAAAGAGGCTGAAAATTGTGTCATTTCTAAGAATAGGCCTTCAATGTAACCTTCTAAAACAGACTAATAGTCTGGAGGCTCCAATTTTCTTGTATTTTCAGTTATTTAGGTTATATAACTTTACTACCCTACAGCTGTTGGAAGAAAGACCATCTCATTCCTCCAGAGCATGAGTCATTCCTAGATCATCTTATATCGCTCTAAAACCATTGCAGAAGCAAAGTGATGGGACGGTAAGAGGACTTCTCTGACCACTGACACGAAGTCTCATCATACACTATCCAACAGGATGGTTTTCTTCCATGTCAACTTTGTCTAAAATCCTCATTTACAGTTACCTGTGCCTGATCTCAAACTATCACAAATAAAGTCTCCTGATGTTCAAATATTTACAAAATAAATCAGTGTGTTTTGTATTATGTTAGCATCTTGTCGTACCTGAGGACAGAGGCCAATATTAGCAACAGTCCTTATATGTAAAACATTTGTACAAATACTGGAGTACATAAAAGTCTAACTCTGCTGATTAATCCACAGTACATAGGATAATCTGACCGATTTCTTATGGAAAAAATTAATATGGTGCAATAAAAAAAAAAGTGTCCTTCAAAATTAAAGGAAACAAGGAAAAAGAATTTGGGGGAATGTTTAATTCCCAAAGTTACATAATTTGATGTTTTTTTTGTCTTTCTTTCATCATGTGCATAACATGTAAATCCCACACTCTGAATACTTACCCATAGATTCAAATAAAGCAAACTTCAAAAAGGGCTTCCAAAGTTATTGGCCCACTTTCTTCAGAGTACCCTAGGAAATGCATTTACAGCATATCTAATGGTTTAGCAGAGCTGGCAGGATCTGGGGAGATTGCAGTAAATTGCAAAAGCGATGATTCCTCTCAGAATAAAACTCAGATTCTGCCTGCAGTTGGGAGGCATGGGAAGCTGTTGTTTTAATTACAAGTATGGATTTAAATCTATTTATATTACTTGTAAAATAAAATTGATTCAAAAGCGTTGCAAACCTCCATGTGTACAATTGTACTTCAGCAATCCTCTCTCTGTTTAGTTCAAGTCAACTTGCCACAGGTTTCAGCTGAGCAGAAAGCCAACTGAAAAGATTTGAAACTGAAACATTAATTTAGCTGAGATGTGGCCACGGAATGAGATCCTGCTATCAAATGCGATGGCCTTGCAGTTGAGCTAGTTACCGTCTGTCAGCCACAGATCCAGCCTCTGAAGTGTGCCCAAGTGCAAAATAAAACAACCTGGCCATCTCCAGTCCTGCTTTAGTGAGTTAGCACTTCCCTGGGCATCTTCTCAGGTCATTGTCCGTGTGGCAGGAGGTGATGAAGGAGTGGGGACTGCTGTGAAAGGAGGCCTTCTAGGAGGAGGGGATGGTTGACCTGGACTCTAAAACCGCTTGCTAGAGCTCATCCTCTCAACAGCAACTGTATCAGCTGCAAGGCCCATGCCCACTGCTCAGGTAGAATATATACCAGTAAGTTAAAAGAAGAGGACAGGGTTTCTTTTAATCTAAACAAATGCTCTGCCATTTCAAACAATCCTATATTTGTCCTTCTAAACAGATTGCAAATATACATTTCCAGCTTGAGACCAGCTTAAAATGATTTAGCTCATTCCTAAATTAAAACAAATGCTGACCAAGGACTCCTGTACTTGTTCTCTATTGATTTTACTCAGTGTTCTTCTAGGTACATATCTTGTCAAGGTATATCTAGGTATATTTCTTTTCAAAGAAAACCTTTTCATGGTTCTATAAACAAAGTTATGATCCAGATAAAAAACATCCAAACATTTAGGACTGTTCAGATATTGAATCTGGACAAGAAACAGAAGAACACCAGTCTCCCACTTCACTTTTTACTTCAAGTCTGGTCTTCATCCAAGTTCACGGTTCAGTGGAGGAGGCAGGAGTGCTGCAAGGAACTTATGGTATGTGGTACATCTGGCCATGGGTAATTGCTGTGTTTTGTTGTAGGTGTATAGTATGTATCATGATAAGGTCCCAGACATGACTGCTAAACATAAACATTGCCTGGTACAAGTATTCTCATTATTAAGAACCCCATGATGTTCATTTCCTTCAGCCTTCACAGCCATCCCTAGCCCTTCTGTTTGTTGTGACTAACCTCGGTGACATAGCTGGAGACAAACTGATGGTGTCTGAACAATCAGGATTACACCTTTGCCACTATGACCAAGGACAAAACATAAAAGCAAAGACAACAAATTCCATCAGAGCAGGAAATAAACACGGGTGGTTCTGAGTGAAATCACATGGGATGGTGCAATGGAAACACAAAATATTCAAACATAAATGGATGTATTCCACAGGGAGAAGTATGCTGCATAGCAACAAATCCATCAGAGTCAAGGGCAAAGCCAGTAGCTGAACAAGGAGGTGAAAATGAAATCAGTTCAAGAAGGATTCTCAAAAAATAAAACACACAACGAATGAGGTGAACTGGAAAGCTCCCAGACTGTGGAAAGAATAAGATGTAGCTGTGATTATGGGGTTTTCAGTTGTGTGGAGGATGCAAGAAAAATTCATCAGGAATAAAGTGAAAGGTCACATGGACTATTCAGATTAATTATAAATAGTCAGGATGGCTGACGTGAGAATCATTTTAATGTAGTCATAGGGACTAGATACTGACTTTATATGATGTTTTGCTTTTCAGACTCCAAGATTCTCAGTGTGCTTAATGAAGCAATTAATTAATTATTGGTAGTACCTGCAGACAGAAAAAGCCACATGATACTGCAGTCAAGAAGAGGGGTGCTAAGATGGTAATAGCTTGAGCTGTTTGAAATGGTGTAACGTTTTCAAAAGCACTCACAACATTTCAGAGTCATAATTCTCTTTATCAGAAGTATCTCAGAGCCAGTTTTACAAACAGATGCTGGTACTAAGGGTTCAGCCACACGACTCAGCTATGGCAGCTGAACCTGCCAGCACTTGTCCTGCGAGCTGCCGTGACTATCCAGGTACGTGCACCTACCCGGCTCCAAATGAGAGGAGATGCCGCCTAGCCTGTAGGTAGCTACAGCTAAGGCATGTTGCTGTGTTATGAGGGCAGGCTCACACAATGTCCGGCAGCACAACACATCTTGCCTAACTTTAACCCCCTCGCAGCTCCCTCTGCAGTCAGTGACTCATCCGATCTTCAGATAGATTTGGGTATGACGCATGAATCACTGGAGTTACCTATATTTCCCCACTGATTACAAAGGGGAACTAGATGACTAGCTTAGGCTGGACTACCAACCTTTGGCCAGTTAAACTTAGACAAGAGCAATCCCACCCTCAACTGATGTTCATAACTTATAGCATTGTGAATGCAGTGTCTGTCTGAAGCCATAAAGTCTACTGGGATTTTCAGAGAGGGGCTGTCATTTTTTTCAGTCCTTTATTGAGATAAAACATTTCAGTCAGAGAGCCTACTTTTTCTGAAAGTCCCCACCAAGGTGTGGCTGAAAGAAGCTTCAGTTTGATGAACCCACCATTTGTCAAATCTGAAGTTCCCCGGAAGAAACGCTGCAGAGCCAACATGGTCATTGGCAGAAGGTCCCAATGTGGCAAAGGATGTTGGGTGCCTCCAGGTCAGGTGGGGCTTGGGAAATGTGGCACCACAGTGGTAACCCAATGTCAAGAGGAAAGTGTAAAATGTGTGCTTACTTCTTTAGGAACAGGCAAGTTAGTTAAAGATAAACTTAACATTTGGCATGTTAATTAACTTCCGTGAGTGCAGCTGTCTGGAACAGGTTCTGCATTGTCTGCTCCCTTCAGTTTCTTTTCTTAAAGTTATTTTAAACTCTCAACTCACAGTTTAAAGTGTTGCTAACTGAGCCGTGGTGACACTTGGTATATCCCTTTGATAGAGCACAACATGGAAGACAAATCTGAAAGATCAAGAGGTGTGCTCCTATCTCAGAAGAGAGCTGGGTCTTAAGCCAAAAAATTAAGCAATTGCTGGAAAGGGAAGGAAAAGCAAGGCAAGGATGGATTACAACGACCTTTGTATTTTTTCAGAACGAAAGAGGAAAGAGTAGTTTGTGAAAACAATAGCAAAGGTGTTGAAAATCTGTGGGAGAAGGACGCGTGAGTCATTAGTGTACATAAATCTGGATATCTAAATGGTAAGGCTGGTCAAAAATTTTCAAACAAAAATATTTCATAATGAAACTTAAGTTTTATTGAGTTCATGTTTTTCACAAAAGTACTGAATAAAATCCACCCCCCAAAAAATTTTTACTCTCCAACAAAATTACAAATCTATGAAAATCAATGTATTTTTGCCAGGAAGAACAACCACAGGTCAAAGCAAAACATCACATAGATAGTAGAGGAAGCCATATGCCCAGAGCATCTGGCGCACACAGAAACAGGATCATTTTCAGGGTGTGGGGTTTTTTTGGGGGGGCAGGGGGACATAATGGAGAAGTTGAATATAAGTAATTATTACTTGTTCAGCTGAACTGTAAGGAGGAACAAATAGTTTGAAAGTGCATCCAATGTGTAACAACTTTTTTTTTGTTGTTATAGGTAAGGGCCAGAACTGCTGTGAGAAGAGTTTTAGAGAGCTCTCATGATGCCATTAATGCAAAACATTCTGTACTAGCACTACTGAGTGTAGGTACTGTACCCCCTCAATCTTAAAAATTCAATATATACATATACTTTTTGTAGTCTATTAAGATTAAAGTTTAATATTTGTTATCATTCCAGTCAGCCAAATATGTTATAGGCCATTAGAGTGCTGTATAAAGATTCATTACTTTCTCCAGAAAAATTGTATATGCTTATTTCAGTGGAAAAGGAAGCTTTCATTTTAACACTAAAATTGGATGATATCTTAATATGTGAATGTACAACTACTGCAGCTGTTAATGTGTAATTAAGTGAAAGATACTTCGGAACAATAGTTTGAGTCTGCCATTTTCATAATTGTGCTACACTCAAAAACTTGTGATTTACAATAAAGTTTGCAGCAGAGAGGGAAGTAAAGGCAATTTCACTTTTAGCTATCTTTTTTTCTAAAAGGTATAAGTCCCCTTCCTAGCTATCGCTTTATCCCTACTTTTATGAAAGGTAAGTCTGTCATGAAACACTCTTAAGTCATTCAGGAATTCTTGTGACATCCTCTCAGATTTTTAAGCAATGCTATCTTTATTTCCAGGTGGAAAACTGAAACAAAAAGAAATGAAAATTCCATCAAAATGGAGAAATCACATGCTGATGCTAAAGGGAAAATTTATTATCTCTGAAAGGGAACTATAAAGGAAAACCAGGGAAAAAATAAACAAAAAAATAAAGGAAGGAAGGAATAGCAGGCAACATCAGGCTGAAATAAAAGTGGCCAGGAAATAGAAATCCATAAAATACTCTAAAACAAAGCCTATGACCTGTTGGTAGCTCAAGGGTGTCATATACACAACTATCCTCCCTAAGAAATTATACTCTTCTGCTAATATTTCTTGAAGTCTTACTTACATGATTTTCATAAACTGTTTATGAACTCATTATTTTATAATTTACTCCTAAATTTGCCCTTCCCCAGCAGTCTTCCCCTCCTCATATCTGACCCTTTGATTTATCATTGTGCTTATTATGAAAATAAGTCTGCTTGCAAGGTTACGCAACACTCCCCGTGGCATACGCCAGGCGTACCTGAAAGGCATGCACTGTGTTAGCCTGAGGTATTAGCTGCTCCTCCCATCAAGGGGCAGAGATTGCATCTGTTTGCAGATGAAATCTATATTATTGATTTCTAGCCATCAAGGTTCACGCAGATACTGTTTGCTGAAACCCCAAGGCCAAGTATGAATTTCAGCACCAGAGAGACACCAGCCAATTCTTCTTGCTTCTGCCATTTCCTTGCACTAGCACATATATCTTTTATTTTGACTTTCTGCTTTGGAGACATTTCTACATTGTATTTCATATAAATATGTTTTGTATCCTGAGATTTTCCTTGCTCTTTTAAATACACTAGTCCTCCATACTCTAGCAGTCTGTCAAAGGTGATCAAAGAAGGAGCTGAGAGGAGATAGTTTAAAGGGAATTGCTGATCAAAGGAGTGGAAAAAGCATTTTGACCAGAGATATGTGATGTTATGTCATGGGAGGATTGGTAGAGGGGGAATAATGGCCTATTTTATTACTAAAATAAAGGCTTGTAATAATAATAGATTATTAAAAAAGACTCTAATATCTCTTAATATTGTGTAATGAAAATTAACCAGCAGCTTTCTGATAGCTTTTCAGCTCCTTTCCTTGGCTCTTCAGACCTAAGGGCTCTTTTCTCTTTGGTATACATTTAATTCTCTGAAGTCTCTTGAACTGGTTACTTTTGAAGATAAGATACTGGACTAAATGGATCAGTATTTTTATTTTATTGGCTTTAGAAAATCCACACACGTTCTGAGGAAGAAAAATTGACTAAATTGACAAAAGTTAAAAGATGTGAAGGGCAAAACATGTAACTGGGACAACTTTCAGTATTTGTGTGGATCCCGCAGGAAGCTGCCTACTTTGCACCAGGCTTTGTGCTGTGGGAAATGCATCCACACAGCTCAGATCCCACCCGAAGCTGTAGGATGGTGCTCTCTGCACCAGCGCAGGAAGGCCTTCAAGCCCACGCTGCTTGACACGTCACAAACACAAACCAAAAAAATAATTACAGCAAAAGCAGTTTACATTCTAAGAAATGTAAAGAGATGACAGACAGCTACAGTAAAGACAACAAGCACAAGTTAAAACAAAGCCAACATTTTCAAAATACTGCTAGGTATCTTAATCTATAGTTGAGCAACTTAATTACTCAACCACAGTCCTCATTAAAGGCATTAACAGTTGTGAAAGTTCTCCAATTCTGAAAAAAAAAAAACCAAGAGAGTTCACATTTTGTAAAGGAGAGTTCACATTTTGTTGCCTGAATACAAGTGTAAGACAGAGCTTTTCAAAAGTAAGCAGGGAATTTTAATAGATATGATTCAGAAAGGCCAACTTCAGACATGTCTGACAGTCCAGTTTGGCAGAAACGCCAGAGAAGAACCTACCTCTTCTTGCCAACATGTCTCCTGTAGTTTGTAATTCAAAATTTTGAGAATTTTGGTTTGGATTCCTGATTATAAATATAATATTTGAAAATACAGGCTTAACATGCAGTCAATATTTAGATTTCAAACTATTCAGATTTCACTATTCTTTCAATGCTTTGATATTAGCAGTGCTGGAGGGAAAGTACATTATATCACCAAATGATTGTATGGATTTGAACCTAGCTTTAAAAAAAATCCATATGAGCACAGTTCACAATGACAAATCTTTCCAGTCCCTTTTTGATAAAGATTCATTCTTCTAAGAGATACAAACACAGAACAGAATTATGAAATATATTAACACTTCTCCTCTCTTCCTTTATTGCCTTTTATTTTGGGGTTTTTTTTTGGCAGACCTGTTTGTAAACACGCATCCCTCATCCAATTTATAATCTATCAACCAATAAAAAGTTAATAAAATCTGAAAATACTAGCAACAACCTGAAGCATAAAACAGAGCTACGTATGGGCTCTTTCCTTCTCCAGAATTAGAAATACCTGTCACTATCAACAACGTGAAACATAAAACAGAGCTACATACAGACTCTCTCTCATTCTCTAGAGTTAGAAATACCTGACACTTTTTTGGAGAGCAATACAGATCCATGAAATAGTAGATGAATAGGCAGAAAGAGAGGCAGACACATAAATAATTTTAAAACATGACTGTTGTTCTAAATCATTAAATGATGATTTTATCATGACTTTATCATATCTCTTTCCATTCAGTTGTATGCTTCACCCATTATGAGCAATTTCTCTTCAGAATTCCTCCGTGACTTCCCTAAGAGAGTTTCACCTCTGTGAAAGAAGAGCTGACAGACCAATTACAATATCATGGATTTCCCCTAATTAACACTGTCTGGTTAGCAATTAAAATGAATATCACAACACAAGCATTTCTAGAGTTTGCAGACATTAATGATTTAATAATCATTGTGATATGTATAGCCACTTCCACATGTGTTTACATAACAGAAGCACCAAAACCTGCTGAAGTGGAAGATGATCAAAGTCATGTTCCTAATTAGGCAATAAGCCAAAGAGAAAGGGCAAATTAATAAACTCTCCAGAGTATTCATATACCCTTTAAATACTAACTAATCACAGGATTACTAAACATTGGTATGGAATACATCACACTGGCAAGACAAACAAAGCTTTTATTTCAGAACTCTCAAAACATAAAATTTTCATCGTAGGAAAATAAAATTTTTACCACAGAAATTCAGGCAATCCTGACTATGAATGGGTTTTATTTTAATTTTGTACAAGACCAAAATGCTGGAACCACTGAAACATTTGGTTTCAATGATTTTGAAAGGTTTAAGCTGGCAATTTTGAGAGCTTGCTTCTGAAAAGCAGCAGCACAATCTATGGCCACTGACGCTTCTTACCTCACTATCATTTCATATACCTAATTCACAGAATTAGGACTGCAGTTTGATTTTTTTCAAGAGAAATAGAAACAAATGTAAAACCTGTTCTCTGTAGGGGACAATGATGACTAGGACAAGATGGCAGAATATTGGATTTGGCATTGTAGGTATTACCTCAGTGTCCCATGAATCAAAATGAACTTTACACACTCATCAGTCAAGATGCTGGAAGCATAATGTTGAATGGTCTTCTCTAGAGTCACATAAGCCATAGAACTACCTAATATACTCTTCTGAGGACAACTGGTTTTGCTGCAATCAAGCTACCATGACTCTAAGAACACGCAGCAACACAAATGGGTGCTGTCTCCAAAAAAAAAAAAGTTTTTTCTTTTACTGTTACTAATAAATGTATCTTGTCAGTTTGTCCCTCCATTTGCTCCATGATTCCCAGTATAAAGAGTTTATCCAATCCTTAGTCTTTGCTTAGGGCAGGAAATGTAAAATGGGAATACGGCCTTTTAACTCCAGTTACTCAGTTGACAACTTCCCTGATCCCTGCAAGATGTCTTCAAATTTTTTTTTGCTCTTCCAAAGGAATGTAGGATTCGATATGCCCTTATCACAGTAAAATATCATTTCCATGGCAAAACAGGAAACGCATCTAAAGGTCTTTGAGGAGTTTGGTTGGATTTTCTCTGGGATATTCAAGAATCCCCTCCACAGTATCTCAACACGATGCTTTGAACATTCCTTTTACTCATCAGTACTTTGCTTAACCAATTAAAGGCCTCGTATGTGTATTCCCTGTAAACAAGGAAAACGAGCTGTACAAAACCGAGGTGCAAAGCCATACAGTGCTTGCTTGCTACGTTAGAAGCAATCTTGTTTTCCTTTCTTTTCTAAGAGGTGATTTATTCTGATCTTCCTGGAACGGTTCCTATTTTTTCTATCCCTTAGATGCAGAAAATTCTCCTGAAAACCTGAAACATGCTGACCCTTCATGTTATCAGTGAAAATTTAGAACATCCAGCAACTTCCAGGCTGGTGCTCCGCTGGTGCTGCTGCTGCAGGCCAGGGGCTGTGGGGAACTGCCAGGCATCGCTCATGGCACAGTAGGTGAGCTCTGGCTGCATGTACCTGGTTTGTAACGGTTGTTGTAAACACTTTAGTAAGAAACAGTTAAGAAAATGTCCATTGGCAGAGTGCAAACACAACTAGCAAATGTTTCCTTCAGCAAGAAGATGGAGTTATTGCCCAATACTCTTAAAATTCAGTGAAGTAGCCCTTCAGAGAAGGGATTTTTTTTTATTCCTTTCCTGTGAGAAACTGCAAGTATACAAGTTCGCCACACCCCAAAGCAAACTTAGAGCCTGTGTTTTTTGGCTGGAGCCATTTTTAGCTACACAAGAGAAAACATGATTTCATAATGCCATTACTTATTCACTCTCTCTTAGCAGCCCCAGCTCATGAAGCAATTTAGGTCACCCAGATAACTGCACTCAATCTCTCTACCAGTAAAGCTGGTGTTTAAGAAGAACACGCCATTAATCATGCTATACAATATTCAGGTATGTGCATGTTTCGGTGCAGTGAGCGCAGTGCACAAGTATGTACATACCAGCCATGACTAATTAATACGAGGCATGTAAAATAATTAAGCAATAAAATACAAGGCATTCCAAGGAGATCAATGATTTTTTGGGGAGTTTTGCAAAGTCTGGGAGGAACAACAGAGAGCCTTGAACAACACATGGAATGCAAAACTATTCGCAAATTGCACTGTTAATCATCTTTCATAACTTAGATAAAAGCTGGATAGATATGTGTAAAAATTATTACCATGGTGTCACGGTTTAAAGCTGGGCTGGCGATTAAACCTGCGGCAGATGCCCTCTGTTATCCCCCCCCCCCCTCCCCCCAGAGGGAAAGGGAAAGGGAAAAGGGAGAGAGACTTCTGGGTTGGAAAATTAAAACAGTTTTAATAAACTATAATAATGAAAAAAAAAAGAATAATAATAATAATAGAAATAATCAAATATATACAAATATATATACAAAACCAAGATTGAGCTCCCCTGAAGTCAGCCACGTCACCACCGGCACTGCAGGGCAGGCTCCGGGAAGGCCCAGCCTGGGCCTAGCGACGGTCGAGAGCTGGATTCAGGAACGCACGGATCGGGATCGGGGGCAGCAGGAAAACAGACGGAGTCCTCCCTGGACACCGGCCATAGCAGAAAGAGAGCGAGACCCTCGTGATCCCCCCACTTTATACCGAGAATGACATGTATGGGATGGAATACCCTCGTTGGTCAATTTTGGGTCACCTGCCCTGTCTGCTCCCCACTGCAGCTGCGACCCCCCCCTTCGGCTCTTCACTCGTAAGCAATGAGGAATTCAGCAGTGACCTTGGTTTCTCTCAAGAATAAGTACAGCAAGAGCCTTTCTGCACAACATCCCTACCAGTGCCTCAGTGATAACTACAAACTTCGAGCGTTATCAGTCCTGGAAGCAGACACTGTCTGCAAAAACATGCAGTTAGTTAGAGGAGACTTAGCTGAAAGTAAAAATCACTGAAAGGAAAATCGGTCTGGTTTAGGCCAAACCAGGACACATGGTTAGACACCTGTACTGATCTCTCAGCTTAGCTCCCACAGACGGCACTGGGATGCCCCACACCAGCACCCCATACTGCTGGGCCACCAGGTTAGGTGCATGTTGCAGCAGATCCCCATGCAGGAAAACCACACCTGCCCTGAAGAGATCCCTATGAGTCTGCAAGAAGCATATGTCACCCAGCTCAGCAAGAAATAAAAGCTTTTTCCTCCACAGAATTCAAAGCCTGAGGACCGGAACGACCGTCTTCCATTACTGCCCCAGTGACACGTCACTCTGCAAAAAGCATGCCACCTTGTTGTGATGGCACACGGAGTCAAAGATGACTTCAGCCAGGGCACAGAGGACATCCCCAGAGGGTCAGTGACTCAGTGCAGATCTGTGTCTGAGTACCTCTGTGAGAAGTGTGAAAAACTAGTGAGAACTAGTGTGAACTAGTGCCCCTGGGAAGTCCTCATTTCAGCAGGATTGCTTCACCAAGCACCGGGTGCTTAAGTACAGCGCAGAAACCAAGGTTAGGCAAGCTATACACAATCAGAAAATAATTTCCACATAGGCAGGTGTTTTAAATAAGAAGTAAAAAGAAGTAATATTAGGCAAAGACTGAAAAGTGTGTCCACTCTCCTGTGTGCTGTTATGGCATTAGATGAGGAAATCCACTGTCTTCAAATATGAAGAGAACTATTTTCAGTTGGGAAAAGTGGCTTGGAAGAAGTGGGAAAAGAAAGAAGAAGTGAGTCTCAAGACCAGACAGAAATACTGGTGTTAACTGGTTTTAACATGGTATCTTCTCTCTTGGAGTATGAGGGAAGTAACTTCTGTGATATATATCTGTCCTGGTTTGGACATGAAGAGAACCAATTTTCCTTTCAGTGATTCTTACTTTCAGCTAAATATCTTCTAAGTAACTGCACTTTCTGAAACTAACTGCATGTTTTGCAGACAGTCTCTGCTTCTAGGATTGATAACGCTCAAAGTTTATAGTTATCACTGAGGCACCGGTAGGGATGTTATGCAGAAAGGCTCTTGCTGTACTTATTCTTAGAGAAACCAAGGTCACTGCTAAATTCCTCACTGATTATGAGTGAAGAGCTGCAGAAGGGTCGCATCTGCAGGGAGGAGTGGACAGGACAGGTGACCCAACATTGACCAACGAGGTATTCCATCCCATACATGTCATTCTCAGTATAAAGCGGGGGGATCACGAGGGTCCCTGCCCCTTCTTCTATGGCTGGTGTCCAAAAAGGACTCTGTTTTCTTGCTGCCCCCAATCCAATCCACATGTTCCTGAATCCGGTTCCCGTCTGTCACTGGGCCCAGCCTGGGCCTTCCTGGAGCCTGCCCTGCAGTGCCGGTGGGGACGTGACCGACATCGGGGGAGCTCAGTCTTGGTTTTGTATATATTTGTATATATTTGATTATTTCCATTATTATTATTATACTCTTTTTCATTATTATAGTTTATTAAAACTGTTTTAACTTTCCAACCCGTAAGTCTTTCTCCCTTTCCCTTTCCCTTCTGGGGCGGGAGGAGGAGGGTTAATAGAGAGCATTTGCCAACAGTTTAATAGCCAGCCCAGCTTTAAACCGTGACAATATCCAGATAGTGTTGGTCATAACTTGTAATGGACCATTCAATGTCCATCATCTCTTACAGCACTCAGTTTGGAAAGCCTCTCTGGTGTCCTCAGAGAGTTTTTCTCAATTGCAGAGCATGATGGATATACTCTGGACTGGGCAGTGAACCAGATGCAAGGCAAGTCTGCACCCTCTTTCTCAGCCAATCCCAGCATCCAGCATGACTTTATTTATCCAGCGTATATTTATTTTATCCAGCGTAGGGGAAAGGGACCTGGGGGTCCTAGTGGACAACAGGATGACCATGAGTCAGCAGTGTGCCCTTGTGGCCAAGAAGACCAATGGCATCCTGGGGTGTATTAGAAGGGGTGTGGTCAGCAGGTCAAGAGAGGTTCTCCTCCCCGTCTACTCTGCCCTGGTGAGGCCGCATCTGGAGTATTGTGTCCAGTTCTGGGCCCCTCAGTTCAAGAAGGACAGGGAACTGCTAGAGAGAGTCCAGCGCAGAGCCACGAAGATGATGAAGGGAGTAGAACATCTCCCTTATGAGGAGAGGCTGAGGGAGCTGGGTCTCTTTAGCTTGGAGAAGAGGAGGCTGAGGGGTGACCTCATTAATGTTTATAAATATGTAAAGGGCAAGTATCAAGAGGATGGAGCCAGGCTCTTCTCAGTAACATCCCTTGACAGGACAAGGGGCAATGGGTGCAAGCTGGAGCACAGGAGATTCCACTTAAATTTGAGGAAAAACTTCTTTACGGTGAGGGTAACTGAACACTGGAACAGGCTGCCCAGAGAGGTTGTGGAGTCTCCTTCTCTAGAGACATTCAAAACCCGCCTGGACGCGTTCCTGTGTGATATGGTCTAGGCAATCCTGCCCCGGCAGGGGGATTGGACTAGATGATCTTTCGAGGTCCCTTCCAATCCCTAACATTCTGTGATTCTGTGATTCTGTGATTCTGTGATTCTGTGATTTGTGGACAGTGGCCTTTTGCATCTTATAGTTCGGCAGCCTTCCACTTTTTCTCCAGCAGGTACTCATCCAGAGCACACACAGATCAACATAAAATGACTGAATTGATCTCAGAAGTGAAACCCTCCAGAATGTCCAATGTGCTCTCTGTATATTAGCATTACTCCCTGACATAAGCATTGTAAAGCTCCTTGGGATATCAGATTTGTCTGTACCCTTACCTAAAGCTCCTGAAGCCATCTGTGCTTTGTCTCACGCTTTCCCAGGTTTCCAAGTTCCTGTTACACAAGACAGTTTGTGAAGCAAGAACCTGGGGCATAGGGCCAGTGCCAGAACAGCCTTCCTGCAGGTGCCTTTTGGGAAAAAGCTTCATGACACGCATTGGCAGTGCAAATTATGCGAGTTCATTTTGCACAGCTGTGCTGGATCCTTGAACCAGGAGCCCAGGCAGGGAATAAGGAATGTGGAGGAATTCACCTTGGTTCTACCATGCCTCCTGGTCTGTGACCAGTGCCTGTAAGGTTTACCTTTTCATCCACTCCTGGGCTTTACCAGCAGAATCACAACCCTGCACTTCAGGAGAGCAGACTTTGGCCTGTTCAGAAAGCTGCTTAGAAGAACTGTGTGGGATACAGTCCTGGAGGGAAGAGAGGTCCAGGAGAGCTGTTTATTTTCAAAGATTGCTTTCTCTGAGCTCAAGAATGGTCCATCCTGATGAGCAGGAGAAAAAAGCAAAGGTGGCAGGAGGACTGCCACTCCTCACTAAACCCAAGCATAAAAAGGAAACAAACAGGAGGTGGAAGCAAGGAAAGGTAACCCAGGAGAAATACAGAGACACTGCCTGAACAAAAAGGGATGGGGTTAGGGAAGGCAAAGCCCACCTAGAGTTAAATCTGGTGGGGGACATGCAGGGCAACAAGAAGGTCTTCAACAGGTATAATCAGCAGCAAAAGGAAGACAGGGAAAAATATGGGCAGCTGCCGAAAGGGGCAGGGAACCTGGTGACAAAGGTAGTCAACGGGCTGAGGTACTGAATTCTTTCTTCACTTTGGTCTTTACTGGTATTGGCCTTCAGCAATCCCAGGATCCTGAGACCAGTGGGAAAGACTGGAACAAAAAAAAGACTGCCTTGCTGGAGGAAGATCATTTGAAGAACATGTGAACACACTGGATGGACACAAGTCCATGGACCCTTATGGGATGCATCCACGAGTGCTGAGGGAGCTGACCAGTGTCACTGCAAGGCTACTTTCCATTATCTTTCAAAAGTCATGGCAATTGGGAAAGGAGTGGCAGAGAGCAAATGTCACTATCTTAAAGAAGGGTGAGAAGGAGGATATGGGGAACTACAGCCCAGGCAGCCTCACCTTGATCACAGGGAACGTAATGGAGCAAATAATCCTGAAAAACCTTTCCAAACACATGAAGGGCAAGAAAGTGGCTGGGTGTAGTCAGCAAGGATTTGCAAAGAGGAAATCATGCTTGACCTGATAGCCTTCTACAATGAAACAAGTGGCTCAGTGGGTGAGGGGGGAGCGGTACATGTTTATCTTTACTTTAGCAGGACTTTTCACACTGACTTCCATAACATCATTAATGATGTAGATGTTGGGACAGAGTGAAGGCTCAGCAAGACTGCAGATGATACAAAGTTGGGAGGAGTGGTTGATACATCAAGGGGTTGTGCTGCCATTCAGAAGGACCTGACCTGAACAGGATGGAGAAATAGGCTGACAGGACTCTCCTGAAGTTCAATAAGGGGAAGTGCAAAGTTCTGCACCTGGGGAGGAAAAGCCCCATGCACCAGTAGACTCTGGAAGCCAACCAACTGAAAAGCAGATCTGCAGAGAAAGACGGTGTGGGATCCCAGTGGACAACAAGCTGACCATGAGCAAATAATGCACTGTCCTGGTTTGGCCTAAACCAGGCCAATTTTCCTTTCAGTGATTTTTACTTTCAGCTAAGTCTCCTCTAAGTAACTGCACTTTCTGAAACTAACTGCATGTTTTGCAGACAGTGTCTGCTTCCAGGACTGATAACGCTCGAAGTTTGTAGTTATCACTGAGGCACCGGTAGGGATGTTGTGCAGAAAGGCTCTTGCTGTACTTGTTCTTAAGAGAAACCAAGGTCACTGCTAAATTCCTCACTGCTTACGAGTGAAGAGCCGAAGGGGGGTCGCAGCTGCAGGGGGGAGCAGACAGGGCAGGTGACCCAAAATTGACCAACGAGGGTATTCCATCCCATACATGTCATTCTCAGCATAAAGCGGGGGGATCATGAGGGTCTCTCTCTCTTTCTGCTATGGCCGGTGTCCAAGGAGGACTCCGTCTGTTTTCCTGCTGCCCCTGATCCCGATCCGTGCATCCCTGAATCCAGCTCTCGACCGTCGCTAGGCCCAGGCTGGGCCTTCCCGGAGCCTGCCCTGCAGTGCCGGTGGTGACGTGGCTGACTTCAGGGGAGCTCAATCTTGGTTTTGTATATATATTTGTATATATTTGATGATTTCTATTATTGTTATTATACTCTTTTTCATTATTATAGTTTATTAAAACTGTTTTAACTTTCCAACCCAGAAGTCTCTCTCCCTTTTCCCTTTCCCTTTCCCTTTGGGGGGAGGAAGGGGGATAACAGAGAGCATCTGCCACAGGTTTAATAGCTGGCCCAGCTTTAAACCATGACAGATTTATTGGCGCCCAACGTGGGGCTCGAGAGAAGCTCCAACAGGTTGCTCTGATAAGTCGAATCCCAGCTCCAGTGGGAGGAGACCCGGAGAGCTCAGCCAAGAGAGTATCAGATTTCTTCCTTTGAGATTTACGAGGGGTTGGAAATTAAAACAGATAGCTAAGATGATAATGTTATTTGTGAGCCTTGTGTTACCTCTTTTCTTTATAAAGCTTGTTTTAGAGTTAAGTGTAATAATACCTTACTTGCTGTATGCGCTGTGTGTTAGAGCTTTCATGTGGTTTAACAGGGCGTGCTGGTCGAAATGTGTCATTTTGGTATGGGTTTTGGTACTGATTCATGTCGTGATAGACTGTGCAGTTATTATTCCGATCTCTTATCTCTATGATACAATGATGGGCAGCTTTAATCACGAATCGGTAGCTGCGCACACCGGGCGTCTTCTAACTGATTTTGATAGTATTTGCTCCTTTTTTGCCAAGCTGATCCCTGCAAAATTCGAACAGGGCATGTTTTTATTTGTGTGTGTCCTGAATGTGTTTCTGGTGTGGTATGTGATTAGATGTCAGTGCAGCAACAGTGGTAGGTATCATGCTGCCCCTGTAACCAGGAGAAAACACCGAAAGAAATCAGCTAGTAAAGTGAAGGATGATGACTCAGAGCCTTCTAAGGCAGAGCCAGCACAGGACCCAGGTGAGGGCCCTTCTCAGTCAGAGTCAGGGCCTGACACAGATGGGGGTTTCCTTGGTCGTCTTTTTAAAGCAGACCCATCACACAAGAAAGATCCTTCTAAAGCAGAACAATCACAGGAGGACTCGGACTCGGACGTAGAGATAACCTACCAATCCTTGTCCCTGAAAGAACTGCGAAGTATAAGGAAAGACTTTAGTCGTTATGACCGTGAGCCAATAATTACCTGGTTGCTCTGATGCTGGGATAATGGGGCAGATAGCATAGAATTGGATGGTAGAGAAGCCAGACAGTTGGGATCCCTGTCCAGAGACGGTGGTATTGATAAGATGCTTCCAAGAAGGTCAGACACTATCAGTCTCTGGAGGCGACTCTTGTCAGCTGTAAAGAGCAGGTATCCCTATAAAGATGATGTTATGAGCCACCTAAGCAAATGGATCACTATAGAAAAAGGTATTAACTACCTTAGAGAACTAGCTGTGCAAGAGATCATTTATAGACACCCACGGGACATTGTAGATCCTGTAAATCCTGATGAAGTGGAATGCAACCAATCCATGTTCCGGAAGGTTGTGAGGAGTGCTCCACCGACACATACCCATACGTTGTCAATATTAGTCTGGGGAGAAGATGCTATGGCACGACCTAGTGTGGGCGAAATGGCTAACTGTATGCGACAGTATGAAGATAGTATTTCTTCCCCACTGCAGGCCCGTGTCTCGGCTGTGGGAAAAGTGACTTCTAAGGAAGACAAGGACTCATTGAAACAACTGTCAGAAAAACTGTCCAGGATCGAGAATCAACCTACCTACACAGGCCCGCGTTGCAGCCTTTAGGAGGAAACGCCCTCCTACTGGACCGGCTCAAAGGAAATGGAACACGTCATGAGGTATCCTGTGGTTTACCCTGCGTGATTATGGGGAGGACATGAACAGATGGCATGGACAACCTACCAGTACCCTACAGGCACGAGTACGTGAGTTGCAAGCTAACAGAAATACCAGAGAGAATTTTCCTAGGAGGATGGCTGCTCCAGTTACCAATGAGCAGGACTCCAGTCACGGTAGATGGGCCTCAGGTCCCTATTTCCCAAATATGAATAGGGGAAATGAAGGTCCAATCCCCGTGAGCTGCACGAATCCAATCTTTAATTAGAGGGGCCCTGCCTCCAGCCAGGAGGAGGAGAGGGACAACCGAGTTTATTGGACTGTGTGGATTCGATGGCCTGGCACATTAAAACCACAAAAGTATCGAGCCCTGGTAGACACTGGTGCACAGTGCACCCTAATGCCATCGAATCATAAAGGGACAGAATGTGTCAGTATTTCGGGAATAACAGGGGGATCTCAAGAGTTATCTGTATTGGAGGCCGAAGTGAGCCTAACTGAAAATGAATGGAAAAAGCACCCCATTGTGACTGGCCCAGATGCTCCATACATCCTTGGCATAGACTACCTTAAGAAAGGGTATTTTAAGGACCCAAAAGGGTACAGATGGGCCTTTGGTGTAGCAGCTGTAAAGACTGAGGACATTAAACAGCTGTCTACCTTGCCTGGCCTCTCAGAGGATCCTTCTGTTGTGGGGTTGCTGAAAGTTGAAGAACAGGTGCCAATTGCTACTGCCACGGTGCACCGACGACAATATCGCACCAATCGAGACTCCCTGATCCCCATTCATAAACTGATTAGACAATTAGAAAATCAAGGAGTGATTAGCAAGACTCGCTCACCCTTTAATAGTCCTATATGGCCAGTGCAAAAGTCTAATGGAGATTAACTGTGGACTATCGTGGCCTAAATGAAGTTACACCACCTCTGAGTGCTGCTGTGCCAGACATGCTAGAACTTCAATATGAACTGGAGTCAAAGGCAGCCAAGTGGTATGCCACCATAGACATTGCTAATGCATTTTTCTCTATTCCTTTGGCACCAAAGTGCAGGCCACAGTTTGCTTTTACCTGGAGAGGTATCCAGTACACCTGGAATCAACTGCCCCAGGGGTGGAAACACAGTCCTACTATTTGCCACGGACTGATCCAGACTGCACTAGAAAAGGGTGGAGCTCCAGAACATTTGCAATACATTGATGATATTATTGTATGGGGTGATACAGCAGCAGAAGTTTTTGACAAAGAGGAGAAAATAATTCAAATTCTTCTGCAAGCTGGTTTTACCATAAAAAGAGGCAAGGTCAAGGGGCCTGCCCGGGAGATCCAGTTTTTAGGGATTAAATGGCAAGATGGGCGTCGCCAGATCCCAATAGATGTGATCAACAAAATAACAGCTATGTCCCCACCAACTAACAAAAAGGAAACACAAGCCTTCTTAGGCGTTGTGGGTTTCTGGAGAATGCATATTCCAGATTACAGCCAGATTGTACGCCCTCTTTATCAGGTGACCAGAAAGAAAAATGTTTTTCAGTGGGGCCCTGAACAACAACAGGCTTTTGAACAGATTAAACAAGAGATTGTGCATGCAGTAGCCCTTGGACCAGTCCGTATGGGACAAGATGTTAAAAATGTGCTCTACACCGCAGCTGGGGACAATGGTCCTACCTGGAGCCTCTGGCAGAAAGTGCCAGGGGAGACTCGAGGTCGACCCCTAGGATTTTGGAGTCGAGGATACAAGGGCTCTGAGGCCAATTACACCCCAACTGAAAAAGAGATACTGGCAGCATATGAAGGAGTTAGAGCTGCCTCAGAGGTAATCGGTACTGAAGCACAGCTTCTCCTGGCACCCCGATTACCAGTACTAGGCTGGATGTTCAAGGGTAAGGTTCCTACTACTCATCATGCAACTGATGCTACATGGAGTAAATGGATTGCATTAATTACACAGAGGGCTCGAATAGGAAACCCTAATCACCCAGGAATCTTAGAAGTGATCATGGACTGGCCAGAAGGCAAAGACTTCGGAATGCCACCAGAAAAGGAGGTAACACGTGCTGAAGAAGCCCCACCGTATAATGAACTACCAGAGGATGAGAAGCAGTATGTCCTGTTCACCGATGGATCCTGCCGTCTTGTAGGAAAGCATCGGAAGTGGAAAGCTCCTGTATGGAGTCCTATACGACGAGTCACAGAAGCCACAGAAGGACAAGGTGAATCAAGTCAATTTGCAGAGGTAAAAGCCATCCAGCTGGCTTTAGACATTGCTGAACGAGAAAAGTGGCCAAGGCTGTATCTTTATACTGACTCATGGATGGTGGCAAATGCCTTGTGGGGGTGGTTAAAGCAGTGGAAGCGAAGCAACTGGCAGCGTAAAGGTAAACCTATTTGGGCTGCTAAATTGTGGCAAGATATGGCTGCTCGGCTAGAGAAACTAGTTGTGAAGGTACGTCATGTAGATGCCCACGTACCTAAAAGTCGGGCAACTGAGGAACATCGAAACAACCAACAAGCGGATCAAGCTGCTAAAGTGTTCCAAATAGATTTGGACTGGGAACATAAAGGTGAACTATTTTTAGCTCGGTGGGCTCATGACACTTCAGGTCATCAAGGGAGAGATGCAACATACAGATGGGCTCGTGACCGAGGGGTGGACTTAACTATGGACTCTATTGCACAGGTTATCCATGATTGTGAAACATGCGCCGCAATTAAGCAAGCCAAACGGTTAAAACCTTTGTGGTATGGGGGGCGGTGGTTGAAATATAAATATGGGGAGGCCTGGCAAATTGACTATATCACACTCCCTCAAACCCGCCAGGGTAAACGTTATGTGCTTACCATGGTGGAGGCGACCACCGGATGGCTGGAAACATACCCTGTGCCCCATGCCACTGCCCGGAACACTATTCTGGGCCTCGAAAAGCAAATCTTGTGGCGACACGGCATGCCAGAGAGAATTGAGTCGGACAATGGGACTCATTTCAAAAACAGTCTCATAGATAACTGGGCCAAAGAGCATGGCATCAAATGGGTATATCACATCCCCTATCATGCACCAGCGTCTGGGAAAATTGAACGGTATAATGGGCTGTTAAAAACTACCCTAAAAGCAATGGGGGGTGGAACCTTTAAAAACTGGGATAAGCATCTGGCACAAGCTACCTGGCTAGTTAACACCAGGGGATCTATCAACCGAGCTGGCCCTGCTCAGTCAGATCTTTTACATACAGTAGAAAGGGATAAAGTCCCTGTGGTGCATGAAAGGAATCTGTTGGGAAAAACTGTTTGGGTTCTTCCTGCTACAGGCAAAGGTAAACCCATTCATGGGATTGCTTTTGCTCAAGGACCTGGATGTACTTGGTGGGTGATGCTGCAGGATGGTGGAGTCCGATGTGTCCCTGAAGGTGATTTGATCTTGGGTGAGAATACTTAATTCTGAACTGCATGATATTACAGAATCACAGAATCACAGAATCACAGAATGTTAGGGATTGGAAGGGACCTCGAAAGATCATCTAGTCCAATCCCCCTGCCGGAGCAGGATTGCCTAGACCATATCACACAGGAACGCGTCCAGGCGGGTATTGAATGTCTCCAGAGAAGGAGACTCCACAACCTCTCTGGGCAGCCTGTTCCAGTGTTCGGTCACCCTCACCGTAAAGAAGTTTTTCCTCATATTTAAGTGGAACCTCCTGTGTTCCAGCTTGCACCCATTGCCCCTTGTCCTGTCAAGGGATGTCACTGAGAAGAGCCTGGCTCCATCCTCTTGACACATGCCCTTTACATATTTATAAACATTAATGAGGTCACCCCTCAGTCTCCTCTTCTCTAAGCTAAAGAGACCCAGCTCCCTCAGCCTCTCCTCATAAGGGAGATGTTCCACTCCCTTAATCATCTTCGTGGCTCTGCGCTGGACTCTCTCTAGCAGTTCCCTGTCCTTCTTGAACTGAGGGGCCCAGAACTGGACACAATACTCCAGATGCGGCCTCACCAGGGCAGAGTAGAGGGGGAGGAGAACCTCTCTTGACCTGCTGACCACACCCCTTCTAATACACCCCAGGATGCCATTGGCCTTCTTGGCCACAAGGGCACACTGCTGGCTCATGGTCATCCTGTTGTCCACTAGGACCCCCAGGTCCCTTTCCCCTACGCTGCTCTCCAACAGCTCTGCCCCCAACTTGTACTGGTACATGGGGTTGTTCTTGCCCAGATGCAGGACTCTACACTTGCCCTTGTTATATTTCATTAAATTTCTCCCCGCCCAACTCTCCAGCCTGTCCAGGTCCCTCTGAATGGCTGCGCAGCCTTCCGGCGCATCAGCCACTCCTCCCAGTTTTGTGTCATCAGCGAACTTGCTGACAGCGCACTCTAATCCCTCATCCAAGTCATTAATGAATATATTGAATAGAACTGGTCCCAGTACCGACCCGTGCGGGACTCCGCTAGACACAGACCTCCAACTGGACTCTGTCCCATTGACCACCACTCTCTGGCTTCTTTCCTTCAGCCAGTTCACAATCCACCTCACTACCCGATCATCCAGACCACACTTCCCCAGTTTAGCTGCGAGGATGCTGTGGGAGACTGTGTCAAACGCTTTACTGAAATCGAGATAGACCACATCCACAGCTTTACCATCATCTATCCACCGGGTTACGTCCTCATAAAAGGCTATCAAGTTGGTTGAGCATGACTTCCCCTTGGTGAAGCCATGCTGAGTGCCCCTAATGATCCCCCTATCCTTGATGTGTCTAGAGACAGCACCAAGAACAAGTTGTTCCATCACCTTTCCGGGGATGGAGGTGAGGCTGAGCGGTCTATAGTTACCCGGGTCCTCCTTCTTGCCCTTTTTGAAGACTGGAGTGACATTCGCTTTCCTCCAGTCCTCAGGCACCTCTCCCGTTGCCCACAACTTAGCAAAGATGATGCAGAGTGGCCTAGCAATGACTTCCGCCAGCTCCCTCAGCACCCGTGGGTGCATCCCATCAGGGCCCATGGATTTATGGACGTCCAGGTTGCTTAATTGGTCCCTGACCCAGCCCTCATCAACCAAGACAGATTCCTCCTCTATCCTGACTTCTTCTGAGGCCTCAGGGGTCCGGGGCTCCTCAGGACAGCCTCCAACAGTATAGACAGAGGCAAAGAAGGCATTCAGTAACTCCGCCTTCTTTTTATCCTCTGTCTCCAGGACCCCCACCTCATTCATCAGTGGGCCTACATTGCCTCTAGTGTTGGCTTTACCTGCAATGTATTTGAAGAAGCCCTTTCTGTTGTCCTTGACCTCTCTTGCAAGGTTTAATTCCAAGGAGGCCTTAGCTTTCCTAGTTGCCTCCCTACACCCTCTGACAACAGATGTATATTCCTCCCAAGTGGCCAGCCCCTCCTTCCATGATCTGTACACCCTCTTCTTCCACTTGAGTTTGCCCAGCAGTTCCCTGTTTAACCATGCAGGTCTCCTGGTACCCTTCCTTGACTTCCTACCTGTTGGGATGCTCTGATCTTGAGCTCGGAAGAAGCAGTCCTTGAATGCTAACCAACTATCTTGGGCCCCCTTACCTTCTAGTACCCTGTCCCATGGGATTTCCCCTAGCAATTGCTTGAAAAGGCCAAAGTTGGCCCTCCTGAAGTCCAGGGTTGCGATTCTGCTAGCTATTCTGTTCCTGCCACATGAGATCCTGAACTCTACCATCTCATGGTCACTACAACCAAGGCTGCCCTCAACCTTCACCTCTTCAACCAGACCCTCCTTGTTAGTGAGGATAAGATCCAGCAGCGCTCCTCTCCTAGTTGGCTCATCCACCATTTGCATCAGAAAGTTATCATCAACGCACTGGAGGAACCTCCTGGACTGAGGATGGCTGGCTGAGTAGGCCTCCCAGCAAATATCAGGGTAGTTGAAATCCCCCATGACAACCAGGCCCTGTAATTGCGAGACTGCTCTCAGCTGCCTGTAGAAGGCCTCATCACCCTCCTCATCCTGATCCGGTGGCCTGTAATAGACACCCACAACAGTATCACCCCTGCCAGCCGGCCCTTAATTCGCACCCACAAACTCTCAACTCGCTCCTGATCCGCCCCTGGACAGAACTCAATACATTCTAGCTGCTCACTCACATAAAGAGCAACTCCACCACCTCTCCTTAGCGGCCTGTCTTTCCTGAACAGGACATAGCCATCCATGACCACATTCCAGTCATGCGAGGCATCCCACCAAGTCTCTGTAATTGCCACTAGATCATAGCCCCCCGACCGAACACGGATTTCCAACTCCTCCTGTTTATTCCCCATGCTGCGTGCATTGGTGTACAGGCATTTCAGGGAGCGAGCTGAGCACACCGATTTCACCCCAGGGGGATGGGAGGCCTCCTGGTCTACCTCAACACTAGAGCATTGCCCCAGTAGTGCAAGCCCAGCTACTACCCCATCCCCCTTCGAATCTAGTTTAAAGCTCTCCGAATGAGCCCTGCTAATTCCTGTCCCAGAACCCTTTTGCCCTTACGACATAAACCTTTCCCATGTATTACAGTCACGCCTGTTGTCTTATAAAACCAGCCATTATCAAAGAACCCAAAGCCCTGCCTGTAGCACCAGTCTCGTAGCCAGGCATTAATAGAGAGAATCCTACTATTCCAAACAACGTCATCACCTGAAAATGGAAGGAGGGAGGAGAAAACAACTTGTGCCCCAGACTCTTTCACCAACCGTCCTAGGGCCTTGTAGTCTTTCTTCATCCCCCTCAGACTACGGGATGCAGCTTCTTCCCCACCTGTCTGGAAGATCAGCAGGGGGTAGTAGTCTGTGGCCTTCACCAGGTTGGGGAGTTTCCTGGTGATATCCCTGATTCGGGCTCCAGGCAGGCTGCAGACCTCCCTGTGATGGGGGTCAGCTCTGCATATTGGGCCCTCAGATCCCTTTAGGAAGGAGTCTCCAACCACTAAAACTCTTCTCTTCTTCCTTGTGGAGGAGGTAGCTATACGCCTGTCAGGTTTTTCTGACTGTGGTGGGACCTCTGATATAGGTTGCCTCTCCACCACATCCCCGTTGGACCGGCTGTATTCCACTAGGGCTTCATATCTATTGCTCAGAGGCACCTGTGGAGGCAAGGTAGGCAAGGAGGGCACTCGCCTTTTGCCACGGCCATAGACTTGCCTCCACTCACTCCTCTCCTCTAGGTTATTGTTTTCCACCTGAGAGGGGCAGAGTACAGGGGTGCCTCGATCCTGGGAGCTCTCCGGCAGGTGCTCCCATTTTTGTTGCAGGGAGGGCAGAGCCTGGCTCCACCAGTCTATCTCCATTTCAGCCTCCCGAATGCTCCTAAGCCTTTCTACTTTGGCTTGAAGCCTTTCAACCTGGCTTTGCAGCTGTGCCGCTCGGCCAAGCAGATCATCTACCTGCTCACAGCGCACACAGCCCCCTGACACCACAGAGACGCTGTAGCATTCCCTGCAGCCTGCGACCTGCACCATCGCCTCCTTCTGTGGGAGCTCTGTCTGGGTTCCCACATCCATTTTGGTCTTCTTCCACCGGGTAGATACCATTGTTCTTTCACTGAACTGGGAAATACCTGTTGGTGCCACCCTTGGTTCACAGCTCCTTGGCACCTTATTAATTGCTGCATAATACTAACAGTGTTCATAAGTGTCTTTCAGGTTGAAGCAGTGGTGATGAGATTGGAGCTAGCTGCAAGTGGCGTCCAGTAACCTCCTCGAGACTGACATCTTTAACCTGCAACCCGTGGGCACGAACTGTGACAAAGCTCATACCATCTCTCCTACCCTGGGAGACTCCTAGCCCTATGGAAACCCACAATCCTGAACCAAATGAACTTGATGAACTTTTTTTTTTTTGTATAGAGATGAATCATAAACTAATGTTATCTGTATATATTTTAAAATGAAAAGTTAGTGGTGATCTGAGTATGACGTGAATGGTATGGAATAAGGGGTGGAATGTCCTGGTTTGGCCTAAACCAGGCCGATTTTCCTTTCAGTGATTTTTACTTTCAGCTAAGTCTCCTCTAAGTAACTGCACTTTCTGAAACTAACTGCATGTTTTGCAGACAGTGTCTGCTTCCAGGACTGATAACGCTCGAAGTTTGTAGTTATCACTGAGGCACCGGTAGGGATGTTATGCAGAAAGGCTCTTGCTGTACTTGTTCTTGAGAGAAACCAAGGTCACTGCTGAATTCCTCACTGCTTACGAGTGAAGAGCCGAAGGGGGGTCGCAGCTGCAGGGGGGAGCGGACAGGGCAGGTGACCCAAAATTGACCAACGAGGGTATTCCATCCCATACATGTCATTCTCAGTATAAAGCGGGGGGATCACGAGGGTCTCGCTCTCTTTCTGCTATGGCCGGTGTCCAAGAAGGACTCCATCTGTTTTCCTGCTGCCCCCGATCCTGATCTGTGCATCCCTGAATACAGCTCTCGACCGTCGCTAGGCCCAGCCTGGGCCTTCCCGGAGCCTGCCCTGCAGTGCTGGTGGTGACGTGGCTGACTTCAGGGGAGCTCAATCTTGGTTTTGTATATATATTTGTATATATTTGATGATTTCTATTATTGTTATTATACTCTTTTTCATTATTATAGTTTATTAAAACTGTTTTAACTTTCCAACCCGGAAGTCTCTCTCCCTTTTCCCTTTCCCTTTCCCTTTGCGGGGACGGGGGGGGATAACAGAGAGCATCTGCCGCAGGTTTAATAGCCGGCCCAGCTTTAAACCGTGACATGCACAAATGTAGGAAAGGTCAAGAACCTCCTGAGCTGGCATTAAGAGCAGTGTTGCCAGCAGGTCAGAGGAGGTGACCCTGCCCTCTACTCAGCACTGGCGACACCACATCTGAGTACTGTATCCAGTTCTGGGCTCCCCAGTACAAGACAGACATGGACATACTGGAGAGAGTCCAACAAAGGGCCATGGGGATGATGAAGGGACTGAAGTGTGTGTGCTACAAGGAGAGGCTCAGAGAGATGGGACTGTTCAGCCTGGAGAAGGGAAAGTTTAAGGGGATCTTGTCACTGTGTATAAATAACCAACATAGGTGTAAAGAAGCAGGGGCTCAAACTAGAGATCTCCAGAGGTCCCTTCCAACTCATCTGTTCTGTGATTCTGGGAAGACAGCAAGTGTAAGAAAGCACACTTTTTAGTCTGTCCACCTGGAGAGGAAGAAATTGGGGTTCCAGTTCACATGGCAGTGTCTATCCAATTAGCTTATCCATTGATTTTAACATAAAGCTGAGAATGTGCTTGGCCCATAGCTCTCGGTGAAGTGCTGACTACCACTAGTCACAGGTCTCTCAGGCCTTTCCACTGCTGTAATGGAAATGGCACCACTGAAGTGGATGTGACTATAACTGATAATGTGCTGCTTTTCATGGAGAAAAAGAAAGCAGTATTTTCAGAACTAAGATCGCTGAAATGCTGTGATGATAAGTTTGAAAATCCTTCTGGTAAGTCGTGTATTCAAAAAGAACACCAAAGCATGGCAAAAACTGCTTAATTAGATACATTTTATCCCACTCCATGGTATTTATTACCTTTGTCATCCAGTGTATTATCATACGTTCTGAAGGTCACACTTCAAAGTCTTGCTTTAGGTTCTTTCATTTGCTCAAAAGTGCCTGGTCTTGATGCCCTCTGCCAAATTCCTTCCTCCAGAGGTTTTATCAAGCATTTATGAAATATATATTTGGCCTGTGATTTTTCTTTTCTAGAGCTGGAGGAGATATGAAACTCATCCAATTTTAATTAGTACTTTAAATGGGTCATTATCATGTCTGAAATATCTGAATGAGGTTCTTGGAGCTGGCACATCTTCTCAGAGGGTGGCATATTCAGACGCTTTACATAACATGGTTACAATGCAAGAGGGAGCTCTATAATTTTCCCCAAAGTGGTGCAATGCAGAAGGATGCATACTAGATGAGAACTCCCTGGGGAGACCCAGAGCAAGCAAGTGCCTATCACATCCACGCATCTCAAGGATGTTTTTGTTTCTTTGCTAACTATAAAGGATGTCAACAAAAGAGGCAGAGGCTTGGACTCATGCCTCACAGCAGAGGCTAAGACGGAGCTTCTCTGCCCTCCTCTGCAGTCACTGGGGAAGGAGGAGCAGTGCCTGTCTCCCCAGCCTGCCCGTGAGACACAGCCCAAGTCTCAGCCACCTCATTGTGAAAGTGACTTCTCCTTGCCAGCTGGTAACAGCAGTGAAGAAACCCTGAAGGAAACATCTCTGACAGCCTTTTCATGTTCCTCGTGCGTATTTACATGTGGTTTTCCTTCACTCCTTTTGGCCTTTTCATGGTGTTTGGTCTTTCTTACCTCCCTGCTCTGGATAGAGAACTAACATTCAGTGCCAGCCTCTGCTGAGGATCAGACTCCTTTTCAAAGTCCTTTTAAATAACACCAGGCAGCAAGCAAGCCACATCAACTATTATGCCTTACCACCATACCCTGTGATGGCCTTTTGGGAAGCTGGATCCTGTCCCTGTTACTTTTTACCCATGTTGGTTTCCCAGCTATGCTGCCAAAAAAGGGTTAAAAACAAACAAGAAGACAGTATCGGTGCAGACAATCTTCCACTGCTTGGCTCCTGCCTGCTCATTTAGGTAAATGAACAGTGTGTGATCCCCAAATGATCTTACTATATTCTGCAAAGAGCAAGTATTTTTTACCCACGACTACTTATCTCATGTTTAGTTACTGGGTGGCAACCTCCAATATAAAATGTTGCCCCTGATAATCCAGGCCAGCAAGGCTGCATACAGAGGAGAGTAAACAGCCCGCTCAGCACGGTGCTCTGCTGCCCTCTGATAAAAGGAAGCGTGAGCAGAGGTGCACCTTGACCAGCTGGAGGTTTGCAATGGGTTTGCGGGAGCTCAGGTTGCAGCCTGGGTAAAAGCTTTCCTTGTGTAGTGGTTAGATCAAGTGTCAGCGGCTGCTGTTCACTAGTGCGTGTGGAATTAAAGCCAGTGACAGGTTAAAAAAAAAAAAAAAAGAAGAGAAAACACATGGGACAGAGCAAGGAACAAGGGCGGGTTGATGTTACCACTCAGCTGCAAACAGCAGAGCAGGGCAGGGGAGGGGAGGGAGGGAGGGCTGCGTGTCCCAGTTAATCCAGCCTGCTGCAGATTCAAAGGGACTCTGCTTTCCTTTTAACTCTAGTTCCCAGAACAGTGAAACAAGGAAGAAAAACAAGCAGAAGAAACTTGGAGGTGGGCAAGGCAAATAAAATACAGCAACGGCAGAGTGTCCTAAAGTGAGTAAGGAGAGGAAACCATAAAACATGTTCTTACTCAAAACAGATGGTTAGTTTTCCACCTTGAACTGCAATTACCTATTTCTTCCAAAACAAGTTTAGTAGCATTCATGTTACGGGTGGTATCACCTTCTGTTTTCTCCACTTACCTGTGTTAGAATACACAAAACTGGGCAGCAATTAATATTTCAAACCCGAATCCAGCCAAGCACTTAAACACAGCCTTAAATTGAGGCACATCATTAGTCCCACCAAAGTCATCAAGCTATTGATTTGATTAAATTTAACAGGTACTTGAATCCTTTGGTAGACTGAGATCTCCCAGGTGCTTTTACTTGCTAATTCCCCAAAGTGCTAAACAAATGCTGCACCCTGTCTTCCTCCCAGGCACAGTCTGCCTGTGTGGGTTACTGCCCTCTCACCTCCTGCTCCTCCCAGCTGAAATGGGCCAGGGTTGGCCTGAAGGGTTTAAATACAGACTGGGCCTTGCTAAGCCATTTTACTTTGACTGATGGAGGTCAAGGAGTCTGTGCTGAGCCAACAGGTTTAGGAGGATGGTAACTTCTGTCTTGGCAATGACGCTGGAGATGGCAGGCTCTCCATCCCACATGCCTGAGCCCCAGGGAGGGGCACATTAGCTGCCGGGCTGAAAACCTCTTGGTCAAACTGTAATGTTTTTTTCATTCGATAGTCAAGGGAATAAAACACAGATCATTCTTTTTCTTGGGCAGAGAATACATTTACTTGGCTTCACTTTGTATCACAAGTTGTCAGTGACTCCTAAAACAGAAAGAGTCAATGTGGGCGCCGCTTCTGCAGGCGTAAACACAGGGCAGAGTCTCTGTTGTCAGAAGTCTCCCCTTTGGAGTAGAGCCATGAAGTAGAGTTCATTATTTCTGTTCCTCCGAGGTATTTAATGCTCACATGTACTTGAAAAAAGGAACATTTCCCAACCACAGGGAAATTATTGTAGGTGTGGGCCGAAGCTGTAAGTTCCATTCATTCACAAGGCTGCCTGTATAAAACAAAGAAGCTTGTACAGTTCCCTTAAGCTATACATGTCCTGGGCTTCAAAGCATGTACAGGAAACCCACCTACCAAAATATATGGATTTCTGAAGCTTCAAATTAAAAATGTAATACATGACTTTTTGACTTGGTGTATTGTGCTCAGTGTAGTAATTCTGTACCATGCTATGCAATTAAAGATGTCAAGCTGATATGGGAAATTTACACTATCCTTCTCAAAGAAATAACCACACCATGACTCAGAATTGGCTTTGGGCATAGGCAAAGCAGGGAATAAGATTGCTTGGGAAGATAAATCCACCATATGTTAGCAGTGTATATAGCACAGCCTTCAAAAATCCTTAAACACGGGCTTGATTCTAGATGCTTTAGTGAGGGCAAATGAATCCAGTCTTATAGTAGGTGCCTTAATTTCTTGTCTCCAGTGACTGCACATGAAACTGGGGCCTGGCAGTCTGGGCAAACTTCTGACCCCTTCACTGAACTCGGGCACCATGAGTTGCACTGCCTACTCATGTCTTGTAGTGGGTGCAAAAAAAAAAGGCTGTTGTGGGTGTGAGGATGTGGTAAGCCGTTTTTTGTAAATTTTTCAAGTAAGCAATCAAAGAAAAAAAAAAATCCTCCACACTTTGTGGTTCAATCTGAAACTGTTGATAAAATCTGTATTGTTTCTGTCTTTGGTTATTAAAGTTGATTAATATGGCCAAGCAGAAGCAAATGCAGCAGTAGTGTTTAAAAAGTACTGTCCTCCTTCTCTCTGTTATTTTCCAAATTATTTTCTTCCTTTCTGACTGTGTTACTCATTCAGTTGTATTTCAAAGACCACTAATCAGGATAAGAGCCTGTGACTTGCCGGGAGAGATGCAGTTTAGGAAGTACCCAGTGCACAACCCCATTTTAGCAGTGAGATGAGGTGGGGCATTCCAGGTGTGAGCACATCCAGGACTCCTGAGTGAAAAAATACATGCATTTCTTCAAATGCTGATTGCAGTGCATTTGCACAGGGCTTTCTGGCAGGCAAGAAAGGCAGTCCTGGAACTGCTATTCATCTTTCACAGCTGTTCCTTCTCAAATCAGACACTACGAGGATTAGAGATAAGATTGAAGAAAGCGCAATGGGAAGTACAGACCTACCTTTGCCCATCAGTGCCATGATCTCTAACCTCACTGTAGCTGACTGATGCTGTACCATCATTCATTCAGTGCCTCCAGGTCCCCGTACCAGCAGGTGCCAGTCCAAGATCAAAAGAAATCACAGCAAGTATAGCTTCTCTGCACTTACTATAAACACGGAGAGGTATCAGGGCTGTAAAGAACTGTGAACAAAGACAGCTTATTTAGCTTTCTCACTGCAAGTTATATCATGATCCAAGGTATTTTAGAGAAACACATGCAGAAAGAAGGATGACCTTCAGCCAGACACCACTCAGTCCTTTGCTTGCAAAAACAAATGCAATGAGGATTTGCTTGATGGTAGTTGTTTGCTTATCCAGGCACTGTCTAGGCCTGTTTGTACTGCCCCATCCTATTGAAGTAGCCATGTGCTCTGTAGGGCAAAATAATATTAATCTTCAGCACTTCTAGAGTGCTTAACATTTTACCAGGTCTTCACAAATACGAACTGAACTGCAGTCATAACATTGATATGTGAAGTAGCGAGCTGACAGCGAGGTAAGATAGAAAAGACTGTCTTCCCCCTTCTGCAGATTGATAACACAGCCTCGCTCAGAAATGAGTATCAAAACAAGTTTCCATGATCATAAATCTGGACAATGGTCTGAATGTAGCGTAATGATGCTTTTTTTTGGGTAAAAGTCCCTTGGGAAAATCAGCAGAAACATCACTTTCCATGGGTAAAATGACCTTGAAAAACAGAAGCCTGGAAGGTGCAGAGGAATGTGCCTCCCAAAGAGCTTCCATGAACAAATTAGCCACCAATGAAACAGAACTGAAAGGCAGGGAGGACAATAAGGGTAGAGTTACACCAAGAGGTTCGGTCCTGCAAATATATATGGACATGGTGACTTCTACACGGTGGGGCTGGGGCTCTGCAAAGCTCCTCAGTGACTATGTCTGGCATCATCCAGCTCCTCCTGGGCACTACCTGACAGCCCGGCTGCTCCGATGTGGTTGTCACAGGGCAGGGGAAGGGATAGCCCTGAAGACCATGATGGGGACAGGGAAACTGTACCCATGTATGACAAAGACTGAATCATCTAATGAGGGTAAATACCCTTCTGGAATGTGTTATTTGGGGCAATCAACATAAGATAGATCCCTCAGCCCTCTCTCAGTTGATTCACATACATAGAATAAGCAGAGTGCTGAGGTTCACACTGGTAATATCTGTTAGTAAGTGCATTGGAAAAATGTCTCAGTATTAAGCTACATAGTTAAATCTGTAAAGTTGAAAACCGGCAGCTATCTCAGGTGAGATGTTTCTGTTTTCATGACCTAATCCATAGTAGTAATGCCCACAAATAACCTGTCAGAAGATGTAAAAGGAGAGACAACTAGCTTAAATTCTGTGGCTTATTACTGATTACGATAGCTATTTGATCATTGTCTTAAAAGTGAGTATTTATTAAATGCTGCTTCTTTCCTTAATTTCAAGGGTCTACAATTTTTAAAGCTTTGCTGTAAGACCATTTGACTAAGGTACCTCCAGTAGCTCTGAGGAAACCCCTTTGGATGCAGAACAAGGTGGATGTTAACATTACTGGAGTGCAGAGTTAAAATCGTTCTCCCTGTATCTATAATATTGAACTCTGCTGCAAGAACAGCGTAGCTTTTTTTTTTGCTAAGCATAAGAAAAGGCATGCTGTTCAGGGAAACAGGCTGCCTATCCATCACACTAACCAAAAGGGGAACATCTGCATTTTGCTAGGATGGAGCTTTAATCTGACTCCATGAAGAAAGTCAAACTAAGCCTTTTTTAACTTGTTTGTTTGCACTGCAAATGGAATATTCTTGTGTCAACTCAATGAAGCCCTCTATAAGTAAACGCAGGATTCATCAAGCACTCATCAGGATCTGGTAGACATTAAGTAAGTCCTGTGCCAGGGTCCTCATGAAATTAATCCCCAGTTCCTTACGAGTTTCCAGACAGTAATTTGCTTCTCTTTTCTCTCATAGCAGGGCCGGACTGATAGCAAGCGAACAAGCAACAGCTACTTATCTAAATCACTGAGCTGCTGCCCCTGCATGCAAAGGAATAGTCTTTGCTCAGATCAGACAAGAAGGCTAATTAAATTGGTAGATTTTCCTGTTCGGAAAAAACTGTTACCATACCTCTTTCTCTAAGTCACAAGGCTGTACTCGAAATGGGATAAGACCATCTATTCAGTGGGTTTGCCTTTCCTGTTGAGATACCGATTCGTTGCTGCTGTGATACCATGGGAAACCAGGTCATTTTTTAGCTAAATTTTCTCTTTGCTGGTTAAGACCCTCTCATGTAAGGCCACTTCACTTGACTTGCTGGAGCGTGCAATAGCTCTCTGGTAAGTTTTGTGAAGGAAATAGTGTTATCTGATAACATGAGATGTATCATTAACATTTAATGCCGTGCTTAAAACCAGATCCTCAAGTTAAGTGGCTATGTCGAAATCTCAGCTCATTAAAATAATAAATATTAGCTCTGTCAGCACTCACTGTTGTGGAGGAAGGCTTGAAAATGAGTATCCAAAAAGTCACAAACCGTGAAATAAAAATAATTCAGATTAGTTTGTGCTTTTTCAAAACATATAAAGCGTGATACTCAAATTTCCGTAATAAAAATGCATGCACTATTTTTATTTCTATTTTCTTTCATTTTTAAAGCAACCTCTTGAAATCTATTGGAGCCTGTGCCTTAAAATATTAAACACTGTTTTCTTTTAATTGCAAACTAGTAAGAGTGTCACATGTTTTCTTACACTGGTATTGCTACTGTTTATAAAGGAGTGAGGTGTTACACTTGGGAAAAACAAATATCCACCAAAATGTTTAATGTTTTATTTTATTTTTCATTCATACACTTCAAAAATCAGTTTCTTTTCTGGATTTATTTAGACTTTGTTCTCAAAACATTCATGGGCACTTTAATCTCTGCCCAAAACCCTTTTTTTATTCTGCAAAGGCCTTTTGCAATTTAAGACTATTTCCACGCTTGAAAAACATTTATTCTTGCTCTGCGTAGATACTTTGTTTTGGTGAACACGGGAATGTCCTTCTAGCTCTGTGCCTTTTTACAGAGACGCTCGGATGAGGGGAGAGCGACCGTAATAAAAGGGACACATCTGGGCTGAGCACAGCTTTTTCGGCAGCTGTTCTCTCCTGCGCCCTTTGGCCAGTTTACCTGGTAGAGATTTCACCTTCAGTTTCAAATCTTTTATCCACAAAGAGAAGTACGACTGTAGAATCTACCTACCTCTTACCAGAACTTATTGCAAACTTTTTCCTCTGCGCTACATTTTCCCCCAGTCCTTACCTGACTTGACTCTGCAACTTTTAACATGTTTTCCCTTTGTTTCCCCCAGCCCTCTCCTGCAGCACTTTTCACACGTTTAACATCACGCAGCAGTAGCTGTCATCACAGTTCAACGGGCCCATTATGAGGCTTAATTTACTGTGGCCAAACTGGCTTCTCTGTGACTCACATTATAGCCTTGGGAGCTCTCGTTTTCTGGTACTGGGGATACATGGAAAAGGAGGCAGAAATCTTTCACTCAGTGTTGAAATGCTGGTTAGTAACTTAGCAGGTTATTTGTGTTTAACAAGCCTGAGATATGTATTGACAGCTGTCTTCTGCAACTGGTACCTTGAGAAAAATGCCCCTCAGGGCTGCTTTGAGAACTACCTATACTTAGAAGAACTCTAAAGGTAAAAGCAGTTATTAAATTCATTCTACGTGGACATCGTACTGAGGAGTTTTCTTTTCTTACAGCCGTGCCACCTCCAACAGTAGGCGACAACAGCAGATCATTAGGGATCAAAAGCCATATCACGAGGCTCAAAATAAGACTAATGAAAAATGGGATATGGTTGTCTGGGGATGACCTTCCGCACTCTCCTAAAATCCTGTAAAATCTGAACATAAATAACATGAAGTCAACACCATTGACCTTCTGAGACAGAAAGTCACACCAGTGATGCTAATCTGTTCTAAGGATTTCCTGCTCTTTTCACCCCTTTCCCTTGGTCTTACATAAAGACATTTATTCAAGGCTGGTCTCAATTACCTTTAATAGGTGTCTCAGGTGATGCTAGTGGCAACCTTGCAAAAAGAACTTAGACAATTTAACACAGAAGTCAGCTTTAATAATCAACTGTCGTATATTTGGAGATCAGTGAAATACCTGTGCTGAAAACCTGCTGTGGTTTGTAGTGGAAATTCAAGCAGAAATCCTGTTATCTCCTGCTCAGTTATGCATATGCTGTCCCTGCAGCAGGCCAATGTATCTGTTGAGCTCTTTGAAAGCAAAACACGGAACTTCTCCCTGGGTTTACCATCACTGAAAAAGACAGACTGTCTCCAGGTAAATTTGTCCAAGCAATTATCAGGACCAGCTTGAAAACATGGAAAAAAGGCCTCTTCCCCAGAATTTCTTCCCCTTAGGATCTGCAGGCAGCCTCTCATGGCATCCCTTTGGTCCCACCTTCTGCCTCTCTCCTCCAATGATTCTTTCCAGGAGGTTATATTTTGCCACACTCTTCCAACTGAGAAGTGTCACCTGGGCAGAACAAGAGGATCCCCTGCTTTTGTCCATGACTTCTGGTTTGCCCAGCATCCAGAAACCATGGAGATGCTCGTTGGGGAGGAATCACAGAATCACAGAATGTTAGGGATTGGAAGGGACCTCGAAAGATCATCTAGTCCAATCCCCCTGCCGGAGCAGGATTACCTAGACCATATCACACAGGAACGCGTCCAGGCGGGTATTGAATGTCTCCAGAGAAGGAGACTCCACAACCTCTCTGGGCAGCCTGTTCCAGTGTTCGGTTACCCTCACCGTAAAGAAGTTTTTCCTCCTATTTCTGTGGAACCTCCTGTGTTCCAGCTTGCACCCATTGCCCCTTGTCCTGTCAAGGGATGTCACTGAGAAGAGCCTGGCTCCATCCTCATGACACTTGCCCTTTACATATTTATAAACATTAATGAGGTCACCCCTCAGTCTCCTCTTCTCCAAGCTAAAGAGACCCAGCTCCCTCAGCCTCTCCTCATAAGGGAGATGTTCCACCCCCTTAATCATCTTCGTGGCTCTGCGCTGGACTCTTTCTAGCAGTTCCCTGTCCTTCTTGAACTGAGGGGCCCAGAACTGGACACAATATTCCAGATGCAGCCTCACCAGGAAGGTTGCTTTTCAGCACACATTCAAAAGTCTGATCCTTTGGGAGTGGTGGGGTGGCTTGATTTTAGTGCATGGACTTCACAGATGATCTGTGTTTCTGCTGTATGTTTGACGTGCTCAGGATGTGCCACTTACTATGCAGAATCAACGCATGCACAGTAGGTTTGATACTTTCTGGGTGTATTAAGCCCATTAGGTACATACTGCACTGAAGCCTGCAAAAATATTTCTGTCAAGAAAATCCATCTATCACAGCAGGCCTGAAATGACCTTCCCCAGAGTCAACGTCTAAAAATGAATTAAATTTTCACGACCTTTCTAGGAGGCTGTATGAAGCCAGAAACCCAAACCCTGAACAGAACTCAGATTCAATCCCAAATGAGTCATCACTCTCCTTAACCCAGTGGTTATTTGCTTATAGCAAGTAACTGGTGGAGCACTAAGTGTGGTCTCACCCACCTCCGCCATACAGTGATCAAGTTGCCATGCTGGAAGAAAAGTGGGGGGTTCTTTTATTTTCTTTTTCAAGAACAGTCCTCTGGGATATAGAATAATATTTCTTGCCTGTATTATCAGAAGTGACAGAGTTCACAAAAGTCAGCAACCACATTTTTGCCAGCAGGTTGCCAATTGTTTCGGATTTGCGAAGCATCCAAAAATGTTTCAACTACTGGACCTATTTCAAATTTTTATGCTTAAACCCTGTCACTTTTATAGATTTTAGGGGCAATGAAAGTATCTGGCAGGCTCAGGGCTGAATATTGACTTTGCCACATCCCAGTTTATTCATATTGTGCCCTTGCAAAGGGTGCCAAGGACTAGAATATCAAGAGTTGTCTGGTTTTATTCCCTTCAACTCTCAACAGTCCTGTCAAATCCCATAAACTGAGAGGCTCGCATGGTTCATTCCCTCCTCCTCATTTTGCAGAGACAAGGCTGAAGCTCCCCTGTCACTGTGGCACCTCTCCTGCTCTGCAGTCCCATGTGCTTGATGGAGGAGACCAGCCTGGCTGGGATGCCAGCGGGACAGGAGCATCACAGGGATGCGCTGGTGCCAGCTGGGTACTACAACTGAGCTGTCCCAGCCAGAAGGCATATTCCCAGCCTGTCCCCACAGTCCCTCCCTGGCATCCAGCACCTTCTCAGAGGTCAGAGGCAAAGTCACCTAAGAGAGCTGCCTCCACAGGGAGAGATACGCCAGGCTTCATTGCCAACACTCAACACAACGGGTAAAACTAGCACACTGTGGGGATGTGAGCAGGAGCCCTCCAGAGACCACACCACATTCTCCCAGTCCCATCTGTCAACGTGGGCAGCTGGGCAGAGAGAAAAAGAGGCTTTACGCAGATACTGCCCCACATAGCTTCACGAGGTGGGCTGCAACGTCATCTTCAGCTACTAAAACAAACCTGGTTAACCACAGTGAGGTCTCTGTAAAAAGAAAAAGCAGACAAATGCCCTGGATTCTGGAGAGGTGATTAAATTGCATGTCCTGTAAGCTCTTATTATTATAATTACTTCTGATATGCACTGTGAAATGTTCACCTGGCTTTCATCCCTACCTCTGTCTGCTGTTTGTGGTTGAAGAACAAGTGACGTTTATTCTCAGCTAAAAGACAGCTTTGTTCCAGACCAGATGTCTCATTTGCTGCACATATGTCAGCCCTGCAGGTGCTATCACCGACTCAAGAAACAGCAAGCTTTGGAGCAATTTTCAAATAACAATGCAACCTCAAGGTATTACTTAGACAAAACAATAAAACGCTGTCTCAGTCATAGCAAGTTTTGAGGTTTTTTTTCCCCAGATAGTGAGTTACATTGTGCTTTCTCTTCCATCACTATAACTGAGAATAACTCCACTGACTTCAGCGGAAGGTTTCACATCTATACTACTAAGAGTGAAATTTTAAACCCGCACATGGATATGCTGCATATTTGAGGGACTTGGCTGGTTTAACACTTTAATTCTTCAGGGACTGGCTTTAGATTTTCCTGTCTCTGATGCTGTGAAAGCAAATCCAAGCTTTCAATGAGTAATTTATAAATCTCAGCTTTTGGGGGACAAATATTACTCCAGGATTTCACGTGGACATTATATCACCTAGAGGTAAACAGCAGAAAGTGTCTTTCCATATTTAATCCAGCTGTTATATCACATAACATACCAATTGACTTAGTTCACTCATCACAAAAGAACCACAACATCTTCCTTCTTGCTTTTTTAAAACCTGTTTTGAATATCTGTTGATTTTTTTGCAGTCATAGCTTGCTGTCATTGCAAATATGGGTCCTCCTCGAATATAAATTGCAAGTGATCATTTGTGTTTCTTTACAAGTGGGTTAAATTTCAATTTTAAGATATGAACAGTAGATCGCCCTAGTGTCTCATAATCAAATACTTGTAGGTAAAACTTTGCTTCATCTTAAGCTGTACAGCTGTCGTAAATGGGTAAATGGTCCAGATCTACAGAAGTGCCTAAAGAAGAACCTACATAGAACCATGCTTTTAAACACCAGAGAGCCATACTTCAAAACACTGCCCTATCCCACAAGAACTAGGACAATTTTTGGTGTGGCATTAAGTTATACTTTTGTATATACAAAGTGCAGCATTTGACTTGGAAGAACATCACTGCTCCCCATCCATGGGTTGCCAAATCCACCGGCCAAGCTTCTCACTGACAGATGGGAGCTCTGCGCACTGTGCCACTACCACATCTAATACGCTTTGCTTGCAGGTACTTGGGGACATCTTGGGCCAATTTCTGCCACAGGTCCAGAGACAACTATGTCAGCTCTACACAAGCCAACACTGGAGCTAGACCCATCAATGAGCGAGGAGAAAGAAATACGGGCTGCCACACTGCACTGTAAAAACCTTTGGTTATGATCTGAGGTATAGTATAAACCACAGTGCCCTTTTATAGCTGTGTTGCTGGCCCTGTGTTAGATGGAAATTAAGATCTCCTTTTAAAAAGTTGCATCTTCAGAAGAACCGTAATAGAACAAGAAATTCAAGAAATGCCCAAACCCTGCCACCCTCCCCCAAAACTGTAAAAGCTCCGAATTTATTACCATCCTCTCTAAAGGGTCCTCCTCTTGACACAGAAGAGCAAACTGTTAATAATGGGTAATAAATCCCAGTCACAAACAGCTTTTATGGCTTTTGCTTTGTTTTGTAATCTGTTTCCACAATACTTAAAGTGTCAGAAACAGATAAAACACTCCTTTTTTTTTAAGAAACCACAACTATAAGTCATTTGTCTACTTTCTTTAAGCCTTTAAGAAACCGGTCTGCCTCTGATTTTGCTTCTGTGCATGCTTAAGTTTTGATTTTTTTGAGCTCTCTTCAGTTTATCTTTGTGTCACGGTTTAAAGCTGGGCCAGCTATTAACCAGGTGGCAGATGCTCTCTGTTAACCCTCTCCTCCCTCCCCGCTAAGGGAAAGGGAAAGGGAAAAGGGAGAGAGACTTACGGGTTGGAAAGTTAAAACAGTTTTAATAAACTATAATAATGAAAAAGAGTGTAATAATAATATTGGAATAATCAAATATATACAAATATATACAAATATATTCAAAACCAAGACTGAGAGCTTGGAAATCCTCCTCAGACAGAGTTGCTCCCCCCAGCACAAGCAGAGGGGAAAATGCAGTAGCTCCACCCAGCACGGGCAGAGGGCAAAATGCAATAGCTCTACCCAGCACACCTGCAGGCTTTTAACTGGAAAATTGGCAAAGCTGGTACCAATCAGTGGGAAACAGGAGGGCCCGTCCCTCCTGGGCCCCACCTCCAGGAGGCAGTGGGTTAGTGATAAATAGGAAAGTGGGAATGACGTGTGTGGGATGGAATACCTTGTTGGTCAATCTTGGGTCACCTGCCCTGTCTGCTCCCCCCTGCAGCTGCGACCCCCCCTTCGGCTCTTCACTCGTAAGCAGTGAGGAATTTAGCAGTCACCTTGGTTTCTCTAAGACTAATTGGCCTGGTTTGGGCCAAACCAGGACATTCCACCCCTTATTCCATACCATTCACGTCATACTCAGATCACCACTACCTTTTCATTTTCAAATATATATACACATATCACTAGTTTATGATTCATCTCTATACAAAAAGTTCATTAAGTTCATTTGGTTCAGGATTGTGGGTTTCCTCTGGCTAGCAGTCTCTCAGCAGTCTCTCTGGCTAGCAGTCTCTCTTTCGTCATGGTTCGTGCCCACAGGTTGCAGGTTAAAGATGTCAGACTCGAGGAGGTTACTGGACGCCACTTGATGAAGCTAGTTCCGGTCTCATCAACACTGTCTTAACCTGAAAGACACTTATGCAGCAACAACATACAGTTCAGAATTAAGTAGTCTCACCCAGAATCAGATCACCTTCAGGGACACATCGGACTTCACCATCTTGCAACATCACCCACCAAGTACATCCAGGTCCCTGAGCAAAAGCAATCCCACGAATGGGTTTACCTTTGCCCGTTACAGGAAGAATCCAGACAGTTTTTCCCAATAGATTCCTTTCATGCACCACCGGGACTTTATCTCCTTCTACTGTATGTAGAAGGTCTGATTGAGCAGGGCCAGTTCGATTGATAGATCCCCTGGTGTTAACTAACCAGGTAGCTTGTGCCAGATGTTTATCCCAGTTTTTAAAGGTTCCACCCCCCATTGCTTTCAGGGTAGTTTTTAACAGCCCATTATACCGTTCAATTTTCCCAGACGCTGGTGCATGATAGGGGATGTGATATACCCATTCGATGCCATGCTCTTTGGCCCAGTTATCTATGAGACTGTTTTTGAAATGAGTCCCATTGTCCGACTCAATTCTCTCTGGCGTGCCGTGTCGCCACAAGATTTGCTTTTCAAGGCCCAGAATAGTGTTCCGGGCAGTGGCATGGGGCACAGAGTATGTTTCCAACCATCTGGTGGTCACCTCCATCATGGTAAGCACATAACGTTTACCCTGGCGGGTCTGAGGGAGTGTGATGTAGTCAATTTGCCAGGCCTCCCCATATTTATATTTCAACCACCGCCCCCCATACCACAAAGGTTTTAACCGTTTGGCTTGCTTAATTGCGGCGCATGTTTCACAATCATGGATAACCTGTGCAATAGAGTCCATGGTTAAGTCCACCCCTCGGTCACGAGCCCATCTGTATGTTGCATCTCTCCCTTGATGACCTGAAGTGTCATGAGCCCACCGAGCTAAAAATAGTTCACCTTCATGTTCCCAGTCCAAATCTATTTGGAACACTTTAGCAGCTTGATCCACTTGTTGGTTGTTTTGATGTTCCTCAGTTGCCCGACTTTTAGGTACGTGGGCATCTACATGACGTACCTTCACGACTAGTTTCTCGAGCCGAGCAGCAATATCTTGCCACAATTCAGCAGCCCAAATAGGTTTACCTTTGCGCCGCCAGTTGCTTCGCTTCCACTGCTTTAACCACCCCCACAAGGCATTTGCCACCATCCATGAGTCAGTATAAAGATACAGCCTTGGCCACTTTTCTCGTTCAGCAATGTCTAAAGCCAGCTGGATGGCTTTTACTTCTGCAAATTGACTTGATTCACCTTGTCCTTCTGTGGCTTCTGTGACTCGTCGTATGGGACTCCATACAGGAGCTTTCCACTTCCGATGCTTTCCTACAAGACGGCAGGATCCATCGGTGAACAGGGCATACTGCTTCTCATCCTCTGGTAGTTCATTATACGGCGGGGCTTCTTCAGCACGTGTCACCTCCTTTTCTGGTGGCATTCCAAAGTCTTTGCCTTCTGGCCAGTCCATGATCACTTCTAAGATTCCTGGGCGATTAGGGTTTCCTATTCGAGCCCTCTGTGTAATTAATGCAATCCATTTACTCCACGTCGCATCAGTTGCATGATGGGTAGTGGGAACCTTACCCTTGAACATCCAGCCTAGTACTGGTAATCGAGGTGCTAGGAGAAGTTGTGCTTCAGTACCAATTACCTCTGAAGCAGCTCTAACTCCTTCATACACTGCCAGTATCTCTTTTTCAGTTGGAGTGTAATTGGCCTCAGAGCCCTTGTATCCTCGACTCCAAAATCCTAGGGGTCGACCTCGAGTCTCCCCTGGCACTTTCTGCCAGAGGCTCCAGGTAGGACCATTGTCCCCAGCTGCGGTGTAGAGCACATTTTTAACATCTTGTCCCGTGCGGACTGGTCCAAGGGCTACTGCATGCACAATCTCTTGTTTAATCTGTTCAAAAGCCTGTCGTTGTTCAGGGCCCCACTGAAAATCATTCTTCTTTCTGGTCACTTGATAAAGAGGGCGTACAATCTGGCTGTAATCTGGAATATGCATTCTCCAGAAACCCACAACACCTAAGAAGGCTTGTGTTTCCTTTTTGTTAGTAGGTGGGGACATAGCTGTTATTTTGTTGATCACATCTATTGGGATCTGGCGACGCCCATCTTGCCATTTAATCCCTAAAAACTGGATCTCCCGGGCAGGTCCCTTGACCTTGCCTCTTTTTATGGCAAAACCAGCTTTCAGAAGAATTTGGATTGTTTTCTCCCCTTTGTCAAAAACTTCTGCTGCTGTATCTCCCCATACAATGATGTCATCAATGTATTGCAAATGTTCTGGAGCTCCACCCTTTTCTAGTGCAGTCTGGATCAGTCCATGGCAAATAGTAGGACTGTGTTTCCACCCCTGGGGCAGTTGATTCCAGGTGTACTGGATACCTCTCCAGGTAAAAGCAAACTGTGGCCTGCACTTTGGTGCCAAGGGAATAGAGAAAAACGCATTAGCAATGTCTATGGTGGCGTACCACTTGGCTGCCTTTGACTCCAGTTCGTATTGAAGTTCTAGCATGTCTGGCACAGCAGCACTCAGCGGTGGCGTAACTTCATTTAGGCCACGATAGTCCACAGTTAATCTCCATTCTCCATCAGACTTTCGCACTGGCCATATAGGACTATTAAAGGGTGAGCGAGTCTTGGTAATCACTCCTTGATTTTCTAATTGTCTAATCAGTTTATGAATGGGGATCAGGGAGTCTCGATTGGTGCGATATTGTCGTCGGTGCACCGTGGCAGTAGCAATTGGCACCTGTTGTTCTTCAACCTTCAGCAACCCCACAACAGAAGGATCTTCTGAAAGGCCAGGCAAGGTAGACAGCTGTTTAATGTCCTCAGTCTCTACAGCTGCTATACCAAAGGCCCATCTGTACCCTTTTGGGTCCTTAAAATACCCTCTCTTGAGGTAGTCTATGCCAAGGATGCACGGAGCATCTGGGCCAGTCACAATGGGGTACTTTTTCCATTCATTTTTAGTTAGGCTCACTTCGGCCTCCAATACAGATAACACTTGAGATCCTCCTGTTACTCCTGAAATGCTGATAGATTCTGCCCCTTTATGATCCGATGGCATTAGGGTGCACTGTGCACCAGTGTCTACCAGGGCTCGATACTTTTGTGGTTTTAATGTGCCAGGCCATCGAATCCACACAGTCCAATAAACTCGGTTGTCCCTCTCCTCCACCTGGCTGGAGGCAGGGCCCCCCTAATTAAGAAATGGATTCGTGCTGCTCACAGGGACTGGACCTTCATTTCTCCTATTCACACTTGGGAAAAAGTGATTTGAGGCCCATCTCCCCTGACTGGGGTCCTGCTCACTGGTAACTGGAGCAGCCATCCTCCTAGGAAAATTCTCTCTGGCATTTCTTTTAGCTTGCAACTCACGTACTCGTGCCTGTAGGGTACTGGTAGGTTGTCCATGCCATCTGCTCATGTCCTCCCCATAACCACGCAGGGCAAACCACAGGATACCTCGTGATGTGTTCTGTTTCCTTTGAGCTGGTCCTGTAGGAGAGCGTTTTCTCCTAACGGCTGCAACTCGCGCCTGTGTAGGTAGAGAGTCGAGTTTATTCTCGATCCTGGACAGTTTGTCTGACAGTTGTTTAAATGAGTCCTTGTTCTCCTTAGTCAGTTTTTCCACAGCCGAGATGCGTGCCTGCAGTGGGGAAGAAATACTATCTTCATACTGTTGCATACAGTTAGCCATTTTGCCCACAGTAGAACGTGCCATATCATCTTCTCCCCATACTAATATTGACAATGTATGGGTATATGTCGGTGGAGCATTCTTCACAACCTTCCGGAACATGGATCGGTTGCATTCCACTTCATCAGGATCTACAGGATCTACAATGTCCCGTGGGTGTCTATAAATGATCTCTTGCACAGCTAGTTCTCTAAGGTAGTTAATACCTTTTTCTATAGTGGTCCATTTGCTTAGGTGGCTCATAACATCATCTTTATAGGGATACCTGCTCTTTACAGCTGACAAGAGTCGCCTCCAGAGACTGATAGTGTTTGACTTTCTTGCGAGCGCCTTATCAATACCACCGTCTCTGGACAGGGATCCCAACTGTCTGGCTTCTCTGCCATCCAATTGCATGCTGTCTGCCCCATTATCCCAGCATCGGAGCAACCAGGTAATAATAGGTTCACCGTCATAACGGCTGAAGTCTTTCCTTATATTTCTCTGGTCCTTCAGGGATAAGGAGTGGTAGGTTATCTCTACGTCCGAGTCCTCTTGTGATAGTTCTGCTTTAGAAGGACCTTTCTTCTGTGATGGGTCTGCTTTAAAAGGACGATCGAGGAAACCCCCCTCTGTGTCAGGCCCTAACTCTGCCTGAGAAGGGCCCTCACCTGGGTCATATGATGGCTCTGCCTTAGAAGGCTCTAAGTCATCATCCTTCTCTTCACGAGCTGATTTCTTTTGGTATTTCTTCCTGGTTACAAGAGCAATTGGTACAGATTCGATAGATGCTGGGGTCTGAGTAGATGCAGTGGCTGTCGTGGGAGTGCTGAGAGTCTGAGTAGCTGCAGTGGCCATCTTGGGGGGTGCAGCAGCTGTGGTACAGGCTGCTGAGGTTTCAGTGGATTTAGTGGCTGTAGCAGCAGTACACACTGTAGGATCTGAGGTGGCTGCATAACACCTACAACTGTCCCTACACCGATATTTAATCTTATCCCACATCAGAAACACATTCAGGACAACCGAAAATAAAAACATGCCACCTAGACAGCACCATCCTAATTTCGCAAAATCTCGTGGAATCAGCTTGGCAGAAAAGGAGAAGGTACTATTTCCCGAAGTAAAACTGGAAGAGTAATCATTAACAGAATCAGCTAAAGGACGCCTGGAGCGTGCAGATGAAGTCGCTGCTACTGATTCGCGATTAAAGCTGCCCATCATTGTGTCATAAAGATAAGAGATCGGAATATTAACTGCCCAGTTTATCACAGCATAAATCAGTATCGAACCCCATACCAAAACAATACATTTCGACCAGCGCCCACTGCTAAACTGCATGTAAACATTCATAAGAAGCAAGCAATAACACAGTGCCCACGGCAGGTAAGGCATTATTGCAATACTCAATTGTGAAAGAAACTCTATAAAAAGATGAGATAACACAGCATTCAAAAGTGACATCACCATCTTCATTATCTGTTTTAATTTCCAACCCCTCGTAAATCTCAAAGGAAGAAATCTGATACTCTTCCAGCTGAGCTCTCTGGGTCTCCTCCCACCAGAGCCAGGATTCAACTTATCAGAGCAACCTGTTGGAGCTTCTCTCGAGCCCCACGTTGGGCGCCAATAAATCTGTCACGGTTTAAAGCTGGGCCAGCTATTAACCAGGTGGCAGATGCTCTCTGTTAACCCTCTCCCCCCTCCCCGCTAAGGGAAAGGGAAAGGGAAAAGGGAGAGAGACTTACGGGTTGGAAAAGTTAAAACAGTTTTTAATAAACTATAATAATGAAAAAGAGTGTAATAATAATATTGGAATAATCAAATATATACAAATATATACAAATATATACAAAACCAAGACTGAGAGCTTGGAAATCCTCCTCAGACAGAGTTGCTCCCCCCAGCACAAGCAGAGGGCAAAATGCAATAGCTCTACCCAGCACACCTGCAGGCTTTTAACTGGAAAATTGGCAAAGCTGGTACCAATCAGTGGGAAACAGGAGGGCCCCTCCCTCCTGGGCCCCACCTCCAGGAGGCAGTGGGTTAGTGATAAATAGGAAAGTGAGAATGACGTGTGTGGGATGGAATACCTCGTTGGTCAATCTTGGGTCACCTGCCCTGTCTGCTCCCCCCTGCAGCTGCGACCCCCCTTTGGCTCTTCACTCGTAAGCAGTGAGGAATTTAGCAGTGACCTTGGTTTCTCTAAGACTAATTGGCCTAGTTTGGGCCAAACCAGGACACTTTGCTTACCAGTTTCAGGGAGCACATGGTGTTTGAAATGTTAAGCCAAGAGAAACTCACTATGTGATGTCCAGCACACAAATTCACAAGCCAAAAATGTGTCCACAGCCCAAGCTTAGGAAGAGTTTGGTTTTTCTTTCATACAAAATGTTTGAAGAATATTTTACTACACACATTAAAAATAGCAGAAATGTTGAAGTTTGTGTACAAACATACAATTTACAAGCAGTTCACTGTGGAACTGGGTTGTGCTGACAGCCAGCGTGGAGCAGATTCTGCTGCCCTGTTTCTCTTCTATGGAAAATAAGGACATTCTCAGCCAAGCAATTATGTCCATCACTTAAGTTTTGACCTAAACCACATGAAAGAGACGCTGTATAGCACAGTGAAGGGGTAGACATAATTGTACTGCCCTTAAACTATATAACAGGGAATGATGGTAATACAGCCATCGGAGGAATTAAGGATGAAAATATGTCATGTTCAAACTCCACAGATGGCTTGCATTCTGCTTGCTACCCCATATCACATTTTTTACAGGTATCCTCTCTTCTGCTAGTAAGATAAGCTTCAGTGTAGATTAATTTTAATCCACACTATCATCACCTTCATTTTACTCTATAGTAACCATATGAGAATAAGGCATGTGCTGAAGTCTTTGTAGAATCAACACACCAGCATAAGTAACGTGCTGTGCGCCAACTGGATTATCTAATTGAAGTCTATTTTTGCTCTGCGTTGAGATTTTTGTTTGAAAATCCTGCCTTTGAAATCATTGGGAAATTTGCTGCTGATAGCCACAATTTCAGAAATCCATGACTACTGTCTAGAGAAACACAGCAAAAGATCTGAGTTACCTGTAAGCACTGTAAAGGAGACTTTTTATTCTCCACTGAGGATTAATATATTATATAGATCAAGAAATAAATACATATAGTTCCAGGGCTTCTTGTCATTTCCCATAATGCGAATAGTCTGCACAGTCTGTCAATCAAGCTATTTCTTATTTCCAGGATTCTTTTTACAGTGCTACTTGCTCAAAAATTGATGAAAGATTACTTATAAAGGGCAACAGCCTTATAGTTTGGAGACAGAATGTTTCCTTGCCATTTTCTTCCCACTTTTAGATGTTTTATTTTCCTGTTCTTACAGCTGAAAATGGCAAGATGGAGGATAGATGATGAATAAGAATTCAACTTGATGCAGAAAAAACAACTCGCTATCAACAACTCAGAATACTCACCTCTTCCAAAACCCCTCATTCATTCTTATTTTAATTAATATTATTTTATTTTATAAATTTATTAATATTATATTATTTTAATTAATAATCCTAAAATCAGCATTAAAGATGAACACTTTGTACAATTACTTCAAATTCAAGCTGCAGGTCTGCAGGTCACATTTATCCTTTATACTTTAATTTACATCTATAATCAGAGGGAGGTCAAGGGGATCTGTACAGATTAGAACTTGCTAGAGCACAGCCTCAGGTATTATACTACTAGTACAAAAGTTACATGACTTGCCATGTGTAATTAACTATAGGGTTAGTGCTTCAAAATTAGAGGTGTAGTCACACATCCTTCATAAACTCACAAAGCTGTACATGCAAATGACTAATCAGTACAGTGGCCATGACACCAGCAGGCAGTTCTCTTTCTGAACCTGGTACAATGCTGGTCTTCAGGGAATGGTAATTAACCAAACAAACCTCCCAGATGAAATGTGAAATCCTAGCTGTACTGCAGCATATGCCAACACTGATATCAGGATGGCCAGGATTTTACCTGGAAAACTGGATTTACATTCTTAAAAGAGAACATATTGAATTTCCTTTTTTTAAAAAGCCATTTGCAGCACAAAAGCTATGTAACACGTGCTCCTCCATCCACAGTAACCTTCCTGTGGTTACTTCTTCCAGTAAATATTTTTTGAGACAAAGGCAAAAGTGGAAAACAAGCCTTTGTTTGTCAAGACTGTGCAACTGGAACAAGAATGAACAGAACACAGGGCATTCAGGGTAGGGAAATGCTGGATGAAAACTGGACAAATATTCAGGTACCTGACTGTTCAGATGTGGTCTGTGCCACTGAAACCAGTCTAGTTTTCTTACTAAATCAGTCAGATATAGAATATATCGTCTCCTTATGAACCTCGGCATACTCATTTCCTTAGAGCATCAAGGCTACTACTGAAGACTGATACTACAAATACACTGGCCTGTTACTCAAAGGTTGACTTAGGGAAGAGAAGTAAAATCAAAGAAAGAAAACACAAAACTTGTCACATAATACCTATAGGCTTCATCACATATATTTTGCAGGAGTCCATTCACTGAGTGATTAAATTGTTTGGGACATTTGTGTTAAAAGTAAACTACAGATTGCCAAACTCTCTTGACATTTCAGTAAATACACAGCATGATGTTTGAAGATAGGTACTTCGAGTTACAGACTACAGACCATATGTTTTTAACAGTTACGTGCAAACCACCCCCTCCCAAAAATCATCATCAATTTGTCGCAAAAGGTTTGTTCTTACTACATGACACATACCTAATTATGTCTACTGTTTAATGTTGGTGGTGTGTAAGGGACCTAGAAATAAAATCAATATGAAATGTGAGATTTTCCTCCTGATTTTACACATTTGGTATATTTATTTTGGATATTCTTGTCAGTTGGATAAACAATTAAAATATAAAATTCCAGTAGTCTGTAAACTGTATAAATCAGAGTTAACCTTATTGTCTTAGGAACAAATGAAAGGTAAGAATGAGCATCATCCATCAACTAGTACCAAACAATGCAAGAGTCCAATTCCTCTCCTTGTCAGATTCGTAAGAAGAAACAGATACCACCAAATGGAAATGGTGATTCTTTTTTCTCTTCTATTAGAGGTGCAGCTTCTTATTACTTTGTCTGTCTAAGGTTCATTGACTGCTGAAAAGCATTTATCTTTTCAGGTACACTCAGTAAAGGGCACATATTTCTTTTCACTCAGTCTCTAGGTAACCATGAAAAAAGCTGTATACTTGACACTGGACCCAAGTTGTTCCAACTGTAAAGGAAGATATTTTGTGCCATCTAAAACCTGTAGTAAATCATATTATGAGGACAAAGGTGATTTCAGATCTGGAGGCCAAAAGCATGGAACGATTTTCTGTGACTCCCAGAGTTCAGATCCAGCATTGATGAAATAGTCGAAAGGCAGAAGAAAACATTCTGGCAATGCCTAAAGCAAAGAGGTCATGGTTTTCTCTAGGAGGCAGACAACAATAACGTTTTACTCAAGGGAGAAGCCTTGTGTAGGCAAGTATGCAATCATACATACTCTTTCCCATACCTCTTTCTAAAGGAACTGTGCATTAGACACATTTTCCAAGTTGACAGAAAGTGGCCTTTTTTCAAAATCAGTACTTAAATGAAAAATTGTCTTAAGTGTTTTTGGCGACATAAGAAAATGAAACATTTGTGGTTTTATTTCTCTTCCCTACTCCCTCACTTTTATCCAAAGTCACTGTATTTTGACAAATCCAAGCATTAGTGGGACTTAATTTAGCTGGGAGAGAAAGCAAGTACTGGAGCACACCGATGAAAGCTGCTGCAGAGGATTCACGTAACTTGGAATCGCATGTATCAGGTTTATATCTCCAAGGTATCACCAATCCAGGCAAGTATTTTTTATATATGTAGACCACCAATGGGACATGTCAACACCACATGTGGAATGGCTTCCACTTTGCGTGGTTAGACACTCTTGTCCCTGTGCCCAAGTCTGCTGCTCTCCTCTGTACTCCATGTCTTCTGGACCAGAAATCAGCAAATCGGGGACAAAAATGAACTCAGGTTTCTTCACAGATCACAAAAGCATTTTGGGGGGACATTTAACATTTAGCAGAATTCATTTTACACTGTTTAAGTAATTTCTGTGAGGACTGCTTTCATCAGCTATCTTAATCATATAGAGTTCTGAGATGCAAAAAAATAGTTTAATTTCTCCTTCATGGAGAAGACACTTTGGGGTTTGTTTTATTTTGGCTTGCTTTTGTCTCCTTTGGAATTTTTCAAAAGCTGCAACCTTGCCTGATTTGAAAATGTATATAGGGTAAAGGCTTCTAAAATGACATTTTTGACGAAAAAATAAGTGCATCCACCCTAAGTTACAAACACTAACTTGTTATTAGTCAGCCATTCTCAATGAAATAAAACAATATTAACATTTCATTCCAAAACCTGGCATCAATACAGTGCTGGTCAGGCAGCAATTAAACTGCAGTCTAAAGTTACCATCAGAGAGAAGAGCGGGGAGATGAAGAGGAAGGTAAGAGTGTAAGGGAAACTGCTTGCTCTTGAGAGATTAAGCTGGAAAACAGGTGCAGGGAAGCTTTAAATGTATTTCAAATGCTGAAGAACTTTAATAATGACAATATTTCTAAAACTATGGTGTGGCACTACACCGTTTTGTTTGGATGTAGCATAAATGGTTAAAAGTGCTTATATGCTTGGAAGGGAAATAAGATGTACTGTACTCTGTACATCCATACAATCCCACCAATGCTTGAATAGGATTTATTTCACCTGGTCTTAGTTATTCAATCAGTCACCTACCTTAGTCACCTAAGGTTCCTCTTCTAGTCACCAGAGAAATCAAGTCTTGCTGTAGTGGGAAGAGATACACACTCATCCTCCGCCTGCATTAGACGAGATCATTGTTTTCTGGAGGTCCTTGTTCTTCCCTGCTGACTTGAAGGGATGCCTGCTTTTCCAGAGTGTATATTTCTCTCCATTGACAGTAAAGGGAGCTTAAACAACATGCTGAGATGGCTGCACCACGTGGTTTCATCTTTTCATGTGAGCCCTATCCTCCATGCCTCACACCAGAGCCTTGTGACTGACCAGCAACAGCCACCTGAGAATGATCTGGTGATATCCTTCCTCTAATGCACAAGCCATTTACTGAAAAAGTGTTACACCACCACAGGAAAGTTCATCAATATTTGCCCAAATGGTTCTTTTTGATGTAATTTTCAGTGCTGATTCTCAGATAGCCTTTCTGCTGTAACATCTAGCTATGAAAACAAGTTCTAGGAAAGCTTCGTGTAGATTTGTCATTGGTACCACATGCAGGCTTGCAGCCATTTTCAGGCAGCTATCCTGCTCTTGCTAAAATTGCTCAAGGAGACAGTCATCCTGTTAGCAAGAGACTGAAACATTTCACAGAGGTGATCAAACAGTTTACAGTTAAATATTGGATTGTGCTTAAGTGCTGAAACTTAAAATAATCATTCTTATAATTATCTTCTGCTTTTCCAGATCCAAAATATTTTATAAATACATCCGTTCCAGAGGGCTCTCACTAGGTCATATAAACAGTTTCACAGCCTGTATGCTCAACTTTGGGCAGGGAACATCTGTTCTTTTGTTTAGTAGTCATCAAACCTGGCTTTTTATCTTTAAGAGAAGGACAGATTGACTATATCATAAAATAGAAAAACATTATTATCATGATCACAAATTTCATTACTTCAATCTGTGCATGTATTGTTGCATTTACAGTTAAATTTCTTTGACAAACAATTCATTACCATATAACCCACCACAGAAATCAAGTCACCTCTGTAAAACAATCTGCACTATTACAGTTATATTGTGCAGCAGCTGGGAATGAAGGCAATTTAGATTGCTTAATAAATTGACAAATTTAATCAGTACAATAGCCGTGGAGGAATTCTTCAAAAAAAAAAAAAAAGGCAACAACAACAAAGCAGTTGTAACTCTTTCTATAAAGAAGACACATTAAAGACAATATCCTCAGGAGTTTTGCTTCCCTTCAAGTAGAACCCTTTTATAGTCTGTTCATTGCAAGTCGGTATTGCCAGCTTATAAGGCTCTGCTTTGTGAAGTGCTGCCCATCCCCAGTTTTCAATGAAATCAGGATGGGGCTCGTGGAGCAGCGTGGCTTCAAGTTCCCATTAACTGCAGACAAATACAGGTGCTCGGTCTGCTGAGGAGAAGAGCCAAAACATACTTCATTCTCCAGTAACCAGGAAGAATGGAGGAATATCTGCTGGGCTGTGCATTCGCAGTCAAGGGGAGAAGCCGCAGCAGGACAAATTGCAAACATTTCAGTTCAAAGACAGGACATGGTAACAGCAACATGTGGAAAGGTAGCTGAAATCCAGCCGGGCTGACGTATAAAGCAGTCGCATCAGAAATCAGCACCATTCACATCACACTGACAGAAGTGAGGTGATGAGAGGCAAAGGGTAGTGTAAATGTAACCATACTTTACACTTTTACTTAAAAGATCAAATGTAAGAGTCGGTTCTCTAATTTGTACACAGCGTAAAGTCAAGCTGTAGGCTTTTGTCTTTTCAACCTTGTTCTTCTGCTGATGTTCTTGATTATTGAAGGGATTCATGAACAGCCTTTAGCTAAGTTTAGGCTCCTTGAAAGTGGTTCATTAGCTGTGCTCATCCCTCACTTGAATTCCCAAAGCACGAAGAAAATCGCTCTGCTAAATTTCAAAGGTGTTAAAGCTAATCCAGCCAGCCTAAGAGGCATTTTTGTTTCCAAAGAATAAAACAATGCCTTATTGCTCTTGTTGCAATGTAATTTATGGAAAAGCTGCAGACTGACTCTGAGTGCAAGGATGGCTCTCAGGAGGTGTACACGTTTGCCAGACGTTATTGCTTTACCTGGGTGTCACGGTTTAAAGCTGGGCCAGTTATTAAACCTGTGGCAGATGCCCTCTGTTATCCCCCCCCCTCCCCCCAAAGGGAAAGGGAAAGGGAAAAGGGAGAGAGACTTACGGGTTGGAAAGTTAAAACAGTTTTAATAAACTATAATAATGAAAAAAAAAAAATATAATAATAATAATAGAAATAATCAAATATATACAAATATATATACAAAACCAAGATTGAGCTCCCCTGAAGTCAGCCACGTCACCACCGGCGCTGCAGGGCAGGCTCCGGGAAGGCCCAGGCTGGGCCTAGCAACGGTCGAGAGCTGTATTCAGGGACGCACGGATCGGGATCGGGGGCAGCAGGAAAACAGACGGAGTCCTTCTTGGACACCGGCCATAGCAGAAAAAAGGCGCGACCCTCGTGATCCCCCCCCTTTATACCGAGAATGACGTGTGTGGAATGGAATACCCTCGTTGGTCAATTTTGGGTCACCTGCCCTGTCTGCTCCCCACTGCAGCTGCAACCCCCCTTCGGCTCTTCACTTGTAAGCAGTGAGGAATTCATCAGTGACCTTGGTTTCTCTAAGAATAAGTACAGCAAGAGCCTTACTGCACAACATCCCTACCGGTGCCTCAGCGATAACTACAAACTTCGGGCGTTATCAGTCTTGGAGGCAGACACTGTCTGCAAACATGCAGTTACTTAGAGGAGACTTAGCTGAAAGCAAAAATCACTGAAAGGAAAATCGGCCTGGTTTAGGCCAAACCAGGACATTCCACCCCTTATTCCATACCATTCACGTCATACTCAGATCACCACTAACTTTTCATTTTAAAATATATACAGATAACATTAGTTTATGATTCATCTCTATACAGAAGAAAAAAGTTCATCAAGTTCATTTAGTTCAGGATTGTGGGTTTCCATCTGGCTAGGAGTCTCCCAGGGTAGGAAAGATGGTATGAGCTTTGTCACAGTTCGTGCCCACGGGTTGCAGGTTAAAGATGTCAGTCTCGAGGAGGTTACTGGACGCCACTTGCAGCTAGCTCCGGTCTCATCACCACTGCTTCAACCTGAAAGACACTTATGAACACTGTTAGTATTATGCAGCAATTAACATCATGCAGTTCAGAATTAAGTATTCTCACCCAAGATCAGATCACCTTCAGGGACACATCGGACTCCACCATCCTGCAGCATCACCCACCAAGTACATCCAGGTCCTTGAGCAAAAGCAATCCCATGAATGGGTTTACCTTTGCCCGTAGCAGGAAGAACCCAGACAGTTTTTCCCAACAGATTCCTTTCATGCACCACAGGGACTTTATCCCCTTCTACTGTATGTAAAAGGTCTGACTGAGCAGGGCCAGCTCGGTTGATAGATCCTCTGGTGTTGACTAGCCAGGTAGCTTGTGCCAAATGCTTATCCCAGTTTTTAAAGGTTCCACCCCCCATTGCTTTCAGGGTAGTTTTTAACAGCCCATTATATCGTTCAACTTTCCCAGATGCTGGTGCATGATAGGGGATGTGATATACCCATTCGATGCCATGCTCTTTGGCCCAGTTATCTATGAGACTGTTTTTGAAATGAGTCCCATTGTCCGACTCAGTTCTCTCTGGTGTGCCATGTCGCCACAAAATTTGCTTTTCGAGGCCCAGAATAGTGTTCCGGGCAGTGGCATGGGGCACAGAGTATGTTTCCAGCCATCCGGTGGTCGCCTCCACCATGGTAAGCACATAACGTTTACCCTGGCGGGTTTGAGGGAGTGTGATGTAGTCAATTTGCCAGGCCTCCCCATATTTATATTTCAACCACCGTCCCCCATACCACAAAGGTTTTAACCGTTTGGCTTGCTTAATTGCGGCGCATGTTTCACAATCATGGATAACCTGTGCGATAGAGTCCATAGTTAAGTCCACCCCTCGGTCACGAGCCCATCTGTATGTTGCGTCTCTCCCTTGATGACCTGAAGTGTCATGAGCCCACCGAGCTAAAAATAGTTCACCTTTATGTTCCCAGTCCAAATTTATTTGGAACACTTTAGCAGCCTGATCTGCTTGTTGGTTGTTTTGATGTTCCTCAGTTGCCCGACTTTTAGGTACGTGAGCATCTACATGACGTACCTTCACGACTAGTTTCTTTAGCCGAGCAGCAATATCTTGCCACAGTTCAACAGCCCAAATAGGTTTACCTTTACGCTGCCAGTTGCTTTGCTTCCACTGTTTTAACCACCCCCACAAGGCATTTGCCACCATCCATGAGTCAGTATAAAGATACAGCCTTGGCCACTTTTCTCGTTCAGCAATGTCTAAAGCCAGCTGGATGGCTTTTACCTCTGCGAATTGACTTGATTCACCTTGTCCTTCTGTGGCTTCTGTGATTCGTCGTATGGGACTCCATACAGCAGCTTTCCACTTCCGATGCTTTCCTACAAGACGGCAGGATCCATCGGTGAACAGGACATACTGCTTCTCATCCTCTGGTAGTTCATTATATGGTGGGGCTTCTTCAGCACGTGTCACCTCCTTTTCTGGTGGCATTCCGAAGTCTTTGCCTTCTGGCCAGTCCATAATCACTTCTAAGATTCCTGGGCGATTAGGGTTTCCTATTCGAGCCCTCTGTGTAATTAATGCAATCCATTTACTCCATGTAGCATCAGTTGCATGATGAGTAGTAGGAACCTTACCCTTGAACATCCAGCCTAGTACTGGTAATCGGGGTGCCAGGAGAAGCTGTGCTTCAGTACCGATTACCTCTGAGGCAGCTCTAACTCCTTCATATGCTGCCAGTATCTCTTTTTCAGTTGGGGTGTAATTGGCCTCAGAGCCCTTGTATCCTCGACTCCAAAATCCTAGGGGTCGACCTCGAGTCTCCCCTGGCACTTTCTGCCAGAGGCTCCAGGTAGGACCATTGTCCCCAGCTGCGGTGTAGAGCACATTTTTAACATCTTGTCCCATACGGACTGGCCCAAGGGCTACTGCATGCACAATCTCTTGTTTAATCTGTTCAAAAGCCTGTTGTTGTTCAGGACCCCACTGAAAATCATTTTTCTTTCTGGTCACCTGATAAAGAGGGCGTACAATCTGGCTGTAATCTGGAATATGCATTCTCCAGAAACCCACAACGCCTAAGAAGGCTTGTGTTTCCTTTTTGTTAGTTGGTGGGGACATAGCTGTTATTTTGTTGATCACCTCTATCGGGATCTGGCGACGCCCATCTTGCCATTTAATCCCTAAAAACTGGATCTCCCGGGCAGGCCCCTTGACCTTGCCTCTTTTTATGGCAAAACCAGCTTGCAGGAGAATTTGGATGATTTTCTCCCCTTTGTCAAAAACTTCTGCTGCTGTATCACCCCACACAATGATGTCATCAATATATTGCAAATGTTCTGGAGCTCCACCCTTTTCTAGTGCAGTCTGGATCAGTCCATGGCAAATAGTAGGACTGTGTTTCCACCCCTGGGGCAGTCGATTCCAGGTGTACTGGATACCTCTCCAGGTAAAAGCAAACTGTGGCCTGCACTTTAGTGCCAAGGGAATAGAGAAAAATGCATTAGCAATGTCTATAGTGGCGTACCACTTGGCTGCCTTTGACTCCAGTTCGTATTGAAGTTCTAGCATGTCTGGCACAGCAGCACTCAGAGGTGGTGTAACTTCATTTAGGCCACGATAGTCCACAGTTAATCTCCATTCTCCATTAGACTTTTGCACTGGCCATATAGGACTATTAAAGGGTGAGCGAGTCTTGCTAATCACTCCTTGATTTTCTAATTGTCTAATCAGTTTATGAATGGGGATCAGGGAGTCTCGATTGGTGCGATATTGTCGTCGGTGCACCGTGGCAGTAGCAATTGGCACCTGTTGTTCTTCAACCTTCAGCAACCCCACAACAGAAGGATCCTCTGAGAGGCCAGGCAAGGTAGACAGCTGTTTAATGTCCTCAGTCTCTACAGCTGCTACACCAAAGGCCCATCTATATCCTTTTGGGTCCTTAAAATACCCTTTCTTAAGGTAGTCTATGCCAAGGATGCACGGAGCATCTGGACCAGTCACAATGGGGTGCTTTTTCCATTCATTTTCAGTTAGGCTCACTTCGGCCTCCAATACAGATAACTCTTGAGATCCCCCTGTTATTCCCGAGATACTGACAGATTCTGTCCCTTTATGATTCGATGGCATGAGGGTGCACTGTGCACCAGTGTCTACCAGGGCTCGATACTTTTGTGGTTCTAATGTGCCAGGCCATCGAATCCACACAGTCCAATAAACTCGGTTGTCCCTCTCCTCCTCCTGGCTGGAGGCAGGGCCCCTCTAATTAAAGACTGGATTCGTGCAGCTCACGGGGACTGGACCTTCATTTCCCCTATTCACTCTTGGAAAAAAAGGATTTGAGGCCCATCTACCCTGACTGGGGTCCTGCTCATTGGTAACTGGAGCAGCCATCCTCCTAGGAAAATTCTCACTGGTATTTCTGTTAGCTTGCAACTCACGTACTCGCGCCTGTAGGGTACTGGTAGGTTGTCCATGCCATCTGTTCATGTCCTCCCCATAATCACGCAGGATAAACCACAGGATACCTCGTGACGTGTCCCGTTTCCTTTGAGCTGGTCCAGTAGGAGGGCGTTTCCTCCTAAAGGCTGCAACACGGGCCTGTGTAGGTAGAGAGTCAAGTTTATTCTCGATCCTGGACAGTTTGTCTGACAGTTGTTTAAATGAGTCCTTGTTTTCCTTAGTCAGTTTTTCCACAGCCGAGACACGGGCCTGCAGTGGGGAAGAAATACTATCTTCATACTGTCGCATATAGCTAGCCATTTCGCCCACGTTAGGTCGTGCCATAGGATCTTCTCCCCAGACTAATATTGACAATGTATGGGTATGTGTTGGTGGAGCACTCTTCACAACCTTCCGGAACATGGATCGGTTGCATTCCACTTCATCAGGATTTACAGGATCTACAATGTCCTGAGGGTGTTTATAAATGATCTCTTGCACAGCCAGTTCTCTAAGGTAGTTAATACCTTTTTCTATAGTGGTCCATTTGCTTAGGTGGCTCATAACATCATCTTTATAGGGATACCTGCTCTTTACAGCTGACAAGAGTCGCCTCCAGAGGCTGATAGTGTTCGACCTTCTTGGAAGCATCTTATCAATACCACCATCTCTGGACAGGGATCCCAACTGTCTGGCTTCTCTACCATCCAATTCTATGCTATCTGCCCCATTATCCCAGCATCGGAGCAACCAGGTAATAATTGGCTCACCGTCATAACGACTAAAATCTTTTCTTATATTTCGCAGTTCTTTCAGGGATAAGGAGTGGTAGGTTATTTCTACTTCCGAGTCCGAGTCCTCCTGTGATTGTTCTGCTTTAGAAGGACCTTTCTTGTCCTTCTTGTGTAATGGGTCTGCTTTAAAAAGACGATCAAGGAAACCCCCCTCTGTGTCAGGCCCTGACTCTGCCTGAGAAGGGCCCTCACCTGGGTCCTGTGCTGGCTCTGCCTTAGAAGGCTCTGAGTCATCATCCTTCACTTTACTAGCTGATTTCTTTCTGTGTTTTCTCCTGGTTACAGGGGCAGCATGATACCTACCGCTGTTGCTGCACTGACATCTAATCACATACCACACCAGAAACACATTCAGGACAAACGAAAATAAAACCATGCCACCTAGACAGCACCATCCTAATTTCGCAAAATCTAGTGGAATCACCTTGGCAGAAAAGGAGAAAGTACTATTCCCCAAAGTAAAATTGGAAGTATAATCATTAACAGAATCAGCTAAAGGACTCCCAGAGTGCGCAGATAAAATCTCTGCTACCGAGGTCAGAGCAGTAACAACCCAGTTTATCACGACATAAATCCGTACGAAACGCCATAACAAAACAATGCATGTTGACCAGTACCCAGCAATGATAAACTGCACATAAACACTAACAAACAACGGCAAGTAAGGTATTATTACACTTAACTCTGTAAAAGGCTTAATAAAGAGACGAGATAGCACAGCGATCAAAAATGACATTACCATCTTCGCTATCTGTTTTAATTTCCAACCCCTCGTAAATCTCAAAGGAAGAACTCCGATACTCTCTCAGCTGAGCTCTCCGGGTCTCCTCCCACTGGAGCTGGGATTCGACTTATCAGAGCAACCTGTCGGAGCTTCTTTCGTGCCCCACGTTGGGCGCCAATAAATCTGTCACGGTTTAAAGCTGGGCCAGTTATTAAACCTGTGGCAGATGCCCTCTGTTATCCCCCCCCCCCCCCCCCAAGGGAAAGGGAAAGGGAAAAGGGAGAGAGACTTCCGGGTTGGAAAGTTAAAACAGTTTTAATAAACTATAATAATGAAAAAAAAAAATATAATAATAATAATAGAAATAATCAAATATATACAAATATATATACAAAACCAAGATTGAGCTCCCCTGAAGTCAGCCACGTCACCACCGGCACTGCAGGGCAGGCTCCGGGAAGGCCCAGGCTGGGCCTAGCAACGGTCGAGAGCTGTATTCAGGGACGCACGGATCGGGATCGGGGGCAGCAGGAAAACAGACGGAGTCCTCCTTGGACACCGGCCATAGCAGAAAAAAGGCGCGACCCTCGTGATCCCCCCCCTTTATACCGAGAATGACGTGTGTGGAATGGAATACCCTCGTTGGTCAATTTTGGGTCACCTGCCCTGTCTGCTCCCCACTGCAGCTGCAACCCCCCTTCGGCTCTTCACTTGTAAGCAGTGAGGAATTCATCAGTGACCTTGGTTTCTCTAAGAATAAGTACAGCAAGAGCCTTACTGCACAACATCCCTACCGGTGCCTCAGCGATAACTACAAACTTCGGGCGTTATCAGTCTTGGAGGCAGACACTGTCTGCAAACATGCAGTTACTTAGAGGAGACTTAGCTGAAAGCAAAAATCACTGAAAGGAAAATCGGCCTGGTTTATATACTGTACTTGTGGTGCACAAAACATGGCATGTAGTTCTTTAAAAGGGTGCAAACTTTCTACAGAGCCTCTGGAAGAAAGGGCATCATCCAGTTCCAGCACAAAACTGTACATAGCCTAAGCATTTATTAGAAAAGAAATCTCTAAAATCTCAAGCTACAAAAGCTCCTGGGCAGCTCTGTCATTAGAGTACCAAGGCTAAGGTATCTTACAGATGCTCTTGCTTCTCAGACTCAGGATAAAGGCTCAGATGTTTGTCATGTCCAGCTTTGTCTCTATCAGCAAGGTGAAGGAGTCAGGGACCACGGGCCCTGAGGCTAACTGGCAGAGCACACCTTGCATCCCTACAGCTTCCTCCCTCGCTCGCACTGTTTTTTTAGGAACGGTCCCTGACAGACGCTGTCATCCAGGCTGTGCCTGGGTATTCCTTGAGGGAGAGGTAGTTGGTACATGCCAAAACCCATGCCAGGGACTATGCTAACAGCCAGCATGGACAATCATGTGCCAGTGCTGGAACCTGTGCCCTAGCCCTGTTTTATTGACTGTTATCACCTTAGCTGCTGTTTCTCACTGCCAGCCCAATGACTGCGGATGCTGTTCTCTCCTCTAAATGGAATGAACCCTTCAGCAGATGGAAGACAGAGATCACAGAGTACCATGCCAGTGCTGTGACTAAATTAAACTACTATCAGATCATAAGTCAATGCCAGGGATGAGGGGGCACGATGTCCAAAAGCAAAAGGAGGCATCTGTGGCCTCGGCTGTAACACAGACACCGAGGTGCAGAGCTGAGTCATGTGGTTCCAAGTCCTCTCATCAGACAGGGGCAACCACGAATTTCTGAAAGTAATTTCAAAGTACCTTCCCCTTCAGATGTTTATTTTCTGCAAACACTTAGGCAGAGCAGTGACAGTGAAGGAGTCAATACAGTGGGACTATCTGGGACTTGTATCTGTTATAGCAACTATTCTCCTACCGCTGAACTGTCACTATTTAAAACCAAACCTTTCAGAGGAACAAAAAACAAACAAAATTTTCAGTGATTTCACTGAAAGCAGAATCCCACCCCTCAGGCAAGGCACAAGCCCTTGTTTGGTAAATAAGCAATCTGGTAATTGTCCAAGTCAAACCACAGCTTGGCTGGTATTTCATGAGCACCCAAGACTGTGAGCCAGAGCAAGTTAGAACAACTCACTAATTAAGGCTTAATTATTTCAGACTGCAATTACTTAAATGGGGGGATCACACTTCTCCTCATAGTAGCTTGTCACAGCAATTAGTTTAGAACTGCAAAAAGACCAGCACTGTTCCTCCTTATGCCCCAGGGAGCGCACACCGGTTAGCAGCATCTGCGGTTAGTACCGTGCAACCGCTCCATGGAAGATAACTTGTACCAACAGCCAGAGACGAGCCTGGGGGGAGCGGAGCAGGTGGGTCCCATTTGCAGAATCCTGAACCCAGCAGCTGCCCTCCTTTCGTGGGACCTGATTAGAGCCCACCGGGCAGGCTACATGCCGCACAGCAAAGATTCAATAGGTTTTATTTCCCTGGCTGCAAATGCAGCCACAGTCCCCAGCACACACCAGCCTGTGCCCACATGATGTTGTCCCATTCACTGAAAAGGAAGATATTTCAGAGATCTTCAGAGCTCTGCGGGAAGATGACCGCATATCTGTGAATTCTGCGGACCATCTCACTGGCTGCTCAACACAAGACCAAGCCCGTGGGCAGCAACCATGCCAACTTTAGGGGCAGAGCTTAAATATTAATCCCTGGGCAAATGGCCTGGTGTGAGAGCCAGCAGCCCGTGGCACAGAGGACAAGCAGACTTCGCTTGCCATGACACCAAGCTGGCATAGGGCTGCAAGCTTCGAAAGCAGTAGCTCGAGAGTACCATTTTCGAAAGGCAAAGGATCCCAGCTCCCTCAAGCATATTATCCTTGAGTAGAAAAGATACATGCTCTATCATTTAAAGATTGCCAACAACGGGCTCAGCACACACTTACTGTTGTCTGACCTCTACTCTCAGCCATGTACCCTCATCACCACCAACCTGCCCAAGCCAGCTCCCCACACCTCTCCTTCAGGGCTGTGGGGTGGCCACATGAGCCGACCAAATCTAGAGTTCACCTTCTTAGCTGAAAATTACCCACTGCTTCAGCTGAACCCCTGAGTTTCTGAGTATCCACCTGCCTGCACTGACACTGCTGTGTCAGCCCCATCCCGTGCCAGAGCCATTTCAAAACAGTCATTCTGTCCATTTGGCTAGGGAGGTATTGTCGTCATATCTTTCCTGGCACAAAACAAGCATTCGGAGAGTGCTCTAATAACCGAGCAGCAATCATTCTTCACAAAACCCCACTCATAACATTTCTGTATGCCTAATTTAAGTTGCTGCATCCATATATAACCAGTAAAATGAAATGGCCTGATTTTCAGAGACGCTCAGCTCCTCCACATAAGTGCCTTTGCAAGACAGATGATTTACAAGTCTGTGCTATTAAGCTTGTTAGCTGCTGGCTCTAAAGTTTAGAAGGCTAATCTGAACTGACAGAAATAGGAGTTTTGCAGAGGTATCATCTGAGGAGAAACTTTTTGTATAAATACACACTGAATCTATATATACAGAGAGATTGTCACCTGTCCTGGACTATCAGCCAGGGTTTGCAGTCCTATAGGTTGTTTCCACCAGAGAAAGAAATCGATGAAGAAGTCAGATATTTCTTACATGTGGTCCCATTTATTCACAACAACAACAACAAAAATGCAGGCACTCATGTTCCCTTCACAACATTGTTTTAGCAGGGAAACTTGTAGACCTGCAGTCCTCTTTCCAGCAGCCCATCCAGTAAAATATGACCTCCTACGGGTGGAGAGGAGGAACTGCTCCTTCCTCTACATCAAGACTACATCTGTATTGGAGCCCCATATGTGGAATCAAACAGTGCAATAAAGTTTCTTTCTCCTTGGTGCCAAGCCCCTTTTCTGCCTGCCTGTAAACCCCAAATCTCTCTTTTTCTTAGTATCATGTAAGAACTTTTCTTTGTCTTTTCTCTTCTTTTTGCTAATTGCCCTGCTTCTTTCTCACACAATCAAATATGCCTCAGCATGTACCTTATTTCTGGAGGCTGATTGTTTCCACTATTATCTCTACTCAAAGTATAGTTACTTGTTATCTGAAAGGAGCAGTGGCTGTTCTGTCCCCACTTGTGTGCCCACAGAAATCACAAGAAAGGATCCCAGAGGCTACGCCGTGCCCTGGATGAAGACCTCTCACCAGATTCTTTCTTTGTGTGAGATGCCCTCCTCTCACAGATTTCACAGACAAAACCCTAAATATTCACTGACAGCTGCAAAACTGATTCAGGACCCAAAGTCAGTGAAAAAAAATAATTGTGATGAAGCAAGAAATGGAAAAAATATAAAAAACATTCAAAAATCCCAGTTTGTACCTACTCTCTAAATCAGAGGGAAAGGAAGCAAAAATTATGGCTTGAGTGGCGCATTTATTTCTTCTTAATGACTAGGTGCAGAGATTGATGTTGACATTCTGATAAGGAAAGTTCAGCAAAATAGCAAACTGATGAGTAACTATTCAATACTGTACTTGCATGCTCTTCAAAATTTTAATTATTCCAGTGAGTAGACAGAACATAATTTATTCTTCCCATGAGACAGTAAATGAGCAAAAGACAGACAGCAAGCTCTGTTCTTTTAATTCATTAATCTAGTAATCTATATTCCACATTTTTGCAAATCAAATTTATGCTGCATAGTAAATGTAGCCTGGCAAGACTTCACTTGAGTATATGTGATTTTACTAATCTCCTTTCAGAAATCCTTGACCACTCCACTTTTTTCCAAACATCAAAGCAGAGATCATGGCAGCTGTCTTTTTTCTTTTGCTAGGCTGGAACTGAAATATCCCATGAGTATATGCTGTGAAATAAAGATGATGATTTGACAGATTTTAAGATCCTGTAGTCACTGGAAATCTGGGAGTTCACACAGAATCTGTATTGCAGATCTCTCCCAAACCTCGGGTTTGGGTGTATAATAATCATAGAATGGTTTGGGTTGGAAGGGACATTAAAGATTATCTAGTTCCAACCCCCCTGCCATGGGCAGGGACACCTTCCACTAGACCAGGTTGCTCAAAGCCTCATCCAGCCTGGCCTTAAACACTGCCAGGGAGGGGGCATCCACAGCTTCTCTGGGCAACATGGTCCAGTGTCTCACCACCCTCACAGTAAAGAATTTCTTCCTAATATCTAATCTAAATCTACCCTCTTTCAGTTTAAAACCATTCCCCCTTGTCCTGTCACTACTTGCCCTTGTAAAAAGCCCCTCTCCCGCTTTCCTGTAGGCCCCCTTCAGGTACTGGAAGGCTGCTAGAAGGTCTCCCCAGAGCCGCCTCTTCTCCAGGCTGAACAGCCCCAACTCTCTCAGCCTGTCTTCATCGGAGAGGTGCTCCAGCCTTTGTGACTACTGAGGTCACCGTAATTTAAACCAGTTTAAACACAGCTTAAAATCATGCCAAAGGTCCGTTCATGGTCCAAACAAATTGAGCCTTATAAGGCCACGTAGAAGTATTTATTTTCCAATGGAAAATAATTCTGGATATGCATTGAAAGCACTATGTACTTTCATGTACTGTCATCTGTGACAGGACAAGGGGCAATGGGTGCAAGCTGGAACACAGGAGGTTCCACTTAAATTTGAGGAAAAACTTCTTTACGGTGAGGGTGACTGAACACTGGAACAGGCTGCCCAGAGAGGTTGTGGAGTCTCCTTCTCTGGAGACATTCAAAACCCGCCTGGACGCGTTCCTGTGTGACATGATCTAGGTAATCCTGCTCCGGCAGGGGGATTGGACTAGATGATCTTTCGAGGTCCCTTCCAATCCCTAACATTCTGTGATTCTGTGATTTCAACTTCTGCTCATCAAACATAGAAAATGTGCAAATATGCATTTTATTATTCTTAATTTGTATGAGGATAGCTGCCTGATTTAGGACTGTGAATTCCTCATGGAAACAACTATACTGGTATAAATCCACATAAGGAAGAATTAGCATTAACAATGTTGGTATAAGCAGTTTTAAATAAGCACACCAGTCTTTACACGGGCAAAGTCACTGTAAGGAAACAAAACTAATGTGAGGAAAACTATTGATTTCAATGGTAATGCTTCTCTGAATAAGCTGCTAGGTTGAGCCATCTGTTGTGCAAAATGGACCTGCTTCCTCTTGACTCAGAAGAGAACATTGACTATGAGTCGCTGAGTCATCGTATTCATTGTATTCATGATCATTAAGATCTCACTGGACTGTCCTCACAAATAATGCAGTTTTTAGAAGAAAATCCACCAGTGCTCCTTTGCAAAATACAACAGGACAAACATCTGATTATGTTTTCTTGCTGCACTCTTATCACTTCTAATTCTAAATTAAGAGTTAAATCCTGCACAAAAGCTACACATTCTCATGTTCCTAGCAGAAGCCAGCACAGTTCATTTAGAAACTGTAGTTAAAGTGAGTAAAAATAGTTACTAAAAATAGGAAAAGAAAAAAAATTCCACATTTATCTGGACTTCAGTTGTAAAAAATATCTGTATTTCCAGAAGTATTAGAAGTGGTAGTTTATGATAATAAAAATTTCCTGGTACCCAATACCATGGACAATGTCCCTGTATGTGAAACAAACCAAAATGGAGGTACTGGCAAATTCCACGCCACTAAAGAAAGCCTCTCTAGTATATCTCAGTATGTTTCTGTTATATATATATACTATATAATATATAGTGTGTATATATATACACTATATAATATATAGTATATTTCTGTTAAATTTGGATACAAGAAATAGATTTCATTAATACAAAACACTAACATTACACAGAAGCAGAGACAGAAGTGTACACCAAGTTTCAGTATGTAAAGCATGTTATATATGTACCATAGACATTTAACTTATAGGGTTTCCATCCTGTTTAGATTAGGTATCTGGTGTTTGGTTTGTCAGATAATATCATTCTAACAAGGATGTAAAAGCTTCCTACCATTCGTTCACATAACATTTGTGCTTCTCATTTGCAAACCCTGGGATCATTATTTATAGATAAGGGAACTCTGGATTATCACACAAGAATGAGAGAGTTCTTCATCTGTTCATAATTTTTTCTAGACCCGCTGCTAGATTTGGCAGTTCAACCATTAGATACAGTGAGACAATAAAAGCTCGCAGCATGGTGCATATCTGTAGAGTTTTGCTCTGTTTTTGCAATCTAGGCAGCAATATGCTTTTGTTAAGTAGGGGCAAAATTCTCTGTACCATGCAAACATGTTTTTAGGTCAGCTATGTGCATTATCTGCTGTTGAAACAAATATAAGCCATATATAACCAATGACAGAATCTGGCATTTTTATCTCCAAATAGTTTATGCTCACTTGGCTTCAGAACCATGTTTGAATATGAGACAATAAGCAAAATAAAATCCACTTTTAAAAGATTAAATGTATTATAACTCTTACATATTTTATCCTTGTAATCATAGCTATGCTCAAAGGTCCAAATGAAAATCAACTCTTAACTGACAAGCTGAGTAGAAGCTGACAGAAGTTATCAGTTAGTTATCAGTCAGTCGTCTTATCTGCACAGAGGTTAACATTGCACTATTGTTCTGTTGATCAGTCTGCTTTTCCAGTTCCTTTTCTAGCAAAGAATTTATAGGGAAATTTTGACAGGCAGTTAGACCAGCTCTACTAAAACCAGGTAATAGCCATTTTCCATCTCTAAGAAAGAACATCCCATGGTTTTGGTCTTGTCCCTGAACAATTTTCTTTCAAGAGAGGGTGTGTAGTGTGTAGGCACCTCTCCTATTTCCCTTGCTGACAATGGTGATATAACCCCCCTTGTTTCCCCTTTTGCAAAAGTTAAATGACTCCTGGTACCATGTAGCCTGACAGGTACAAGAAGATGCTGGAATGCCTGATCCATCCCAGTGAACTGAGAGATGGCGATGCACTATCTGATTATAAGCACTGGGAATATAAAACCTTGTATTTGGACACTTAAAAGATATGAAGCCCCTTCAACTTCTCTTGTCTTTTTATGCTTACTTTAAAGTGTTTTAGAAATGCAGAATGCACAGGCAAGCTTGCAAAACGCAGTAAACTTTCTCATGCAACTTTTCCCAGGGAGAAACAGCTATCATTTTTGTTGGGAATTCTACTGAGCAAGGCTAACCCCACTGTGATGAACTTAAATGGCAGTGAGAAAGATTCAGGTTAGGCATTAGGGCAAATTTTTTAATGGCAGAGATAGTGAAGCACTGGATGGATTACCCAAGGACACAATTGAATATCTGCAAATCTTTGAAAAAGAGAAAAGCTATAATTACAGCTGATCCTGAATATCAGCAGAACAGCCCTCCTCAGCCTGGTTGAAGCATGTCCATTGCATCTGACAATGTGCTGTGGACAGCGGCACAAAATATGCTGCAGCAATGGTTGAGATGACCCACAGGCACCTCAAGCAGCCATGCAGAAGGAGCTGGAAGCCATGTCAGCCGGGCTGAATTGCCCCTGCTGCTGAATCTTCACCCTGAGAAGCGTGAGGCACAAGCCACAGGGACTGACAAAATTAGAGTTAAAAGCAGACTAATTATATGAGACTCTCCCCTTTCTCAGTATCAAAAGGTGAAAGAGGGTTGCCTGTAGTTTTTGTAAGAAAGCCACTGACATATTGTTAGCAAACACACTCTCGTTCTGCGCTTTCTGCACAGCTAGAGTGCAAGACAGCTCTAGACTTTGGCTTTTTTCATCAGTTTCTTGCAGGCTTCATTCCAACGTGGATTATAGAATTGAAGAGGAACAGCAGGGTGGGAGACATCTATTAGGACTGAAGAGCAGTGATGACATTTTTCAGAGGAAGCGTGAGAAATATTTCATGGGATGCCAGTAATGAGCAGGAAGCCTGCACCATCCTGTAAGTTCTTCAAAACAGTGTCCAGAAAGTGCTTATTGCATAGCTTTTCTATTACAATTAAATATAATCATGGTGATGGCAAGAGAGTCTTTAATTTTAGCATCATTAGATAAAATGCAGATGACAAGTGGTCACTATCATGTTGAGAATATTTAATCTTCTTTATGAATTGAAAAGCTGTGCATAATTCCTACTGATTATGTAGTTATATCCTGAACAGATAGATTTCCGTATCATCCTAACTGGTAGTCTCAGCAAGGAGGCCAAGATTTGAAAGAACCCTGAAGAATTAAATACTAGGTCAAATGAGTATCTTGGGGCGGGGTGTGTGTGTGTGTGTGTAATTTCCATTCAAGGTATAATATAATTTTAAAAAATCTTGCTGGAGTAATTTCATATGGGCTGAAAAAGAGGAAAAGAAATATTGCCTGGTCCCCTTATGGCTGCAAAAGAGAGACAGATAAGAAGAAATCTTAGCAAATTTACATTGCCAAGTGTCCTGGTTTCACTGGGATTTGGTTTCAGTTTGTGGCCAGCCATGGTGATCAAGGCCCTTAGTAGTTAAATCCAGGGCAGCTGACCTTGGCTGGCCCACAGGTGTATTCTATATCATTGACATCAAGTTCACTATAAAAGGGAGGGCTTGCTGAGGAGAGGTGGGGCTCTTCTTGCTCCTCCTCTATAGATAAGTGTAATTTTTTTCTCTTTTGTGTTGTTATTTATATTGATTTCTTTATTTCATTAGATCTGTTTAACTTCAACCTGCAAGTCTCCCTCTTTTTCCCAGTTCTCTTCCTTGTTTGGGGAAGGGACACTGGGTGGTAGAAAAATTGTTTATTGTTTAGCCCTGGGTGTGGGCTAAATGAGGACACCAAGACAAACACTTTAGCAAACCCTGTGATGCAGGGCCAAAGATTTATTTGTTAAAACCAAAGATGTTCTATATGAATATGGTCAATGGGTACAAGCTGGAACACAGGAGGTTCCACATAAATATAAGGAAAACTTCTTTACGGTGAGGGTGACCGAACACTGGAACAGGCTGCCCAGAGAGGTTGTGGAGTCTCCTTCTCTGGAGACATTCAAAACCCGCCTGGACGCATTCCTGTGTGATATGGTCTAGGCAATCCTGCTCCGGCAGGGGGATTGGACTAGATGATCTTTCGAGGTCCCTTCCAATCCCTAACATTCTGTGATAACCGTTAAACACAGTCTGGTTTGAATAGAGTGTTTGATTTAGATTATGGCAAGCACAGATGGGAATTTTCTGGTTTTTTTCCAAGGCAGGATTTCTGACCTGTCCAAAGAGTGATCCCAAGACAAAGGACTGGATAGTCAAAGGAGGATTAGAGTTACATTTCATGAAGACTGAAGGAATTTCTCAACATTAGCAGAATGCATACTCAATAAGCAAGACAGCAGTACAGCTCTGCCATGAAAGACTCATTAATCCACAAATAGCCACAGAATGTGGCTTCTTCTCTGGCTCCTTGCTCTGATCTCTTGACTATCTGTACCAGCAATTAAACTTCAAAAATGCATTTTAATAAAATGGCAGAAAACAAACATCTTTCAGTGCCCCGTATTCACTTTGTGAGGCTCGTAACCTTACTGTCATCAAGGTCAGTAGCCTCATTAGCTTTGCAGTGGCTGAGCTGTAGTGAGTAAGCCAAGTTCACAAAGCTCTCTACAAATGCAGCTGGTTAAAGCACTTCAACACTTTAAAAAAGAACAAAAAAAAAAAAGAGGTTGATCAATAATTACTACTCCCACAGTAAGACAGCCATGAATTATTTTAAACAGACCAGAGTGCATTCAACCTAAACACTTATTTTTGCTGCATTCCTTCTGAAGCATCTAGAAGTTGTGCTTTTGAACAGACTGGGCTTCTCTATTTTAGACTGAAAAAACAGCAAGAGGAAAAAAAAAAAAAAGCCAAGGAAACATAGTATATTATTTCTCATAGACTAACTGCCTAAATTCCAAAGTTGGCCAAATAAGTAATAAAGCTGTGTACTTTTGCTTTTAGGCTTACAATATTCTTTACATGAACACATTACATGTGTTCATTATGTGAACACCTGTGTGTACATTTGTGCCTGTGATATTGATATATTCAGCTATATATAGACAATGAATAGAGATACATAACCCTCACTGGAAGTTCTATAAATCCAAATAAATTAGTATAACCTGATATCAGCTGATGTCATGACAGTACAGAGTTGCAACTAAAAAAATAATTTAAAAGATGGAAGGAAATAGATGTAGAAATCTGGCCTGATGGAGTAAAGTCTACTTTACATACTGGGTACTTCTTCTGCTATAACTATGTTCTTTAATCCGTATGGGTGCAAACTGCATCAATGTACATCCACATATTCTTACTGGAATACTCTAGATTTTTCAGGTAGAGTTTACATCACAGTCTTCTGCTATCTTTTTCTTTTTCAAAAAGTTTAGTATTTATAACCATAAACAGATAGCATTCTAACCTTACTCTCCAAAAAAAATTGTCCACAGTGGATCAAATTTTTACACACCTCTCCCAAATAATAATCCAGCAAATTAAAGTCATCTTGAATGTCCTCCTTCTATGCTTTCTCCTTTTTCTCCCACTTAAGGAACTCTGCCTCAAAGCTTTCTTGCTGGCTTGGGGCTGAGCCTGTACTCCAAGTCTACGGCAGAGTGAGTCAGGGGAGGCGATGCCTTTCTCTGCAGAAACTCTGCACTTGCCATTCTGCTGACTCAGCAGAGATTTCTGCATGGCTAGGCTGCAAGTCTTAAAATTCAATATTATGCAACAGAATATATCACTTCACAGCAACATTTTAATAAGAGTTTTAGAAATAGGCTAATACACCAAGGTTCTAATAAAAAGGAGAGACAAGAGGACAAAACTATAATATATAGACTTTATCTTTAAATTTACAATTTCATCATATGCTCAGCCATTCATTAATCTGCTGCAATAATATATTGAACCTTTCCTGTTATTAATTCGTGTACTTTATCAATGACAGTGGTTATTGCCTATCATTATACATGTGCATACAAATGAATAGAGAGGTAGGAATGTTCTCTTTTTTTTCAGTTTGACTTCTTAAAGCTTGTAGAGCTCTCAGTTTTCCAAAGACTGAGCTTTCAGCACTTTCAGCAATAAGCATTCCTAACAGAAAAGTCTCAGAAAATGAGGGAGGGAGTTACCTTCTAATGTCAGACCAACTTCTGTGGGTAAAACAGGTTCATCTAGGGCACAAGAAAGAATTATTGTGTAAACTCACAAAAAAGGAGTATGCAGGTGCTCCAGCTCTGACTGCTAAATGCATTTTCTTAATCAAGAAGAGGACAAGGAATGATGTCCTAAAAGACAAGGAGCAATTGTACAGGAAGCACCTGAGTGTGCTTCACTAGAAGCTAGCTGCATGTTGTCTGGGTATATCCACATCCACCAGGAAGAACTTGTGTCCTGCTAGAACTGATAGAAGGATTCTCTGGACATGATTTCAAAAGATCATTTGCTGAGCTTGGTATTGGATAAATTTCAGTCCCGTTTTAACTCCTGTGAGAGAAAACACAATTATGTCCCTGAAACACAGGAACAGGAGTATAGACACCAGGAAGTTCCTCCTGGCTGAGCCCCAAGGGCTTTGCAAAAAGGACAACCATGGACATCATAGATGGAGCCAGAGCAGTTGCTCTTAAGGTACCATCAGATTCATATGAGCTTCTGCTACGACAAAAGTTTTGCTTCTTTCCATTCTCCACACTCAGCATATTAGCTCACAGGATGCATGGCACAGGACCCTGATAAAATCACATTGATTTGTTATGTATTAAGGTTTGCCAAACACTAACCCACAAACTTGGGATAGAATTAAATTCTTCTGCCAAAGCACTCAATCTAAATGCTGCAACAATTTACTGAGGAAAATGTGGATTTGAAGGTTGCCCGGAAAAAGGATACACATAAATATTTATTCCATGAATTGAAGAGATAACAATATGACAAAGTTATTCCAATAAAAACTTGACAGTTGTGCAACCATTTTTCCCCCAGTCCTCCCAGCCCAGCATGGAACATCGAGCAAAAAAATATGAAATCTTTAATTACAAAATTCCTCCTTCAGCATTTTGCTGAAATTATTAAGGGATTTCTGTGAACTGCAGTTGTTTTCTTTGGCATGCAACCTGAATTTGGAGATTTTATACTCCATGATAGAAGCAGCTGTTGAAAACGGGGCAGAAATAATGAGGACTAAAGCACACGAGTTGTAACAGGCCTTTTATTATTTCACTGAAAACTGAAAGCAGGAGGCAGGGAATATTTTATGAGTAATGTGTTTCTCACATTTTGGAGCAAAAGAAATAACAGAAATATGGTCGGAATCACAGAATCACAGAATCACAGAATGTTAGGGATTGGAAGGGACCTCGAAAGATCATCTAGTCCAATCCCCCTGCCGGGGCAGGATTGCCTAGACCATATCACACAGGAATGCGTCCAGGCGGGTTTTGAATGTCTCCAGAGAAGGAGACTCCACAACCTCTCTGGGCAGCCTGTTCCAGTGTTCAGTCACCCTCACCGTAAAGAAGTTTTTCCTCAAATTTAAGTGGAACCTCCTGTGTTCCAGCTTGCACCCATTGCCCCTTGTCCTGTCAAGGGATGTCACTGAGAAGAGCCTGGCTCCATCCTCATGACACTTGCCCTTTACATATTTATAAACATTAATGAGGTCACCCCTCAGTCTCCTCTTCTCTAAGCTAAAGAGACCCAGCTCCCTCAGCCTCTCCTCATAAGGGAGATGTTCCACTCCCTTCATCATCTTCGTGGCTCTGCGCTGGACTCTCTCTAGCAGTTCCCTGTCCTTCTTGAACTGAGGGGCCCAGAACTGGACACAATACTCCAGATACGGCCTCACCAGGGCAGAGTAGAGGGGGAGGAGAACCTCTCTCGACCTGCTGACCACACCCCTTCTAATACACCCCAGGATGCCATTGGCCTTCTTGGCCACAAGGGCACATTGCTGGCTCATGGTCATCCTGTTGTCCAGTAGGACCCCCAGGTCCCTTTCCCCTACGCTGCTCTCCAACAGCTCTGCCCCCAACTTGTACTGGTACATGGGGTTGTTCTTGCCCAGATGCAGGACTCTACACTTGCCCTTGTTATATTTCATTAAATTTCTCCCCGCCCAACTCTCCAGCCTGTCCAGGTCTCTCTGAATGGCTGTGCAGCCTTCCGGTGCGTCAGCCACTCCTCCCAGTTTTGTGTCATCAGCGAACTTGCTGACAGCGCACTCTAATCCCTCATCCAAGTCATTAATGAATATATTGAATAGAACTGGTCCCAGAACCGATCCTTGAGGGACTCCGCTAGACACAGACCTCCAACTGGACTCTGTCCCATTGACCACTACTCTCTGGCTTCTTTCCTTCAGCCAGTTCACAATCCACCTCACTACCCGATCATCCAGACCACACTTCCTCAGTTTAGCTGCGAGGATGCTGTGGGAGACCGTGTCAAACGCTTTACTGAAATCGAGATAGACCACATCCACAGCTTTACCATCATCTATCCACCGGGTTACGTCCTCATAAAAGGCTATCAAGTTGGTTGAGCATGACTTCCCCTTGGTGAAGCCATGCTGAGTGCCCCTAATGATCCCCCTGTCCTTGATGTGCCTAGAGACAGCACCAAGAACAACTTGCTCCATCACCTTTCCGGGGATGGAGGTGAGGCTGAGCGGTCTATAGTTACCCGGGTCCTCCTTCTTGCCCTTTTTGAAGACTGGAGTGACATTCGCTTTCCTCCAGTCCTCAGGCACCTCTCCCGTTGCCCACAACTTAGCAAAGATGATGCAGAGTGGCCTAGCAATGACTTCCGCCAGCTCCCTCAGCACCCGTGGGTGCATCCCATCAGGGCCCATGGATTTATGGACGTCCAGGTTGCTTAATTGGTCCCTGACCCAGCCCTCATCTACCAAGACAGATTCCTCCTCTATCCTGACTTCTTCTGGGGCCTCAGGGGTCCGGGGCTCCTCAGGACAGCCTCCAACAGTATAGACAGAGGCAAAGAAGGCATTCAGTAACTCCGCCTTCTTTTTATCCTCTGTCTCCAGGACCCCCACCTCATTCATCAGTGGGCCTACATTGCCTCTAGTGTTGACTTTACCTGCAATGTATTTGAAGAAGCTCTTTCTGTTGTCCTTGATCTCTCTTGCAAGGTTTAATTCCAAGGAGGCCTTAGCTTTCCTAGTTGCCTCCCTACATCCTCTGACAACAGATGTATATTCCTCCCAAGTGGCCAGCCCCTCCTTCCATGATCTGTACACCCTCTTCTTCCACTTGAGTTTGCCCAGCAGTTCCCTGTTCAACCATGCAGGTCTCCTGGTACCCTTCCTTGACTTCCTACCTGTTGGGATGCTCTGATCTTGAGCTCGGAAGAAGCAGTCCTTGAATGCTAACCAACTATCTTGGGCCCCCTTACCTTCTAGTACCCTGTCCCATGGGATTTCCCCTAGCAATTGCTTGAAAAGGCCAAAGTTGGCCCTCCTGAAGTTCAGGGTTGTGATTCTGCTAGCTATTCTGTTCCTGCCACATGAGATCCTGAACTCTACCATCTCATGGTCACTACAACCAAGGCCGCCCTCAACCTTCACCTCTTCAACCAGACCCTCCTTGTTAGTGAGGATAAGATCCAGCAGCGCTCCTCTCCTAGTTGGCTCATCCACCATTTGCATCAGAAAGTTATCATCAACGCACTGGAGTAACCTCCTGGACTGGGGATGGCTGGCTGAGTAGGCCTCCCAGCAAATATCAGGGTAGTTGAAATCCCCCACAACAACCAGGCCCTGTAATTGCGAGACTGCTCTCAGCTGCCTGTAGAAGGCCTCATCACCCTCCTCATCCTGATCCGGTGGCCTGTAATAGACACCCACAACAGTATCACCCCTGCCAGCCTGCCCCTTAATTCGCACCCACAAACTCTCAACTCGCTCCTGATCCGCCTCTGGACAGAACTCAATACATTCTAGCTGCTCACTCACATGAAGAGCAACTCCACCACCTCTCCTTAGCGGCCTGTCTTTCCTGAACAGGACATAGCCATCCATGACCACATTCCAGTCATGCGAGGCATCCCACCAAGTCTCTGTAATTGCCACTAGATCATAGCCCCCCGACCGAACACGGATTTCTAACTCCTCCTGCTTATTCCCCATGCTGCGTGCATTGGTGTACAGGCATTTCAGGGAGCGAGCTGGGCACACCGGTTTCATCCCAGATTCACCCCCTGAATTCACCCCAGGGGGATGGGAGGCCTCCTGGTCTACCTCAACACTAGAGCGTTGCCCCAGTAGTGCAAGCCCAGCTACCACCCCATCCCCCTTCGAATCTAGTTTAAAGCTCTCCGAATGAGCCCTGCTAATTCCTGTCCAAGAACCCTTTTACCCCTACGACATAAACCTTTCCCATGTATCACTGTCACGCCTGGTGTCTTATAAAACCAGCCATTATCAAAGAACCCAAAGCCCTGCCTATAGCACCAGTCTCGTAGCCAGGCGTTAATAGAGAGAATACTACTGTTCCATCCCACGTCATCACCTGAACATGGAAGGAGAGAGGAGAAAACAACTTGTGCTCCAGACTCTTTCACCAACCGCCCTAGGGCCTTATAGTCTTTCTTCATCCCCCTCAGACTACGGGATGCAGCTTCTTCCCCACCTGTCTGGAAGATCAGCAGGGGGTAGTAGTCTGTGGCCTTCACCAGGTTGGGGAGTTTCCTGGTGATATCCCTGATTCGGGCTCCAGGCAGGCTGCAGACCTCCCTGTGATGGGGGTCAGCTCTGCATATTGGGCCCTCAGATCCCTTTAGGAAGGAGTCTCCAACCACTAAAACTCTTCTCTTCTTCCTTGTGGAGGAGGTAGCTATACGCCTGTCAGGTTTTTCTGACTGTGGTGGGACCTCTGATATAGGTTGCCTCTCCACCACATCCCCGTTGGACCGGCTGTATTCCACTAGGGCTTCATATCTATTGCTCAGAGGCACCTGTGGAGGCAAGGTAGGCAAGGAGGGCACTCGCCTTTTGCCACGGCCATAGACTTGCCTCCACTCACTCCTCTCCTCTAGGTTATTGTTTTCCACCTGAGAGGGGCAGAGTACAGGGGTCCCTCGATCCTGGGAGCTCTCCGGCAGGTGCTCCCATTTTTGTTGCAGGGAGGGCAGAGCCTGGCTCCACCAGTCTATCTCCATTTCAGCCTCCCGAATGCTCCTAAGCCTTTCTACTTCGGCTTGAAGCCTTTCAACCTGGCTTTGCAGCTGTGCCGCTCGGCCAAGCAGATCATCTACTTGCTCACAGCGCACACAGCCCCCTGACACCACAGAGACGCTGTAGCATTCCCTGCAGCCTGCAACCTGCACCATCGCCTCTTTCCGTGGGAGCTCTGTCTGGGTTCCCACATCCATTTTGGTCTTCTTCCACCGGGTAGATACCATTGTTCTTCCACTGAACTGGGAAATACCTGTTGGTGCCACCCCTGGTTCACAGCTCCTTGGCACCTTCCTCGCCTTGTGCACTGGGAGGGAGTCAGTGCCCTCCCCAACGAGCTGCAAACAACTGCAGCCTCTCCTGCCCTGGGACACACCCAGTCACTGCTGACTCACACAGGCACTGCTGAGTCTCCCTCTCCCCTCTGGCCAGGGACTAGTCCCTGCCCTCCAGGAGGCTTTTTATCACCCGATAACAGGGGGTGGAGCGTTTAAATCGCTTAAATCGCCCGCGGTGCCTCCGCGGTGCCTCCGGCTACGCCCCCTCCTCTCCTGATTCATTGCCGGGAACCTCCGGGAAACGCCATGAAAGATCACATCAGAACTGTGAAAGCCACATAGTGCTCTATTTTGGAACACAAAAGAAAAATATTAGCTGGAAAGAAATAAAACTCTGCAAAATTTGGGTCCAATGTCCCAGTGTCCAAGAGCACAATCCAGAATGTCTGGTTTTTAGTACTGCCTCGTTGCTAATACCAGCAGGGCTGAGAGGTGCACACAACTCCTCCAAGATACATACATCAAGACAGTGGCAAGCAATGGTCCACGCACATGAGCAGAAGCTGGGAACCAAATGCAGCTTTGCTCCTGTGATATCTCTCCATGTGCCCAAATCACAAGGCTTCAGATTCTTGCATTATCTTTGTTGATCTTATTGTGCTCCTGCCTGTGTGCCGCCTTCATCATACGGATGGAGGCTACTCTTTTTCAGTGTCCTCTCCCACCTGGCTCCACCTCCCAGCATCATCTCCTCTGAACACTCCTAGGCTGGAAGTTAGGCCACTGTCTTGGGGAGAGGAACCACAGCTCAGAAATACCTCAGAAGCACATTTCTCAGCCCTGGCTACAGTGCAAAAACTACCACCTCTTTCAGACACTACTTTTCAATGAGAGGGATCCTCAACCCTGTAGGCATGTTCCTCCCCCAAGAGGCCTTCAGCATCTAGCTCTTGCCCCGGCAGCAGCCCCACGTGCATCCAGCACCCAGGCTCTCCATAAAAACAGAGTGGTGGCACCACTGGGCTCGTGCTTTCTGCTGGTTTTCTGCTGACCATGGCAGCTGCCCATAGCCTTTCCCAGAAGAGCTCCTCTCTCTCCACTGACCACGCAGGCAGCCAAGGCACTGAATGCACGGGGTCTAGATGAAGTCTGGGATTGTACTTTTCCCCTGCTGCTGCAGATCATATTGGGTCTTCATCAGTATGGGATGTGGACCTTCCCCACAGTGTGCCGCAACAAGTGCAGGATAATGAGTGCAGCAGTGGTGCAGGGTTGTGATTCTCTATGTCCTGGATTCAAGTACTGCCCTGTAAGTTTTTCTGAGATGCCACCTGCCAAATTAATTTAATGTTAAATAGTGATCATTGCTAATATAAAGGTTATTAAATAATACATAAATATTTGATTAAATATTAAACTATTATATTTAACTAACCACTTTTAAAATATGCATCCATTCAAGAGTCAAACAAAAGTAAGAGATCCATTCTGGAACAAATTTTTCAGCTCCAGATACTGAATTCACTCGTCCCTTTTCAAAGATAAAGATGCCAAAAATTAGGTGCACCTCAGTTCCCTATCTGTGTTTCACATAGGCATTTATGGTTCATGGATTATGGTCTGAAGACCATGAGAGGCCTGTGAGGCCATAGAAAGGGGTCTATAGTTGGTTTGTGGCTCCACATTGCATGATAAAGGTTCTTGGTGGTTTGTGAAAAATACAAGGTGGCTGAACAGAAATGTTGACATTAGACATATCCATTGATTCAAATAGTCCAGAGATCACAGTCTGATTCCTCTACCCAGGAATACTTCAAGGATCCCACTGAGTCACCTTCCCTGCCATCCATTTCATCTCCCTGTCTGCTCATGCAGGCAGTTGGAGGTGGTTTTTGGTGGCTGCCAAACACTAGTTACATGCTGATCATTTTAGAGTTCAGGTCTGCTTTTGGGTGAAGACTCTTCACTGCTGTGAGAAAGCCTGTTCTAGCAGTTTCTCTATCTTTTGCCCATGATGAGTGGCATTTTTGACTGTTACATCATTCAGGGTTTCTAAAACAATTGTACTGCCTTCACCTCCCAACATTTTTGCCACCTTTATCTGACATTTAATGGAAAATGCATTAAGGTAATGCTGTTCTGAGGATTATCCATAGGTCTCCAACTCTGGCCTTGGAAGCTTCTTGAGGATGACAGCTTGGGAAGTCCTTTTTATTTTCTCGTATTTTTTAAAAGGTAAAATTGTGTTTTCATTATTTCCCTGCATGGCAAAGAGCAGCATGACTGGAAAGCCTGTAGTGTGATTACTGAGAATTGAAATCAAACAGAGAATGAGAAGAAGGATGCAGAAATCACAGCCCTGATAGGTGGGCAGAGAATCAATTCATGAATAATGACTGCTCTTAGGTCAGCCTCTTTCTTGTGGTCAGAAGCCCCTTGATCCAAGCTAGCAGCTCTGCTGCCTGTGAACAGTGGCTTTTGTCTGCAGAAAATGTCTTTGCTGGAAGACGGGACAGCTCAGTGACATGGAGCAGGCCGGCAGAGAGCAGCAGCAGCTCTTTCAGGAGCATGTGGCAGGAATAACAGAAGACAGCATTTCAACTGCTTGGCTCTGTGAGCCCTATCTCCATGGAGAGGAAACCAGTCACTTTCTAAGATTAGAGCCACCTCTGCTTTAGTATTCCCTGGACACCCTTTGGTGATTACACACACTAGATGGCAAAATCCACACGCTGAGTTCACTTGCCCCTTTTCAGAAATAAGGATACCATGAATTGGGTGCACACGCTGATAGTGCTTGTGGAGAGCAGAGGTATCATCCAGAGACTACTGGGATGTTCAGCCATGCACCAAACCACGGCCGGAGGAGCACCTGCCCGGGCAAGGGAGAGCTTGGTGGTCTACACCTCCTGGGATGCTTCTCTTCCCAGGTTTGGGATGAGCATGTGTGGAAACATTAGAGGTGCAGAGCAAAGCACCTGCCAGTCCTGGTACTCTGTAAGGACATCTAGTAATGTCAGTCTTCATTCTGCTGGCACCAGAATCACTCGGAAACGCAGTGCTCGCCATCTCTGTCAAGACTAAGTGCAACAGTAGGAGGCTGCTGCTCTGTGAACTTTCCGGCAGTTAGCCAAACCAGCGCAAAGCAGCGCTGTTAACACATAGTTAAATGTGTACTGTTTCTCCCCACAAATGTCAGTTTACCCTGTAAATGCCATTTCTATGAAGTGAGTCAGGTGCTACCCACTGTGCACAGGAGGTCAAATCTCACCCAAAACTGTTTTCTTACCACTTTGACTAAACCACCACTCTCCTGTTTCCCTTTACTTACTGCCCTTTTATTGATGAGAAAGAAAACTCGGTTTTAGAGTGACAAGAGAACTATTTTTCTCTGTTGTAGTATTGACCTGGAGAAACTATTGACATCAATAATGCTGAACATCATGAGAGAGAAAAGTCAGGCCCCAGTGGTTCACAGAGGATTTAAAGGGATCACTGGTTCAGAAAAGGTATAATGCAATTTTCTGTGTCACCAACAATTGTACCCTTCCACCAGCAAGGCAAGCTTCTCTTTCAAGAATGTTTTTCAAAATGTATTTAAAAGGCCAGCATACTCTATGCTCAGCCATCTCCTGGCAAGTGCTAGTTAGTAGATACTTTAGATAAAGCAAATGAGATATGAGGAATAGCTTTGTCTTCTCATCTCCAATGTTAAGAAAGGCCAGTTAATGAAAGTCCAGCTTGTGAGGTGCTGAGCCACCTGTGGACCACCAAACATGTGACTCTTGAGTCTGCTTATCTGTACAAAATCCCGCTGACAGATTTCATATGCTTAAGTAAAACCAGTTTACTGGAACATTGTTTAAACTCCTGTTCATACACAGAAGTATTTCATAAGAAAAAAATGGGTTTTTCTCATTCACAGGGTGTGTTTGAATTCTATCCTGAACTGCAGAGTCTACAATATCTACTGCCCAGAAACACCAAAAAAAACCAAAAGATTCCACCATGAGTGACATGCTGAAATAAACCCAGACCTTCGAGAGCTGATATCAGCTACGTGTATTGTGAACAGCTCTCACATAAATCATTCCAAATCTTTGGTCTTTAGTCCCACATTTTGTTCCTTTCTAGTTATTATTTTTGCTTGTTGTTCAAATTCCCCATAATGAAATCTAACAAACATGTCTTCTTGCTTATCAAAGCCAAGAAATTTCTTGGCCTCTTGCTTCACATCTCAGCTAACATATCACCACTTCATTTAACTTCACCCAGCCAATTCTATACCATGTAAGAAATCTATCGCTGTTAAAGTTGTCTTAGATTATTTATTGGAAGTTATGTATTAAATTATTATATTATATTATATTATATTATGACCTATATTACACATGCTATAATCATATATTATACAGCATATGTAATATAGACCATTATATTATATACTGTACTAATTGTATATAATAGTTTTATAATATAATGTATCATAAAGTCATAATTAATCATATAATTACATTTTTGTTAATCTCATTTATTTTTAACAATCTGTTTGTAAGCTCTTATCAATTTCAAAAAATGTTTCCTGCCCACAAGCATTTGTCTTAAAAAAAAATAATTAAAAGAACTTTTAATCTATTGGCTGTTCACTAGCAAGGTAATTTGGCTATTTATTAGATATTATTCATATTAAAAGATCATTTCCACAACTCATATTATAATATTACATGGCTCTCTGACAGGCAAACTGGAATTCTTTTAAGAATATTGACCCTGTAGATCAAGGTGCTGATACTAAAGTTTTCAGCTGCATTACATCTCTACAGATAAACAGGCCAAATATATCTATAGCACGAGGAATATGCTCTGGATCTTCCCTGGAGTTTAGAATATAGTTTCTTGACATATCTTTTGGGGAATACTTTTAAGCTTGGTCGTAATCAATGATCTGTTTACAGCACAGAGCTTCAAACCAACGTGCAAAGCTGCAGACCTCTCTAGCAAGCCAATTAGTGAGAGTCATTATGTAAAAGGAGATATTCCAGCAGAATTTCTGTTTTATTTATGGTGCCAAGGTCTACTCAAAGAAATCAGATCCCTTTGGTTTCTGCTTATTTAACAACAGAATTTAGCTACTCATGCACAGAGAAAAAAATCAAAATGTTTACGACACCTTTTATCTTTCATGACAGTATTTGTCCTGAAGTGTACAAAAACACTTGGAGTACTAGATCATTACACCAAAACTATTTCAGTGGTTTTAGCTCTATAAAAAACATTGATCTAATCACTTTTCATCCTGTGGGGGTTTTCATTAGTCAGTGTTCCAGGGCAAAATGTATCTACATCTATCCACATATAAGCCTGCTTGATTTTGTCAAAGGGAGCATAAATATCATAGAATCATAGAATCATTTTGATTAGAAAAGACCTTTAAGATCATCAAGTCCTACACTAACCTAGCACTGCCAAGTCCAACACTAAATCATGTCCCTAAGCACCACATCTACTCATCTCTTAAATACCTCCAGGGATGGTGACTCCACCACTTCCCTGGGCAGCCTGTTCCAATGCTTGATAACCCTTTCAGTGAAGAAATTTTTCCTAATATCCAATCTAAACCTCCCCTGCTGCAACTTGAGGCTGTTTTCCTCTTGTCCTATCACTTGTTACCTGGGAGAAGAGGCCAGGCCCCACCCTGCTACAACCTCCTTTCAGGTAGTTGTAGAGAGCGATGAGGTCTCCCCTCAGCCTCCTTTTCTCCAGGCTAAACAACCCCAGTTCCCTCAGCCACTCCTCATAGGACTTGTTCTCCACACTCTTCACCAGCTTAGTTGCCCTTCTTTGGACTCTCTTCAGCACCTCAATGTCTTTCTTGTAGTGATGGAACCAAAACTGAACGCAGTATTTGAGGTGCGACCTCACCAGTGCTGAGTACAGAGGGATGATCGCTTCCCCAGTGCTGCTGGCCACACTGTTTCTGATACAAGCCAGGATGCTGTTAGCCTTCTTGGCCACCTGGGCACACTGCTGGCTCACATTCAGCCAGCTGTCCACCAATACCCCCAGGTCCTTTTCTGCCAGGCAGCTTTCCAGCCACTCTTCACTGTAGCGGTGAATGTGGTTGTTATGCCCCAAGTGTAGGACCCAGCACTTAGCCTTGTTGAACCTCATACAGTTGGCCTCAGCCCATCAATCCAGCCTGTCCCGATCTCTCTGCAGAGCCTTCCTACCCTCAAGCAGATCAACACTCCCACCTAATTTGGTGTCATCTGCAAACTTACTGATCCCCTCATCCAGATCATTGATAAAGATATTAAAGAGAACTGGTCCCAGTACTGAGCCCTGGGGAACACCACTTGTGACCGGCAGCCAGCTGGATTTAACTCCATTCACCACAACTCTTTGGGCCCAGCCATCCAGTCAGTTTTTATCCTATCACTCAAGAATGAGAACAAGTGGTAAAAATAATAAAAGGAAAAGCCTACTCTAACAACAGAGAGGAATGGACCCAACACATTTTCTTCTACAGCTTTGAGCAAAAGTCATGAAACACTTTTGAATTTCATAATACCTCCCTGAAAAGGAAACCTCCTCTTATGTACCTGATATTTCATAATGCCTCACCAAAGGGAAGTGTACACCCAGTATTTCCCAGGCAAGCACCCACTGCAGCAGTTCTCACATCCTTCCATCCTCACCCACACCTCAGGATATGATACACGTCTTCACCACCCCCTCTGAGAGCCTCCAGTTTAGCCACCCAGCTCCATACACACCTACACACATACTCCCTCCTGCTCAGGTTACAGGTGGACAGCACTTAACAGTGGCACCAGATATTTACACTTAGGCAACTAAATTCTCCTTGAACTGGCTTGCGGGTTAGACAAGCCATCCTTTGGCTCTGCATTAACTAGAACTCCATTGACTATAGCGGAAACTTTAGATATTCAGTGAGTTTGTACATACCTACAAGTAGATACCTATATGTAAAAGTGTCTTAACTTCTGAACTGAATCCCAGTGTGTACACTTAGGTGTAAAGCTTTGAGATAAAGTAGTCTCGTCATTAACTCCGTTTATACCACTGAGGCCACTGACAAAAGCAGAATCACCCTACCTTTGTAAGGCAGTTGTGCTAAGAAAATGAACCACAATATGTTTTGTGGTAAAGAACAGATAGCAGAAAGTGGCCAGATTTCCCATTCTCCCTGGTACAAATTGTAGGAGGTCAGCTGTGAACACCTGGGCTCCTCCCCTGATGGGTGCTATTGTTCCTTGTCCTTGCTGCAGCTGATCAAGGTACCATCAAGAGGCTAAAATGTGAATGATCTGTAACCTCCTCTGGCCCTCCCTTCCCAATGCAGCCTGGGATAGCGCCGGCAAGTCAGACTGCATCTTACATACTCTCAGCCTTAGTTCTGTCCTGATGAAGCTAATTTAAAGACCAAGTCCCAGCTTGTAAGTGAAACTCAAAACAAAAGGTTTGACTCTGTTTGGGCAGGAACTGCAGCTGCTGTGGGTTGGCCAAGAGGGCTAGCCTTTAGCCCTGGTGCCATTTATGTGTATGTGTGGAGTCCAGAGGGTGACGCCAGTGGAGCCAGTCCTTGCCTCCACATATGCCTAGGGAAGTAGAGCTCAGACATATGTGTTCAGATCTGACCAGTCTAGCAGAAAGCTTCCCATGGCAGGACTGTTCTCTTCCGGGAATTTGCATCTCCTTTCCTTACATAAGTTGATCAAAGGAACCATGATTCACTTAAGATTTGTTCCACTGTAAATAAACCCAAAACCTTAAACACAAAGACTTTATATGTGCTACTAGCAGTGTGTAAGCTATATCCCCAGTCCCTTCTGGCTTTTTGCAACTAGTCCAAGATTCATTTATTACCATTCCATGTGTCTAACACCATTCTGCTGATCTATAGAAAAAAATACATAGTAAGTAACAACTGAATATTATAAAAGGCTCCTGTTTTTGCTGCTTAATGCATTATCTGACTCAAATATCTTTGCATTACCACAAGGTTTCTGGAAATTAAAGTTTTGGAATGTGACTTGCATGGTACACAAGATTTTCTGGTAGGCTTACAAGGTATCAAAGGATCAGCTCAAATTTGTGTAAGATATAGGTCTAGTAAGTGGAAAAATGGATGTGTGGTTGTATAGCTGTTGACAGCTGGTGCAGGCATGCTCTCATTTCACATACAAGCACTTTATGTACTGCTGTCTCACATAAGTAAACTTTTCTCCTTTTTAATCTTGAGGGATAGTTTTAAAGTCGAGTATCCAAACAAAAAAGATACAAAGAAAACTTCTAGCACTTCAGCATTCCATAAACGGGACTGATTTGTAAGCGGACCTTGAATTTCAGTCTCGGAAGCCAAGGTGTGAAGCAGAAAACTCCCAGGGCAAGAGGCTTCAGCTTCACAGCCTGCAGCCATGGCACCCGCTGCTGCCATCTCTGCACATCACACAGGAGCAGCGGGGCAGCACGTGTCAGATGTGCACAGGACAGTTGCCCTAAGTCCTACAAAAACCTTGTGGCTGAACAGGTAAACTATGTTCCAGTGAGGTACACTCGATTTTGGAAGCAACTGTCAACCTAAAGATAACACTGTGGTCAAAGGTAAAACATACATTGCATGGCAATTTAAAATGTCTGGGCAATAAGCTTAAAAGAGGCATTGAGTAATACACCTTCCATCCTCCTTTTTCTTTAGATTTTGTCATTACTAATTAATTAGAAATAAGCAACATCAGAATTAGTAAATATACTAATTTATTAAAAAGTCATGATTAAGTAAAGTATGTAGCGTATAAACAAGAACACCTGGGACATATCACATTGCATTTTAAGCAAATATAGGATAGAGTAAAATTTTAAAAACTGTACAAGTCTGACAGACATGTACAGGAGAACTTATAGGGCCAGTTAGCAAATGTAACTGGAGTTCCTAAAATTAAAAATTCCCATTTTTCAAGGGATTTCACACAACATCAAATAACATTGCTAAAGACCTCCTTGTGACAAATAAAAAGAATATAGAGATTAGAATATGGCACTTTGGGGGATCACTCTGACAAGTATATAACTTACTAACTGCAGAAAATTATGACCAAAGTTGATCTGAAAGTAATGTTTTAAAAGAAAATCTTGAGTTATTTCAGTGGCAGGCTTAATGGATGGATTTGGGATGAAGCAGGATGGTGTACACATGAGGAACTGAAGAACTTTCTCTCCTTTTAGCTACTAGGGGTACCTATGAGGGACAAACATTAAAATCGCCTAACTTCATAACTCCTACCTAAAAATCTGGAAGACTTGTCTAAAGAAGTCTTTATCTTTCTGATGTTATTTTTCAATAAATCTTAGAACTCTGAAGAAATTCCAGACAGCTGGATGTCAACAGGAGTCAGGTATAAAAAAGAACTGATGAAGAAAGATAATACATAGACTACTGCTTCAGAGTAACATAGATAATTGGCATGGTGGTTTTTAATCAACACTTTAAAGTACATAGTTGAAGCTTTTCAGGTGAATTTGAACACTTCTGGAATTTGTTGACCCCTTTTCCCATTCTATCTAGTATATCATCATCTTCATATCTGAAATTTTTTTTTAGAAGTTACTAAAACAAACCTTATAAACACAAATTTATTCTTGACGACGATGACTACAGGCCAATTTAAGCAGTTACCTGTGGCAGCGGTTAATTACTTCATTCTGATTAGGGGGAAAAAAATGTGTCTGAATCTCACCACACTTAGGTAAGGTTGCCATGGTGTCTGTACTCCTTGAAAGCCAAATCTGGGGGAGGACTCTCATTCCAAACATAACATCAGTCCAAACCTGCTTGGTTGTCATCACTTCCAGACTCTGTCAATAACTAGTAATAAGGTGCTTTCATAATTCTCCTTTCCATGTGTATATAAAACATATTTCTGATGTATATTATATACAGGGCTGTGCACTAAGGTTTATACCACTCCTTAACAGTCTGCAAAGAACACTTAATTCTCAACAGGTAAATCATCTGTTTATTGTCAAGCATCAAGCTACTCATTAGATGTTGCCTCTAACGAATATTTTGTTTACTGTCTGGCCAAGTGCTAACTCTGTCTGACGTGCTCTGAGGACATCAGCATTTCTAAATCCACAGCTTTCTGGAATATGGTTTAAAACTGTTGATTCACTTATTAGAAGACAACAAGGTGAATACATTTGATTTTGAATGGAGTCATAGAATCATAGAATCATAGAAAGGTTTGGGTTGGAAGGGACCTTAAAGATCATCTAGTTCCAACCCCCCTGCCACAGGCAGGGACACCTTTCCTCTAGACCAGGTTGCTCAAAGCCTCATCCAACCTGGCCTTGAACACTGCCAGGGAGGGGGCATCCACAGCTTCTTTCGGCAGCCTGTTCCAGTGTCTCACCACCCTCACAGTCAAGAATTTCTTCCTAATATCTAGCCTAAATCTACCCTCTTTCAGTTTAAAACTGTTCCCCCTCATCCTATCACTACACGCCCTTGTAAAAAGCCCCTCTCCAGCTTTCCTGTAGGCCCCCTTCAGGTACTGGAAGGCTGCTAGAAGATCTCCCTAGAGCCTTCTCTTCTCCAGGCTGAACAAGCCCAACAGTCCCCAGAGAAAAGGGACAAAAAGGAAAGGCATCATCTCAGATGTCATTCTGATCTAGTGGATGCAATCATGAAGGTAGATGTTTTAAAATGTCTAGGTCCCAGCTGGCAGAGCTGCATCACTGTCAATAGCTCTTTGGCCAGTGGACTAGAGAGCACCTTGAAGTTACTAAGCAAAGTATCAGTAGCTAGAAACACCTGGGGTTTTCTTCTCTACTTGCTACAAATATACTACTTGTGAAGTCTTACATTTTAGCATGATATTCGGTTCATTTTGCTTTTACTTATGGTCTCCACATTCTTCAAAGCAGTATCCAAGCACCTGGCAGGTCACAAAGCTTATATTCACACAGGGGTGGCAGCCCCAAACAGGGTGACTGGTTCACCTCTGCAGTGTGCAGGGTTCCAGGACAAGCTCAGCATACTCTGGACAAGGCAGAGACCTTTCGGAGCTAATAAGAGAGACTGTCAGATGGGAATGACCTTTCCCATGGGACATTTGCTGACCAGTGCACCCTTCCCATTGGTAAGAATTTTAGGAAAAACCCTACAGATCTCCTTTAAATTTTAACAAGCATAAAATCCTGATTTAGCTGTTTATCCCCAGCTACTCAAAGTCATAAGAAGTATGATAAAGTGCTTGGGTAAGTAGCTTAAAATCACGGTATTTCCAAAATAGTACTTTGTTTCTTGCCTTTTTTGTATTTGCTATCTGAATTTTGAGACTTGGGACACATAGTTGAAACTTTTTCCCCAAAAGAGCTTTCTTTAATGTCATGTAATCATGTGGATACAAGTTTTGAGTTGGTGCATTTAAGGACATTCCATTAAAAGAGAAGTAGTGAGGACAGCTTTTTAATTTTTGAAAGCTTTTAGCAGATTCTGAGTGATAAATCTTCTCCCTGTTCCAAATGCTACCCCTGAATGACTGCTTACCTAAAATTAGTGTTGTTCAATGGTGACATGAAACACTGTGAGAGTCCTGTGGACTCCTAACCATTCCTTTTGATAGGAGTTCTTACATACAGTTTAAATATAAGGAATACTAAACACATCTATGTTTTCACCTCCAAATTGCTGTTTTTTTTCTTTACACACCAAGTTTTGCTTTCTGTAAGATGTGATAGAAGAGACATTATTCCTATATTCTCTCATGGAGTTTTTATTTTCTGTTCTTTCTTGTCACTTTCCTTAATTGAAATTAAAGAAGCTATAGCCTGTAAGAGCATGATTTGTTCCATGTGCATGAAAACATAATGCCCTTCTAGGTTATCTCAGTGGGGTGCACTGTGACTGCAATGCACCAAAAACTCTCTGAAATTAAAAGCAAATAAACAAACTGGGTTTGTGTTAAACAAAACAACGGAAAATTCCTATTAATATAAGAGTGAGCTTGCAGAAAAGATATGTCCCCTGTTCTTTGCCAAACTCCTCACTTTCTTTTCTGCTCAGCAAGAGAAGTAGTACTGTGCTGCGTTTTCCTGATCAGTGACCATGTTATCATAATGATTCTTTCCTTCCTACCATCATAAAACGCTACAAACAAGTAACTTACTTAGAAAATTGGTAATATTACAGTGGCTCCTTGCAGTTGCCCTCACATCAGGATGTATCACTATTAGCCACATAACTCAGCCTCAGTGTTACAGTGGAAATAGCACTAGCCTGAAATTATTACAAAAGTTTTCAGGGTAAAAGGGACATTTTCATCTCCCACAGCTGAAATCAGTGTGATCACTGACTGTAACCAATAAAATAATCATTTCAATTTCAGCTGTAAGCTTTTAGTAACAGTAACAGGCAAATCTATTCTATCTGCCTTTAAAGTGCCGGCACAGACATCACAGTCATAAATCAGGGCCCTTTTTGTACAACTAGAAGACAAAAATGATGATCTTTGCCTCTAAGTTTCCTGTTCTAAGTGTAGGTATTACTTAGTGATGACAAATGTCAGGCTGGCTTCCTATGTGCTTAAATATATAACCATGCACCAGAGATAGCAAACCACACCTGTCTGCAACAGGAAGCACCTAAGGTAGGAAATTAAACACCTCCAGATTTTCTTTGAATCCCTACCAGCCCACCTGTGATTATTTCTGCAAGTTGAAAAATAATGAAGACAAAATATACCATTTCTATTTCATTAAATCAGGAAAAATACCCCAAAATAAGTTTAGATGACCAGAGGGATTCAGAACTTCCATTCATTCCTTTAGGGGCTTGCTTGGTAAGCAAAACCCTGTGGCTGGTAACAATGGAAGTGTATTACCTGCAGTGAGCTTTATGGAAGTTCTCTACCTTTATAAAATGGTGCAATGGCTTGAAAAAGTCCCCAGAAGCCTCAGATTTGGAACATATTTTGCAGACTAGGCCAGGTCAAATCCTGTTGCATTTTTGAAGGAATAGCAATGGTGATGGTACAGGTAAGGGAATTCAGCATGAGGGCAGAAATATTTCATGCAACTGCTCACGAGTGTCTACAACATTATTCTAGCTAACTGTTCTTGTGTAGCTAACCCAGTGCCTCAGAAAGCTTTAGTGTACATGGACGCATAAAGGGAAGGTTTCTTATCTCTGTAGTTCACAATTAACTTTCTTTCCTAAAGTCTCCTGCCTTAGCAAGTTTACACCCTCACAAAACAGAGTTAAAAATAGAAATAAGGCTCAGAAATGCTTGCTGAAATGCCAAGAGTTAATCTGTGCTCACAGTATTTCTCATGAGAGGTTCTCTCTCCAATCCTCCCTCTGACACCTGGTTGTGGCAGTGGCTAATACTTGAGCTACAGTGCAACACGCAAAAGGAATGCAGGACCCAACACTCCCAAGATGCCGTAAAAACAAAAATGCACTCCACAAACACTTATATTTTTGTGTAAGTTCCTTATCAACTTGAGTACTCATAAATATATTGTGGAAGGTGCTTTGTCTACAGGTAAGGACTGCAAAGAACAAGTCCCCGAAGCTGAGCACCAGGGAAATGATAGCCAAGTCCTTCTGTAAATCTTTCTGTGACTGTATGAATTTCTTTCAGCAGTTACATCACCTCTGGGTGATGTTTTAATGCAGTGCTTGTCTTACTAGAATCACTTCTCTTTCTGCATACAGAGAAGTTAATTTTAATTAATCCTGGACATACAGATAAACCTGCTCAAAATGAAGTCATTCCCCAGGTTTGGCAGTCCACTTCCCTGAAGAACTGTGATTGAACTGTTCAGTGAGAGGCAGAAGCCTGCTGTATATTGTATATATCAGTTGAATAATTAATTATATTTAAAAAACCCAGAACATCATCTTTTTCTACACATGGAACTTTCTCTACTCAGGACTTTGTATCAGCAACAACAAAATGACATAATTTGTCTTTTTTAAAGCCAAATATTTGCTTGGATATTAAAAAAAAAAGGTGGTGTACATGAAATCTATGACAACAAAATATTTTGAATACACTAACATATAAAAAGAATATCTTTAAGATTTGGAGACTGTAAATCAAAGTCTAATGAAATCCATGGAAAGATTGCTACATACTTCAGTAAATGTAGGCACTAGCTCACAGTTCCAGCAATGTTAAATTTCCAGTAACTCTATGAGCTAAGTGGGAATTCCTCCAGATTTGCAGAATGTGTCTGAGAGCCAAATTCATTTCAAAGTATTTTTTTAAATATTTTCATAATCCTGCCAAAATAGCTGGCATGAAAAGAATCAAGATACGGGAATTTCCTACCATGATTGCTGAGATTTGTTTAAAATACTATATACCCTGAGTATAACAGCAATATACATTCTCTATGGTTTTGGCATATCCAGTTTTGTCTTGAGCTTGTTAATAATTTTAATATTAAAAATACACAGTTTTTAGGCCAAGCCTTTTATACACACCATATCGTATCAGCCAAGAGGAAAAAAATAAAGATATAAATTAAAGATTCTGATTGACACTTTTAGAAATTTTCTGTAACAAATATTGTGGACTGAGAAAGGGTCCTGAAAGAGTAATTGGATCATTTGACCCAGCAGAGTAAAACAGGTGAGAATTTACAAAATTAAGAGATGCAATTGTATTGCATAATTGCAGCATTGTAAAGGTCACTCTTATCATCTACCAGAAAAAAGATTATAATATACTACAGACTATTATTTCAAACACTGTGTAGCCACTAAGTGGGTAGCAATCAGTAGTCCACTTTCAAAATAAGAGGATGTATTGAGTAAAACTTTAAAGCAGTCTTTCCTGGCTCTATCAGTCTTCAAGGGATGGAATATGCTTCCTAGATGTGCAGGCTTCATAAAGCTGAAGAATTTTATTGCAGGACAGAGCTATAATGAAAAACAAATTTGACAAATTAGAGAAGTGGTCTCAAAACATACGTACAAGTGCAGAATATTACTTTTCAGGGGTAATAATCATTTGCAAAAATACAAGTATGGGGATAACTGAGTACATAGTCTTTCAAAAAAGGGTTTGGCACTGAAGCCAATATTAAGATGAAAAAGCAGAAGTGCCGTGACAGTAGAGGAAACCCACAGTGGCATATATAAACAGAAATATGCCTCTAAAGACATAAGGAAGCAATATTTCTGTTCTACTCTGCTTTCATAGGACTTCAGTTGGACAACTGTATCTAATTCAGATGCCAGTATTACACTCAAAGCATAACAAAAGCATACAGTATAAAAGCTACCCGCTACAGTTGCTTCACTGGGATGCCTTTTTGAGAGTGATATTTAACTATTTTTATGACCTTAATTTCCAATATGTTCGCATGGAAGCTGAAGACGATGTGAACACTCACTGTGTCAGTAACGTCTTCTTCTGGCCACTGTCTTTATTAGTGAGGTAAATGGTATAAACATACAAACCCTGCTCCCTGTCAAGTACTTCTCCAGATTTGAACTGAGTAGCCTATGTACTGCCTTCAATAAGATAAGAGTAGAGCTAAAAATGAAGCAGACCTCAAAATTGCTTTCATTAGCCCAGAAACCCCAAATCCTCAAAAAACTTCTGTTAGGTGAGTCAGTATTAATCAGGTTGCAAGTTCTTCTCCTCAGCTGAACTCCCTGTTATCCTTATTTTTTTTCCATTGGTATTTATATTAAAAATAGCAGTAAGTAAAGAAATATTGCATTACCTTTGAATCCTATTTCTGACATGAGACACATAGATCATTCTGCTTGCCAAATGAGCAGGTTTCTGATGTTTTTTTTTCTTTGTTCAGGTCTCTGAAGCACCCTTGATCCCTGAGGCAGTGACAAGACTCCATATTCTTACTTCTTGTTGTGTAGACCTTTGACAGCTTGCAGAGAGAGGCAGTTACAATGAAAAGCATGTGTCAGTGCACTGAGCATCTCTCTCCACTGTACTGTCTTGAATGAGCCATTTCAGTTCTGCACACTGCAGTGTACTGATCTGTACGAAGGACAGAACCATACCGTGCTGTTATACAGACACAAATATTTGTGGCTTCAAACCTCCGGTAATGTCATAAATTTCACTCAACAACAGCCAAGTACTTCAATAAAGGCCAACTTAAGGACTGAAAAGGAAACACACATTCACTGTGTGTTTGAGATGTAAATACGGAGAAGTGTTGAGTTCTCTTCAGGTGAAGAGGAATATTATTTCCTTTGGCTGCTGTCTAGCTCTTGAGAGTTTATAGATGCTTGGCATTTTTCAAGTCTTTGTCCAGTAACAGCATGAAAACTGTAAATACATCATGCACATATCTGCTCTGCTTTGCAGCTGAATATTGCATACAATGGAATCAGTGACCTCTGTAATGGCAGACTGTAACAGAAGGAAATGTTGTTTCATGTATATTCATTTTCCCTTTCACTCTTCATCCCTATTTAAATCAGCATACTAAAAGGACAGATTCTCATCGCACTGCAGTACTTTTGCTAATACATTAGCACTTACACAGTCACAATAGCAATTCTTTTTCTCTCCATACCGCTTTTACAGGCAACCATCTCCAGCCAAAAGTATTCAAAACAAAACCAAATTCTGCCCTAAACTTTTCCAAAGCCACTCTGCTCCTATATGCCTTTTCAAAAAGATGGGCTCGGCAGTATGCCAAGTATGGAGGCTAAAACTCTGGGATACTTCGGATCAAGCAGCTTTTCTGCTCACAAGATCCTAACATATCTGGCAGTGCAATGACCTGCATGTTCCCACTGATATTGGCCAGACCTTCACCACTGTCTTATGTAAACTGTTGTCACTGGAGTCAGAGGAAATTGTTACTAAACACTTGTCTTTAAAAGCCCCAGAAAAGCGTAGGGCTTTTCACAGCAAGATTATAATCCATTGAGCTTGCAAGTACATGGAATGGCCATCATTTGCACATTCTGCAGAAAGATGAATGTGAAGGGCAGAGTAATAAGTAGAGAGGCTCGCTTATATACTCTCTATTTCTTAAAAAAAAGAAGAAATGGCAGATGGATGGATATGATGGCAAGCTGCAGCCTCACCCACACACAAATTAGATCCCTTACCCCTATTCAGTGCAATCCTCCGGCTCAGTCAGAAAGGGGAAATACTGAGATGCTTTGCAGTGCCTTAAGCTTAACTGTAGCCACACTCAGACTTCTGCTGCATATATAAATCAAATACAGCCACATACTGGACTGTGTGAGCAAAAGTATAGTCAGCAGGCCAAGGGAAGTGGTTATTCTCCTGCACTCGGCTCTTGTGCAGCTGCATCCAGAATACTGTGGTGTCACTTTTGGCCCCCAGCACAACAGTGACAAGGACAAATCAGAGCAAGCCCAGCAGCAGGTTACTGCAATCGTTAAAGATCTGGAGCACTTGATGTACAAAGAGATGCTGAACGAACTGCATTTGTTTAGCTGGAAGAAGAGAAGGCTGCAGGGGGGACCTAATAACAGTCTTCCATATCTGCATGGGAGTTTACAGAGAATATGGAGCTCAGAGTTGCACAGAGAAAGAACAAGAAAGGATGCAAGCTGTAATAAGGGAAATTCTTATCACATATGAGGAAAAAGATCCACAGTGAGGGTAACTTGAACAGGCTGCCCAGAGAAATTGTGTAATTTGCATCCTTGGAGATACTCAGAACTCAGCTAAATGAAGCCCTGAACAAACCTCATCTACCTTCAAAGACAGCTCTATTTGAGCAGGAGTCTGAACCAGATAACCTTCAAATGTCCCCTCCAAACTGTGTTTTTCCATAAGTCTCTGATTCTAAGTATTTACCATGAAAACAGGTACACGTCTAACAGTCATTTGTCTATTTACTCACAAAGCAATTGCTATGGCAGAGCATGAATGTCGATGCACAGAGACTGAGCAGAACTTCAGAGGCAAGATCCTGCATGTGTCTCAGGAAAAAAGTGTTAGGCCCTGATAGATACTATATCTCTACAAGTCAGTGATAATTATAACCTAGTGTTAACTGAGCTGCTATATAAAGTGTCTGAAGTAACATCAGAAGCCCTTAAAATCAAGTAGGACAGGACTAAAGACCAAAAAAAAAGCTTTGCAGAACACTCAGGTTTTACAGGCAGAGAAATTCATGGGCAGGGAGCAGCAAGAGATGGGGCCATTCTCTAAGGGAAGGTGAGCTGGGAGCCGAGGGTGACTGCCCATCCAGCAGTGCCCTCCCTGACCAGGGTACACCCCCACAGCATCTGTGCAGCAGTGCTGGCAACAGGGTGCAAGGGCAGTCCCAGACATAGTGAGGACATGAATCAGGTCCATGGTCCATCCAGGGACCATCAGAAGATTAAGGACAAAGACAGTACTGGAGACAAGGCTGTAGCAAAGGTCCAAGATCCATCCAGGAGGCAGGACCAGAGACATAGCTGGGCACAGGCCCATCCACAGGACAGCTGGGGCCAGGACTGGATGCCCAGACCTGAGCTGAAATGGAGCCCCCAGGCAGTGGTGGGGTGGAGACTCCAGGTAAGGCTGGTCAGGGCCATTAAAGGCTATTAGTGCTCTCAGAGCCCTGGCAAATTCATGCTTTAAAGGCACATCTTGTCTAAAGCTATGTGGCCACTGTCTGTAATTATCAAATCATGTTAAGAAAAAAAAATGTTTGGTGACTCTGAAGACCATTTTCCACAATGCAGCACAACATGAGATGTATTTCTTATCAACAGAAAAATAGCAACAAAATGTGATTTGATTAAACTTTCCTACTGCTTAGTAATAAATCAAGCCATTACATCTAATTTTGACTTGATTCCTAAATTCCTTGGTATCATGCCTTCTACTTTTATAGTCATATCTCACAGGTCAGACCTATTCACTATAATATTAGAAACTGATTGACATCTTGACTTTTTTTCTCCATTCCAGCTTGTGCATTGTGGTCACACTTCAAGAGAAATTGAAAATGCTATCTGGGCCAGATTCATTTCAGTGAAGTACACATAGGATAAATTTGACCAGCTGTCATAGATTTCTCAACTTATTTTAGAATAACTTCAACAATGTTAAATAAGCCTCCCCAGAAATTGGAAATGCTCCATCAATTGCTACAGTTAATACCAATAGATTAGATGCTGAGCACCAGCTCTGGCACTGGTTGGAAATTTGACTCTTACTATATCCCCTACAGATGTCAAAGGACATTTCACATATGTTAGCAGCATCTTTCCTAATGGCAGGACATTCCTTCTGCCCTCCATACTATATATAGATTTTCATAATCATCTGGTACCTGAATCTGGTTTTCCAACATGTAAAGCACCTTCACTTTTTATTGACAACCCTGAAATTTGTGCATGCTATGAATTCCCATGAAACAGGCCCAAACCTCTATCTTTAGGGATGGTGCCTAGATGGTATGAAATCAGTGACAGCATCCTCCCAAGACATCCTGAAAAATGAAAATTCATTAGTTTGAGTCTATGCAGAACTCCTGCCATGAAAATAAAGCAATGCTTCCCACCATGAGATAAAGTTATCACCAGTAAGGGTGAGCATATGGATAATGAGCTAAGAACTGCTTGAAGTCTCTGCTGGCATTTTAGCAATAGCTTTCGAATAATTTGCTTTTAGCAAAGCTCACAAACTGAACCAAGTTTTCTGTGTTTTGGCAAATAGGAGAACTAGTTTGTCGCTTCCTAGCTACTGTCACAGTTTAAAGCTGGGCTGGCGATTAAACCTGCAGCAGACGCTCTCTGTTAACCCTCCCCCCCCACCCGAAGGGAAAGGGAAAGGGAAAAGGGAGAGAGACTTACGGGTTGGAAAGGTAAAAACAGTTTTAATAAACCTATAATAATGAAAAAGAGTATAATAATAATATTGGAATAATCAAATATATACAAATATGTATACAAAACCAAGATCGAGCTCCCCCGATGTCGGCAACGTCACCACCGGCACTGCAGGGCAGGCTCCGGGAAGGCCCAGGCTGGGCCTAGCGACGGTCGAGAGCTGGATTCAGGGATGCAGATCAGAATCGGGGGCAGCAGGAAAACAGTCGAGTCCTCCTTGGACACCAGCCATAGCAGAAAAAGCAAGAGCGAGCAAGAGAAGAGAGACCCTCGTGATCCCCCCGCTTATACCGAGAATGACGTGTATGGGATGGAATACCCTCGTTGGTCAATTTTTGGTCACCTGCCCTGTCTGCTCCCCCCTGCAGCTGCGCCCCCCCCTTCAGCTGTTCACTTGTAAGCAGTGAGGAATCCAGCGGTGACCTTGGTTTCTCTAAGAAAAAAGTACAGCAAGAGCCTTACTGCACAACATCCCTACCGTGCCTCAGCGATAACTACAAACTTCGAGCGTTATCAGTCCTGGAAGCAGGACACTGTCTGCAAAAACATGCAGTTAGTTTCAGAAAGTGCAGTTATTTAGAGGAGACTTAGCTGAAAGTAAAAATCACTGAAAGGAAAATCGGCCTGGTTTAGGCCAAAACAGGGACATTCCACCCCTTATTCCATACCATTCACGTCATACTCAGATCACCACTAACTTTTCATTTTAAAATATATACAGATAACATTAGTTTATGATTCATCTCTATACAGAAAAAAAAAAAAAAAGTTCATCAAGTTCATTTAGTTCAGGATTGTGGGTTTCCATCTGGCTAGGAGTCTCTCAGGGCAGGAGACATGGTATGAGTTTTGTCACAGTTCATGCCCACGGGTTTGCAGGTTAAAGATGTCAGTCTCGAGGAGGTTACTGGACGCCACTTGCAGCTAGCTCTGGTCTCGTCACCACTGTCTTAACCTGAAAGACACTTATGAACACTGTTAGTATTATGCAGCAATTAACATCATGCAGTTCAGAATTAAGTATTCTCACCCAAGATCAGATCACCTTCAGGGACACATCGGACGTCCACCATCCTGCAGCATCACCCAACAAGTACATCCAGGTCCTTGAGCAAAAGCAATCCCATGAACGGGTTTACCTTGCCCGTAGCAGGAAGAACCCAGACAGTTTTTCCCAACAGATTCCTTTCATGCACCACAGGGACTTTATCCCCTTCTACTGTATGTAAAAGATCTGACTGAGCAGGGCCAGCTCGGTTGATAGATCCTCTGGTGTTAACTAGCCAGGTAGCTTGTGCCAAATGCTTATCCCAGTTTTTAAAGGTTCCACCCCCCATTGCTTTTAGGGTAGTTTTTAACAGCCCATTATACCGTTCAATTTTCCCAGATGCTGGTGCATGATAGGGGATATGATATACCCATTCGATACCATGCTCTTTGGCCCAGTTTATCTATGAGACTGTTTTTGAAATGAGTACCATTGTCCGACTCAATTCTCTCTGGTGTGCCGTGTCGCCACAAGATTTGCTTTTCAAGGCCCAGAATAGTGTTCCGGGCAGTGGCATGGGGCACAGAGTATGTTTCCAGCCATCCGGTGGTCGCCTCCACCATGGTAAGTACATAACGTTTACCCTGGTGGGTTTGAGGGAGTGTGATATAGTCAATTTGCCAGGCCTCCCCATATTTATATTTCAACCACCGCCCCCCATACCACAAAGGTTTTAAACCGTTTGGCTTGCTTAATTGTGGCGCATGTTTCACAATCATGGATAACCTGTGCAATAGAGTCCATAGTTAAGTCCACCCCTCGGTCACGAGCCCATCTGTATGTTGCATCTCTTCCTTGATGACCTGAAGTGTCATGAGCCCACCGAGCTAAAAATAGTTCACCTTTATGTTCCCAGTCCAAATCTATTTGGAACACTTTAGCAGCCTGATCTGCTTGTTGGTTGTTTCGATGTTCCTCAGTTGCCCGACTTTTAGGTACGTGAGCATCTACATGACGTACCTTCACGACTAGTTTCTCTAGCCGAGCAGCAATATCTTGCCACAGTTCAGCAGCCCAAATAGGTTTACCTTTACGCTGCCAGTTGTTTCGCTTCCACTGCTTTAACCACCCCCACAAGGCATTTGCTACCATCCATGAGTCAGTATAAAGATACAGCCTTGGCCACTTTTCTCGTTCAGCAATGTCTAGAGCCAGCTGGATGGCTTTTACCTCTGCAAATTGACTTGATTCACCTTGTCCTTCTGTGGCTTCTGTGACTCGTCGTATAGGACTCCATACAGCAGCTTTCCACTTCCGATGCTTTCCTACAGACAGCAGATCCATCGTGAACAGGGCATACTGCTTCTCATCCTCTGGTAGTTCATTATATGGTGGGGCTTCTTCAAGCACGTGTCACCTCCTTTTCTGGTGGCATTTCCGAAGTCTTTGCCTTCTGGCCAGTCCATGATCACTTCTAAGATTCCTGGGCGATTAGGGTTTCCTATTCGAGCCCTCTGTGTAATTAATGCAATCCATTTACTCCATGTAGCATCAGTTGCATGATGGGTAGTAGGAACCTTACCCTTGAACATCCAGCCTAGTACTGGTAATCGAGGTGCCAGGAGAAGTTGTGCTTCAGTACCAATTACCTCTGAGGCAGCTCTAACTCCTTCATATGCTGCCAGTATCTCTTTTCAGTTGGGGTGTAATTGGCCTCGGAACCCTTGTATCCTCGACTCCAAAATCCTAGGGGTCGACCTCGAGTCTCCCCTGGTACTTTCTGCCAGAGGCTCCAGGTAGGACCATTGTCCCCAGCTGCGGTGTAGAGCACATTTTTAACATCTTGTCCCATACGGACTGGTCCAAGGGCTACTGCATGCACAATCTCTTGTTTAATCTGTTCAAAGGCCTGTCGTTGTTCAGGACCCCACTGAAAATCATTCTTCTTTCTGGTCACTTGATAAAGAGGGCGTACAATCTGGCTGTAATCTGGAATATGCATTCTCCAGAAACCCACAACGCCTAAGAAGGCTTGTGTTTCCTTTTTGTTAGTAGGTGGGGACATAGCTGTTATTTTGTTGATCACCTCTATCGGGATCTGGCGACGCCCATCTTGCCATTTAATCCCTAAAAATTGGATCTCCCGGGCAGGTCCCTTGACCTTGCCTCTTTTTATGGCAAAACCAGCTTGCAGAAGAATTTGGATGATTTTCTCCCCTTTGTCAAAAACTTCTGCTGCTGTATCACCCCACACAATGATGTCATCAATGTATTGCAAATGTTCTGGAGCTCCACCCTTTTCTAGTGCAGTCTGGATCAGTCCATGGCAAATAGTAGGACTGTGTTTCCACCCCTGGGGCAGTCGATTCCAGGTGTACTGGATACCTCTCCAGGTAAAAGCAAACTGTGGCCTGCACTTTGGTGCCAAAGGAATAGAGAAAAATGCATTAGCTATGTCTATGGTGGCATACCACTTGGCTGCCTTTGACTCCAGTTCGTATTGAAGTTCTAGCATGTCTGGCACAGCAGCACTCAGCGGTGGCGTAACTTCATTTAGGCCACGATAGTCCACAGTTAATCTCCATTCTCCATTAGACTTTTGCACTGGCCATATAGGACTATTAAAGGGTGAGCGAGTCTTGGTAATCACTCCTTGATTTTCTAATTGTCTAATCAGTTTATGAATGGGGATCAGGGAGTCTCGATTGGTGCGATATTGTCGTCGATGCACCGTGGTAGTAGCAATTGGCACCTGTTGTTCTTCGACCTTCAGCAACCCCACAACAGAAGGATCCTCTGAGAGGCCAGGCAAGGTAAACAGCTGTTTAATGCCCTCAGTCTCTACAGCTGCTACACCAAAGGCCCATCTATACCCTTTTGGGTCCTTAAAATACCCTCTCTTGAGGTAGTCTATGCCAAGGATGCATGGAGCATCTGGGCCAGTCACAATGGGGTGCTTTTTCCATTCATTTTTAGTTAGGCTCACTTCAGCCTCCAATACAGATAACACTTGAGATCCTCCTGTTACTCCTGAAATACTGATAGGTTTCTGCCCCTTTATGATCCGATGGCATTAGGGTGCACTGTGCACCAGTGTCTACCAAGGCTCGATACCTTTGTGGTTTTGATGTGCCAGGCCATCGAATCCACACAGTCCAATAAACTCTGTTGTCCCTTTCCTCCACCTGGCTGGAGGCAGGGCCCCCCTAATTAAGAAATGGATTTGTGCTGCTCACAGGGACTGGACCTTCATTTCTCCTATTCACACTTTGGAAAAGGAATTTGAGGCCCATCTACCCTGACTGGGGTCCTGCTCACTGGTAACTGGAGCAGCCATCCTCCTAGAAAAATTCTCTCTGGTATTTTCTTTTAGCTTGCAACTCACGTACTCGTGCCTGTAGGGTACTGGTAGGTTGTCCATGCCATCTGTTTCATGTCCTCCCCATAACCACGCAGGGCAAACCACAGGATACCTCGTGATGTGTTCCGTTTCCTTTGAGCTGGTCCTGTAGGAGGACGTTTTCTCTTAACAGCTGCAACGCGTGCCTGTGTAGGTAGAGAGTCAGTTTATTCTCGATCCTGGACAGTTTGTCTGACAGTTGTTTAAATGAGTCCTTGTTTTCCTTAGTCAGTTTTTCCACAGCCGAGACACGGGCCTGCAGTGGGGAAGAAATACTATCTTCATACTGTCGCATACAGTTAGCCATTTCATCCACACTAGGTCGTGCCATAGCATTTTCTCCCCAGACTAATATTGACAATGTATGGGTATATGTCGGTGGAGCATTCTTCACAACCTTCCGGAACATGGATCGGTTGCATTCCACTTCATCAGGATCTACAGGATCTACAATTTCCCGTGGGTGTCTATAAATGATCTCTTGCACAGCTAGTTGTCTAAGGTAGTTAATACCTCTTTCTATAGTGGTCCATTTGCTCAGGTGGCTCATAACATCATCTTTATAGGGATACCTGCTCTTTACAGCTGACAAGAGTCGCCTCCAGAGACTGATAGTGTTTGACTTTCTTGCAAGCGCCTTATCAATACCACCATCTCTGGACAGGGATCCCACTGTCTGGCTTCTCTACCGTCTAATTGCATGCTATCTGCCCCATTATCCCAGCATCGGAGCAGCCAGGTAATAATTGGCTCACCATCATAACGGCTGAAATCTTTCCTTATATTTCTCAGGTCCTTCAGGGATAAGGAGTGGTAGGTTATCTCTACATCCGAGTCCTCCTCCTGTGATAGTTCTGCTTTAGAACGACCTTTCTTCTGTGATGGGTCTGCTTTAAAATGACGATCAAGGGAACCCCCATCTGTGTCGGGCCCTGACTCTGCCTGAGAAGGGCCCTCACCTGGGTCCTGTGATGGCTCTGCCTTAGAAGGCTCTGAGTCATCATCCTCCTCTTCACGAGCTGATTTCTTTCTGTATTTCTTCCTGGTTACAGGAGCAATTGGTACAGATTCGTTAGATGCTGGACTCTGAGTAGATGCAGTGGCTGTCATGGGAGTGCTGAGACTCGTTAGAGTCTGAGTAGCTGCAGTGGCCATCTTGGGGGGGTGTAGCAGCTGCGGTGCGAGCTGTAGCGGCAGCAACACGCTGTAGATCTGAGGTGGCTGCATAACACCTACACCTGTCCCTGCACCGATACTTAATCTTATCCCACATCAGAAACCATTCAGGACAACCGAAAATAAAAACATGCACCTAGACAGCACCATCCGAATTTCACAAAATCTAGAGGAATCAGCTTGGCAGAAAAGGAGAAGGTACTATTTCCCAAAGTAAAATTGGAAGTGTAATCATTAACACAATCAGCTAAAGGACGCCCGGAGCCCGCAGATAAAATCGCTGCTACCGCGGTCAGAATAGTAACAGCCCAGTTTATCACGACATAAATCAGTATGAAACGCCATAACAAAACAATGCACATTGACCAGTGCCCAGCAGTGATAAACTGCACATAAACAGTAACAAACAGCGCATACGGCAAGTAAGGTATCATTACACTTAACTCTGTAAAAGGCTTTATAAAGAGATGAGATAACACAGCATTCAAAAATGACATCAGCATCTTCGCTATCTGTTTTAATTTCCAACCCCTCGTAAATCTCAAAGGAAGAAATCTGATACTCTCTCAGCTGAGCTCTCCGGGTCTCCTCCCGCCGGAGCTGGGATTCGACTTATCAGAGGAACCTGTTGGAGCTTCTCTCGAGCCCCACGTTGGGCGCCAATAAATCTGTCACAGTTTAAAGCTGGGCTGGCGATTAAACCTGCAGCAGACGCTCTCTGTTAACCCTCCCCCCCCACCCGAAGGGAAAGGGAAAGGGAAAAGGGAGAGAGACTTACGGGTTGGAAAGTTAAAACAGTTTTAATAAACCTATAATAATGAAAAAGAGTATAATAATAATATTGGAATAATCAAATATATACAAATATGTATACAAAACCAAGATCGAGCTCCCCCGATGTCGGCAACGTCACCACCGGCACTGCAGGGCAGGCTCCGGGAAGGCCCAGGCTGGGCCTAGCGACGGTCGAGAGCTGGATTCAGGGATGCAGATCAGAATCGGGGGCAGCAGGAAAACAGTCGGAGTCCTCCTTGGACACCAGCCATAGCAGAAAAAGCAAGAGCGAGCAAGAGAAGAGAGACCCTCGTGATCCCCCCGCTTTATACCGAGAATGACGTGTATGGGATGGAATACCCTCGTTGGTCAATTTTGGGTCACCTGCCCTGTCTGCTCCCCCCTGCAGCTGCGACCCCCCCTTCAGCTTTTCACTTGTAAGCAGTGAGGAATCCAGCGGTGACCTTGGTTTCTCTAAGAAAAAAGTACAGCAAGAGCCTTACTGCACAACATCCCTACCGGTGCCTCAGCGATAACTACAAACTTCGAGCGTTATCAGTCCTGGAAGCAGACACTGTCTGCAAAAACATGCAGTTAGTTTCAGAAAGTGCAGTTATTTAGAGGAGACTTAGCTGAAAGTAAAAATCACTGAAAGGAAAATCAGCCTGGTTTAGGCCAAACCAGGACACTACTTAGAGCTCCACTCCACTGATTACTGTTATTGTTGTTGTTACTGCTCCATGGAGCTGTATTGCATACCACCATTTTTCATCTTGAAGGTAGATATACCACTGATCAGGGGAGGGTAGAAGCCTACATTCACAGTGGGAGCCCAGGCTCTTGCTGAGTTTGCTCAGGTACCACAGAGCGCACTGGTTTTAGAGTCCCTGCCTGTCACAACTGCAGAAGACACTTCATCAGCTGTCTGAAGTATCATGGCTCCATGTCAGGCAGGAGTGTGTTGATAATGAGCCAAAGTGGCAGGGTTTCCAGCCCACTACGGATCTCAGCAGTCAGCTGAAACTGCGCCAGAAGCCCTCCCTCCACTGGGAACATTGGTGCTGCTGCTGCTGCTTTTCCTTCTGGGCTTCCAATACATAAACATGACATTCATTCAGAAAAACAAAGTTCGCAGCAGTGCAATTAAAAGTTAGCTTTTAATTGTTAAGTTTCTCATCAACTGAAATCAACATAGAATCATAGAATGGTTTGGGTTGGAAGGGACCTTAAAGATCATCTAGTTCCAACCCCCCTGCCACGTGCAGGGACACCTTTCCACTAGACCAGGTTGCTCAAAGGCCCATCCAACCTGGCCTTGAACACTGCCAAGGGAGGGGACATCCACAGCTTCTCTGGGCAACCTGTTCCAGTGTCTTAATATCCTCATCATAAAAAATTATTCCTTATGTCCAATCTAAAGCTACCTTCTTTCTCTTTAAAACCATTGCCCCTCGTCCTGTCACTACAGCCCCATTTAAGTATTGAAAGGCCACAATAAGGTCTCCCCGGAGCCTTCTTTTCTCCAGGTTGAACAGTCCCAACTCTCTCAGCCTTTCTTCAGAGGAGAGGTGTTCCAGCCCTCTGACCATTTTTGTGGCCCTCTTCTGGACCTGCTCTAACAGGTCCATGTCTTTCTTGTGCTGGGGGCCCCCAGAGCTGGATGCAGTACTCCACGTGGAGTCTCAGGAAAGCAGAGTAGAGAGAGAGAATCACCTCCCTCAACCTGCTGATCACAACCACTACAGCTCCAAACAAGATTTAGTGGAATCCACACTTGGCTTAGGCCCTTTATTCCAGTTCATAAGAAAGGGAGTTACCTGGACACATCATTCCCATGTGACTAGAAAAATAAGCCCTTAGGATCGGTAGACCAAAAGAAATATTGCTAATGGGACTAAATAACCAACAGTAATAACAGAAATTTTGGCAGCAGTTGAATACAATTTGCAAAATGAATGCTACAAAAAGGCATGTCCTCTATTCTTTTTGCCAACTTTTTAATGAAAAAAGTGAGTCATACTTCATGTAAATGTGCTTCCTAATTTTACTGACTCACTGGATTTAGTGAGCAGGAAGAGAAACCCGTTATCTGAAAAGTTCATGGACTTCCACACTCTGGTTTAAAGCCCATGGGTTAGACCTGTTAAAGGACACTGGAACCTAAACATTTGATAGCAGGTTCTGGAAACGGGAACCCACATTTTAAATTCATAATCTCTATCCAGAGAGCTAAATATTTATAAAGGGTATTTAAAATTAAATGCAATTGCCCATAGCTCATCAATAGGACTCCATCAGAGCAGAGCTTTACAAAAGTCTCCCTTTTTCTGGAGTTAAATCCTTGATCGGCGGCCACAGGGATGTCGTACCAGGGATCCACAGCTCAGTACCATCTCCTAAGCACAAGCATAATTATTTTTCAAATACTAGGCAGGAGTCACTCTTCTCTTTTGAAATGCGGCCAAAATAGGATGGGTCCAGAAAGCAGGAAACCTGAATTCAGTTCCTTCCTCTTGGAGTGCTGTAGGAAGGAGGCTGCACTGCCTACCATTCCCTGTTGAAGTTGTGCCATTATTCAGCAAAGAGGGCACTGATGAAATCAAAGAATAAAAAACCAAGACAGTAGGAACATGGCTCATGTATATTTATATATGAGTAGGCAGAAACGTAAGCAGGAAGATATACAATGCTTATGTTACATAAAGTAATATTTCTAGCAAGGTACACAGACTCATGATTAAAGTACTTAGATCTAAAAAACTCCTCAGAGTCCAACTTCCAAGAAAGCAAGCAGAGTTCACCCAGTGATCTTCCTACAGGCAGTGAAGAACAATCCCTAGCAGGAAGGACTTAAACCCAGGACTCAGAGTCCCTTATTCCAAGTGCCTTAATCACTGACTAAAGAACATGTCCATGACTATGTGGCAAAGAAAGCCATTTCCAATTCTGGGGAGCTAGCTACTCTCCGTGGACAAAATTTTTGAAAATACGTATTTTTAGCTAGTTTCTTCCAAGTAGCATTAATTTAATGTAGCTGGTGTCTATGTGTCTCAACACAAACCGTCCAAAAGTTAACTCAAGAGATTTCCGTGTCATATTGACTCCTCATCAAAGGTGGAGGACATGTCTCTTTGTATGCTGTAATCAACGGAGAGTTATCGTGATGTGTACAGCTACATGGTACCTTTCTACTCTTCTGTGGACCTTGCATCTAATCGTCATCCACAAATGTTACTCCCCTGAAGTTATTCATGAAAACATTCAAAATACCCATCCTAAAACAGAATTCATGGAACTTTGATTTAGACTTAAAGCTGAGCATTGGGGAAAGTCCTATATTTCCCGCTACGCAGGAAAAAGGAACTGCTGTTTTCCCCACTGAGTGAAAGGTGGCTTTGAAAGAAACCGTTGAATGCCCTTCACAGAGAGACCTCTTTCACTGATCAGCTAATGTGGGTTTTTTTCCTGGTATACTGAAGTTTGATGATCATTTGATGATATTCCATCTGTCTCTCAGTGCAAAAATGTCAGTACCGGATATACTTTTTTTAGAATGATGAGAAGATAGTCAGTTTCTCTTAAACTATTCTATTCATAACTGGAATACAAAATATGTTCTAATATACGTCTGTCTGCCCCTGCATATTTTCAAGTAAAAATTTATGTCAGGTAAAAATAACACGATATCCATTACAATGTTATTTTCCATTTTAATTGTTATTTTCTGTCACAAAATTATTATATTTTTTTAAATTTTCTGTTTGAAAAATAAATTATAAGCCAATGTGTAATCACCAGAAATATCAGTTACAACTTAAATAACTGGCTAAAATACTGAAATTGTGAGAGAAGAGTACAGGCTAGAGGAATAAAAATTGGTTACAGGAAAGGATATTTACTGTTAAGGAATTGGATTGAGACTCAAGAATTAAGAATTTTGAACTTTTTTCTGTTACTATCTTGGCGTAGCTTTCAGCAAGTCACTGTATCTTTTCTAGTTACATTTCATTGGTAAAACGGGAATAATATAATTCCCTTCCTTTATAGGAGTATTAATGAGGATATGCACATTGGTGAAGAAGGCTATTATGGTACCGAGTGACGTGGAAAATTCTTCAAGTAATTAAAAGAGAATTTGCATTTATTTTCTTCTATTCAACTAATGTTTAATAGCTCACTTGTCAGCAACAGAATATTTGTCAACAAGTGAGATAACGACCTAGCAACCAGACACTTAGAGAAACAGTTTAAATACCACGTTCTGTCTCTGTGTTTGCATACTCAATACTTTATAGAAGCTCAGCCAAGAAAAAGTGACTGATACGAATTAAGGAAAAGGGTTTTTCTACTGAAGTTCTTTTCTGCTTCTGAGGAAAGCATTACCTTTTCCGAACACTGAATGTGCAGGAAGCAGACCTGACATGGAATTTATTTGCATGAATTAACTCGACAACTGGCAGGCAGTTAAGGTACGTTTTACTACCTACAGTGCCTGTGCTGCTGCATATGAGTCAAGTTCAACCAAGCTCTACACGACAAAGGCTGTAACAGAACAAGTTGCAGCACACAAAGGGGACATATAAAGCCACCAACGAGAAGCTGAAAAATGTAACCCCATAACCCCATTGCTAAGGGGGATGCTCCTCAGCTGGAAGTCAGTGACACCCTTTGGGAAGACAAAGTACAGAAAAGTGAAGGTAAAGATGAAAGATGGTGTGAAGATGCCTTTATCCTTAGCTAGGTCTGAACTACTCTGTAATGAATACAGTTCTTAACAACTATCAGAGCATCCAAAAGATGCCAAAAACGAAAATAATGATTTCCTTATTTCACAGCCTTCAGTAGACAAGATACCATGTAGCTGTATATATTGTGAGAACGAACCTGTTATTCCAGAAATGCCCTCTTCCCCTCCCCTCTGCCCTAACCTGACTGCCAGGATTTGTAGAAGGTTCTGCATTGAATACTACTTGCTTTCGTCTTTTTAAAAAAAAAAAACTTTTTGAAAACTGGGGTTTCGCAGTTCCTGAATTTCTATACAGCCACATTCAGATGGGACCCTTCTCCTGGACTCAATTTTAGAAATTAAATGGGTGATGTTTAATGGCTTAATGGGTAATGGCGAAAAGTTTGGTTGATAACCTGCTTCACAACTATATAAAATCTCCACATAGCATGAATTTACCTCTCATTTTCATCTACCACTGTCACATAAAAAAAAAAAAACAAAACAAAACAGCAACATATGGAAATTGTCACTAATAATGCAGGACTTGCACTATCCTGTGTTCAGATGTCTCAGAGCTAGGTAAAAAAAGAATGCAGGTCTCAACCTCGTCACAGATATGCTAACAGAAGCAAAATCTTTGTTAATTTGAAATTTCATTTAACAGTCAAGAGAAAAACCCAGAGTTTATACAAGTAAATGGAATCAAGACTATGACAGCAGACATTGTAAAATTTAAAACTGATAATTCATATATTTAATAGCTAATGTTATTTCTGTTATCCTATATTTTCTACACTTTCTCTAAGGTACAAGCTGACAGATTTTCACTGTGACTTCTGCAAATCAAACTCTCCAGAGACCTGGCTCCTGAATCATCTCTTATTCTAAGAAATACTACTTGGTTTTTGCTTTCCTCATCTTTATTTGTAATGGTAGGAAGTCTTTAGCAAACAGGTGGTGATACCAGACGGTTCAAGTTAGCAACAGTTTAGCAAGAGTAGGCCTCAGAGTAGGCTTTAAAGGCTTGCTCTGTGTTACCTTTATACAGAACAAACTTTCCTGTCAATAATCTTCCTTTTAGCTAAGAATAATATAGAATAATAATAATAGGTTCTGAAGTATCTACATGTTTTGTAGATAGAGTTTGTTTATGGGGTTGATAACAACGTTCTAGTAAACAAAGATTCATGCTGTTTACACTTACTCTTAGATAAACAAAGGTCTCTGCTAATTATATAAGGCCAAAAGACAAAACAAAACTGTAAAGAATAACTTTGTGATGTCTAAATTAATTTGATTCATAAACTCTTATGAATCAAATAGGAGGAGAGATAAGTCCAAAACGATATCTTCTTCTCGGGAACACATGTACTTGTAAACAAGAAGGCCTCAACCACGCTTGCGCACAAGCACGATTTAAGGGGGATTGGGACCACCAGCGACCCCCAGAGACCACCAAAGACCCCTTCCCCAATTTAGTACGCATGTGTAAAGACATTACGTAATGCATTACATAATGTGTTATGTATAAGTTGTTTTTTAATTGGGTGGGTTTTTCCCTTGGAATTGTATAAAAGGAGCAAGCTTTTGTTCTTAGGTGTGCATGCTAGGAGGAGATATCCCCCATGCACCCAGTGCTGCAATAAACCAATGTCGGCTTTCTAAACTATCATTTGGTTTGGAGAGTTTTCTTGGTTACTATTTTCCGGTAACAGAATTTGGCGACCCAGATGGGACCAGCTCTCCGGAATCTCCAGAGACCAGAGGAATCGTGAGGACTCCAGCGCGCACCGGACTATTTTCGGGGAAGCCTCCGATTCCCTGGTCGGGTGAGTTTCCGAGACAGCTAACAGCTATCTGGGATATTAACGACATTGGTTGTTAGTATTGGTACCGGTATTTTAATTTGGTTGCTTAAGCTATTGGTTTTGGGTTGCTTACAAATAAGTCGTACTTGAATTAAGTGCGCGTTGTTAAGCGTTTTGGGTTGCTTACAAAGAAGTCGTACTTGAATTAAGTGCGCGTTGTTAAGCTATTGGTTTTGGTGTGCACAATTGTGATAATCCGTACGCTACTACGGGGACGCCCGGAGTCCGGATTTTGGGTTGAATATTGGTTTTGTACATATTTGTATATATTTGTATATTCATTGCCGCTTAGCGAAGCTGCTTTTGACTTTCGGCTTGCAAGTTTTCTCTCTGTGTTCTCCGTTCCTCCCTTTCAGGGGAGAGAAGGGAGAAAGGGGGGAGGCGAGCGGCGTTTTGCCGTTCATTGCTTGTTATCAGTTTAACAGCCGGTCCAGCTCGGTGAACTGTGATAGATTTATTTGTTGTGTATATAACCTTGTTCGGGTATTTGTGTTAATTTTGAAACTTTGTAAAATGGGAAACAGTTTGTCTACCAAAGGGGGGATTCTTAAGGGCTCTCCCTTAGGGTGTATATTAAAACACTGGAAAAAGTTTGGGGGTGATCCCCTTACTCATAAAAAGTTAGTAGAATATTGTAATCAGTGGTGGCCTTTATATACCCTAGATGATCAGGAGAAATGGCCTAAAAACAGGAGTATTAGTTACAACACAATACTGCAATTAATGTTGTTCTGCAGACGAGAAGGAAAGTGGGATGAGATGCCGTATGTGAATTTGTTCTTTGCATTACGGGATGATTATGATGTGCATAAGGAATGTGGTTTGATTGTAAGCAAAGATGAAGTATTGGCGTTAGAGGCAGGGAAAAAGAAAGTGCCTAAACGTTGTTGTTCAGCATGCAGCATTGGTAAGCGGTGTAATAAGGAGAAAAGAGAGGAGGAGGAGAACGAGAAGGATGTTCAGATGTTAGTTGGACCGAGAAGGGATAATGAACAAAGTGAATCGGACAGTACTGATGGTGAAGGTGAAGCAGGTTTCAGTCCGGTGGCGGGTAGGACTAGGCAGAGAAATGCTGATATGCAAGCCCCTCTCAGACAAGCAGTAGGACCGGAGGGGCCGGTCTGGGTAAAAGTGCCGTTTTCTGTATCGGATCTGAAATCCTGGAGGGAGATGGCAGGAGTATATAGGGAGGACCCTGAATGGGTAGCAAACTATAATTGAAAATCATGATACCGATTGGAAAGATTTGCAAATTATCTTGAATAACTTAGTGATTTTCGAGGAAAAACGACTCATTCTGGCCAAGGCCAGAGAGGAGGCTGAACGAGTGCATGTTCAAGCTGCACAAGCAGGACGGTTAGATGAACATTTTCCTCCCAATAATCCTGATTGGGACCCTAATGTTTCTGCTCAGAGGTTGTTATTGACCAAATACTAACGATTGATTTTGCATGGTGTTCGGAATGCTATTCCAAAGTCAAAGAACTGGTCTAAATTATATCAGGTCATTCAGGGAAAGAATGAGGATCCCTCCTCTTTCCTTGAAAGACTAACAGAGACTGCAAGAAAATACACTGATTTGAATCCGGAAAATGATATAGATGCTGTCTCGTTAATACACAATTTTACGGGACAATCTAGTGCACACATAAAACGGAAACTGCAGAAAATAGAGGGGGCAAATGCCCACTAGCTAGACAAAATGTTAGAGAATGCCTGGAAAGTGTATGACAACAGAGAAAAGGTAGAGAAAGAAAAGGAAAAAAAAAAGTGTTTAAAAACAACCAGCAACTGGCAGCAGCTATAGCCCAGGAAAATAATAGGGTTAGAGAACGGAATTTTCGGGGGAGGCCAAAGGGAAGAAAATCTTCCGATAAAGTACCAGGTGCTGCAAAGCAATTAGAAAAAAATCAGTGTGCTTTCTGCAAGCAGAAAGGGCACTGGAAAAAGGAGTGTCCGCAATCAGGTCAGCGAGGCCTTGGGAAAAAGTCAAGGAAAGCTGCTAACATGATAACTTTAGATTCAGACTGAGGAGGACTGGGGGAGGAATTGAAACCCTCCCCAACAGAACTCCTGGTTATAGTAAGGTTGGAAAATGAGAAAGTAAAATTTTAGCAGACACGGAAACTATCTATTCTGTATTAAGTACATGCAAGGGTAATTTGAGTGATCAAAGCATGCCAATTATTGTTGCCACGGGGCAGAAAGAAGATCGGTCATTTTTCCAGCCTTTAAAATTTGGAGTTGGGAAAAGGGTGTTAACCCATCAATTTCTCTACATACCAGATTGCCCCATGCCGCTGTTAGGATGAGATATGCTAAGTAAATTGAATGCACAAATTACTTTTACAAAAGGAAAAATCCAAAACTATATCCCTGAAAATAAAGCTTTGGATGCCTAAGTTTTTATATTACAGAAGGAAGCCGAGTTACAGGAGATACCAGAAGATGCTGTGTCACCTTTCATATGGGCCTCAGGAACACCAGGACGATCCCGAGCGGCAGAACCGGTAATCATCCAGCTGAAACCAGACGCCCGACCGATAAGACGAAAGCAGTACCCAGTTAAGCTGGAAGCAAGAAAAGGACTAGAACCACTAACAGAACGATTTCTAAATTTTGGGTTACTAAGAGAATGCCAATCAGAATACAACACTCCGATACTGCCGGTTAAGAAACCTCGTTCAGAAGAATATAGATTGGTTCAGGACTTACGAGCTATAAATCAAATCGTGCAGGATGTCCACCCAGTAGTGGCAAACCTGTACACTCTTTTAACCACTCTGAAGGAAACAGATAAATGGTTTACCGTATTAGACATAAAAGATGCGTTCTTTTGTCTCCCACTGGCAGCCGAGAGTCAGGAACTGTTTGCTTTCGAATGGGAAAATCCCACGACTGGTAGAAAAACTCAACTGTGCTGGACAGTGTTGCCGCAAGGATTTAAAAATAGTCCTACAATCTTTGGAAATCAATTGGCCAAAGAATTAGAGAACTGGCAGAGGATGCATGAAAACATCACCTTACTGCAGTATGTGGATGACATACTGGTAGCAGCAAATAACAGGGAGGATTCCATACAGATAACAATACATCTTCTAAACTTTCTGGGACTGGCAGGGTACAAGGTCTCCCGGAGAAAGGCACAGATAACCCAGCAAGAAGTAACGTATTTGGGATTCACAATTTCCCAGGGTCAACGTAATCTGTGAACAGAAAGAAAAGAGGCTATCTGCCAAATCCCGGAACCCAAATCAAAGCGGGAGCTTAGAGCATTTCTAGGGATGACCAGACGGTGCCGCCTCTGGATAATGAACTTTGGACTCATTGCCAAACCCTTATACGAAGCTGTACAAGGGGAGGGAAACCTCCTTGTTTGGACTCAGCAATGCAGAGGTGCATTTGCAAAACTAAAACAGACTTTAATGAGTGCTCCAGCTCTGGGCCTCCCGAACTTAGAAAAACCATTTGAACTATTTGTACATGAAAGACTGCATATTGCTCTGGGAGTGTTGGCCCAGAAACTAGAATCACGGAAAAGACCTGTGGGATACTTTTCAAAACAACAAGACAATGTCAGTAAGGGATGGCCAGCATGCCTCCAAGCAGTGGCAGCTACAGTACTACTGATCCAAGAAGCCCGAAAATTGATACTCGGGCGAAAGCGAACTGTGTTTGTGCCCCATGCAGTTACAACTGTTCTAGAACAAAAAGGAGGACACTGGCTGTCACCGGGACAGATGCTGAAATATCAAGCCGTCCTTCTGGAACAAGATGATGTGGAACTGAAAGTAACCAGCATCCTGAATCCAGCAATCTTTCTGACTACAGATCCTGGTAGGAAAAATTAACACATGACTGTTTGCAGGCAATGGAACATACTCCAGCAGAGACCTTTATCAGGAGCAACAAAGAGAAGAAACAATCCAGAAGACTATTGGCAAATAGACTTTTCCGAATTACTGCGGCAAAATGGGTATCGGTATCTTTTAGTAATGATAGGTACTTCTTCAGGCTGGCCGGAAGCTTTCCCCTGTCACACCAACAAGGCAAGAGAAGTAGCAAAAATATCGCTTAAAGAAATAATACCAAGATTTGGGGTACCTATGGGACTATCTTCAGAGAGGGGCCCACACTTTGTATCAGAAGCTGTTCAAAGTTTGGCTAAAGTGTTAGGGGTAAAATGGAACCTCCGTACCCCATGGAGACCTCAATCAAGTGCAAAAGTAGAAAGAATGAATCAAAGCTTAAATAAACAGATGAGTAAAAATTTGCCAAGAGGCCCAGATAAAATGGTCCGGTGCTTTACCCTTAGTTTTGCTACGAATCCTAAAACTAAAGAAAAGGTTAGTCCTTTTGAAATCATTTATGGTAAACCCTATGAGGTGACAGAAACAGGAGTTGATCCTGAGATCATGGGGAAACATTATCTGAAAGAATATGTTATCTCTCTAGGAAAGGTTTTGTCCTCCCTCCACAGGTACATCACTGTGAGCACACCATTATCCCTGGACGTGCCTGTGCATCAATACCAACCTGGAGACTGGGTGTACCTGAGGACATGGTCAGATGAACTGCTAAAAAAGAAGTGGAAAGGACCTTTCCAGATTTTGCTCACCACCTACACAGCTGTCAAGCTCGAGGGAGTCACTCCGTGGATACATCACAGCAGGATCAAACCAGCTTCATCACCAGAATCAGAATGGACTGTAAAACAAGGACCTTTATGTTTAAGATTAACTCGGGGATCACAAGGTTCTGGGTTATCTCCCTTGCAGTGATGTTCGGAAATGCAGAAATTGATACAGATGGAGAGGCCAATACAGTCATAAATGAGAACTTAATTCTAACTCTGATACAAGGGTTTGATAGAATGAACAATCTTACTAGTGTAACAGCATGTATCCCAATTCCTCATTCAGCCAGTCAGTCTATCCCCTGGGGTCACAACTTCAATGGGGATTTCAAAGTTTCCTTTTACCAGGACTGATGGCTTTAGAAAATCGGATGCTAATAGAAAATCTAACGTGGCAAGTAGAATCTTTATCAAGAGCCACTCAAAAGGGATTCCAAATTGTTAACAAACCAAGCTAATACTAAAATGACTCTGCAAAATAGACTGGCCTTAGACTTGCTATTAGTCAAAGAACAAGGAGCGTGTGGATATCTTAAGTTAGACAAAGAGCACTGCTGCATCCACATCCCAAACATTACTGATAACCTGCAAGAGCAATTGGACAAAATGAAGAAAGTAGCAGAAGACAGCAGGGCAATCAGGGATGCAGCTGAAAATAGTTGGCTCAACAAAATCCTGCAAGAATTAGGTGGATTGTCTCTAAAAGGATGGTTAGCCACATTATTAGAGGGAATAGTTTATGTAGTTGTTATTATAGTTATTATAGGGATCTGCATAGGTTGTGTTAAGAGAATCATTGAGAAAAATATATGGAAGTAGTGAGATAATAAATCTAACTACTTCCAAAGGGTGGAATTGATATCAGAGGGTTCAAGTTAGCAACAGTTTAGCAAGAGTAGGCCTCAGAGTAAGCTTTAAAGGCTTGCTCTGTGTTACCTTTATACAGAACAAACTTTCCTGTCAATAATCTTCCTTTTAGCTAAGAATAATATAGAATAATAATAATAGGTTCTGAAGTATCTACATGTTTTGTAGATAGAGTTTGTTTATGGGGTTGATAACAACGTTCTAGTAAACAAAGATTCATGCTGTTTACACTTACTCTTAGATAAACAAAGGTCTCTGCTAATTATATAAGGCCAAAAGACAAAACAAAACTGTAAAGAATAACTTTGTGATGTCTAAATTAATTTGATTCATAAACTCTTATGAATCAAATAGGAGGAGAGATAAGTCCAAAACGATATCTTCTTCTCGGGAACACATGTACTTGTAAACAAGAAGGCCTCAACCACGCTTGCGCACAAGCACGATTTAAGGGGGATTGGGACCACCAGCGACCCCCAGAGACCACCAAAGACCCCTTCCCCAATTTAGTACGCATGTGTAAAGACATTACATAATGCATTACATAATGTGTTATGTATAAGTTGTTTTTTAATTGGGTGGGTTTTTCCCTTGGAATTGTATATAAGGAGCAAGCTTTTGTTCTTAGGTGTGCATGCTAGGAGGAGATATCCCCCATGCACCCAGTGCTGCAATAAACCAATGTCGGCTTTCTAAACTATCATTTGGTTTGGAGAGTTTTCTTGGTTACTATTTTCCGGTAACAGTGGGTCTTGCAGTCTGCTCCAAAGGAAATATCACTGTGGCTGAGTCTAATCTCTTCTGGCTTCTCTGTTTGAAACAAATCACAAGGAGGTTTAGAAAAATGCTCTGAAAATACTCTACTACATGCTGACAGTTACAGCAAGCAATAGTGCAGCAATGCAAAGAGCGTGAAGAAAACATGTCCCCATGTTTTTGTGACATATCTGAGGCTGCAAGAGCAAGGAAGGGAGTAAAGCTTCATTTACGGGACATTCAGGACTTTTCCTTAATGGAACAGCTTGGGTGCACCAAGATGAAACCATAGATTGAGCATCAGAGCAATCCAGAGTGTATGATAAAAGTCCTGCAATAATCAAGTTACTTCAGTGCTGGGACTCTGACGGGAAGAGTGCTAGCCATAGCAAATGTTGCCTAGAGTAACAAGAACTACCAACAGAGTGACATATCTGTTTCCCGATCATGTGGACAACATTATTGATCTCTCTTGCATGTCTGCTTTAGTACAACGTTTAATTACATAGCACATACAGTTATTTCCCAAGCTGTGCTGAGGATCAAATCAAGGCAGAATACTGAAGGAGGCTCTTATCGGTAGCAGTCTCATTTCCTGAGGGAGTAAGAAGGTCTCTAGTGAATGAGGCAGGGTACTTGTGGAACAAAAAAGCTGATCTCAAGCTTAAGGCAACTCAATCTTTTGCTCATTCTTTTTGCTTCCAGCCTCCTAGCAATTGTTTTCTGTCTTTGTTTCTTCCACAGAGTTCCTGAGTGATGCCAGGCTCCCTCTTAGCTAAGTATTTTACAGATGATCACTATGTTCTTGTTTTCTATCTTTCTTAAGAGCTGGAGGCTTGACAAAAGTGCTAAGTGCCCCTTTGTCCCATCCCAAGCCAACCAATTTGGAAGACCTGCCTCAAAGGCATGAGACCTTTATACCTGAACAGAAAAAAAGGCTGTCTGTGTTTTACCTTGAGAAGACAACTGTATTTCTCTTTTATTTTATCCCTAGTAAAAAAATTCTTTGTTTTCACTGAAAATTTCCAAGCAAACAAAAATTAGGAGGAGGTTGACTAGTGCCACTTATGCTATGACTAGTAAATAAAACAGTCTGGAGACAGTTCTCTAGCACTGAGCAGCCAAGTATCACAATACAGCTTGCAGGCATACCACTAAGTTTTCTTACATCCCAAAACCTAATGGCCACAGCCTGACTGTCTCCCTGGCTTGTGCTGACTGAACTATGCCCAGCTATCAGCTAGAAGACTGTTGGTTTGCATGGGATAAAATTTTGCCAGGATGCAGGCTACAACCAGCAGTATAGGCAGTCAAGTGCCCTGGCTGTATTTAGCCTCATGGTGTAAACATAGTCTCCAAGTTTCAGCTCCAATGGCTGTAAGTACCAGCATTATGAACAACTGAGGATAGCATCTGATCATGGAAGTATGATACATCTGTAATAACAGGCAGAGATGCAAGTACTGATCATCCTGCACTAAGTTACTTCTCATTTGGGGGCCTTTTTCAAATGGTAGTTTCATACTCTCTTCATGAAGTTGCCGTATGAATTTTATAACTTAATTGAAGCACTCTGGGATCAGGTAATTCATTATTTCTAATTCATTCAGGTATTAGAAAAGGAAATATATATGGATTTGTGTAAGTAAAACAGGTTGATGTCTGCCTTCCTATGACAATATCTGAAGTGCCATGAATGATTTACATTGATTCTGCATTTATAGTCCGATACCAGTATAATGAGGATTTATTCCATGAAATGACAGTAAAGCTATATTTGTATTAAGTACTTGATTAAATCGCCTTCTGAAACATTTGGTGTTTAGACATGGTGATAACAGGATAGCAGATGCTAACATTGTTTAAGCATTCCCCCGTTGCTGTTCTTAATACACAAACTGTACTGACCTACCATAATAAAAACACCACACACCTAAACAGCACTTTTCTCTAAGAAGGATGCCTGACCATTTTACAAACTATCCATCATTCTTCACTACAGATATAAAGGCTTTCTGGAGTTGCCTCTGGCATTTGATTAATGATAACAGCTCTAGTCAATCTGAGTCAGGAAATAATATCATACTACTTGAAATGGGCAACAGTTTACATATCCAGAATAGTTATCTGAATCAGACTCCAAGGCAGTCTCTTGAACTAGTATTTCAACACTTTCAGAAAAGGGCATGGATTATTTCACAAGTAAAATTATTTAGGACCACACTTCTTATCAGCCATTCCTCTTCGCTGGCACAGCAGCCTTCCTCTCATTTTTAGGGTCTCATTAATTGTTAATTCCTGGGCTACATTATCACTTTTGGGTTGGATAGTACTCAAACACAATACCTGAATAAATGGCTACCAGAGCTGCACTGTTGTCTGATTCACCTGAATGACAGCAGGATCAGACTTGCACAATCACCAGCAAGATCTACAAGACTCTGGTTTCTTCTCAATGTGCTGGATGGATGTAAACAACTTGGTTGCTGGGAGTTAATAACACAGTCTGAAGTGACTTGCATCAGCTACAAAACAAAGTTACTGAAAAAGACAGCTAACATTACTCTAGAAAAATATTTTTTTTAATTAGAATTTAAACCTTTTAATGATAATTGCGAAAGAGTATAAAATGCTTGACACTTACATTCCCTTATGCTAAGATGTTTATGGACAGATTTCATAACGCATATGGGAAGTGACATTACTAAGAAAGCACAGAAAGAGAAGAGGCAGCTTTAAAGCAGAGTACCTACGCTAGATCAAGCCATGGGATGGTGGCCCATGGAAGTTTAAGTAACTTAACCAAGGACAATATCAGTGAGATGACAGCTAAATGAAGAAGAAAATATGACATTGTATATATGATAAATGCGAACAGTGATAGCTTCAAAGAGGCAAGTTATGCAGGGGGCTAAGTACAAATAATCGATCAAGGTGTTAACAGTGTTACATATCTCTGTTGTGAAAGTAGACCTGGGATGCAGCATTTAATTTTAATGAAAAATCTGGGACTATCTTTATGATTTTTAAAAAATCACACTTAATTAAAAGTTATTTTCTGAGGACATCAAGATAATGAGCTACCATATTGGTACATAAACAAGCCTGTGCAGATATTCTTGCTAAGTATCTGCACGAGCTCATGTCTGCAAGTCAAGTGAAACCTGCTAACAATACAGAAAGAGATGAGAGAACATGGCGGGATGTTTGTCTGAGACATCAGACACCACAACAATTAACAGTGTCATTTCAGAGCTCCCTGAATCTGGATGACATCTTACTAGATCCTTTTCATGTTTAATGCTTACTCGTGAGTGAGGCTCTGTGCAACATGTTATATTGTTTCTCTCTTCAAGTTATTTTAGTTCATTTCACACTCAAGTATGCAAATATCCTCCATAATCTATAAAGCTTCGGCCTGATTCTTCAAGGCTTTGCACCTTTATAGCAATAACCCACTTCATGGCTGAGAGGAAATAACTGATGACTCTGCAGTCTTGGAGCCCTTTCTGTGCTAGGCCAGACACTGGTACCTCTCCAAGCCCATCTATGCTATCTGACCTTGAATTCTGGGGGCTGTGGATTACTTGGGGATTACCGTCACGTCCCATACACACTGGAAATTTGCCTTCTAATCAAGAATTGCCAAGAAGCTTATGATGTTCAGAGGGAGACAGAAGATCAAGTTATTCAGTAGAATAAGAGACATTATTTTCTGAAACTCAACTAAAATCATCATCTCAGCCAGATAAGTGAGTTTGATCGCCAAGGGAACATCCCCCATGACATTACTGGTCTGCTTCCTCCTCACACACCATTGTGGCACCACTAGGTGGAGTTATTCCTGATTTACTCTAGTAGTAACCTAAAGAAGTGTGCCTTTTGACTCCAAATTCACCTGGTTTAGAAACTATCAACCAAGGTGATCCAGCTGATCTTAACTGATGAGAAAGTAACTGAAGCAAAAGGAGTTTCACGGGCAATCCAGCTGAGAGTGACTTCATAGTCAATCCTCACAAGCAATTACAGTGCTAGTACAGAATGTAAGTGAAATCATTCCGTTTCAACTATACATCGGAAGCAGATGCTCTTCAGCACTTTTTATCCTGCAAGGGGCAACAGGGGCACAACTTCAGAGCAGATGTTGCATTTTGTCCACTCTGTGCAGACCTGCCCTCTCAACAGCAAACCCTCTATTCTGAAACAGTTGAATCTGTCCATACAAACAGCCCTTTGAAGAACACCAGCAAAACTTCCACAACACAAATGCTCTTTATCTCCTACCTCCTTAGTTTGGAGTTTAACCTCCAGGATTGATTCCTTAATGTACTGCAGTATATTTGGTTTTGTGATATATCTAATTAGACAAATTGACATTAAGACAGTGTCTTAATCTTCTTGTGCCTTAACATACTTCAACAGTTCAAGCATGAGGTGTTTGATTTTACCTCTATTTTACTTTCAAATCATCATATTGTAAGCTTTAGTCAGATGTGTAAAAAAATACCTGCAATACTACCAAAATATTTTCCTCGTTTCACCATAAATATTACAGTCCAAGTCCTTAGGTCCCAACACATAGCCTTGGGAAGCCAGTTATATCCTGCAAGGTTCAGGAACTGGAATATTGTTTGCAAGTTGTAGAGCAACAATAAAATGCCTCATACTGCTATGCAACTAAAGGCTTCAAATAAGGCAGGTACATTAGTTGGTATATGCTAAAATCCCACTGACTTCTGAGGGATTTGCATGTGGTTTATGTCAAGCATGTTTTTTGTTGAATCGTTGTCCTTTGAGATGTACTAGCCTAAGAGTTAATGTACCACCTACACCAAAGAAGAGGGTAGCTCATGTAGACATGTATTCAACAGGTCTGCTCTTGTTCAACCTGAAAATCTCCTTCTGTACAGACACAGAAAAGTTTCTGGAACACAGCTTCGCAGTGCCCAGGAGAATCTTCCTGCTCTTCCCAGACATCTGAGATTCTCTTCCTTCCCCTCGTGAAAGGATCGTTTGGGCTTTACCCTGAGTCTTCTGCTCTTGCTGACTGTGTCAGGAAAGGCAATTCCACAGAATCTGTCTCATATGCAGTCACATTATTCACCAGACAGGTTCAATAACATTGTTCATATCTGAAAGAGGACAGAAAATAAGCAGGTGTTATCATTCCGAATGAAATGGAGATATGTCCTGAAATACAAAGGCTCACATTAGGATTTTTTTTCTGTCTCTGTGCACCGTTGCCACCAAGAAGCTTACACTATCTTATAAATACCTCCTAAGGATGGAAAACAAAGGCATTGTCAGGAAGCAGACATGACTGCAAAGTCAGTTTTACACGCTTTGGAAACTACATTTTGAAAAACAATAATAATAATAGGAATTTTTTCGATAAAAGTAAATCCAAGGACAGTTCTGGGAACGCAGGGTTGACACACCACATGTTTTGCTGGATTCAGATTGTGAATGCTTTGAAGATGCAAAAATGCTTATAAGAGTTAAGAATTATTACTGCTGCACGTTCATAAAGAAGTCCCTTCCTTCTAAACTGTACTAATAGCATCTGCAGTGCTGAGACTCATAAAGCATTACTGTTGGCTTTTAGGATGATTCATAGCCTATTTTAACAGAGAGAGGTATCTTAGCATAGCATTGGGAGTCACCAGTTCCTCCCTTCTGATCCAGGCTCTGATACAAAATTTTCTCTATAGCCCTGAGCAGTTCACTTAATCTTTCTGCCTCATACGCCACATCTGTGAAATATGAAGTTACCATATTCACCTAGCAGTAAAGAAAGGTCATTGTTTCTCTCCTCCAAAAATATTTCCCTTAGGACATACCTCACCTCAAAATCACCAGAGAACTGAAAGTTATCCTGTGGATTGTGAACCTTTGAGACTGGGTTAAAAGTTTGCCTGTGCTCGATGCTACAGAATTTCTCTCCACAGAAATACCTACTGGCAAGCTCAGAACCTGAATCCTGGATAACACACACTATCTGACTATAGCACAGACCTGAATATAGATAATGTAGATGCTTAGTGAGCTTCTGCTTGAAGGTGAAAGGAAGAGTACACTTAAAAGACAATATAGACACAGCTCTTGCAGTTGGGAAGATGGCCTCAATGCCCAAATCTCCACTCTACTGTATGACGTTATAGGAAAAAAAAAGCAGTCACCCCCCTCCCCACCTTGTGTGAAGCTTTGACCACTGCTGTGATTTTAGTCCTGCAGAAAACTCTGCAGCATGCTAATTCAGTCAATGCCCACTTTGTTTTACAGGAAACTCATCCATAGCGCAGAAGAATAGTCAAAAGAAATGAGATTTTTTTTTTTCTTTCAAAATGGTAGCAATATTAAAAGGATAATTTGTGAATAGTCCAGGAATTTTACTCCACATTTTGTTAATCCTTAAATACTTCATTCTTCTATTCTTTAAAGGTCTAAATTTCCCATTTACTGTAGAAATCATATTATGGTATCACAGAACTGATGACTCATCAGCACTCATGAGATATTGACAGCTATGGGATGCTCCATAAACAACACCATTGTTCTCCATCCCAGACAGAACCTGGCAAGCTCAAATGAGAATGTACTGGGTCTGGCTGGGACAAAGATATTTATCCTAAAAATCACCACAATGAGAAAGATATATTCATAAAAATTATCCTAAAACCAATGAGCAGTGAGGAATAGGGAAGTTCTATACAGATGTATCCATGCTGTCTCCCCAACATGGTATCTCAAGTGCATCAGGAAAGGAAAAGGAACAGCTAGAATCAAAAATTCACATCCTTCTACTCCTCTGTACTGGCTAATGACACCAACCAAACCAAAAGATTTAGACCACTGTGAAGGGAGAAGTGCAGCTGCGATCTCTCCTCCTGAACTGATGTCACAATTTTATCTCTCTGCAGTCTTTCAATTTTATTTTTTTTTAATTAAATGAGTCATACAGTAGAGTGTCCACTACTCTCTGTTGGAGAGCTGGAAATGAAAATTTGATTCGTGAACAAATGTATTTGGTCATAAAACAAAACTGTTCTCAAGCTTTAATCATACACTGATTTGTTTAGGAAGCCGAGGAGCAAAGGAGTGGAGCCTTTGACCTTCAGACCTTCTTTAATTGTCCAGTCAGTAAAAGCTACGTTTAGCCTTTGTTTAGATTGATGAATCTCTAATAAATATTCTTTCATGGGAGGGCAGATTCCAATTCAGAGTAATTATAAGCTTTTCTATTAGATGTAGATCAGATTCTCTAGGTTCTATATCTTGACAGCAGAAACATATGGTACTCTAAACACGCTTTATTTTTTTCTAATTTCATGCAAAATCTGTTCTAAAAATAATCTCTGTGATTCTCCTTCATTCAATTCCTTGAGTAATGTTTATTTTTACTGGTTGAGAATCCACTATTTCTAATGTATACTGTTGCCATCTAGTGTCAAAAACAGCGGTGTATTTAAAGTTCTCCATTTTTATGAGGTAAAGCACATATTTGTGTGTCTCCACTAATCTTTAAATTAGTTTGATCCTCTTCTGTATCCATTCTTTTCACCTTATCGACCATTTGTGATAAAGGCCATCCAGCTTCTACCATGTCTCCTGCATAACTTCTCCGAGGTCAGCTAGTGGGAACCAGTGCTTTGGTTTCAATTCTGTTGGGCCATCTAGTCATGGTACAGCAGTTGGGAACTACGGTGAGAACAGAAATTGTTCCCCTAAAGCTGTGAGGCATATGGGATATCCTGCAGGAAAATGAAAGATGATCACAGAGGGAGTGAATCTCACCTAAATAGACCTATTTACAATGTAGACATTTACCTTTCAGGCTCCCTCTCCAGTCACTGGAAAGACACAGGCACTCTCAGGGAACAATTCATCGCATTCTAAAGCAGAAGTGTAAAACAGGTCAAATTACTGATGTGCCTTAAAATTGCCTATTTCTCCCCCACACCCCGAGTATATCAACAGCATCAGGTAGCAAGCTCAGGTAGACCTGTCTAAACTAGAGATGGCTGAAGTCTGATGAGATGAATCCTACCTTAACTCACTCTCATGAGGTCTGGAAAGAATTTACTAACTGTCCAAATTTGGACTTGAGCCTGTCATTTAAATAGCCCTGTTCTGAATATTCTTCATGAGTGGTAATGAGATTTTTGAGTTATGTGCTCACTGAGGGCATCTAGTATCCTCTAAATCTTTTCTAATAATTTCAAGAGAGGTCTACAGAACACTGGAGGAGGAAGGACAATTTGATTACTTAATTGATTAAAGTGAAGATACAGCAAAGTTGCCAAGACAATCCCTTTAGACCTGGAATCCCAAAGCACAATACAACCCAATAATTCATCATAACGGCAAGTAACTGGAGAACAGGGATCCAACTGTGGCGTTTTCCTGTAATATTTAGAAAGACAGCAGAAAGGTTTTTGTTTTTATTTTAAGCCAACATTTTTCACAGAATTTAATCTATATTAAAAGAAATTTTGGCTCACCCTAGTCCACCGGAGTCTTGCCACTGATTTCAGTGAGATCAGGACTGCATTCTCAGTGTTACTGCTGCCTACTCTATCTAAAGTAGCTAAAACTCATGGAGCACAGTGATACATGAAGGAGCATATGAGGTGAAAGCTTAGGTCAAAAGAGAGAGTGTCTTGGAAAGAATAAGATTCATGCAATGTGCAACTTTTTTTTCCTCTTTTTTCTGTCAAGTGTTCCTGTCTGACTATTAAATGTACGTGCCCAGGTCTCATGATGCCTGTGACTCTCCCCATGTGTGTTTAAATTTCTGTTAACACAGTTAGCTCTGCTTCCATATGGCACAGCAGTGGCTCTTAGTTGCTGTGATTAACTCTAAGCATTGGCTGAGACGGTAAATGAAAAGACATGCTTTCTGCTGAAGCAATTTGTCAGTGAAGTACTGCAAGCCATATGTTTCTCTGTCTTCTTCCATATATTTGTGCTGATGGTGCTGGAAGGCGATTTCATCCAAGGAAAAGGAGGTGCATGATAGATTGTCCTGTGATAGATTACTGAAAGTATATAGCACTTGCTTAATGCATTTTCACCCTCTGAACTCAGTGCTTTACAACCACAGAGCTGCTGCTGCCACTAGAATTCACCAGGCTGCTCCTCCCGCCACCAGGACTGCCAGTTTGTGGGGCCCATTACATTCTTGCAATGCTGGAAGCTGTGAAGGTTTTGTTAATGTCTGTCTCCTGATGGACTTCACGCTCAAAGCATGTACATACTACATAAAACTGTAAAAAAAAAAAAAAAATCAGACCAGTGGCTGGTACTGCATTAAATTAAATGCATGGCCTCAAGTAAGGGTAAATAATTTCAAACTATTTTTTAATTCAGTAACTTTTCTGACATGAAAATAAAATAAATACTCAAGACTGGTAGAGACTTATTTGAAAAATCCTGTCTTTATTTTTATCTATAATTAACCTGCTGCCTCACTTTCTACCACATTCATATCAGCTAGGATACAATAAAAGGCGAGGATAAGGGTGCACTGGTCTTAGATAAGGAGGAGAAAAACAATACAGAGCGCTCTGTCACTTGTCTCATTCCTCCTTCTTCACCACAGGAGGGTTCTGCCAACTTCTGGATTTGCGTTGCAAGCAAATATGCAGGCGGTTCAATTCCCTTAGCATTGAAGAAGGCTGCTAGAACACAACATGCCAAGTACAAGGCTTTGAACCAGGCCCCATGAAATTCATGCCACATTGCTAGCCACGTTGACTAATCGCTTAGGGCAAAATTATGGGTGGAAATTGCCTTCAGCATCCTCATGGGAAAGGCACTGGACTTAAGACAGCATTGTCAGTGCTAACTGACTTTCTGTGATCACATGAAAAGTACTAAGAGCTGGGTGTTCTAGAAGTGCAGCTGCTGCAAGAGCCGTGAGATGTGATTGAGGCTGCGTTGAGAAACAGATGGGAGCTTTTTTAGAAATACATAGCCTAAATCTTGTATCCACATCCACAAGCACTGGGCTCCATAACCTGAGGGTCCCACTGATTCTGGGTGCAGATATTTTGGCAAATAGCTTTTCCAGTGTGGTAGAACCATAACGTTATGGAATAACATAGCCTGTATTCAAGAGCGAGAATCATAGAATCATAGAATGATTTTGGTTGGAAAGGACCTTTAAGATCATCAAGTCCAACCGTTAACCTAGCACTGCCAAGTCCACCACTAAACCATGTCCTCAGGCACCACATCTACATGTCTTTTCAATACCTGCAGGGATGGTGACTCCACCACTTCCCTGGGCAGCCTGTTCCAATGTTTGATAACCCTTCCAGTGAAGACATTTTTCCTAATATCCAGTCTAAACCTCCCCTGGCGCAACTTGAGGCTGTTTCCTCTCGTCCTATTGCTTGTTACCTGGGAGAAGAGACTAACAGCCTCCTCGCTACAACCTCCTTTCAGGTAGTTGTAGAGAGTGGTAAGGTCTCCCCCGAGCCTCCATTTCTCCAGATGCTGCAGCTCCTACTTAACTTCTTGCACAACAACAGCATCTTGGGGCCAGTCTTCACCCTGCCAAATTCTGACTGAAGTTACTGAGCCCAGTCCATCTCACAGCTGTAATCCCTGCAGCACCACTTTATTCCAGTTACTCTCATGGGATTAACACTCCCTATGAAAGGCAGTGTCATATAACAAGCATGCAAGTGACTATAAAAGGAATAAGCATCCAAAATGGTAGTTAAATCCAGATGAAACTTCATCTGTCACTACAGAAACTTAACCTAGTACAGCTTTAAGGGTTGAAAAAACCACTTTTCCCCTGACCCTCTTACCTCTACTATACCAGATACAGTTTGTACAGAACCCAACTCTGGAGCTGAAAGATTGAATATATAAGTTATAAAAGACTTTTTCCTTCATAATTTTTATTTAATTAAATTAATAAAATATAACTGTGCTGTAAAATAGAGACACAAAAATAGTACATGGCATGCATTTACATTTTAGAACTGTCAGCAAATTTAATCAGGAAACAATCTCCTTAATATAAACGAATACAGGAAAGCGATTAACTGTTTTTAATTTAGCAACAACAAATTGTAATATCTTTCAGACAGGTAAATCAGAACGATGTGCTAACTCTAATGATCGATAGGTAATTGCTGCATCCTCCCACAGCTGAAGAATTAATACAAGGGTAGAGGTTAACAGCAACAATTAATTATTAGTTCAATCATAAATACGTTCTTTCAAGCATATTGATTTAAATGTGATGAAAATCCCATGGAAGAGAATTCTAAGCGGTGTAATCCTGTTGCCATTACCTAGGCAAAATTCCTTTCAGTTTCAGTAGTTTTCACAACCGGTGGCATCATAGAACCAGACCTTTCTAACAATCATAGAATATAAAGGATCTGACTGGGCCACTTTTAACCAAGTCAGATATATCTTTAAACAAAATGGCTACATCTTTACTGCACTTTATAAAGTGCTCCAAATTCCAGTTCATCCCAAAGGCCTACTGCTAGTGATTAGGAGTGACTGCTAACCTCTCCCATTGTATGAATTCTTCAGCTTTGGGAAGGTAAAACAGTTACATAAAGACCATAAGAGATAGCTCATCTTTCTGGTTTGAATACTGCCCTCACAGGCAGCCTGCGTTCTCTTTGTTTTCTACAAAGGATCCTTAGGAGTTCTCCTCCAGGTTGTCTTTTTGCAAGAGCAGCTGGAACATCCAGAGCCTGCACAGTGCCAGATCCACACAGCAGGTGATGCGCTCTGTGGGATGTTTTAAGCACTGTACACACCCAAAGTTTCCTTTGGGGGATACTAGTGGCACACACAAGAGAGATCTGAGATGCCTGTTACCTTATTTCAGATGTAAAAGAATGCCATTTTGCCCTAAAATTCATTTCCCAGATGTTTAATATGACAGTGTGGATGCAATCATTGGGTACCATTTTGTCTTCTCAAAGGGCCCACAGGATGACCTAGATGCTAAACACCATATCTTCAAAAAAGTAGAGAATGATGACAGCCTGGGGAGAAAATACTGGTCCAGGGCAGCCTTTTTCTCAGGTCAGAACTGGGAAGAACAAAAACTCCACAGAACCCAGAAGCCAAATGAAAGGAGATAGGCCATCAGCCTACAGCTGTCTGCTGCATGTGTGCAAGTCCTTTGTTTTTTTTGCTGAGGAGCAGTATGGGACGTACCCTGTCTGAAATCTAGAAAGTCAAAGTAGGAAGAATGAAGCAGAAGAAAGGGAAGAAGAAAAATGAGAATCAAGGAAATGTGGTTCCTGTTCCATTCTCAGAGTTTTAAACACATTTCTTTATCCTTTGGGTACAGATAGGTGATCATTGCTGCAGTAAATGTTATTTTCATTTAACTAGGGTGCTTGCAGGAGAAAAATATGTAAGTGATTCTTGCCTCTAGATGGTGGGATAATTGTACACCTAGCTATGTAATGTCAGTTTAAATAGCATTCCCAATGCTATCAGCAAGGCTATTCACATTGTTTATTGGTATTTGTTAGCATAAATTTCCAACCTGAAAGGCACATTGCTCACTTCCTGCTGTTTCTCTAGTCTAATATGGGTGCTAATGAGTCAGTTTTATCTTAAAAGGTTTTAAAAATTATTTAATTCTTTGCATATTGCTTGTGTTCAAATAATGAATGAATGAAATCTACATGTCTTCCAGCTCTATGTGCTTCTGAAAATGACTATGTTCAGTTTAATTATAATCCTCCTTTTTCTATCAAAATGCGTCAGGAAAAAGAATTTTGCTACACACAAGGTCTTTAACTGTTTCCTAAAAACTCCTACGCATTTCCATACATTTTATATTTAAGATATTGATAAATTCATAACCAAAGTTTCCCATAAACATGTGAAGAAATGTACACTCCGAATTAATAGTTCTAAACCTTGCTGAGAACTGAATAAACGGACTGCCAAGAAGTTCTGCTCTGTGTAGTAGAATAGTCCCAAGATTTATGCAGAAATCTATTTGTGACTCTGAATAAAATGCTGCTTTTGTTGTCTTCCTTCTTACAACACAAAAAAAAAAAACCACCAAGAAAACAAACCTGAAATTTGCCCAGACCTTTCATGACAACTGTTTTTAGTACTAGACTGGCACTGAATTTAACTATAAAGTTTAGAACTGTAGTTCCAGATATGCAGTTGCTTTTCTTCTGTATAAACAAGCCTGATTCATTTCCTGTGAAATAAAGGTCAAAAACCTCCTTGACTCCCCTGGGGCTTGGGTGGCACTTAGGGAAGGCTGTCATACAAAGTGGTGTTCATATTAATACAGTAAGCAAAGAACAAATAATCAAATGCAGGAAGTTCAACCCATAAAGCTTTACTGGACAAACTCACAGTAACAATAAAAAGCTAGCATTTCAGATTCTTCAGTAGGAAATGTGAATTTAGGGATTGTAATTACATGGTGAGCAAGACTATGAATAAGGATCATAAAAGTATATTGTGCTCCTATTTCACAAAATATATTACTTTTTAAGACTTCTTCTGTTTAGTGCTTCCAAAGGGAACCCTTTACAGCCACAGATCACATAGGATTACTACTCATGAGGACTACTAATGATGAGGTATAGAATTACTGATCATATACTAATCGCTGATACACTTTTGAGTAGTTAAATTAGCTGTACATATACAATATATAGAGCATATATTACAGAGCAACCTCTATAAGAGCCAACCTTCAGGTTTTGGTTTAACTCATTAGAATCACTTATCTTTGCATCTTTCCAATAAAGGATAAAATTATTCCGAACCCCATCACACCTTACCAACTAAAGGCTTTGGCAGCTTGCTTGCTGTTTAATCTCTCAGTCAGATTGATAATCCATTGGTGCCACTCTCCTTCAGCAGCACTGCAAATTACCCTATTAAAATCAAACACCAATATGTTATTTATAACCACAATTTATTTCTCAAAAAAAGCCTAACACGCAGGCTTACACTTGCACAAAGACTACATACAAACACTAATTTCCAGCTGCTGTGAGGAGGTGGTGCATTTTAAATATGACAGTGACTCCTTCTGGCCAAAGTCATGAACAGCCTGAGTTCAAGAATGAACAATGGCTTTGAAGAGAAAGCCATTGTAACTAAGAACCTCCTGAGAGAGAAGAGACTGAAAATGCGAGGTTTCAAAGTCGTTACAGGACACCTGAAAGGGACGAAAGTATAAACTGTAACTATCCATCTGTCTGTCACTATTAATGGCAGCCATGATGCATCTCAAAGAAAGTAGCCATTAAAAACCAATCTGATACACAAATGTCTATGGTGACTTAGTGCCCCAAAGCCACTAAAACATCACTTTTGGTGGTCAAAAAGTCACACAATTTTGTTTTTGTTTTAAATCTTAGAATGAGGTGATAAACAAAACCCATGGTACCAACTACGTTTGTTATAAAAAATGAGCATCAGGGCAAAGCCTGCACCCCACAGAAGCAGACATACACACCAGCAGAATTCACAGTGCTCCAGCGTTCATAGAATCAAAGAATGGTTTGGGTTGGAAAGGACCTTAAAGATCATCTAGTTCCAACCCGCCTGCCACAGGCAGGGACACCTTTCCACTAGACCAGGTTGCTCAAAGCCCTATCCAACCTGGCCTTGAACACTGCCAGGGAGGGGGCATCCACAACTTCTCTGGGCAACCTGTTCCAGTGTCTCACCACCCTCACAGTCAAGAATTTCTTCCTAATATCTAATCTAAATTCATGATGTGATTATCCCAAAACCCTGGTTCTGCTACCTACCTCTACAGAAATTATTGTTTTTATTTCAGCATCTCCCCTTTTTCCTTGTGCCCCTACCTCATTCCAGCCTCTTCCCCTCCTTTACATTGTCAAAATTGCAAGAACGTAAGACATGGAAACTGAAAACTACCAAAACCTCAAGAGATTAGGCCATTCAGTTCAACATGCAAAATTTACCAGAGAAAAATTTCCAGTAAGAGTGGAAGATTTTCCATTTCTGAAAAAATAGCATAGGCATAGTATCAAAGTACTTGAAATAAGAAATTGGTTAGCTTGTTTTAGAAATTATTCTGGAGTCTGCTGTGTCAGTGGGAACACACACTGACTTTAAGGGTCTTCAATCAGATTTTTTATTGTACAAGACCTTTTCTCTTTCCTTACTATGCATCTGCAGTTCACTTCAGAAAGCAAACCTGAAACAAGACATTTAGGAAGCCACAGCCACATTTCTTTGACACCACTGAGCTAAAGTGCAATAACTAAGCACATGTGTAAACCAAGAACACATTTATTTTTACCTTGAATTACTGTAACTTAGGATTCTGCATCTTATGCAGATTAAACACAGAGATTAAAATGTGTTTGTTGGCTTCCATTAAAATTTTTGATAAATCAGAGAGCCTGATTCTGTTGTCACACTACCACAAGCAAGACAACTTAAGTTGACTAACACAACTCTTATTTAAGGGTGCTTCACCTGTATAAACAAAAGCTAAGTAAAGTTCAGTAGTTTTTTCTTTCTTCAAAATGCTTTCGTTTTTATTTCCTGGATGGTCAGGTTTATCCAAAGAATGTTACTGTTATTTCAGATACAGCTTCTGCTGTTGAGATAAAGGCAGTTACTGATAGCACTAGTAATTTTGTTTGGTTTTATGCAATTCCATTAAACAGTGGTTGTATCACAGGCATAGCTAGATGGGATAGAAGCACACTATGGACAGACGTTTTAATTATGAGTAGATACAGAAAAGAATGTCTGTAGGGAATTTCATTCTGTTTTTCAGACCACTTCTCCAAGGCCAGTTTTAATTCTTGGCGTATCTTTCCACATTCTTAGAGATCCTGCCAGTTTCCTACCGTCTACCAATTTACCATGCATACACTCTATTCCGCAAACCAGCTCACTAAAGAGATCATGTTAGCTCCAGATTTTCCCACCAGAAGTTAAAGTTGCATTTACAAATTATAATTTCTTGTTTCTATTTTTTCCTTTTTTTTAAAATAGACACCATGTTTGCCCTTTTGCAGTTCTGCTGTACGTCTCCAGTCCTCCGTGTGTTTTCTACATAACTGCTAGTATCTTTCAGCTTGCTTATAGTCTAAGTAACCCAATCTATCAGGTCCAGCCAAAGTGATGAACACCTAATTTCTCTACATATTCCCTAGCTATCTTTCTCTTTCTCTGGAAACCCCTATTTTTCTCTCTCTCTGTCTTCCTCTGAAAACCTACCCTTTGCAGCTAGCAGTTCTGTTAGCCATCTCTTTTAGCTGAGCATTTTAATAAATACCAATGCATAACACTTTGTAGAACAGTAGACTAATAGTTTAATACTTTTCTTAGCCTTCCCGGTACCTCTGTAGTTTTCATTCAGTTCCCTGCAGTCAGATTCAACTACATCATATAGCCCCCTTCATATACTGATTAAGCTTCTCTAAAATTAATTAGATTTCTTTGTTCCATTTCTTCTTATGGGAAAAGCTGAGAGAAAGAAGAGAGGAAAAGGAGAGAGAATCTCTCTCCTATAAGTTAGATATCTTCTTATTTATAGATTAATTTTATATCTATTTTAATTATTAGAACATTGCCTTCAGTTTTGGTCCATTTTCTCCTTGCAGTATGTCCCTGGCTTTTGCTGCAGCAATAACTTTCTCTTATGAACATGAAACCACTGATCCAAAGCAATTTATTAGTTGTATGGATGCATACAAATATGGTGAAAACAACTGGTAACTTCCCAATACGGGCGGTCTGCTTCTAAAAATTGGCTTTTTTCTGGTTAAAGGTTTCAAGCAGAAGGTTAGAAAATCTGTTGCTATCCTCACTTTTATAAGTAATTTCTTACTGATTTCTACAGCTTGAACTGCCATGAAATTCCACTCCACACAGCAAATTCCTGAACTAGTTCATTTCCTTTCTTAGTTTTCTCTCTCTTATACAAGCAAAGCTCATATTTTTTGTAAAATGAAAATTTCTTTTCCAAAACTTAGTTTTGACCTCACATTTCCCCCACTGTGAATGAGTTAGTTGCAGTATCCAACCTGACATTGACCAGTGTAATTTCTGTTGGTGTCCCAGTGCTTTCAATTAAAGATTTGTCTCAAGACATGGCACACACTGTTCTTCACATTATTTTAGTTAAACTCCAGAGAAACAATGTTTTTCACTGCAACACTGAAACTTCTTTCATTTCTACCTTAATGTTATTTCCCAGCAAACTGTCACCATTTTTTTCCTAGAATAATTACTATTCTTCAAAATTCTTTGCCCTACACTATATAATGTTCCTTCCAACCAAAATAAATCTGTTTTTATATTCAACAGCAAATTATTATATAATAAAACAACTTTCGTGTTAAAATTCTACATCCAACATTGATTTGTGAATCTTTGCTGAAAATAATTACATCTTTGAATGTAATTGTTAATAACCTACTGTATATCTGTGAATTCATTTTGTCACAAAGCTCATATAAGATGTCTCTTTTCATAAAGGCTTTCCATTCCCCACGGTCTTCGTAGAGCAATTTGTCTGATTACATTACACCCCTGTGGACTGGGGGGCCGAGAGGGATCCCAGGGCTGGCAAGGCAGGGACCTCACCAACCAGGGCCTGTCTGCATGAGGCAAATAGGTGAGGGCAGGGTCACAGATGGTGGCCAGGTTCAACCAAGAGTCCAGATCATCAGGAAGGTCCAAGGTCAAGCTGGGCAGTCAGTCTGCAGGTCTAGGTCGGGGCTCGGCTCAGCTCAGCAGGTTACATGGCCAGGCCAGGCTGGCTCCCCACAGTGCTGGCAGAGACTCTCTCCACTCTCCTCGGAGGGAAGGGGGCTGCCCTGGGCTGCGCCACCTCTGAGCTGGTCCTGAGCCCCAGCAGCCAAGCCTCCAGCAAGGGGGATGCTCTCTTATGCATCTATAGGTATCCTTACACACATAAATATTATCTTCTCATACTTTGGGGAGAGTAGTAAATGTAATGAAGGAAGAGTAGCAGCATTACCTTTTGTTTTGGCAGTCTCCTAATTTCGTGTTAATGTGGCAATGATCTAGAGTGTATCATCTACACTACTCACATGGACCTACTATCAACAACAAGGGTAACCATCCCAACTGCAAAACAGGACACCATCTGGGTCTAATGCAATCTTCACTTTACATCCCCCTGAAACGATCAAAAGCAGTAAGTCACACTGCAGAGAAGTTTGTTTAATTTCCACTGCAAAGGTTTAAACTGCTTTAGTTTGAAATAAAACATAACAGAGAAGGTCCAGATAAGGACTGTGACATCAGAATAGAAAAAATCACAGAATTTTATGAAGAATGTCTGAAACAGAATAGTGTCAATCATTATTAAATTACTCAAGAATTGCTTGAGCTGCTCAGTGTTGATTAGAATAGTCTTTGAAGTTTCCACATGCCATTATGTTATTTTAATGTTTAAAATCCTCCCAAAATAAACAACACATTTTCTTTTGTACATTTTTAACATAGACATGTACTACGCATAAAAAATATTTTAAAGTAAATTTTTCAGTCTTAGAAGCTAAATCCCCTAGATGAATTTTTTATAGGTAGGAGCTTGGACTGTCAAGACAGCAACTATTCTTTACATGGGAAATATCTCTAAATTTACTCATTTGAAAATTTTTCAGCGATGGACAGATGTCATTAATAGTAAATAGCAAAAAGACTTCTGTTAGTACAGACAGCTAAAATTACACTTGCAATAGAGAGGATGGCTCAACAGTATGGGCAATAGTCACTTTACATCTGCTTGTGAATTAGCACAAGATTTGTAGACATTTGGAATGAAACCACATATACACAAAGTCTTACAATAAGTGGGTCTGTACTAAAAAAAATCCATACTGTTGCAGCTCCCTCTAATGTGTAATTAATATAAATACGCTGAAGCCAGCAGGTAAAATACTATAATAGCTGGATAAGAGTAGCAGTGAATATTCAGGAAAGACAGTTGCCATGGAAAACCCAATTACTTATGTACTTCAGCTATTAATGACTTTATTAAATTTGCAACAGAAGTCAAAAAGACTGCCCAAGCTGGGAAGCCACCCTTGTCCTTGCTCTTCTAGAACCTGTATCATAAAAGAGAAAAAAGGTACAAGAAACACATCATGTCCTCTGCTTCCTCCTTCCATATTGTATCCTTCCTAAGGTGTGAGGTATTCACTTGGGGTACCATCCACCAGATGGGCTTGATAATTAAGAGAGTGTGGTGGGTTGACCTTGGTTGTCTGCCAGGTGCCCACCCAGCCGCTCTCTCACTCCCTTTCCTCAGCAGCACAAGGGGAGAAAATAAGATGAAAAAGCTCTTGGGTCTAGATAAGGACAGGCAGATCACTCACCAATTATCATCATGGGTAAAACAGACTCAGTTTGGGGAAGATTAATTTAATTTATTGTGAATTAAAAATAGTGTATTATTAAAATAGGATAGTGAGAAACAAAAAACTAAAAGCATCTTCTTCCCAACACCCTCTTCTTCCCAGACTCCACTCTACTGTTTTGTTCCCCACTCTTCTGCCACCTCCTCCCCTCTACGAGTGCCGCAGGGGGATGGGGAACCGTGCCACAGGGGTTGGGGTCAGTTCATAACGCTTTGTCTCCACCACTCCTTCCTCATGCTGTTCCCCTGCTCCAGCGTGGAGTCCCTCTCACAGGATACAGTCCTTCACAAACTGCTCCAGTGTGAATCATTCCAACAAGGCTGCACTTCTTCAAGAAGTAAGATCCAGTTACTCTCTTTCAGTGTTTTAGTGCTGCCTAGTCCTCAAACACAAGAGTACTACATCATGTTTTCTGAACTGCATCACTTCTGGATTAGATGTTTTGCTCACGATGCTCTACTAGTCAAAACCCACCTGCCCTAAAAGATCAGCCCCACCTGGGCTGTGAGGTAACTACGTACTCATTGTATGTCCACACACCACAAGAGGCGGAGAGAAAATATAGAAGGAAACTGGAGACAAAATTATTTTTGTCACATTATGAACGAATTTTCTAGGTTGAGATCCAAAAGAGCAAAAAAGACCCTTTCATGGGCTGGGCAAGAAGCATTACAAGTTCCTTGCAGAGTAGTGTGGTTGAGACATACATTTATGACAGAATCATTCAGGCTCGTGAATGTGAGGATAACTGCAGGTAGACTCAACTGTCTTACTAGGTGTGTTTGACTGAAGGCTGCCCACAGCAGCCAGTGATGTCAGCAAGAATCCAGATGAGTTGAGGAAATGAGAGGAGGGTTAGCAATGCTAAAACAATTACGAGAGAGTGCACTGCCCCACAAAAAGTTCCAGACCAGCATAAACTGTCAATATTGACTCACATCATTTTCCAGTGTGAGGCTGGCGAACTATTTTCAATCACCATATTCCCCAATATGACAACCAGGCTGGCAGACAGCGTGGCCAACAGTGTTTTACCATGCAAAGGCAGCACCTTTGCCATGGCTGTATTTGTGTCAAGACCACAGGGTCTTGAAAACGACTAGGGTATAGTCTTTTTTTCTCTCTTCATGAAAAGAGATGAATCTCACCTCTAAGACAGTAGTTTAATTACTGAAAGTGACATACTGAGAACATATTCAACAAATCCCAGATCAAAAAGACCTACTTACGTAACTTTTTCAAACCCAAAGACAGAAAAGAAGCCCTTCTAAATCATCTGAGCCTACGCTGAATTCTGTGCTCTTATAGCACTGAAGTTATTTTATAAGATTATAACCTCCAGTTTCATATGGGAAAGAACTGCAAAAGGATTAGGGAATGTTTCCAGGTAGGGACAACGTGCAGCAATTGCAGTACTGTCAATCCCAAGCATTCAAACAATTAAAGGTCAACCCCTTGTTCTACAGCAAAAAAATATTTAAGACCAATTACAATGTTTTAAAACACAATTCTAATTTTATTTTTAGCTCCTTGACATTATCTTTTTATATCTTTCTCCACATTCATGCAGGGGAAAATCACTGATTTTTAAGTGAAAGCTGAAATGTTCATATAATCATATATTTATGACTTAAAGCTTTAAGAAACAAGGAGCTCCATGAGGCTGGTTTCCTATGGGCTTGTCTCCCATTTCCTCCTTTACAAAAACAAGCCTAGCGTAGCTCCGAGCCTCACGTAACACCTCTAAGCCACCGAAAGAAGACGTGTTCCGTGTAGGCGGGATGTACACCCGGCCTGCAGCCGGCCAAGGCACTGACCGACCCACGCTCATCAGCCCCTCCCGGACCCCCGAGTTCCTCCTGCTCTCCCCAGGGCAGCCCTGAACTGGTGTCTTCCTCCAGCCGCCTGTTTTCATACAAGCTCTGGGACCCCGAGGACCTCTGGGACAACCGCTTCTGCTTCCAATCCGGCGCGGCGGGGGCAGCACGGGGACAGCGCGGCGACAGCACCGGGCGCGGCGGCGGCACCGGCCCCGCTCGCGCCGCAGGCCCCGCCCCCGGCCGACCAAAACATTGACACGTGCGCCTGGCTCCCCCATCAGGTGACGCGCCTGCCGGTGACGCCACAGCCCCCTTCCGCCAATGGAGAAAGGCGCTGCCGGGTAGCAACAAGCGGCGCGGCCAATCAGCGGGGCGGGGGGAGGGCAGCCCCATGTTACTTCCGTCAATAGCCCCGCAGCCCGGGCTGAGCTGCGGGGAGTGAAGCTGCTGCTGCTGCCGCCGCCGTCGGGAGGTGAGGGCCCGGCCCGGCCCGGCCCGGCCCGGCCCGGCCCGGCCCGGCCCGGGGAGGGGAGGGGGGCGGGGCGAGCGAGCGAGCGGAGGGGGGCGAGCGAGCGATGGATGGATGGATGGATGGGGGTCCCGGTGTACCAATGAGACCTGTAGGGGTGCTGGGACTGTGTGTGAGGCCCACGGGCCCGGGGATTTGGGACTGAGCGCGGACAGAAAGGGCGGGTATGACTTGAGGGGTTTGGGGCTGGGTCTTAGGGGTGTGTGGAGCCCCTTGGGATAAGATGTTAGGGTCAGGATGGGGAGAACAAGTCTTATGAGGAGCGGCTGAGGGAACTGGGGTTGTTTAGCCTGGAGAAAAGGAGGCTCAGGGGAGACCTTATTGCTCTCTACAACTACCTGAAAGGAGGTTGTAGCAAGGAGGGTGTAAGTCTCTTCTCCCAGGTAACAAGTGATAGGACAAGAGGAAATGCCCTCAAGTTGTGCCAGAGGAGGTTTAGATTGGATATTAGGAAAAATTTCTTCCCCAAAAGTGTGTTGAGCATTGGAACAGGCTGCCCCAGGAAGTGGTGGAATGACCATCCCTGGAGGTATTTAAAAGATGTGTAGATGTGGTGCTTAGGGACATGGTTTAGTGGTGGACTTGGCAGTGCTAGGTTAATGGTTGGACTCGATGATGTTAAAGGTCCTTTCCACAGAAATGATTCTATGGTTCTATGACTCTGGGGAAGAGGCTGGGAATGAGGGGCAGCATGGCAGAGGGGGCTGCAGGGAGGTGTCTGGAGCCTGCCTGGAGGAGTGGGGTGTAGGGATATCAGTAGGCTGCATGAGGGTGGGAGAATTGGGAGAAGCAAGGGCTGGGACAGCAGCAGGCTGGAGGGCAGAAGCCTGGGGTAGGCAGCTCTGTTGGAGAGGAGGAGCATTTGTGCCTGTTGGGAACTGAGAAGTGGATGCACTGAAATAGGTGTATGGGTAAATAAAAATCAGAGTAGGGGTGGGCAAGACAAAAGATGAGGAGTTGATGAATCATGGTCTTGTGCAAGTTTGAGACTTTGAGACTGTCATTTGATATGAAAAAACATGGGGTGTGATGAAGTCTGTAAGCAGACTCTGACCTGTGAGTCACAGAGGTTGACTGGGCTAGCTCCTCGAAGAAGGTAGTCTGGAAGTCATTTGCCTGTAGTGAGAGTGTAAAGGAGCAGTTTCTGTTGAAAGTTGAGCCGCTGAAAAGATTTTGTTAGTATGCCAGGTTGGATGGGACTTTGAGCAACCTGGTCTAGTGAAAGGTGTCCCTGCCCATGGTGGTGGGGTTGGAACTAGATGATCTTTAAGGTCCCTTCCAACCCAAACCATTCTATGCTAAAGGAAGGGATGGGTGTGCTGGAAACAGGAGAACCTTGCCTGTTCCCATTGTGTTGGCAACAGTCTTGCTACTGAATAACAAGAGTGGTTTGGATCATAATGATATGTTCTTAAGTATAGGAATACATAGACAGAAGAGATCTCCAGTACAGTGGCAGAGTAGTAGGGTGACTTGCTGCAATTATGAATGGCTTTGCAGTGATGTTTGCTCATGTGGTGAGGTATCTACCTCACGGAAAGCTGAACTCCCTTACAAGTGCAAGGATGGCTAGAGCAGTTACTGTAATCTCAAAGTGTACTAAGCTGGCATACGCAGCCCTCCTCTTCTGTGCTTCTTTCTTGTGGTTCTTGTTTTCCCAGTCCTTCCCCCGCCCCGCCCCCCCCCCCCCGCCCCGAGGAAAAGATGTGTGGTGCAAAGTGAAGAACTCTTGTTCTTATTTGGCTTTAGGAATAAGTTAAATGCAATCAACGTCTTTCCCTAGACCCCTGTTGTTAGATAATGACCACGTTGCTTTCTAAGTCCTTTTGAGCATTAAAGAACGCTGGCCTGCTGCATTTTCCCCAAAATCCAAGTCTGGGGAGCTCATCTTTTGTTGTGGTGAAAGCTTTAACAAGTAAACAGTTGCTTGCTATTGCTGAAGATCTGCTCCATAAAGTATGCAGGAACACTGGAGAGCAAGGTCTGGTCTGAAAGCCACAGGGATGCTTTAGTGCAATGGGGAAGCAAAGTTTGACTGCAAAAGCATGAATCTTTATACCAGTCTGGGCAGACATACTCTGTGATCACTTCTCATATGAGAGATATGCATTGGAGAGATATTTGTGATACACTGCAACTTTTTAAAATCTGGTCAATTACTTCTGAACAATAATCAAATCTACACTTCAGTCCTACAGGAAGTGGGAAGCAATGGATTTAATTTTATTTCTGGTCATAAATACACTGTTACTGGAAGGATACGTCTACATTTCTGATTCCATGAGCTACAACTTTTCAGCATGGGGACAGGTCATTTTGTGCAATTGCTGCTGATGGATGCACTCTTAGCTTGTGCAATAGTGAAACTATGTCTTGGATGGAGAATATCTGTTTTTTTTGAAAAAAAAAAAAAAAATTAGGTCAGCATGTACTAACCTCACAGAATTACTGACTTTTTGTGATCTTTCACAAATCTTTAATTTTAAAGAAGTTAAAGTAATCTGTTATTTTTCTAATAGCTTTTTATTTTCTTCTCTTAGAAAGATAATGCGTTGAATATATCATACATAGAGAGCAATCGTTCATGTCTCTATGAGCTTTTTCTCTTAAGTATGGTTTTCCAGGATTTTGGGAGCAGACACTTCCTGGTACCATTATTATTATTATTTTGAAAACACTTAATGTAATTTTTTGGAGGAGGGATGACAGAACATTTGTTTTGTGTTGAAACCTTGCAACGGAAGACCATCACTTTTCAGGTTGTAAAGATCTGGAAAGTAGTCTGGTTTAGAGCATGTAACTATTGAAGGATGTCATTTGAAGTGCCAGTACAGCTCCCTAGGAGGGAAGTTATACATAGCATTTACATGGGTGGCCTGATACCTTGAAACCCCTGAGATTTTTTTTCCAAAGTTTAAGAATTTACAAAGCATACTAAGCATCCTATTCTGTAAATTATGATTAGCTTTGGACTTCAGCTACTTCCATCCACTTGAACAAAATACTGCGTGTTTTCTTGTATTGTTTTCAGGAAGCTTTTTCTTCTTCATAATTTTTTTTTTGTAACTTGTCCTGTTAACTTCCAACAATACATGTTCACACCTTGCTGCAAGTATGTGGTCTCATTTTTTTTCACTTCCTTTTCCTAGCAATTATTTATCAATGTAAGTATTCTTGAAATATTTTGAATCTTTTTTTCGAGCTATCCCATTCAGCCTATAATGTTATCTGTGGTCCTGAATTCTCTTTCCCTAGATTTTAATTTTTGAGTAATGATATGCACCTACAATAGTGTTTTAATTTTAGATCAGAGCTGCTGACCAGGAATAGATTGTGAGCTCTCTGTCTCTAGATATGGTTCAAAAACTTTTATTTTATTTAAGATGATGTTTTTGACTTGCTGTGTACTGTTTTCTGAGTCTCTTTCAGTGATTTAACAAATTTTCAGGTAAATTCTGCTTATCTTGGCAGGAGTAAAAATACTTTAACCTCCGTTATTCTGAAATGCACTCGTGAGCACCAACTACTTAAACAGTTGTATCATAAAGACAGGAGCCCTTAATTTCACTCAAAATGAGGGAGTTCTAAACAACTTGGAAAAAAAAAAGTATGTTATGGGTCATATAACTCCTAGGAAGCAGTCAGAAGATTGGAAAGCAGATAGGCATGAATAGAGTTTGTGGTGGCTGGGGGAAAGGATGTGGTAAATTTTGGAAAAGATTCCTGTTAGATGCAGAGGAAGGCTGAGGATTTTAGTCAATGCTGAGGGCTAGACAATGCGCTTTGTTTTGTGTGGTGTGCGTTTTTTTTAATAAAAAAAAAAATACTGGCTCACTCAACTGGTATTTTTTCAGAGTTTTTATGCATCTGTGCCTTCTCCTGTTCTAACTAGTGTATTGGGCAGGTGCTGATCAAGAGTGCAAATGGATAAATAAATTCATAGTGGTGTTTGACTGAGTGGCCTAATGCTTTTTCAAGTTGAAAAAATATTAGAAAATGCACTTGTTAGGAATAAAGCTGTTGGTGTTATATTAACATACATTTCAAATATGATAATGCTGTTTTCCCTGTGTAGCTTGCATGTGAAATCTGTAGTTAAAATAAGGAGCAACATGTATGCATGATGAATAGGAAGAAGAGGGCAAAAGCTAGCAAGGTCAGAGTCGTCAAAGTGTAGAAAACCGCTTTGTTCAAATTCTTACTTAATGTGTCAGAAGTGAATCTCCCTTTTGAAAAAGGGTGGCAGAACACTGTTTGAATGATATACCTGTGATGACTTGCACCTGTTTATAGGAATTTCAGGAGACAAGTCACAACTGACTTTATGTTGCTATCTCTATTTGTCCTGGTATCCAGTTAATAGCCTACTGTGGGAGGTGACCCTTGACAACAACTGAAAAAGTATTTGGGAAAATGAAAATTCCTTTACTGAAACATCACTGTACAGTGTAGCACAAACTCAGTATTTCTAAGTCTTAGAACGAAATAAAAGGAGCAACACTGATTTTGTGGCCTGTCAAACTCTTTATTAGTCAGGTCTCAAAATCAGTAATCTGTTTGATCATGGTGGAGCAGATTACATAGGATACAATTTTGCTTATTTTGGTATCACCCCTTTCCTGGACTATGATGATTTTTCTCCTTGTTCTCTAAAGAACTAGGAAACCTAATTTGATCTAATAAATGCTGAAAGACAAGAAGAATGAGGTTACAGAATCAAAAATGTACTTAAGAAACCTCTGAATCTGTTTCTTAAAAGGATGCTCTACAGAGAACTTTCTTTCGTCAAGGTAATCATAATTTTTTAAGGTTAAAGAGAAAACTGAACTAATGATGAGGACTTTTGCAGCTTTTCTTAATTATTAACTAATACACAAACAATCTTGCTGTTTATAGAGAAACCATGCCATTTTTGGGTCAAGACTGGAGATCCCCTGGATGGAGATGGGTTAAAACAGAAGATGGATGGAAACGATGTGAAGCCTTCAGTCCTGCACTTGAGGGTGGGAATAATCAGCTGAATGATATCAGTCACACTGTGTAAGTAAAAAAAAAAAAAAAGTGATTCTACATGAGTTAATAGCAGGTGGGAAGGCAAAGATTGACTTAATTTCCATTCAGACTGCCAGTGTCTGTGGTAGATGATGTCATCAGCATATACCAGAAGCACACAAATGCAGCTGTGTGTGTTGTTTAGTTAGGCAGACGGGAGACCCCTGTGGAGATTGTCTGTCTTTTGTCACTGCTTTGTGAGTTGCTTGTTTTAGGTAGACAGATCCCATCTTATGGTTTATGTCTTTAAAAATAAAAAAAAACCTTTAAAAATCTGACCAAACAACCTGTCAAGTACTATTTAAAGATAAGTGATACTTATAAACTGCAAGTGCAAGAGGCATATTGAAATGTTACCTGGAAGTGAATGAAGACTTTCTGTTGACTGGGTGTTGGATTAGGACTGTTTATGACAATCATATATCGCTTTTGCTCCAAATACACAATTAATGGTAGCTTTATGGTAATACTCTAACACAATATGTGACTGTGTGTGCTCCTGTAGAACAGGTGATAAAGATATTAGTTAAATAAAGTAATACTTGTGGTAGGTGCCCACAGACTGCTGTGATACAGACAGCTTTGTCCAGACAAATGTCTATTTGGTTTCTCCACAAAGAAGTAATTCTCAGGGATAGCATTCTTGGTCATAAATTCCAGCATAATATGCTCATGAGAAAAGGGAACATTCAGTGGTTTGTTGTTAGTCCAGTAAATGATGCAGTAACTGATCTGATATAGAGGGAATTTACTGCCAAGCTAGGACTCGCTGTACTCGTACACCTGTGTTTTCTAAATTTGTGAAATAAACTTCGAGAGTTATCAAGCAGTGAAGAATTATTACACAGAATCACAGAATGTTAGGGATTGGAAGGGACCTCGAAAGATCATCTAGTCCAATCCCCCTGCCGGGGCAGGATTGCCTAGACCATATCACACAGGAACACGTCCAGGCGGGTTTTGAATGTCTCCAGAGAAGGAGACTCCACAACCTCTCTGGGCAGCCTGTTCCAGTGTTCGGTCACCCTCAACGTAAAGAAGTTTTTCCTCCTATTTATGTGGAACCTCCTGTGTTCCAGCTTGCACCCATTGCCCCTTGTCCTGTCAAGGGATGTCACTGAGAAGAGCCTGGCTCCATCCTCATGACACTTGCCCTTTACATATTTATAAACATTAATGAGGTCACCCCTCAGTCTCCTCTTCTCTAAGCTAAAGAGACCCAGCTCCCTCAGCCTCTCCTCATAAGGGAGATGTTCCACTCCCTTAATCATCTTTGTGGCTCTGCGCTGGACTCTCTCTAGAAGTTCCCTGTCCTTCTTGAACTGAGGGGCCCAGAACTGGACACAATATTCCTGATGCGGCCTCACCAGGGCAGAGTAGAGGGGGAGGAGAACCTCTCTAGACCTGCTGACCACACCCCTTCTAATACACCCCAGGATGCCATTGGCCGCCTTGGCCACAAGGGCACACTGCTGGCTCATGGTCATCCTGTTGTCCACTAGGACCCCCAGGTCCCTTTCCCCTATTATTAAGCTTATCTTGACCTACTGTTTTCTTCATGCCTTTTTTCTTTTTGTGTTCATCTGTAACTGGTCTTATTTGGGCTGCTTTTTCCACACAGTCCGGCCACTGTGGATACAAAAGACCGCCTGTCTGGAAAAGTGTTCAGTAAGCCTCCAGCACAGAAGTTGCCTTAAATATTTTTGAAAAAATCTTTTCTTCCCTCTTTCATATATTTTTAATAATACAGTTAGCAAATGTAAGGAAATCTAATTTAATTTTGATAGCTATTTGCACAGTTACTAAGTAATTATATCTTGTAGGTTGCTTTAATGAATATTATTTGGCAAGTATGGCATAAATGATCATTGTCTTTGTGAATATTATTAAGAATTTTGCTCTTCTGATCCTAATTATGTATATCTTTTCTCCAGAGAGCAAGGTGAGGTATTCTTGTTGCTTCTTCAAGCAAAAATACTAGATTTTTTTTTTTCCTTACTCTTGAAAGAACTTAAAATTGAACTCCTCTGGAGTTGTCTTGCTAGAAACAGATTTAAATCAACTGTGTTTTTGGAAAGATACGAGCATTAAAGTTCATGACTAAAATAGGTACATTAATGTGAAGGGACTGGCTAGGAAATGCTCTGGGGGGGAAAAAGTTTTCATGAAATCTGAGGTGTTTCATGATTTGGGTTTCTTAGGCTAGCTTGCCAGTTTGTCAGAATCCCAAACTCAGGGACCAACATAGTGTACAGCAGATGCCTTCATCTGTAGTGATTCCCCAGTTCCCCATCTTCACCTTACACATCTCCTTCTTAGCAAAGCCAAACCACACCATATTCTGTAGCCCTGTGGTTTTTTTTTTTTTAGTTCTGCTTCTGTCTCTGGTTAAAAATGTATATTGTCCAAACTTAGACTACAGAATTCAAGTTGGTACTTCTTGGCAAAGTAGCACTACTTGGGAGTAATTTCACTACACCTTGAACTTTGGATCTATGAGTTAACCTTTGCTGCTAAACAGCAATGTCTATTTTTACAATATTATAGAACAATTCAGGGTGGAAAGGACCTATGGGAGTCATCTGGTCCAAACATGTACGCAAAGCAGGGCCGGCTGAGGTTGGGCTGTATAGGGCCTTGCCTGCTTGAGCTTTGTGCATTTCCAAGAATGGAAATTCCTCTCTGGGTTCCTGTTCAAAGTTCTGTTATCCTCACTGATTTTTTTTGTTTGTTTGTTCCCTCTCCCCCACCAAAATCTAATAAGAATTTCTCTTATCACAGATTGCGTCCATTACCACTTGACTTATTACTGCCCACCTCCTCTAACCTTACAGTCTAGCTCTATCTTTATTTATACTCTCATATTAGATATTGACAGTAATCGAATTTCCCTCCACCACCACCTCTTAACGCTGAACAAGCTCAGTTCTCTTACCCTCATGCATCTTACGCTCCAGTACCTGATCACCTCAGCAACTCCCCACTGGACTTGTTTCAGTATGCCAATGTCTTTATTGTACTGGGGAGCCCCAAACTACGCACAGTACTCCAGATGCAGTTTCTCATGCCAAATAAAGGGGGATGATTACTTCTTTCAGCCTGCAGGGTACACTCTTCCTAACTCAACCCAGGGTGCAGTTGGCTTTATACAACACAAGGGCACACTGCTGACCTACGATCAGCTTGTTATCTGCAAGACACCTGGTTCCTTTTCGGCAAAGCTGCCTCCTGTCCAGTCTGTACCCAGCATATACCCAGGCATGGGGTTCTTCTATCCCATGTGCAGGGTTTCGTCTTGAAATACAGCAGTGTATTGCATCTTACTGGCTGGGTTTCAGTATCATCTTAAGCTGTTTGGAAACCGTTATCTGTGTATATTGAATAGGCAGCTCAGCTTAGGTTATCTGTTAACGTGATGTTGAACTGAGTAAGAATGATGCTTGATTAAATGATTCCTTCCTTATGGAAGAAGCATAGTAAGCAATACATAAGTACTTACTTGTCTCTTTTTAAACTGCCCTATGAATTGGGATGATGGTATCTGCCAGTTTAGCTGTCGTAACAGGTTTTTATTTATTTTCACCCATTAAATTAAATAATTTTTTTCACCAAAATATTCTGTAGAAATCTATGCTAAAGGTAGTACTTGAGTATTATATTCCAGGGAGCAGTTAGGGCAGTTTTCCTTTAAAAAGAAATAAAGTCAAGCTATAGTTGACTGAAATTCTCTTTACTATTGCTTGTATTCTCTTCTATGAGAGAAAGTATGGATAGAGTTTCTTGCCAAGTTTTGTATTTTATCAATTACAAATACTTTCTCTTTAGAAATTAAAAAGATCTACTCACAAACAGATTCAGAAATAAACCTTCAAGACATGTAAATAACTTACATAAATTGAAGAATAATATGTTTTTATTAAAATTAACTTTTTACCTTATTCAATTAGTCATCCAGTGCCTTGGTGAATCCAGTTGATGAATTAGTCAAAAACAGTGGACCTAATGATAACCATGCTTTAACAAATGTAATCACTTGTGCAGGAACGATTTAAATTATTTGGAATAATGCCTGAATAGTTGCAATTTAAATTAGTTCAATTTATGGAAACTGGGATGGAAATAATGAGGCCCTCAGTTCTTACTTATTTGGATAATTAATATTATTATGTAAGTGAAGAGTACCTTGTAGTCAAGGTATACAGTAGCTGGAAATGTAGTTGAGGCAGTGCTATTTCAAGCTCTGTGGGCTGAATGCTGGCCATGACTAACAGCAATTTGTACCTATACAGTCTAGCACGGATAGATAATATTTCCAGTGCCATGGCACTGTGTCCTTGAAGCTTGGTGGCTAGAGAGAACAGCACTGCCTTCCAGAATTGTATGTAAATACCTCTCAATAGCCTGCAGCTTAGGAGTAAAGCTGTCTTATGCTTTCCTTTTGAGGTAAAAGAAAGAGAGAATCGGACTAATAAGATTTTCATGATGGTGATATTCCATTTTTTGTGTGTTAGGCTCATATGAACTCCTTGGGCTGGCAGGGTAGTCATTTGAGTCTCTGGTGTCTCTTGTTTACTTCTGTAAGTGAGATACGGTGTTCACAAAAGTGTTTTTGCCACTGGATGGAAGTCCTTGGGTTTGAATCTAGTCTTAGATAATTTTGGCGTTTGACAAATATATTGTAACATTATTTGGTGCAGGCACTTACCTCAGGATTTTCCAGGCGTGGTCAAGCTGTAAATGGCTTTTAGTCTCTTCTAAAACACTTAGGGTGTCTCTGTAGGTAATTGCATGACTTGAGGGCATTCCTTCCTCCTCGAGAAAAGAAGCAGGAGGACGAGGAAGAATAGCTGACAGTGCTATCTGAACTCCAAGTTTTCCAGCGTTTTAAGTGTCATACCCAGGAGGTTATTTAAATGCTGTTATAAAATTACTTTTTTGAAAAAGCTGAAATTCTTGCATGCTCTACATAGGGTATTGTAGTTCTAAGGATACCAGGTACTTCACTTCTAGAAGCTTTAGAGTAATTTTTTCTGAAATGCATCATCAAGAAAGTAAGAATAGCTGTCAATTGTCAGTATTATGTATGTATTTAAATCCTCCCAGGTGCACTCAGATGTCATGTGCAGTATTATTGTAAAAGCATTAAATTTAGGCTTCTGTTACACCATGTGGCACATGCAGCACTTGATTCATTTTCTTGTATCTTAGCTTGGTGTTTGGGAGGGACAGGGTTTGCTTTTGGAAATGGTGGAGCAGTTTTGTTACTCATCAACCAGCTTTCCAGATTTCTGGAAGGAGGCTAACAGTCGCTGGGGAAGTGCCTGTGTTTCTGTCCCATTCTTGTGATGTCTCCAAGACCCTTGATTTCATTCTCAGTAAGAGACTTAAAGTTTATTAAGAAGAATAGTGATGGTTACAGATAAGTAGGGAAAGATTCCCCACGTAAAGTGGGACAGAACATGAGGAAATAAAGCCTCATATGAGAAGGTCCTCAGAGATAACAGTCGAATTTATCTTTTCTCTAAAATGACATGAAGAATTCCAGGAATGTCACAGGTGAATTTGAATGTCAGAAAAAGGTGTTTGAAATAACCCTCTTCATCTTCGCAGTTCCTTCTGTTAATTGACTGTCCTTCAGCTGCCTTCGTTGTTTATATGATGTTTGAGGAAGTGTATATTACTGGGGGGCAAGGACGGGCTTTAAATCACTTCAGGTATGTTACTGGTCTAAATTGCTTTCTAGGGACACTTCCTCTCCAGGAACAAAAGAAGGAATCGTGCCAGATTAACCTTCCTCTTCTAAAGCAGGCCTTCAGGAATGCCAACTCCACTTCTCTCGTCATTGCTCTGGATCATTGGGAACAAGCATGTTGCTGTTCTGCCTGAATTACATTGCAGAGTATCAGGCCGTATCGGTCTAGCCTTGTATCTGTTGTTAGGATGATAAAGCTAGGTCTGGGAGCTTTGGGCTCTATTTCTGATTCTGTAGCAGCTTTTCTAATTCTGCAGTAACTTCTTACATGTTGTGGTGATGCAGTCAATATGCTAAAACATAATTAAATGAATGATTTTAGTGAGTTTAAAGAGAGATTTCCTTTATGATAGTTTTGGGGAAAAAAACCTGATGGATGGGACTGTTACATCATTAAAGTAACTTGTCAGTGTTGATGTTCTCCTTCTGTCAGTTACCAGTTCCTGTTCTCCAAACTCTTTTGCTGTTTAACCAGATACGATATTTGGCAATATTGCATAGAATATTGAAATTGTTGTGTCTTTATGCTCTGCTTTAAAAGTGGTAGGTCATAAACTAAGGCCCTCGCCTTGGATTGAGCACTATCTGAATGCAGAGGTATGTTAGCTTTTTCAGGATTTAAACCAAAGATGAAAACAACTTTCTACTTCTGAGTCTTCTCAACTTGCGTGTCTTTAAGCTGAGCTCGCATTTACTGATTAGAGCAATTAAAAAACCAAAACTTTTTTACAAAGTTGTTTAGTCATCCTCCTTTACAGATGGTTCAAGCTGAAAATTTTAACTGTATAAACTAGTAGCAATAAACTATTGTAATTTGATTTTTGCAACTTAATGCCCAAGTACAGGTTATATTTTAATAGACTGGTATGCTTCAGTTTTACAGTGTTCAACTGTTGCTGGTGCAATTTGAAGTTCAAACTGACATTGATAGATTCATCTGGCATATTCAGATTAAAAATAGTAATGAATGGGAAGGGTTTTGTATACAACTTTCTTGTCGAAGAGTAATAATGGAGAAATAAAACAGTCCTACAGTTAAGCTTCACTACCACATATCCTTAGTTGTTCTGCTTATCTGTGCAAGACTGTGGCCTTATCTTCCTTCTCTGTGCTACAAAAATGAACCCCCATTCTTATCTGTATTGCTGTTCCTTAAAATTATCTGCAAAAATGGAAAGCAAAACCCTATGAAACTGTGTAGACTTTATGTAGCACAGGCAGTTTTTTAATGTATATGAATTTTAGAAAGGTTAGTTTATCCAACAAAACTTCTTGAATAGTTTCTTTATATATTTTTATATATATCTATACTCACACTATCTATATATCCACTATATATATGATTATTCAATACAGTCCTCAGTGTTAGGTTACAGAGTTAACTGTCAGAAGGCACATAGGTATAGTTGATCCTCTCTGGGAGAGAAGAGGGTAGACCACATGGTTCTTGATGCCCTACAAGTCATTGGTAAAACAGTATTGTGACACAAATTCTGTACAGTGTTGTGAATCAGGCATTTATTAAAAGAACTTATTTGCCCTAAAGTTGACAGTAGTAAGAGATGTCTGTCTTTGCTGGCTTTCTGCCTATGTGGGGATGTGCAGTAATTCTGCACTGACTTTTACTTGGGTGCACAGTTTTTTCAAGGCTTGGTCCATTTCAAATAATGAATTTTTGTACACTAGAGCTTTGCAGACAGCCAGTTGTCCAGCTAGTACTGTCTCCTTGGTAGTCCTTCCTAAATGTCAGTAATGACTTAAAAAGATACCTGTTAGGAAGATACTTTTGTGTATTTTATCACTTTGACACAAAATTCAACCCCACTGGGAAGAAAAGAGCAAGACAGCTTCTCTCTTAAGATATATGTTGCTATAGACCATCAGGTAGAAGAACATCATTAAAAGTACGATTATGTATTTCCAGCTGGCAGACTTAAATGCCGAAAATTATAAGCTGTATGCATCTTAAATATTTAATGACTGCTGTTCTAATTGGATGTGTTTATTTCAGCATCTTAACTGGTGATGATGAAGATGAAGAAATATACAGTACTGAAGATTGTGAGTTTGCAGCCAAGAAAAGGAAAAAAGATCATTGTAGGAATAACACAGATTCGCAATGTAAGGCTGGGTTTTTTCATTTATTTTAGAAAACTCTCCTAGGTTCAGCAAAATTTTATAATAGCCATTCATGTATATTCATCTATAGAATAGCCTTCTGAGTTATGTTTACTTCTGTATTGGCAATGAATTTTGGTGTCAGAAGTGATACACCTTAATTGAACTGTGGCATTGATCATCTGTTGTGTGATGTTCAAAGATCCAAAGGTAATTCATTTAAGAATAGTAATTCCTGAATAATGTCTTCTGATACTAACCACTGTTTTGTTTTGTGGGCTAGTTTTAGATTAAATTCTTCTGGATGCTCATGGAAGCTTCTGCTTACCAAAGGAGCTGTTTTGTTTTTGCCTAATTCAAATTCTGATTAGTGCTACGGCTCTAGAATCAGCTCATAAATAAATATATTTTGTCATAATACCTGTAGCTCTTGGTAAAGACTTTATCAGTATTGAATTTCTTGAAAATAGTCTTTTTTAAAAATTAAAATATTAAAGCTGGTTTTGTCAGTTCTCTTTTTTAAAAGATCACCTCTACTTTAGACTGCAAATGTGTATGACAGCAAGTAAACTTATTGATGTAGAGAATTTCGTAGAGTAGGTAAAAAAAGGTAAGTTGATAAGCAACTTCTTGGCATTTCTAATGCTTTAATCTTGAAATTATCTCCATTATTTGTATATTCCCAAAATCGTAACAGAGATGGTCTTGCAGGAAGTTGTGAGCTTCCTCAGGCTTGTCTGGGCAGAAAGTATTTCAAAATATTCAAGTGGCTATATGTAAAAGCACGCTTCCATTTGATGACATACCAGACTTCTGAAAGCTGAAGGTCTGCCTAGTTGCCTTTATTAGTCTTGTGTAGTAGACTTCCCTGCAGCATTCTGCAACTAGTTGAACCAAGTGGATGCAGAGCAGGCACCTTTACAGAAGAAAGATTAGAGGGGTGGAGTATTCAGGACCAAAAAGCTTGCTCGTTTCTGTACTTTCCTGTGTTAAATGCTAAGGAGCTTGTTGGATTAAAAAAGATCAGGGGTTTTGTAGGAGAAATTGACTGTTGTTGGTCCACAGTTGACAAAAGTTGTGCCACATCTGCCAGTTGTGTGCCAACTCTTGTGTTTGATGTACAAAATTATTTAACTTTTCCTTTTTACTTTGACTTACATAACCTGAAAATTTGTAGTTATCCTTTTCAGCCTTTATAAACCTCCTTCATTAAAACTGTTCTACCATCGCTCCTATCTTATGAAGCATTTTGTTGAGGATGGTCTGTTTTGCTCAATTTGTTTCTAGAAGGCATTACCTAAAGTGGAAGCCTAAAAATGCTTATATTTTATTTTAGGTTTTTATCGTGAGAAGTGGATTTATGTTCATAAGGAAAGCACCAGGGAAGTAAGTCCTGCATGCTGTGGGTCAATTCCTACAATCTTTCTGCTTCTTAATTGACAAATAGTATATTAGAAAAAAAATGTATTTGTGCTGTATCATCTTAAGGGTTATATTCAACTCTCTCTTCATTGGCAACAGTACACCTGTACGTGGTGAGGCAAAGGCAGCTAGCAAAGTGCCTTTTATGTGGGTCATTGTGGCAGAGATGTGGGAACGGAACTTGCAAGGATGGACGTAATAGTTCTCCACTGCTTCTCCAAGCCCATCTGTCTGTATCTGTATTGTGTGTCTTTGAAATAAAATTTAAAATATTTGCAGAACTAGAGTAATATCTCTAAAGAAAGTGTCTGCAGGCAGCTACCTGATGTTTTGCAATCTTGATGTAAATTTGAATATAAGTAAGTAAAACTTCAGTTTCAAACTTTGCAAAGAGGACCCTTGTATTCCACAAAGTCCAGAGGCTTTCAGCTTGGAATGCAAACTGTATCATGCAACTGTAAAGGGAACATGAAAGATCTTGAAATGACTTCCTGGAAAGCCAAGAGTTAAAATATATCCATTGTACATAGAGATAAACTGTCTTGAAGTTTTAGTTTCATTCCTGTGTTGATTCCTATGGTGATCTGGGATGGGTGGAACTTGGACACCCGTAAGTATGTCTTTCATTCACAGTAATGCCAGCCAAGAGGGAGGGAGGGAGGTGAGTGTGATGAGGTTCAACAAGAACAAGTGCCAGGTCTTACACTTCGGCCACAACAACCCCATGCAGCTCTACTGTCTGGGGGAAGAGTGGTTAGAAAGCGGCCCGGTGGAAAGAGACCTGGGGGTGCTGATCGACAGCCTGCTAAACATGAGCCAGCAGTGTGCCCAGGTGGCCAAGAAGGCCAATGGCATCCTGGCCTCTATTAGGAATAGTGTAGCCAGCTGGTCTAGGGAAGTGATCGTCCCTCTGTACTCAGCGCTGGTGAGGCTGCACCTTGAATACCGTGCCCAGTTCTGGGCCCCGCACTTCAAGAAAGATGTTGAGGTGTTGGAGCGAGTCCAGAGGAGGGCGACCAAGCTGGTGAAGGATCTGGAGGGTCTGACCTATAGGAACGGCTGAGGGAGCTGGGGTTGTTTAGCCTGGAGAAGAGGAGGCTCAGAGGTGACCTTATTGCAGTCTACAACTACCTGAAGGGAGGTTGTAGTGAAGTGGGAGTTGGCCTCTTCTCCCGGGCAACTAGTGATAGGACAAGAGGACACAGCCTCAAGCTTCAGCAGGGGAGGTTCAGGTTGGACATTAGGAAGAATTTCTTTTCGGAAAGGGTTATTAGACATTGGAATGGGCTGCCCAGGGAGGTGGTGGAGTCACCATCTCTGGATGTCTTTAAGAAAAGACTGGACATGGCACTTAGTGCCATGGTCTAGTTGACATGGTGGTGTCAGTGCAATGGTTGGACTCAATGATCCCAGAGGTCTCTTCCAACATGATTGATTCTGTGATTCTGTGTGACCCTTAGCCACAGAGGCGAAAGTTGGCTTTGCATTTTGGAGCTGAGAGAGATTATAAAGAGCACTGTACTTAGGAAGAGCATGCTGTTGAAGAGAGAGATTACATAGAGGAGACACTGGAAGACTTCACCTTGCAGGCCAGTGACACAGAGGCTGTCCTTCTACATCTGAAGGGTATTAAAAAGGCTTTCACCACATTCATAGCCTTCTTTCCCAGTTTTATCTTCATCTGTGATAGATGTAGTTAATTACATTGGTCTGCAAAAGTCTCAAGCATCCTCTTTCCCTTTGTGCCATCTTAAATTTAGGGTAAGAAGGAAGTGGGGACAACAGACTGTCACCAGTCATTATGGTGTTTTGAATGATAAGGTTGTTAAGCTGAGGCCAAAACACAAATTGCCTAAAAACACTCATTGCTGTCCTCAGTGGTACCCAGTGACAGGACAAGGGGCAATGGGCACAAACTGAAACCTGGGAAGTTCCATCTCAATATGAGGAGAAACTTCTTTACTTTGGGGGTGACAGAGCACTGGAACAGGCTGCCCAGGGAGGCTGTGGAGTCTCCTTCTCTGGAGATATTAAAAACCTGCCTGGACGTGACCTTGTGCAATGTGCTCTAGGGGAATCTGCTTTGGCAGGGGGTTGGACTAGATGATCTCCAGAGGTCCTTTCCAACCCCAACCATTCTGTGATTCTGTCCTTCATAACCTGTATGTTGGGATTTCTGTGTACTGGTGATGTGTGACAATTTGCTTGGGTTTCTTCTCCATTGAGAGAGTAGACAGAATATTTTGGTGTACCAGTTAGCTTATTCTTGTCACTGCTGTTGTCTTCTAATAATTGACCATTCACCTTTCCTGTTTGTTTTTTTTAAAAAAAAAAAACAAAAACAAACAAACCAACAAAACAAGGATGGTTAGAATTAATCACTGATCTTTTTCAAGTAATTCCTTGTATAAGTTCAAAAGCTTAAAGTAAAAAGTTAAAAGTGAAGTAGCAGAATGAAAAAGTATCAAGGAATAACCATACGAGAACCAAAAAATTCAGAGCACCAGTTTAAGGTAATCTAAAACATAATTCACAGAGGCTCTACTTTTCTACGGCTTGTAATCTTACTTGATTTCCAACTGGCTAAGTCTCGCAACTAGAAACTTTTTCTAAACTGGGTACTGCATTTCAGGGAGAATGACGAGAGCAGGAAGGTCTTGGTAAGAAGCATGTGAAACATGCTATGGGAGAGCACTGAAAATAAATAAAACTAAAACAAGCACAGGTATATAGCTGAAATGAAGTAGGAGATGCTCTTTGAGCAATTTTGTCATGATAGTACATTGGAAAAGGTAGAGCTGAAGCTTCATAGAAATGTGCTTCCAGCTGTTCAAGGGAGTTCTCATGTTAATGTATTTAAGCATGGCCTTTTGGTAACTGTTTACTCAGAGAACAGCCACAAATATTTAGATTTCAACAAAAGTTTTGTTCTCTGCAAGTGTTAATTCACTGCTACTAGCCAACCAAGTTGTACATACTGTGAAGTGTGCAGCACACTTGGATCTCAAGTGTTTTAAGTGGATGAGCAAGCAGCATGATCCTGAACTTAGTCATTAACTGATAGGTGGTAATTACCACCACTCTGCAGTGAATAGTTAACTGTCTCCTGTCCCACTGTGGTACATCCAGGGTAAGCTTTCATTGGGTTGCAAAAAGGAATGTTAGTTGTACTGCCATCTTTTCACAACCACATAATTCACTGAGGAAGTCTGTCTAGGAATGAACTTCAAATAACTATTTATACCCCCCTTCCCTGTGCTGATAAGCCATACTAGCACACTGCTCTGGAAGTATCTCGTTCACCTGTTGTGGGGTTTTTTTAGCCTCATTGTATTTGCTCCAAGGCTCCTGTGTGGCTTTGTGGCTTTAAATTTACTCAGCTTATGTGATCCCATGTAATTTTGGGCTGCCAATACCACCTTTAGTTCCACAACAGCCTCTGAAACTTCCACTTTCACCTTAAGACACTGGTGCAGAAGCACCAAAGGAAAATGCAGTTTCTCTTGGTCTTCGTAACTAAGAAAAATGGTGCCTAAATTTCTAGCACCCACAAAATAAATTCTAGATGTTGAGACCATTTGTCCTTCCAATCCCAGGAGAAAGTAGCTGTGTTCTTACCCTCAAATGTGAACATAAACTCGGTCAGTCGATGCTTATGGTTGTAAGTTCAGACTGCTGTACAAACAAGCTCTACCTTCTGCTGAGGCAAATGGGGAGCGTGATAGCCATGAGAGGGTACCAGCACTGTGTCCATGCAACAGTGGAGTAGGTTCCCAGCACACTCGGATAGCAGTGATTACAGATTGCATGATTAGTATGAATTTGAAGGCCTTGCTGTTGAGTGATATTGCATACGTATCTGTTGGTTCCAAATAGCATATCTGGTTTCATTTGTTCTAACAGAGATTAAATAAATCTTCAGTCCAGATACATTATAGTTTCAGGGAGCATGGTATACATAAGCATCAGTTGCATGGCAGAGTGCTTTTCTGAATATTTTCCTCCATTTCTTTGTTTCTTTCCATTTAAAGTGTGTTTATTCTTCTTCTCAGAGACATGGCTATTGCACTTTGGGAGAAGCTTTTAACCGCTTAGACTTTTCAAGTGCAATTCAGGACATCAGAAGGTTCAATTATGTGGTCAAAGTAAGCTCTTTATTTTATATCCATATTTTAAAAATGCATTTGCTGATGTGCCTATGTGTACAAAGGAAATAATTTTGCACTGAACAGCTGATGATTTGTGACTGTATAAATACCCTGTTCATATGTAATGTATACAGCATGAAGCAACTTTAAACTGAGTAATTTTTCTTTGGTGAAAACTCGTTATATTGCTCTATGAAAGCCTATAGCCTGAGGAGGATGGTGGTGGCCAGGATGCTGTGTATTTACAGGGAAACACTGATAGTAGTTTGAGTTGTTGTTCATCAGTCTGGGTAGTGAATGTTCTTTAAAGGCAAAATAATTACTATACAACCAAAAATAGCAGAGTGTACTACATCTTAAATATACTTTACTATGTTTTAAATATGCTTAAAATAGCAATTTCCAGAAGAATATTTAATGTGTAAATATTCTGCAGTTTCTGTTTCTTCTGCAGCTTCTTAACAGTTCTGTGATTCATTGCACTTTATTATTATTTTTATATATATGCATTTGCCTTCATTATCATCCCTTAAAACTCGAGGCTCTAGCTTTTTCAGTCTTCCTTTTTTTTTTGTCTTCCAGGAATGAGTTTTATTGCAAGTTGTCTCTTACAAATAATGTAGTGACATAAAGTTTATAGAAACACTTATCATATACTAATCCCATGATTCTTGGAAAGTCCCTTTCTCACTATGTTAGCTTCTCTGGGTCAGGTCTAGTCTTAAGCTGAGAATTAAGTGCATGGAACATGTAAGTTCTGGACAACAGCACTATCAGCCTGTTTTCCAAAACTACACAACTTGTACTTTAGGGAGCCACATTAAGGCATGACATAATTTCTTTGATGCCTAACCAGCTGCCCACTTGGAAATACCTGTTCTGGAAGGTACTGATCTTCCTCTAGCCCCAAGTTTTTTGTCATCTAACCAGAGGTAGTAAAGTGCTTGTCCCAACTCCTAGACAAGCTCAAAATGTGAGACATATCAGGACTCAGTTCGGTTCAGTGGTGAGGCTGTTCACAAATAATGTAGTGGTTGGAATGTATCCAGAGCTTGAAAAGACACAAATCAAAATTAAACAAACATACCAGGAGAACACCCTTACCACTAGGCAGTGGAGTATTTGGAGAGAAAACACATTCTACCCATCCTTGTGAAGCTGAGACAGTGTATTATACTTTCAGAAAAACAAAGAGATGTGGGACCAAAGGAAACAAAGCAAAAAGGATTGCTTCCAGGGTAGTGGTTAGGGTGCTTACCTGTTTTATTCCCCTTGCAGATTTTTTCATATATGTATGCATTGTGGTTTAGAACACTGCTTTTTAATTCTGTTTTGGGAGCAGAAACAAGAACCTTGATCTTTCCCAAGACTTTTCGGCCTCGAACAGTAGGAAGAAAAAAGAGCACCTAAAAATGATGAATCTTGTTATAAATGAGGTCAACGTTGAGTGCCTCACTTGGATGGTAAACAGGCAGGATGAATCCAGAACTAGAATTTTACATGTTTTTTTAGATGCTGCAGTGCCTAAGCCAGGTTGCTCAAAAGAGTTGATTGGAACAAAGTACAAAGTATAACGTAAGCACATTGACCATTTTTCCTTCTGTTTGCCAAAAAATATAACGTGGTTGGTTTAGTTAGCCAGGCTTAAGGTTGTTGAGAAAGGAGCAATACTTTAAAATTCAGAAATTTGGCTTTGTGATCCAGACTGTTACTGGAGTGATGGTAGACCCTAAGAAATTAGGGTGGATTTAGAATAGCAGGCAGACTTCCAAAATCCTTTTAACATTTTAGACTTTATTTGAAATTTTTAAAGTTTTAGAATTGTTTTCCAATTAAGTCTTCCCATCAGTTCCTCTGAGGTGATGGAGGCAAACTGACTTTTATCAACAGGTACAGAAAATGTACATCTAAGACCTTAAAAGTTACTGAGCTGCTAATAAATATGATCAATATGAATGCAGCTGCTCCTCATTCTGTAGCTGTGGAACTTGTTGACTTGAGAAACACTTGTGGTGTTGTATCTAATAAATTAAAACATCTGTGTGGATATCAGTAATATGTGAAGTTGCAGCAGATTTTTAAAAAGGATGTTTAATCTGCTCTATCAAGTTTTAAGCCAGTCTGCAACTGAGACCTAATGTTAGCAGGTCATCCCATACCCATCTGCTTTATACAAGTTCTCATTTACTTCCCTGAAGTTTCTAATGGTGGAGATGTTTTGTGTAGATATCATTTAATGCAGTGCAGCAGTTCCTATTTCTTCTCCTCTAAGAATTATTCTTAGTTATGCATGAACACAATGATGATTACTTTCATGTGTGGTGTTCTGCTTGTTGCATTTAAGATAGCAAGATATAAATCAATGACCTTTTTAAATACCAAGCCCTATTGCATAGCTCTTCTTCGTTTCCGGACCACCACGATGATCTGTTTTGATTCTCCAGCTAACTAAAATTCTCCTAGTTATTATTAAAAGTTAATATAGATGTCTGCCCAAGACTCTTTTAGGGTGGGCAGTGGGGGGAGGAGTTAGGATCAGCTGTGTTCCTGTGCTTGTTTGTTCTGTAGTATTATGATCACTTCTTAGCTGTTAAATGTCTGATACATTGAGTTTGATATGAATGGTCTTTTTTCAAAATGTTTTCATCTGAATAAATCGTTGATCCATTCAAAGTTATAATCTCTAGTAGACAACATAAACCATGGCTGTGCACATCTCACTAAGGCTGAACTGATGTCAGATCCTTGTACTCATGCACCTGCTAAAATTGTCTTAATCCTTGCATGTTAACCTTCATTGAAATTGGAATCTTCATTAAAATCAGCCAGGTGGAATTTGTTTCTTTGGTTTGATCTTGAGTCTGAGTGACATAACTGAATTTTTTTAAAATTAATCAAGAGAAATGTACATGCTTGCTTGAACTGGCAAACTGTCAGAGACCTCTAAGTGTGCTCCAAATTATTAATCAAACTAAAAGGTTTTGAAAAAGCCAAGAAAGAGGTCCTGATATCTAGTCTCAAAAACTGTATAAATAGATTGCTTGTGTTTAAATACATCAGGAGAATTATTTCCTCCTTTCATAGCACATAATGTTTTGTCAGGGATCATACAGAGAAGCCAGAAGGAACATTATTAAATGAGGGAGCGAACAGGTGTATTCTCTCTTCCTCAAAAGGAAAATTAACGTTGAGTGTAGTGCCAAATCGGTGTTTTAGAATTGAAGATACAAAATAATTTTTGGCAGGCTTAGTCTTTGGTCACCCTCTGTGCCAATAGTTGATGCTGTCCTACAAAGCACAGCCCTGCAGGTTAGTGTTTAGAGCACTCTGTAGGGGATGCTGGTTTCTGCTCCCTGCTTTCCCTTTCTGGTGTATTGAGAACACTTGTTCTGAACTCAGCGTTATGAATCACAATTGTAAAGCTCAGTGCCACACTTCCAAACATTGCAGTGCTGTCATAACATCGAAGTCTCTCTTTATTTCATACTATTTTTTGTTAAAGAGGCAACAGTCCTTATCAGCTACAAAACTGAATCTAAAATGTAAAGCAAAGGTGTCAGAAATGGAGCGAGGGCTGCCTCTAGTAGCTAAAGCTTGGCATTCATGTGCAGGAAGAACTCTCAGCCATTCTGGTTACTTTCCCCTAAACTATTCCCACTGTTCGCTGTTCATCTGTCACAGTGGTTCCAGAGAGAAATGTGTGGACAGTTAGGAGATCCTTACTATATAGTTAAGAGAAAGTTACTAATACTGTATGTATACTGCTTGTTATTAGATTACTGTGGTTTCTTCTACCAGGAACCTCAATGTGGGAGTAATACAAATTTATTTTTTTTTCCCCAGTTTGGGTAAAATACGGCATTTCCCCTCCATGAGCAGAAAGTAGTGCACTAAGTCCATCACACCTGGGTTTGACCAGTATAATACTCAGCAATTGGAAGTCTGGCAGTTGGTATCAGTTCAGTGTGATGTTCCTGGCCCCTAATTCCATCAGGGGGTGCAGGACCCAGCCACATAGAAGACCATATTTCTGTCTGTGAGCATCCAAAACAGACTCCCTCCACTGTTGCATTACAGCTTATAAAGAGCATATGTCATGTGGTCTATCACGGAGATAAACACTAGTGTTTGTATAGTATTTTGAAAACGTGTCTGCTTTCATGAGTTGTTCATGGGATGCCAGTGGGAATGCCGAAAACTTTCCACATTTTTCTTGCCTCATTTTCTGAACTCTGTAGTTAACGTTTTCATGAAATACGGTTGCAGTGGTCTAGGCTGTTGTAGGTGAATGTATGTACTGACAGTGTGTATTTAAAACCATCCTTTACTTCTGCCATTCTTCTGAGTTTTAATTCTTTGACCTAGCTTTTGCAGTTAATTGCAAAATCCCAGTTAACCTCACTGAGTGGTGCAGCACAGAAGAACTACTTTAACATTTTGGACAAAATTGTGCGGAAGGGTAAGACCTAATGTTTTGTAATCTGCTTGTTCAGATTTAATCTCTGTGACTAAGGTATCAGTTGATCATTTTTTTTCTAGCTTTATTACTGCTTTTTACATTATAAGATAAAGCAGTAGCATATTTAATTAGTAAAAGGTCTCATACTTCCCATCCCACAGTTTCAGTAAGTTGTTTTCTTTTGATTATTGAATCATGTCTGTTGAAACAGATTAGTGAAGTTAAATGACAATTACATTCTATTCAGAAACTATTGATTACTATTAAATTATACTCTCTATGAAATGTGAAAGCTTTTAGGTTAGCAACATGTTTGTTTTTTCAATTTGCATGACATACTGAGGTTTAGAGTTTCTTTATTGTTTATTTTAAAAAAGCTATTACTATTGAAAAAATTTTTTTCTGGTAACCATGCTAAATGGAGATGTAATACTATCAGCTTTGAACAGAAGAAATCAGATTTATAACTGGTTGTTCAGTATTAAGTTTATTAAATTCATAGCATGAAATGTTTCATCAAATTTGCCCGTGAAATTGTTAATTATTGATCTTGCACTTGTGGAACGGCATTAATGAATATCATGGTGGGAATTAGGGCAGCTATTTGCACACAAACAGTTGACTTGTAATCAGTTCATCTAAAAAAAGTGTTGATGAGCATGAGCTAACTGTATTAACTGAGTTAACCAAAACTGTTACTTGGTTTGTTTTGTTTTCCAGTCATGGAAGACCAATATAACCCACGATTAATCAAAGATCTTCTACAGGATCTCAGTTCTACTCTCTGTATACTGATTAGGGGAGTAGGAAAATCTGTGCTGGTAGGGAACATCAATATTTGGATTTGCAGACTAGAAACTATCCTTCTGTGGCAACAACAACTAAAAAACCTTCAGATGAACAAGGTATATTATTAAATCATGCTAAAAAAGTAATTGGGGGAGGGAAAGTATGTTGAACATTGGTTTATGATTTGTAAGTGAACAAAGTTTCGAATACATCTTAAACAGTTTTACTTGTTTTCTTTGTTTTTAGAGAAGTAATATGAAATTAATGAAATTGGATCAACTTAATTTTCTAATGTTTTAATAGCTCTTTTCTAAGGAGGACTGCTACAGTGCCTGTACAACTGGTTTCTGGTAGAGATGTATAGATGGAATTGTTTTTCTCACCCAAATAAATTTCAAAATCTTTGTCAGATGGAAAAAATACCAATTTTTAATTCCAAAGTAAATGTTGTTACTAAAGAAATACAAATCTAAGAGGAATTTTAGAGGTGGATAAAGAAAACAGAAATAAAATATTCAAGTAGCAATTTTACAGCTTTATTCATTAGCACAGTTGCTTTTTGTAAAAAAAAAAAAAAAGATAATGACTTCAGCATCTGGACTCTGATCACGTGACTTTGTTCAAAGCATGTGGTATGCACTGCTCCAGGTTTTTATAGTGGAAACTTCTGATAAGCAGGCAATTTTTTTCAACGTGGCTGGGTTAGTCCTGGAGGAAGAAATGCTGTGAGATACTGCTCACAGTGAAGTCATACAACAGTTTCATCTTTTTGCTTTCAGCTATGAAATTTTGAAATTGTCCTTGCTGTGTGTGCTGAGTATCTGAATAGAACAGCTAATTTTGGAATAGAAAGGAGAAGTGGGGAACCCGATCTCAGCAGTTTTCATATGCCAAGCAACACAGCATAGACAGTTTTGAGACATTGCCGTTGCTGCGTTTGTTTCTTTCCAGTGTGCCACTTCAACCAATGTAAAACAGCTCAGATGGAAAAAACTGATGAGAAATCTTGCATCTGCAGTGCTCCCATATTCCTGAACAGAATGATAGTCCCAGAGATGTTTATAACAGATGACACTATGGAAAGTCTAGTCTACAAGTGAGATGAATGGTCGTGAAATAAACTGACATAAGCGAGAGCCTTCTAGAGTACAGCTGCTGTGCTGCCTGTGCCTTGCAACTGGGCAGCTCTGCTAGGTGGGGCCGGCAGCTGCCCACGTTCCCTCCCTGGCCAGCTGGGACACCGCCTCCAGCCCTGTTGGGCTTTGTGCCACCTGGCAGCATGGGCTTCAGATTCAGTCATGTAGGAGTTGTACTGTAGGCTACCCCGTTAAAGAGTGTATACACCTCTGCTGAACTTCCTGAAACTTTCTCACTGCTCTGATCTGTCACCCCCTGCAAAATTCCTCATTTATGTATGAGGGAAACTATCTCTAGACTTCAGAAACAAATCTATTCTCTTCTGCTTCTGACTTTCATAATGTTCTCATTCTGTATTTCTGCTTGTCAGCCCTATATTCAGTACTCTAGTTGTCTTAAGGCAAATTGACATGTGCTCTGTTTATTAATAAAAATTGAGAAACTAGTTATCCTACAAAATATAAATAATTGGTTCATACCTGTATTATAGTTAGGGTTTTAGCCCACTTTTGTCAAAGGTGGAATTGAATATATTGTAGTTTTCAAGACTGTATACTCTTGAATTATTTTCTGAGAATGGAAGTGTTTTAAAATTATTTGAAATTTAGGATATGTTTATTTTGACAGTAGGAAAGCTGTAAGTTATAAAGCTACAGCCTGTAGCCCCTTCTGTACCTGTAGTCATTTAAGTTTTTAACAACAGCAGTTAGAGAATAAAAGTAGCCAAGTAATCAAAGTATCACAGAATTAACCATAGATATTACTCAATGGTTTTGTACAAACTAAGACCTGAGATACCTCGAAAGTAAAAATCTTATTTGTACCTTATACTATCAAGTTTTTGTAGTTAAAAATCTTAAACTTTTATTTCCAGCAAGTCAACAGTGGTCTTACGCTTAGTGATCTCCCTCTGCATATGCTGAATAACATCTTGTACAGATTCTCTGATGGCTGGGACATTATTACGCTGGGTCAAGTGACCCCAACTTTGTACATGCTCAGTGAAGACAGACAGTTGTGGAAAAAACTCTGCCAGTACCATTTTGCGGAAAAGCAGGTAATATACTCTGTCATTTGTGTAAATGTGGCCCTTATCTTTGCAATATGGTATACTAATAATGAAGTGTGAACTCGCCCTTTTTGAGATAATGTGACAGCATGAAGTAATAATGAAAATGTTCTCTTTTTTTGGTCTTGGTTCATACCAAAATTTGTATTCAGTATGCCTGTGAGTTTAGGATAACTATCAGGCTGTTTCCTTGCATTACTTTAAAAAAATGTCTACTGTAAGGTGACATTTTACTACACAATTCCCAACAAATGTGGTAGAGGATACTTCTAAGGTGTTTCTAATTGTAGTACCTAAAGTAGAATTTGTTTTACTTATCGAGGTAGGCAGACAGATTGCTCAGACTTTTAGACTACATGAACAGTCTGGTGAAGCCAAAATTAGATTTGCAAAAAAAAAAAGAAAAACACAAATATTTGAGATTTGAAATTAAGAACAAAAAGAGAAATGGTACTTTTCTGTCACTTCCTCATAAAAAGCATTAAAGTAATGTAGGAATGCCTCCAGAACTGTCTTCGTTTTCTGACACTAATACATGCTGGGACAAAATCAGACTAGGTGAAAATAAAGGTATGAAAATAGAAGTTACCACATCAGAGCTGGAGGAAGAACTTTAAAAACCTAGTGCATGCCAGACTGAAGAATATGAAAATACTCATTCTTAAATCTGATAGGTTGAAGTGGTACCATTTGGTTGATGACTACCAGATTAACTATTGTTATAACAGGAAAGGTAGAAGAGAAGATAATTAACTCATATGCAGTTGACCCAAATAAGAATTTTGGTGAGATGAAAAGCTTTAGAGTGAACTTCATGGAGAATATAGACAGACAAAGGCAAACCGAAAAACCCTCCTTCAGAGGCAACTCTGAAGAATGCACGGTGAAGTTATGAGGATAAGAAGTTTAAGCTTAATGTAACAATTGAATGGATTTTGAGGGTAGATGAGGTAAGCTCTACGGAACAGTGACAAAACTGGTTGGAGTAGAAGCTGTTACACTAAGGTAAAGCTGGGAAGAAAATCTCTTAAACATTTTAGTAGAATTAGCTAGCCCTGTGCTTTATAAAGGACACTTCTACACCGTGTTTCTAATGCATTCCTGAATGTTCACATTCGATTTCTTATCAGGTTGTTAATGATACAAATCTAATGATTTTATTTATTTTCCAATATCAAATTCTGCTTTTACTACCTTAATAAGCTACAGAGTCATGTGAGGTTGTTTCTCCTGTCCTCTGCAGTATATTTGTTGAACCATTGAAACAACCACAAAAACATACTTGATATCTGAAGAGCACTTTTGGACAAAATGAGAACTCTACACAGGGAAGATATTATGAAATGATGTGAAGTGTAGCTGAAATCACAAAGGCAGTGCTATTCTCCCCATCTAGAACTTGTATTCTGAATGAAGAAAGCTCTTAATGTATTAGTATTAATCCACACTGAGTGGAACAGGAAGCCTTTTACAAATAAATACTAATAAAACTTGGCTGTATGTTAAGCTGGGGAGAAATAGCCATTGTGCATCAGCTAATCTTTACATGCAGATTATGTCCTGAAGAAGTACATGAATCACTGATTATTGCTATCCTTCTAGAAAGATAAGTAATTGTGAAAAATAGTCATGTAAATACTTTTAAAATAAAAGAAAAAGCATTATTTAAACCCATAGTTGCTGTCTTAACAGAAAACCACTACTTGTAATGCACAATCACTTTTTTAATCTCATTCCTGAGTGTTTTTTTTAAAGTATAAAATTAATTACTTATGGCTCTAAATATTGTTTTTGTTAATGGTTATTGGCTATAATTAGAATCATTTCAAGACAGTGGAGTTAGATCAGCTGTGTATGGCCTACTTTTTCTTGACAAATATGCAGTCTCCTATTTTTAGTGTTCTACCTTCCATTTTTTTGTGGCTAGATCTTTCTCACTGCTTTTCAGAGATGTATGATGTTAGATTATTGACTTCAAAGAATTCCAGTTACAAAACTTCAGTTTAACTACCCCCCTTCCCACCCCACCCCAGTCCTTTACTTGATTCAACCAGTTCTTTAACAATTTTAAAGCAAGATATTAATTTTATGTCCAGTTTTGTAGGCATTTGATTCTATCAGAGAAAGGTCACATTGATTGGAAGCTGATGTACTTTGCACTTCAGAAATACTACCCAATAAAGGAACAGTATGGGGACACCTTGCATTTCTGTCGACACTGTAGTATTCTGTTTTGGAAGGTAAGAGCTTTGAAACAGATAATCAGAAATAAGTTCAAACAGCTACTGGTGATCATCTGAAAGGAAAAATATTAAGATCATCTTGTCAGCTTTCTCATGTGAAATGTGATTGAACAACTAACATCTAACTTTTAAATCATATATAAAATCAGTCTTAAATTCTGAAGTTTTTCTTTATCTAGCATCCTTATCTCTTGATATCTGATAACCCCAATACTTAGAATTGCAAGGAAAAGTGCTATGTGGAAAGAGTTGCACTCTGTCTTGTATCTCTTCAGTCTCAGGCAAAGTTGTTAGGAACTTGTATGAAGTTAGCCATTGTATGACGTCCATTTTGTAATGATGGCATGGCAATCAATAAGTCTCTAATGAGAACTTACTACTATAGTATTCCTTCCACATTGGTGTAAAATTGTGCTTTTAGTCTTGCTTCTGTCCCTTGTGAATCTTGGAGTGTTTGAAACTTCATTCAAAATGCATTTTATGTTGATTCTGATGTTTGCTATGAAGCCTATTCTGTCCTACAGGATAATTTTAATTTCTGTAGGGCATTTTCTTGTTTAACTCGTTTGTGAACACATAGTCCTGCTTTTACTTTGTGTTGCACCATAATCTAGCCTTCTAGCTAGAGAGACTTCTTTAATTTTTCAGCTCAAAGATCAGATATGGGTAGTGCTAAGTAGACAGCAAAAAGCATGAAATGCTTGAGAAATCTTGGAAAATACTTGTTCTGATTCACAGAAATGAGTTGCTCTTGTGTTGTCTTTCTGTAATATTAAGAGGAGTTGCATGTCAGTGTGAGGCTTTTTTATTTCCCATAGAAAAAACTAGGCTGTTCAACAGGAAAAGCTAGCTTTCATAAAGTAGCATGTTACTGAATGATGTTATCTTAAAGCTGAGTATCCTTGGTATCACAGGAGCCCTTTCAGGTACTAATATGTTTTGCTAAATTAATAGTAGGAAAGCAGGTAGTCAGAATTGGCTTCTGCTGTGAAAAGCCTGGGCATTTGCTGAAGAACCTGTGTCAAGAATGACATTACAGTGGAATTAGTCTTTATAGTGTTGCTCAGTAGTAGGGTAAAGTTTTCTCTTTGAAAGTGGAAATTTTTAAGGTAAGCACACAGTATGCACACAGATGGGCATTTTTGGTATCAGATTTCTTTGGATTCCTGGGCTTTGTGTAAAGTGTTGATGCTTTCTACAGTAAATTTCTCTCATTCTGATCTTGGTATAATTGAAAGTATAGCACTTTAATATTAGGAATGACTAAAATGTGTTTGGAATTAAATGTTTAACATCAGTGATTGTGTGACAGTAAGAGGCAGTGAACCTGTGCAGGCAGATGTCTTCTTACCTTGACTACTCCAGTCTACTACTGGAATAATAGCACCCATTTTGTGGTTTTACATTTTCAGTGAAACACAGCACAGTAAGTTGTAAAGGTACTTTGTTTGGCTTGATGAGCAGTACCTCCTAGATCACCATTCCAGTGCTGACTGCCTCATTCTGGAGATTTGGGCAGGGCTTAAAATGAGGGTGTGATATAGATTAATTGCATGCTTCTGCGCTAAAATTCTGTAGCAGGTGTTTGGGACTGGCTGTTTTAACAAGAGCACAGTTAGCAGGTTGAGGAAAGTTATTATCCCTTTTCACTTGGCACTCATCTGGAATCCTGCATCCAGCTGGGATGCAGTATGAAAAAGATACTGATAAACTGGATGGAGTTCAGGTGAGGGCCAAATAATCAGGGAGGCCTGAGGACTTGCCCTGTGAGGAGAGGCTGGAGCAGACTGCTTCAGAGGAACCTAAGAGCCTGCCATGAGGACAGCCAAGCAAGGGAACGCTTTGACCATAGAGGTTGTGCAGTTTCCATCCTTTGTTTTCAAGACCTGACTGGATAAAGCTCAGAGCCAGGCTGCTCTGAGCAACCTCTGAGTCTGATCTGATAGCTTACCCTGCTTTGAGCACAAGGATGAACTAGAGACCTCCTGAGGTGCCTTCCAACCTGATTATTCTACAAGCTTTCATTACAGTTTTCCTTCTCTAGGTCTTGGAATCTAAGCCTTGTCCCTGTCTTAAAGTAACTGATCAGGCTGAAATAGATTGTTAAACAAATTGATTTCTGTACAACTGGCATCCTTATTGGCAGGGACACTAAGAGGTTAATCACTGGTCTGGAAAACAGCCCCTCTGTTTACAGGGCAATGTGGGTACAGTAGTGCTAGTCACTGAGTTATACAGGGGGGAAAAATAGTTCTGCTTTTTCAGGCACTTGGATCTATATAATTTCCCCAGCTTTCTAAAGAGAGGTGAGAAATCCAGGGGAACAGGGGGTACTTTGTTAATTCTAGAAAAATTCTGGGCTAGGTAAAAATATTTCTTAATCAGAAAGAACTTTTATCAGGCTTTGACAATTCATTTAAGCTTCAGTATCATACTTGATTGGACAGATTATTAAATTAAATATGTATATGAGTGGTTGACATATAATTGTATCCATAATGTACAGATTTTCGTTCTCAACTGAAGTTTTTAATCTGCCAAATTCCATTGGGCATACAGAGAAAAAAAAAAAACAACTTTAAAAGAGAAATCAGTTACTTTACAGAGGAAAAGTAGCAAGGGTTTGAATCTTGAAACAAATGGAAGCACTGGATTCTTCAAATAGTTAATAATATGCAAAAAATTAGTTTCTTCTTTTAATGGTACACTTCCAAAATTGGGCAGCTTTTGCTTTCGAGGGCATCCAGAAGAACTTTAGGCAATGAGCTGCACACTTCTTGGTATTGCACCTTTGGGGTTTTTTTCTCCGCTTATTCAAGAACAAAGCAAAACATTGGAATAGTTGCAGAGGAAAAAGTGCTTAAGTGATCAGGGCATAAAGAAGACCAGCAGAAGTTAATTTCTTTTAACTTAGCTGTGTTAAAGCTAGTAAGGAATGTGACAGCTCTCCATAAACTTTTCTCAGAGGCAGAGAAGAGATGAATAACTGTGAGACTACTTAGGGAAATTATTTAAGCTAAGGGACAGCCTTGACACAAATAAGTTATAGGAACTAGTTGTGGGTAAACTTACACTGAGAGTGAGCAGCAAGGTTCTGAAGTAGCCTCAAAGCACAGGCCTAGCTAGTGATGAAAATTCTGCTCATCAGTTTATGAAGTTGATGAGGGCTACACACAGGAAATTCTCAGTCCTGCGTTTTGTGTCCTTTTAAAGAAGGCCTTGCAAAAGAAGGGCCTGATGGCTACTGAATTGAATTAGCAAACCTGTTCAAGTAGGGAAATGACGTCTCCCTTTTCAGTATGCTATAATAATCTTGGTGTTACTTTTAAGAAGTCTTTAAGAGCGTAAAACTAATGGCAAACTAATTATTGACTGATGCCTCTGAATGCTTTTTACGCATACTATTCCTTCTGTTCCACTAGGCAACATTGCAATCATGGGCAATTCTTTTAATTTCTTAGCTAACTCAGTAGCACATTTCAGTTATCCCTGAGGTGGCCATAGAAGTTGAAATACCTTTTCTTTCAGTATCCATATATATTTTATGTAAAATAGTGTAATTGTTTTGCATAAGTGATATGCTTCACACTTGGTTTTAGTCTTTTTGGGGCTTGTGCTGGTTCTGGTGTTCCAGCTGCTTGTGATTTGCCACAAGAATAAAGACACTTTTTCTAAATGGCACATGAACCTTAGCTTCAATAAACCTTAACTCTGCTTCTTTTACTTTACGGCTGTCCTTCCTGCTTCCTTCTTCATGATCTCAAAGGACTACCACCTTGCTTTGTTACTAAAGGTATTTCCTCTGTGTCTCATCTGTTCCCATTGCTGACTGTTCTGTAATGTCAAAGTGTGTTCATTTCTAAGGGTTTGATACTCTTTGTTTTGATTTTGTTTCCCCACATCAATTGAGCTGCAGGAATACTTTGTTTCTTGTTTCCCTATTAGATAAGGTATTGGTGACTTTCCATCTCAGTTTTTAATCAGACTTGGTTTTTATTATTGCCACATTCCCTGTTAATGCCATCTAAACTAGGGACCATAATTCAACTTCTGATGAACATAGATGCATGGTGCTAGTGAGACTGGCAAGATTCACTAAGAAATAAGTTTCTCTGCACTCAATGTTAGAAACTGTTTCTGCACTCCCTGATGTATTTAATTCAGTACTTAAATCTGAACACAATAACATGAATCTCAGACAGCTTTATTTAATGCAAAGGTACTAAAATTGATTTTACTTCACTTGGAATGCTGTAGACACACATACTTTTACAAAAGAGTCTCTCTGAAAAGAAATTTCCAAAACATGCTGCACATGACTTGGGAGACTGGGGGGAGGCAATTATAATGTTGTTTTCTGAACCAAGAAATGGTGGAAACAATTATACAGAAAAGGACTGTAGCTCCAAAGTTGTTATGGGAGCTTCTTAATTTCCGGTTATGATAACATTTGAGGAGGAAAACATACATTTGCCAGTAAACACTCCTCCTGGTGAATTCTCTTGTTAATTTAAAAGAATTCTGTTTTAGCTTTAAGTAGGTACATTGAAAATCAGTATGATTTGAACACTATTTATTAAACGTAATTTCAAGGGAAATATACTTTACTTGGAAGGAAGAATACTCATAATTACAGGAAAGTTTTGATCCTTCTTTTCAGTCCTCAACACTTTTTTCACTGTAAAATTGCTGTTTCTGTTGTTTTTAATAATTAAAAACCACAAGAACTGATCTTACTGAGATTTTTATTGGACCTGTAATTCCTGACTGAGCAGAGCTTTCAAAAGTGTTTTTATGATGATGTGTGGAGCAAAGCAGATAGCATGTTACAAAGTCTGTCTAAAATATTTAAGAGTGTAAATAAGCACTAAAAGAGGATAAACGCTAACTTCTTTCCCAGAATCCTAATTCTGATGGTGTTTTTTCCTGGAAACTAGGAAAGCGATGACATGACACTGACATGGCGCTGGGTAGAGAAGGTGATAGTTCGTTAGCAACTACCTTTGAGAGCGTTTTCTGCTGTGGTGTATGTGTTCCTTGCAAATGTCTTCTCAAGATGAAGGTGTTAGGTTTAACACTTCTGGTCTTAGTCTTTTTGTTCTCATCTGCAACTTTCCCAAATAGGCAGTTCTACCTGGGGTCTAATCCACTTGTCTGTTCTATTTATTTTTTTTTTTTTGCTTGCTTGCTTGTTTCTCCCAGTAACAACTGGTTCTTGGGTGATATTAAAGCAATTATGAAAAAGTGGGAGTATGAGGAGGTGACACCATGTGATGTTTTCATGTAGTCATCTATAGACTTAATGGACAAACACAGATAATGTATCTATAGAATAACAATTTTCATTGGAAAAGCTGAGTAGTATTTAGAATGTGTTTCACCTAGTGCACTTTGGTGTTGCACAGACTTTGGAAGGGAACGTGGCATCTCTGACAGCACTTGCCTTATTTAAGTTTCCAAGTGAGAAGAAAACCTCACTTAGAGGTTCTTTCCTTCTATTAACTGAACTGCATGTAACTTCATTTTGTATGGAAACAAAAGTAATGAAGACTGCAGTGGTCTGTGATCTACTTACCATGTATTTACTCTAGTTTTCTTGCCCCACATGGTGAATTCATCAACACTGGTGGAAAAGGGAGAGAAGCTCCTTAAGACATGGGGAGGAGAGTTTCTGAGCTTTACAACATTATTGATCAACGTGTTTAACCTCTCCATTGAACTGTCTGGGACCTTCTTCTCATCACACTTCTAGCATTTCCTTCCTTTAGAGGGTTCTCATAAGGTGCAAAAATGAACTTTTCATTTGAAGAGGAATTTGAATCTTGAACTCAGCACAATTGTCTGATTATTTTAAGTTTCTGTAATATTAAAGAAAGCACTGCAGGCTTAGTGAATTTGGAATGACAAAGCCTTTCCATCCTGTCTGTCTTCTATATTCCTAACTTGGCTGGGTGCTAACTTCTGTTTTAAGGCAATGCTTGCAGGTGGGGAAAAGGCAGGAGTGAAAGAGGAGAAAAATATGTTGGGGGGGAAAGGAAAGGGAAGGAAGGTAGAAAAACCTTTATGACTGGGACTTCAAACATGCTGTTCAAGATTTTTTGGGGAAGTGTCTGCTGCCCTTCACTTTGAAAGCAAGGAGCTCATTTTCGCCCCTGAAGTGTAGTAGTTGATTTTGGATTTTTATTAAACAGATAATTTAGGTTCAGCAAAGCAGTTCCTTTTTTTTTTTTTTAATTATCCATTATTTTTTTATAAGGGTAAGCAATATGAAACTTTTTTCAAGAGCTCTGATTCAGGTTCTAGTTTTGGTAGGAGGAGAAGGGTTGGTTTTTTTTTTTTCTGAAATCTGAAGCTACCGTGCACTACCACAGCCAAACTGGAAAGGCCTATTTTCTTAACAACTTACTCTAAAACAGTTAAAGAAAAATATGGTGAATTCTTAAAAAGAGCAAGTTCCTATCAGTTTGTTTACAGTGGAAGTAGTTGCATGTGCCTGTATGTGAATTTTTGCATTTTTTTTTAATTGGGGGTGGAGGGAGATTATGGGTATGGAAAGAGAACTTACTTTTTATTTTTTTCCCACCTTCATTTTGCAGGATACAGGACACCCCTGCACAGCCAGTGATCCAAACACCTGTCTCATGCCAGTATCTCCTCAGCATTTCATTGATCTCTTCAAATTTTGAGATGTTCAGTAGCTGTTCTCCTGTGTTTGTGGCCATTTTTGTGAAGAGTCAGGCAGGATACGTTATGCTTTTTGTGCAATATATTTAAGTGTAATGTTTTGTTCTTGTTTAAAAAAAAAAAAAAGATATGGGGGAAGATTATCAGACAGGTTGATTTGGTGTATTGGTTTTGTGCAGACAAGAGCTGAGGAGAAACATTAAGAACATTTCTTTATCGGGAAATCTGCAGTGGACTTCTTTTCAAGTCCAAGAAAGACCATTTTAATCTCAACTTTAATTCCACTATTTTGACGCCTTAATAATTGGTTAATTATGTGGGGGAGTTTTGAAAATTTTGTGGAAGAGTTAAACTACTCTTACAGGGACCAAAGGAGGGTTGTTTTTTTTTGTTAATCCTTCTTTCTTTAAACCACTGTTTTCAAAACACCGCCATATAATTTGCACTATTATAAAGAATAGGCAAATATTTTCTTGGACTCTTAATACATCAGTTACCAAGGTGGCATTAATCACTGTGAGGTAGTGAATAAAATAGAGCTGGGGTTATATCTGTCATTGAAGCTATGAATGAAGGAAATTGACCAATCTTTGTACATACATGCATTATGCAAAAATATTTATTTTTCTTAAGGACTTTATTAAACATATAACCTATCTCAGCACATCCTGCATAACTCAAGAGACAGATCTGGGGCTACTGGAAAGCGATTTTTTTGATGGTAGCTACAGCCATCATTTATACAGTCTATGGTATGTCTACAAATGCAACTGCATTAATTCATCTTCTAAGAAGAAGACATTGAAATTTTAATGAGAATGGAGTTGCTTATTTCTAGCCTGGTACAGTGGCAGGACACTATGCTACCAACAGAGGTTCTACCCTGACAAGTCTTTACAACCTATGGGAAACACAGAAGTCAGTCTGAGCTGAAGCACCTTCTGCCAAGTTAATCAGGTGATAAAATCTCCAGGAAGTTGTTTTCTTCTATTGTGTAGAACAAAATTAATTGCTTGGCTTAGGCAGGTAAAGGAAAAATTAGGGAAGTTATGGGTTTGTCAATGAAATTTAATAATATGTAATGTACAGAAAAAATAAATCATGTACTATATTCTGCATTTGCTTGTTCTGAATCTAGTTTTGTACAGTGTAATAAATCATGGTTTTACCTATTATTCCTAAAATCTCTTGTGCATAGATATGAATCCATTTGAATTTTATAAGATCTTTTTGTAACCTGTTCCTTGTAGTAATTGGTAATGGAATGAGATGCATTAGAAGCAGTCCAGGTGACATTACTTTTCACTAACTAGTTGCATTAGCACTTTTTTAAATGGGATAGCTGGACTGTTAAAATCTTGTGATAAACTCTGCACAAGAGAATATTTATTTCCTTAGGAGACAGTTTTATTCCCTTTAACTTAAATTTCAGTGATATACCAACCTTCTCCCTTGAATTTGCTGATAGGTGGAATTTTCAATACACTGGGTTTTTTCATTCTCTCAGTTAAGGTGTCTGCTGTGGCTATGGTGATGATCAGGTGTGGAGGCAGTGACATCCATTTGTATTTCTGTTCATTCACAATGGTGCTGCAAGCCTCGCTTTCCTAGCCCAAGCACTGCTTTAGCCAGTGGATTTGTTAAGGAACCAGCAGCTCTTCCTTACCAATGACTTGCATCCCATTTATTTAACTAATGTAAGGGGTGCAGACTTGCTTTCCTGTCTACATGACCCTATGTAACCTTGACAGTGGTTGGTGATGGCTGGCATCCATTAACCACTCCTTTTAACATGGTTACAGTTTTGCTACCCTTCATGAAACTTCCTGTAACTATCTCTGTGGATGCTACCTGCTTTCTTTGAGAGCTTTAAAGAAAGGTTCTGAAGTCAGCATATCATAGAATGGTTTGGGTTGGAAGAGACCTTAAAGATCACCTAGTTCCAACCCTCCTGCCACAGGCAGGGACACCTTTCCACTAGACGAGGTTGCTCAAAGCTCCATCCAACCTGGCCTTGAACACTGCCAGAGAGGGGGCATCCACAGCTTCTCTGGACAACCTGGTCCAGTGTTTCACCACCCTCATGGTCAAGAATGTCTTCCTCATATCTAATGTAAATCTACCCTCTTTCAGCTTAAAACTATTGCCCCTCATCCTGTCACTACATGCCCTTGTAAAAAATGGTTTGATACTGTGCTGGGCTAGCTCTTCACCCATCATGCTGACTTCACCTTCAGGATAATGATCTTGTTAATAAATACCTCACCTGTAGTAAAGAACATGTTCTGACAACCTGAATTAATCTCATTGCCTTTTATAGCAGCACTTACCCTTGTAACCTAAAGTGTTGTAACCCCTGAGAAGGGTTATGTCATAAACCTCCACTCTTGGCCTCCTGCGTGCTGGCTGTCATACGCAGAGTTGCATTAGCTTCAGTCTTACATATGAGTGCATTTCTGAGCCAATAATCATTAAAGACATATACTTGTAAAGAAAGGAGGCAATAAATAAGAGGCAAAATCTATTAATTTTGCATTTATGCTATTGTTCTCAACCTCAAAGTCTTGTCATATATATATACACACATATATATGTAAATATGTGTACATATATATATATGTATATATACATATATATGTATACATACATATAGAAAGAGCGTACCTATTTCTTAAGCCGCATGGCTTGAAAGTCAGACAATTGCACCAGAAGCTGATTTCATCAAAAAGGTCACAAAATCACTCACCAATACTTCAGCACCTGATACTTGGAAGTTCTGTAACCCAAATGTAACAAACCAAGTACATCGTAGCTTCTCACAGAAGACATGGGGAAAGCTCAGTGCCCAAGAAGTCACTCTGCAACGGCTAGAAACAGGACACTTAAGTCAAGCAGCATACTACAAACGGCCTCAGGTGCTTAACTTTTGACCAGAGACAGAGAAAGACTTATCTCCAAAGGCAACCATATGAATCTTCTTCTGGAAGTTTGTCACCTGCACTCTTCTTTGAAAGGCTGAGGAGAGCACACCGCTTTCAAAGTCCATGAGAGGTCCCATTTCACCCCAAATCTTCACAGTTAGAACCTTCATTCCAGGGACTCACTGTCCCGAAAGCTACATTTGACATTGTGTTGTGTCCCATGTCACATTCACCCTCCTCTCCCCCATGCTGTGGCAGGCATGGATGGAGTTGCAGAGTCAGCCAGTCAGTTCAAGTTGCTGATCCAACCAAATGAGTTATTGCTAGGGATAATTTTCACAGAACCATTCTTCCTCAGTCTTTGCAGCTGAACCTACTCCACTCCCCTATAATAATTAATTTTCTCTAGCCCTCAGTCAGTATTTAATCATGGAGATAGATGTTCAGGTACTCACCTAAGAAAAAGAAAGGGTGAAAGCATCACAGCCAAACGTGGGCAGCAGCTGCCTGGCTGTGCGGCATGGCACGACCAAGCGTACATACCGCAGCATGTACAGTCTCAAAGAGACAGTTGGACCAGAAACATAATTCCCAGCTCCTGCAAAGTTCATGTCACCCAAGGACATGACAGGTAAGAGAATTCAGGAATCTGGTAAGAGAGCAGAGAAGGGGAGGAGGCTGAAAGTAACAGCATTTGAAGAAGCAGCATGCTGGATGGAGCTGTTTAGTTCAGCTAAAACTTCAATAGTTTAATCCCACCACCACTTAAGTTCTTGCTGCAAGCTGACCATATGCCTTCTACTGATCCTACATTTAAAGGTACAGTCTTTTACCACCTGCACTCACCTTTGACATTTTTGATCAATTAAGTCTAATGAATAGGCATAGTAGTATGGAACAGAACTGGAGAAGTGCTTGCTGTGAGTTACAGGGCACCAAAGTTAAAGGCATCCAAAAACCTTCATTTTGTACCTGTGCCCATAGGACATTCTTTCTAATTGCTCATCACAGCCAAAAATCCTGTTCTTGAATAGGATAACAAAGAAGAAACACTCGGCAAGAGGACTAGCTGTGTGTTAGTGCTGATGCTCTTAACACTAAATCCCTAGCCTAATAGTAAATATTAATACTAACCCAGCTAGGAACATTCTCAGATGTTCTGGACTTCTTCCTTCTCTTTATACTGTGCTTCATTCCTCGATGCCAGAATATCTGCTCCTTCACTTGTCTTGAAAACCTTCCCCCTCTCCCCAGTGCAGCCAGTTCTCACCACACAGGTCAGGAGCTCAGATCTTCCACTGTGGCTTAAACTGCCAACAGGCCATCCACGCTGGCCACAACCGTTAGGTTCAACGCACACATGCTCTCTTGCAGGCAGCAGCGTAACAGCCACACTATGCAGACCGGCTAACGTGCTTCAGGAGACGTGTGAGTTTATAAAACGAAAAAAAGAGTTAGTATATATTTCATTAAGTCTCCAGTTTTCAAAATAACCCTATGTGCAGCATTAGTGTATCTGTAGTACGACTTCTGGGAATCTTGTGCTCCATCCTATCAAACAATAGTTTACTTCCTAATGGGAAATGATGCTTGACTTGTTTTCCTTTGTTTGTCCTGTCAAATGTTGGTTGCCAAGTTTCTGTCCAAATGTTCAAACGATAAACTGTTTACAGGCATTAAACTGAAGGCAAGTCTGCCTGAGAGGGGGTGTCCGTCATGACAGGAACAGCAAGGATTAGGTCTTTATGTAATCAGAGAGGATATCTTTGCATATGTGACCCAAAAAAAAAACCCGAACAGGGGACAAGTACAAAAATAAAACAAAGCAAAGAATAATTAATATTCATTATCTTGCACATAAGAAAGCTTTAGCAGCAAGAAAATAATAATATACCAAGTACAGTACTTGGACTCTGAATACATGAGTCTCCCTTCCGTTCTCCAGCACAAACACATGCACCACAGTACTTTCTCTGTCTCTCCAACATCAGCAGCATAATCTTGTGGAGAATCGCAAGACTCCTGGACAAAGATGGTCAAGACAACAGCATTTGGGGGTTTCAAGGAAAGAGGTACAAGATAAGAAAGGCCAGAAGGCATTGCTAACTTCAAGGAATGGTTCTGTATCAAATCTGAGCTGTTTGGCTGTACAACTTGAAATAATTAAAACCAGCCAATTCTCTGAAAAAATATTTAAACCCAACTGTTCAGTTAGTCTTGTCAGTAGAAGGGGTTAGAGCAACTAGAAAGCAAAATATCACGTGATTATTTTCAGTAGTGGACAAATTAGTCTTACAAAATACAGCTGTGCGTTTTTCTCTGCAGAGAGTAACGCTTTTTCTTTTCCAAGAGTAAAGTCAGAGTTCAAAATGTGTTATTAAGCTTTCACTAGTGTTATTTGGATCTCAAGAGCACAAAAATCTAAGTGCCAGACAAGCTTTTACCAGATCATTATGGACTTGAAAAGAATATAGTGGCTTTCTTGCATCTTTTGGCAAATACTAAACACAGAATAGGAAAATTTTCTTTTCAGATACAGAGCAGGTATTTCTTCATCAGTACCTGTGATAAGAATTGGTAAATATCATATGAAAAACCATCTTCTCCTTACATTTTGTTTACTATTATATATTCCATTTAATTTCCTATTATTTACATCCCTATTTTCTGATTGTTTTCCTACTCTTTATTACTTTGTAACTATAGAAGAAGCATTTTCTTCTGCTATTATACTGGTTGCACTTACAATAAATGCAACTCTCTCCTTTCAATCTCCAAACTGGATTCTTTGCCTACCTGTCCAATTCCCTCTCTTGTATGGTACAAAGCAGTCACACTACAAGAAATTTTTGAGAGACAGACATCTAATGATATACACCTTTTCAAACTATCACCAGTGACTAAGCCTTTTGGGAAATTATTCTTCTTCATGGTGCTGGTTTCATTTCCCAGATGATACATCAGAAACCAACTAGCAGGCACTCGGGGGAAAAAGAAAACATCAGTAAGAACAGTTTAGATATGCAAGAAACAGCTACGTAACACGTACATTCATGTTCTTTTCAGACTGTACAGAGACATGACTACAGTTTTGTCATCTGACATCCATATACATTACCAAGCGTTTCAAAAAGTTGTGGAAATTGAGACAGATGCCAGGCCGAATTCACTCGGGCTGTGGGAACAATGCTCAAAATTTGGCAGGGTCCTTGTCTACCCAGGGTGTGGAAATGCAGGTCACTCCACTCCCCTTCACCTGTCCAGACATGCACCTGACCCACCTGGGTATAGTCAGAGGCATCTCGATACAGGTTTTTTTCCCCTAAGAATGTAACTTGTAGGAATAAAATTTTTTGTTTCAGCTGGTTGACACACTCTAATAAGAAACATTTTGCCTAAATGTTCCCTGCTAAGTCTATTTAGACAACAGAGCCAGCAGTGTGGAGTGGAAGAATGAGATGCTGACGATACGCTGCTTTCTGTAGCCGATCTGCCGATAACAGCAGCTGCATCTCACTTTTGTCACAGTCCAGGACGTGCAGGTCTCACCTCGTTATGGGGCCAGTGTATGCAAAAGCATTCCAGGTCCTCCAGTTTACGTGTAGCTGCTGAAATCCTTAGGGAAAGAATGCTGCTCTGCCCAAGCTTTCATAACAGCCAATAAATTTAAAAAAAAAAAAAAAAAAGTTTAAGCCAATAAATAACAGTAAAACAAAATATTTGCAGTTTCTCAAAACCAATGAATTCTTCCTACGGTGAAAGCAATGGGTGATGCTTTAAATCTAGGATGCTGCAGCTTCTGAGACGGCATGATTCACCGAGGTGAAACAAACATAGCTGTTACTTCCTTGGCCGTATTCTACAATGATGCAAGTAACGTCCATGCAGATGGAAACAAGTTCACATGACAAATAACATGGGACAAAAAATATCAAAGAATAAGGCAATTCAGTTCAAACTAAATCTTTATTCATATGGAAAATACTATTTTTCTTTTTGCAAATGATGCTAATAAATAAAAATACTCAGAAAGAACTTTGCTTAGAGTTAAGTGACTAATTACAGCCACATGAAGCTTTTAATTCCCGTTAAAACCACACCAACAATCATGCAGATTGGCTACGAGAAAGCAATATAAACTATATTTTATTTTGTGCAATCTTATAATACAATCTTAATGCTACCTTCTTCTAAACCATTTCACATAGACTGAAATGCAATTTCAAAACAAGTATCAAGGGATATATTCTACACTTATTCCACATATGGAGCTGTGTATAGCCTAAGCCCATAAATGTATAATGTAGTTAAGCATCTAAAGAAGGTAAAAGAAAAGAGGACCCCATTCTGAAAATTCAGACAAGTTTATAAACATAAGAGAAGAAAAGCTCAAACCAGTGAGTTCTCAAAAGACAAATACATTATTAAAGCATAACAATAAATTATATTAAATTTAACAATGTTCATCCTTAGAATGGTTATTTCTGAGGAAATATCACTTAAAAAGCACACCAAAACTTTCATCACTAGGAGTTAAACCTTAACTTTACATATCTCAATTTCCCACTTGGATGCAATTTTGTTTTATAATAGGCTTCAGCTTTATGAGCGTATTCTTTATCATACATCTAAAAACAAACTGAAAAATGTTGCAGTTAAGCTGTGCATCAAACACATCATCAAGGTGATAAACAGGCACTTGACAGTATAATGTGCAAGGCAAAACCTTTACTGGTCACAGTATAAATAGTTTCTTCAGGAGGGAAATTAAAAGTTCTCAGCCCATCTTTGAAAGCAAAATATTCAGGGCTACTAGCAGATCTTTTTCTGTTCTTTTAGGTCAGCACCAACAACCAAACTAAATACTAGCTCATGCCTTAGAGGGTATTCCATAAACTATAAAATGCAGCATACTTTACCCAAGAATACTAATTCTTTCCTATTATTAACCTCAGCATAGGTACTTGCCAAAGGCAAATACAGAGTTTACTCACAGACTAAATGATGTGATATAAATGCTAACCCTTTCTCCTCTATTAGTATTTTTTAATATATAACACCAATTTTACAATTACATTTGCCAGTTACAAGATCCTGTTTTGTAGCATAAAACACTGATGTTCTTTTATATAAACTTAAGAACAAGGACTTTTAACATCCTATTAAAACAGGAAGAAAACCAGAACCAAAAACATTTTACTACAGTTTCCCTCCAGGCACATCTCAACAGGAATGTCCAAAAGATAGGTATGCAGGAACTGTAATCCAGAAAACTATACGTGAGCTGGGAGAGGAGAAAGAGAGCGCTGAGAAAGGAGTAATGTGGCAGTAACAGAAACAAGGTACAAGCTTAGAAGAAAATTGCGTGTATCCCTTTTCATCAGCATAAGCTTCTTGCAAAAATATGTTTACAAGACATCTGTTATATAAAGGTATATGCTTTCTTGTAAAAACGCGGATTTCCTCTGACATGCTAACTTGATCTTCCGACTGTACTGGCCATGTTGCTAGGCAGTCAACAAGTTTTCAGTTCCATTATACCAGTTTAACAATCAGGAGAGAAAAGGCCTACTGTTCATTTCTTATGAAACTTTTGGTTTGGATTTTTTCCATGAATGTTAAAGTAGTATTTATATAGGTCATATAAACAAAATGGAAACTAACTTTGGATCTGACATCAGCCACACCGCTAATGAGAGACAATATGCTAGAAAGAGGCACTTCTAGTATTCTTACATACATTTCAAATCTCAAGGTTAACACTTCACCTTCTTTTACCAAAAAAATTAAAATATCAGTAGCTAATAAGACGGAGCTTTAGAACAAAAATGCTTCAGAGCTGTGTGCATGCACATACTTGCAATGGCTCAGTTACTCAGTTACCCTGAAAATGCCAGAGTATGGAGCAGGGAAGGAACAACATGGTACAAAACAAAAAGTTGTTTGTAGAGTAAGGATCAGCTATTGTAAAAATGAAAACATATGCCCTTCCGTAAGAAGCAACTTATCCATAGATTCAGGACTACAGATACTGAAAAATCGAGATCGTCTTACACTCTACTCACTGCTGCTTTCCAAATTCCAATCATTTTTTTTTTTTTGACATAACATGCACCTTAAAAACCGAGCAGCTTAGCTTTGTCAAACAATGTTCACTATAAAAAAAAAACAAAACAAAAAACAACAACTCTGGAAGACCCATTTGACCTGACTATTGGTGAAGATCCTGTGATGGAAGGAATTACATTAGAATAGTATTTTCCCATTTCATACACAGTATAGCACATTGTGACAGTTGAGCATCTTGTGTGCACAAGCTGAAGCATATGCTGAGGCTGAAGATCTGGAAAACAGTCTACTAAGTACAAGCATTCTCCCTGCAAGCGACAGATCAGTATTCTTAGTTAAAAAGGGACAGCATCAAAACTAAAATTTTGAGTGGCCCTCAAATACCAGAAAAAAAAACAGGACCTCAAGCTAGTGAAAGTTCCTACGTAAGGCAGACAAATTTACAACCAGTGTATACATTCACTAAGGAATTACATTTTTTTGGTAAAACCAACAATCCAACATACTGCAGAGTCTGAATGTGAAATATAGGCACAAAATAGATTCTCTACTTTTTTCTCAGTGTGGAAAACATAGCTATTTAACAATGTAATACGAAAATTTGCTATCAGGTGAGCAAAAATTTGTAACAATCCAAATAAAACAAAGTACTGTATAAAGGTGCAATATTGAGCAGATTTGATTTTGGTTTAAACATATGAGTAAATCATGGAACCTTTCTCTTCTTATCTATGAAGTATTTCACATTACCAGTATCATTCTAGTTCTTCCCAGTTGTCAGTAAGGTTACCTTTGCTTTGACGTCTAATACTAACCAGCTTGCCAGCAGATTTGATACTCCACCTGGAACTGTTTCCTGAGCTGGCCAGGTTTGTGTATCTTGTGGAGCCTTTGGTTTCATCTTCCCAGCCTGACCAGGCTGTGCAGTCACTTAAAGTAGCTGCTGCATCACGGGTAGAGTCAGCAGCGGTAATCTGTGGTGGTTCCCATCCCTCAATCTCATCTGGTTTCCTGGATTGGACATTCTGCTTTATCACCAAACTGTCCCAAAAACCTGGCTTCTTTTCAGACTTCATCTCTTCCTTTAACTTGAAGTTTGTTCTAGAAAATAACAATGATGAGGTGATTAATTTCTTCATTTAACAATGCATTTAATAGTTCTTAATAAACATTCAATTAATTTATGTTTTATAGTGAGGAATGCTAGTCAGTTGTCAGCCTATGACAGCACATCCATTACTGTGAACTTCAGGAGAAACACCCTCGTATACATGTAAGCCTAAACACAGTAGAATTTTGCAGTGATAAGTTGGGAGTGGACTGAGTATGGACATTTCCTACTATAAAAGAACTTACACTCTGCCCCCCCCATGAATTACACAGAACTGCCTTTGGAAATGTATGAAGTATTTTAGCATGCATTAGAACAATTGAATTTACTCACCCTTTGGATTTTGGAGATTTGCATCCTGCTAGCAATTGCTGTTCATCATCTTTATTGAACATAGACGTCACTTCCTTCCAACCCCGGAAACTTGCACCTTGAACCTACAGAGAGAAGTGAACGTCGTCATAAATGTGAGTTACAGACTTACAAGCACAGAGTATGGATGTCAGTGCTGACTCTGGGTGGCTGACAGGCAGCTACAGCCCTACATCTCGCGCACGGTGCAGCTGGGAGCGCAGGGGCTCTACACAGCCTGCAGAGGATGGCCGTGTTTCAGAAAAGAGCAGGCTGGGTTACTGCAGCGAGAGCTCTTTCCTGGTGAGCAAAGAGTACAAACCCTGTCAGTTTGCAGAGGCTGGCAAGTGATGTCAGTGGGTACTGCTGGGCTCCTGGATGCTCTTCTGCAGGCAGGAGCTGCTGGCTCTGTTTTAGTATATCACAGTAAGAAGGGAACCTAGGCAGCTTAGGGAACAGTCTAAGGGGCTTCAGTAGACAGAAATGAAACGAACAGTCATTGCTAGAAGGGGCCACAAAAGACAGGACAGCCAGCTGAATTATGAAACTCTTAAGATTTAACCTGCTTTGCACTCATTGGTCCTCTTTTTAACTCACCAAAACTACTTCTTGTGGCCCTGCAAGCAAAAAGGGTAAGAGCGTTGGCTCACCAGTGAAATGTAACACGTGGCACTGGTGCACTACAGTGTGCTCTCTAAATTTACTGCGACCGTTAAACATGTAGCATAAATTATTTTTTCAACATTATTAAAGGTTTGATCCCCTCTCCTCCAAAGTGAAAAAAATAGGTATTGGTTATTTTTATTTTGATAACATGCTTAGGGACTCTTAACAGAAATGCACGCATGCGTGCTGAGCACAGAATATGGAAGTGGCTGTTCTTTCTCTCAAGGTCTAGTAAGAATGGCAGAGTGACAGTCTATCAGCGTTACTTGATTACATTTAAAAAAATATAACAATACATTACAAAGTATAACAGACAATCAAAACAAAATTGTAATTAACACGAGTGAAGGCAAATTCATCACCTATTATTATGCTTCATCCTTTCTGCAGAACTCATTGGTGCAAATTAGTGTCAATTTGACATATAGGTTTTAATTGATTACAGTGCATAACTGGTACATCCAGGCCTTAAAACATATGACACATCACCTACCAACGGAGCACAAACACCAGACAGTAAAACACTGGTACTGCCAACTCCTCACCTTTCAGAAACCCACAACCTCTACCATTTACAGGAGTAAACCAGCACCCTTGTTATCACACGTTAGTCACGGAGTATTTCTGTCTCTTGTTCTCCCGTTTCACTATGTCCTACACCTTCACTTCTCACCCACCTTCCCTACACACATCTGAACCGCCTCAGCTACTCCAACTCAGGAGACATAGCAGGTCCATTTTAGGATCAGGAGAAAGGTCTAACCTAGACTTTCCTACCACTCAGTTTCACCTTGGTTAGATACAAACATGGACCCAGCTTTCAGCAAAGCTCTGGAGAACTCTGAAGAGGGAAGGCTGAGCAAGCCCAGAGCAATTTCCAGCTCTCGTTCATGGGTATGGACAGACTATGTACAGCAGAGACAGGTTCACCACAACCCAGGCCTCCGCAACTGCTCTGCTCACCTCTTCCTAAACCCACGCCTAATCTTACCATAAACCACAGCATTCCTCGTGGCTTCACAAGAAAAGCAACAGCTTCTCTACATATTCTTTTTCCACTATGAGAATCAAGTGAGTATAGATTATAGTAAGTAAACTCCCATGTTTAAATTAAACATACACTTTCTATTTTTAATTGCGTTAAAAATATGTAGACGGCTAACTTCACCTTTTCATCGCTGCGGCAGACTCACCATACCCGTCTGACAGACGACTGGTACTGTCGATAGTATAAAACAAAACCAGGCAAGCTGCAGATTATACCTTCAAACAGATACCTTGCTATACAAAATCCTTGTGTTTAAACTATCAGCCTCTCCAAGCAGTACTCAATATTCAATGCTTCTGTGGTGCAAATAATGGTCTAAAACCTCAGTTTTAGTCTATAAAGGCCTAAACCTGTTCATCTGTTTCTGTTGTTCAGTTAAATTCTGTAACAAGTTTAACAAGAGGATTTGTTATTCTGATTCGGCTTCCTCTCACTGCAAAGTACTTCATCTACAACAAACTTCCAAAAAAAGGAAGAATCTCCACGAAGTTAGCTGCTGAAGGAAGTAGTCTGTTTAAAGAAAGAAAGAAAAAAAAAAAGAAAAAGAGAAACTCTAGAAAGCACTCAGCTTTTCATATGTTAAATCCTTCATCTTCTGTTACCTTAACTCAAACTCTACTGTAATTTCAGGGTCTTTGGGAAGGAACCTTTGCTACCATAGGCAAACTCACAGCTAAAAGCAGCACATACTCATACTGCCTTAATCCTTTAGGCCTTTAAACTGGTAAAAGACCTAAATATACCTCAGTGATCTAATTTATATATAAGCTTGTCTTTCTTCACTAATGATGTTTCATCAAGCCATTGCCAAATAATAAATCTGCAGATTAAAAAAAAAAACACCTTGTTACTGGTTTTCAGATAGCAATTTAATACAGAGAACCAGCTTAATTTAAGTTATATGTGCCTTTAAAGAACAGCGTTGATGAAAGATGATTTAGAGATAAGCATTTATACACACACTTATGTTCAACGTAAAAAGCATATACCTACCCATACACCTTCTTTTAACCTAGAACATCATATGTACTTCACTGATTAAACTCCTAGCTTTGCTGCATTGTTTTGGATACCCAAGCAATCCTCCAGCCAAAAAAAAAAACCCCAAACAAAACCACCACCACCACCAAAAGAACCAAAACCATTACATAATAAAATCTTGTTAATATCTAGTCACAAGCTTTCCATATTTTTAACTTTAGATATTTTAAAATTTAATTTAATTAAGCCTGATTCTGATTTACAGATATCTTTAAGAACAATTAAAAAGTTCTACTCAATGGCAAGCAGATAGTGTGTACAGGTCTCCAGATGATACAAATTTACAAACTCTGCACTCTTTCTACCTGTACATAAATCAGTACCTATGTACACATTGTACCATTCCTTCACTATTTTCATAAACAAGCACTCCCACGATGGATCCATGGCATTTGTTAGGTATACACAAGGGTAATAAGCGCGTAGCAGATTCTAACTGATTTATTCTTCTCTCAACTAGTCCGTAGGGGAAACATACACTAAACCTTTCAGACGTACTTCCACCACTTACTTATTTGGGGTTTCCAAAGGGAACACTGCCAGGATAATCTACGTAAGAACATCCGTGTCCAAATAGACCATATTTTGCTAATATGTGATAAAACTCATTGCACAAAGCCTACTGCATATTAAATGGACTAGGCTGACAGAAACCCCATAAGTGCAAGAGTAAAACCAGAACCTCTGCCTGCCACGCTTAAGCCTCCTCTTCTACACCTGCCTGCACCAGCGCTGATCTTCTGAAGCATCTTTTCACTCAACTGAAAAGGAATGAACAGCTCACTCTTGATAGGCTTCTCAGTGGCACCATACTTCAGAATATAAACCTTAGCAAAGGAGGAGGTCAAATACTTATTTCCCACTTCCAGAAGATTTTTTCTAACTACTGAACTATTTAAGACAACAATGTTTCTTTTTGACTACAGCTGTCATGTAACTCTGTCCTGTACTAAAAAAATCCCTCAAATCAGCCTGCTGCATTTCTGTATTTCTTTTCAATGTTCTTTAAAGACTTTTAACCTACAGACAAGCACCACCACCAATGCATCTGGAACAGTTACAACTGTATCTGCTGGTAGGTATAGCTCAGGAAAGAGATCTTCAAGTCACCATTCTCTGAAACCATCAGTTTGACATGCAGCAGCTGCAAAGCCAAAAAATGCTGGGAACCATGACAAAAAGGATTAGACAAATTCAGACAGCAGATCCGTAAATGGACACCCTCTATTTAGAGGTATCCTCTAATATCTTGAAACAATGATTCTTGATGTTAGGAGAAGAGGCCTTAGAAACTGGCCAAGCTATGCTCTCCCTGAACAGCATCTCCTGTTACCACAGCCAAAGAAAGACTGCCAGACTCGGTGGGCCAGGAATCAGCTAGGAATTTCTTACATTCTTATGCAGCACGTGGAGAAAGACTCAGATCCTAGAACAATTAGCTTCCTTGCAATGGATGTCAAAGGCAGGCCAATAAGTAAAGAAGAGATGACACTTTGGTAAGCTGACTCCTCACCACACCGGAGACTTGTTTTATGTAAAAAGATTAAAGCTATGCAAAGTATGAAAATACAGTACTGATATGGTCTTAAAGCATCAAGCTACTTGCAGAAGTTCTGTATTTCATTTTTATGATGTAACTGTCTACACAAAAGTACTACTAAAACTTTTTTGAAAGTTTATATACATAACTGACTAACTTGTATTCTCAAACCTTTAAAGTATTTTTCCATGTGTCAGTGGAAAAAGAAATAATTCAACATCCAAAGTTCACAGAATCACACAGCCTTTACAGCTGGAAGGGACCTCTGGAGACCATCTTGTCCAACCACGCTGTTCAAAGCAGCGTCAGCTTGAGCAAATTGCCAAGGATCACATACAGCTGGGTTCTGAATATCTCCACAGCTGGAGAATCCACAACCTATCTGGGTAACGTGTTCCAGGGCTTGACCGCCCTCATGGTGAAAACATTTTTTCTTATGTTTAAATGGTATTTCTTCTATTCCAGTGTGTGCCCATTGCCTCTTGCCCATTCACTCACCACCACCAAGAAGAGTCAGACTCCATCTTCTTTACACTGTCCCTGCTGCTGGTGAACATGCAGAAACCTTTCTTCTCGCTCTTCATTTTCCTCACCAGATTTAACTCTAGGTAGACTTCATCTTTCCTAACCCCATCCTTGTTTGCTCAAAGAGTGTCTCTATATTCCCCCCAGGTCACTTGACCCTGCTTCTACCTCCTGTATGCTTCCTTTTTACATTTGAGGTTTTTCAGGAACATCTTGTTCATGCAGACAGGCCTCCTCCCAACTTTCCTTCTTTCTGTGCTTGATGGGATGGGCTATTCTTGAGCTTGGAGGAGGTGATCTTTGAAAAATCAAAGATGACTGATACCTCTAGAATAGAACTAGGTGTACAGTCAAAACTCCAGGTTAAAAAAAAAAAAAAAATTAATCAAGTGAAATGCCCATAAGGGACTACTAAGAAAAGAGAGCACTATTAAGAAGGACTAGAATTCTAACATCAGATGTTAGAAAGTCAAAACCTTTAGAGGACCAGCTTGGATGCTGCAGTCTACTATTTTTCAAAAATGCCAATGAGAAACAAAGCAGAAACTTCTCAAGATGCCATTTCAGTATTCTGTGAAGTAGGATTACAGACTGGTCTCGTATCAGTTTGAGAGCATAGGGTATGACTATCAGAACAGCAATTAATAAAAGTTTCTCCCATCTCTTCCATTTTAGATTGTGAAAACCTGTGCAGCGCAATGCCCTGTGCAATCACCTAAAAGGATCAGTAGAAGTGAAATTACACATACATATTAATCCATCAACTGGCAGACTACTGAAAAACCATCATCATTGTCTATCCCAACAAGCATCTAAAAAGCTCAAGCCCAGAGCATAGATTCTTCCCCTTCAGTAGAGGACATTCCAGCTTACAAAGTACTCTCTCCACCATGAGAAAGCTGCCATTTAATTAGCATATCTTCTGAAACTGGGAGTACAAGTAGTCACTTCTAGAACATCATGTAAAGGATGCAGTCTGTATCCCTAGTCAAGCTGCCTGCTGTTTCTTCCCCTCGCTCCCCTTCCCTCTGCCTTGCCAATGGTTCAGCATTGGTGCCCATCTGTCAGACAGATTCCCAGAGAGAAGTCTCCCAAGGTGGCAGATCTGGCTGGTCAGACATTGCTGCTGAAAAGGGTCAACCCAGTCAATTGCCTGCCCATATCTATACTGCCTTCCTTATGCTATAGTTCTGTACCTGTCTGATGCTGTGGAAAACCAGTACAACTCACTAAGCCAGCAGAAATCTAAATCATTCATTTTTTGTGTTCTTTTGAGTCTGTGATAAGAATCAGCTCATTAAAAGATGACTGAGTCAGTCAGTCACCAAAGAATGTAGAAGTTAGGGGCAACAGCACCTTTTTTGTAGCAGCTCAAACACCCTCTGAAAGTAGCAGTCATCTATCCACTTTCTTCCATACATACATCTTTGTACATACAGTATGGCTTCCCCAAACTCACCCCCTAAGCTTCACTCTGTAAACTCAACCCTTACAGTAAGGGTTTTCTGCTTTGTTACCTATATTGATTCAAGTGAATCAACTGTATATGAATTGCATATGTTGACTACAATTTTTCTTTCTTTAGATAAAACAGGGAACAAATGTCTACTGACAGCTAACTTTACAGAGTGCCCCAGAAAGGGACAGCTCCTCTTAAATTGGAAGTCTCCTACAAAATTGAGAGGTATTGTTACCAAAAATGACTTTAGGTATACCTTTTTTCACCCTGTCAACAAATTCTGATGATTTACATGACTCTCAGCTTCCCACACTAGGTAAACAGGCAATGAGTAATAACTGAACAATTGAAGAGTCTACTGAGAAACAGTAAAGCATCACTATGAAGAAAGTTCAGTTCATTTTACTGTCAAAGGTACATAGTTCATCATTAGAGCTCTACTAGAGGGCAAGAAGTTTGATGAAAAATTAGGCTAAAAGGCAACAAACCAGGAATACTAACAGTTGGGTTTAAACTAGAGAAGTAGATTTGCCTAAAAGCAAATTTAAAAAATACATTGCACAAAAAAGTGTGTAGATATAGATGAACATATACTAATGATGAAAACTGTGTGAATTTAACTGAAAACAGTTATATCTATCCATTAGTTCGATGTAGTTAATATACATAAACACTTTATTATGGGAGGGAAAAAAAGCACAGAATTCAATCAAGTCAAAGAATAATAGCAAAGATTTGGGACACTATGTTAGAGGTACAAGACAGTTTACATTTCAAAGCAAGAGATTCAAGTATGTTCAAATATTACTCTGGCTCTAAAATGGCACAGCTTTATGAGTGGGTACAGTACTTTCAAGATATTCTGGTCAGACTTTTCTACATCCCAACTGCCTCGTCAGCAGGACTCTGGAGCACAGAAATCACTCTCTGCAGGCTACAAGAAGCCACATAACAAGAGTATTAGGAATGAAAAAGAGCAGTTACAGGGGATTCTTGCTGTATACCTGCAATGAGAATGAGCATGTTCAATGCCATTGTGTAGTTAAGCAGCTAATCCCCAAAAATCCACTGCTCAGCATGTATGAAATGAGATTTCCAGAAATGTATATTTTAGCCATGTTTTAGCAGACCTTCACAAGTATTTTCACAGAGGATTGACAACTGGTGAATCAAAACCCTCCAGCAAAGTAGAGGCACTCCACAAAATACTTGCAGAATTTTTTTATAAATGTAAACAAAAAAGAACAGATTTTCCTCTCAACCCTGACTGAGAAGAAACAATTGTTTGTCCTACAGCTTTCCTCCCTCCTCCCCCTGAAAAAAATGAGCCTAAAATTAAAAGCTAGAGATGGAATTTTCCACACAAGTACCTTACAGTTCAATAAAGTTACAACTAAGTGTTTTATTATTATTTAAAAATGCCAATCAATCAGCTTTAATTAAAGAAGCATTGTTCCCACATTACAGGAAACATATTCATAACATGGAAGAACTCAACAGAAAGTGAAAAAATAACCCTCCTCCAAATTTGTCTTCCAGGTATCAAAGCATCTGCGGGGAGAATTTCTCAACTCAACCAACTGCTGGTGCGCAGACCAACAGTTACTCTATTCTGTGGCACACGTGAGCTGAAACTCCAGGATATAGACCTACCAGCATCTTCACCAGAATGTCCCAGCATCTCCAATTTCATTATTAAAACGATTTATTTTGTTTCTCAAAACTCTTTGTCTCTTTTCAAAAGCTGGCCTAATAACAACTGTAGATGAAGCCTTTGCTGTACTTTTAACTCAGAAGCTCAGCACACAGAGGAAACTCCCAAGATCAGCTGCAGAGGCTGAAGGGCCAGGCACATCATGAACATGGGTTCCAGAGTTCTGCATTTGGAGGAGCACCACTAGAGGGGTCGCAGTTCCTTACTTTGAGATGTCAGGAGGCTTTTTAACCAGCTACACCTGCCTTTCAGGAGAGCTGTGAAGAGGGAACTAGAAAAATTCAGCTTTGCAGTTAGCCTGTACTCACTGCTAAGTGAGCAGCTTCCTGCATGAGCAGAAACTAAGACCATTTTACAACGTCCATCTCCAGCCATTAGGACTAGTTCCCACTTTTGCACCTCCAGACCTAGGTTGAAGGCTTTCCTCTGGGCATCTGGACTGTCTTAAAACTCAGGCTTTAAGAGACCAGGAAGGCTGTCTCCCTAAAGGGCAGACATACACTTCATCCACTGCCCTTTTCCTCAAGAACTTCGTTGTTCTTCACTATACTGCTTCAACATGGAAACCGTTTTATTCATGACATGTGCATACTGAAAAGGCCACACATGTAATTCATCAGCCTTTTATTAACATATTAAAGATTTTGGAACTTCTGGAATATCACTGTACTCACAGCTTCTAAGATGACAGAACAACCAAATAAAATCCAGAAGTGCTTTCAGAAACAACAATAAAGAAAGAGAAGATGAGAAGGATAAGGTGCTTTTTTTGTGAATACATTTTTAAGACAAGGGTGTTTTACTTTAAAAGACAAAAATACTGCAGCTCAGTGGTTTGCCTGATGACTTTTTTTCTTTTCTAAAGTCAAAACACACACTTAGCAAGCCTTCCTGAATGACTAAGTAAGGGGCAAAAAAGCTTCAATACAAAACAAATTAATTTTAAGAGTCTTTTCCTAAACATTCATCATCTGGCATAAAATAACCAGTAGTTTATGTTTTCATGAAAAGGAATACATTTCTTCTAAAAAGTAGAAAAAGGTATAACACAATCTGACTTCTGTTTTCAGTGAAAATCATGCTGCATCTGAAGTAGAACAAAAAGAAGCAACAGAGACAGATGTTCAGTTTATACATATTAATGCATTCTATTACACTAATGAACCTTTTTTTAAATACTTTTCTCTATACCTATGGAATTTCAAAACAAGCTCTAGCATATCATAACAACTTCCAGTTCTTTAATCTTCTACTAATGTATTTTAAGAACATTAAAAAAGATTCTTGGACACATATCAAGGTAAAAAGACTTAACTTGTATGCTTACTTTTCTTTTCTGAAAGAGATACGAGATAAAGTCTCTAACCTCTTGTGGTCAGCCAGCCAGCTGAGCTACATATAATGGAATGAATAACCCAAATCCCTTCTACTTTTAATGTTTCCATCGCTGGTTAAAGCTAAAATTTAGTGATGCCTTAGACTTCAGTTATTCCTGTGGCTTCTTATTTTCATTTTGTGTTTTAACATCTGTTATGTGGAAGAAAAAAAATTAAGATACCTTCCCCTCCCCATTAATGAAAGGAAGTAAGGCAGCTTTCTAACTAATACTGTACTACTAATACTACTTCACTGAGAACCCCATGACCAAGGATCATTATGTAATTATAAAATCATCCATGAAGTGAATAAATATCCTCCTTAATCAGGCTGTACATGAAAAACAGGTAACTTCCTAACATACAGTGACTGAAATATATATGATATGAAACATTACACTTCAAAGAACAGTTATTTACCTTTGTTGCAAGTTGTGACACTGAAGATGAAACTTCATCATGAAGAAACTGGTCTTTATTCTCAAAAAAAGGATAAAGCTAAAAAAGGCCCATAGTCAGTTTTGGTTTGACAATTAGCAGTGACAAATTCTAGAGTGTTCATAAATGCTTTTATTCTATTCAGCCCATCATAAAAGAAAATTGACAAAATACGATCACAATGCAAAACTAAGTGAACACCACTACTAAAATAAGAAATGTGAACAAAACAGCACTTAGAATGATGAAAAATGCTTCAGCAGATGTAAAAAAAACAAAATCAAATCCCTACAAAACCAAAAACCCCACACCCAAAGAGAGATCAAGAAAAACCTCGCATTATAACAATTTTAGTACAATTAAAATTAAAAATTTAAAACTTAATAATTGTGTCTGTATTTTTTGGATCTACACTGATTTTCTGAATACCATACTAGATGATGGTCTTTGCAGTGTCTGTAGGATGCGGGGAGAGGTATGCCCCAAGATTATTTCCTCCTTCACATTAAAAAGCATTACATTTCCTTAACTAAAGGACAGACTTTTGCCCACATTCCTTTCCCCTGCATTTATAACTGTAGATTCCTGAAGAAAACCAGAGTACTGAAGATGCTAGTGAAGGTAATTCAGTAGGGTAGCATTTCTGTCCATCTCTGAAGCAAGCTGGTATCTTAGTACGCTCAGGTCATCCTGTTACTATCAACGTTCTCTTCAAGACAGGACAAGTAAGATGAGTGTCAGGAGTACTTTAGAGGCCAAAGAAAGATATAGAAAGTGGGGCATAGCATACAGGAATTATGTAATTTTAATTTTCTTCAGTCTGTGTTTTAATGAGAAAAATGGTACTTTTTTTTTTTTTTGCTCTACATGTAACTCCAAATACAAACAGTCCACAAGTACAAAACAAGAGCAGCTACCTAGAACAAATTATTTAACTCCAATTCCAAGAAAAAACAAAATCACAACAGAATGGTTTATAAGTGGCATTTTCACAGAATCCCATCTTCACTTTGGTCCATTTTTTGCGTATGTCAGCCCCTCATTGTTTCTAAACCAAATTTATCAACTTCCTTTTCCATTAAAGTAAATGCTAAGGAGTTGACAGGCTCTTTGCTCCATCAGCTTAATTTTTGTTTTAGGGTAACTCCACGCGCACATATCCCAAGACACACAAAACACACCATATCTCAGCTCCTACGCATTACCAAAGACCTCCTTCACTCTGCTAACAGCATAAGAAACAGGTGAGAAATACAGCATGAGAAGCGTTAGGTATTTCTAGTCATGTGGGGGCCCACATGTATCAGCTTCATTTTGAGATACCAGCTTCAAATCCCATGCACCTTTTTTTGTTATAGTTATTTTTTATATTTTTTTTTTACATTTATTTATTTGCCTCCTAATGTTTCAGTTTCCTTTATGGGAAATACTTGTATTATACAAGGGACAAGGATGGAGTTGGGAGCATTTCTAGAACAAGTATGAAGACAATCACGCTATAGTTCAATAATAACTGTATGTTGCAACAGAGCGATTTGTAGATAGCTAGCTTTGCTTGTTGGGGCAGAAGACAAAGTCAGGAACTCCTGTTATCATCCAAAATGAGAATATTACTTCCTGTGGATCTCAACAAGTTATTTAACTTCCGGATTTCAGTTAGCTCTCCTTAATGCAGGAGGATATTATTGCAGATGGGATACCAAAAATGATGAAGTTAAGATATGTGTAGTACTCTCAAATGAAATTCAATTACAGAATCACAGAATCACAGAATGTTAGGGATTGGAAGGGACCTCGAAAGATCATCTAGTCCAATCCCCCTGCCGGAGCAGGATTGCCTAGACCATATCACACAGGAACGCGTCCAGGCGGGTTTTGAATGTCTCCAGAGAAGGAGACTCCACAACCTCTCTGGGCAGCCTGTTCCAGTGTTCGGTCACCCTCACCATAAAGAAGTTTTTCCTCATATTTATGTGGAACCTCCTGTGTTCCAGCTTGCACCCATTGCCCCTTGTCCTGTCAATGGATGTCACTGAGAAGAGCCTGGCTCCACCCTCATGACACTTGCCCTTTACATATTTATAAACATTAATGAGGTCACCCCTCAGTCTCCTCTTCTCCAAGCAATTACTTTCTCCCCCCCTTTTTTTTTGCTTCTTTCCTTTTAAGAGAATCATTGGCAATGTTTTAAACAGAAATGCCACACACATACCGTTTCAGAAGTTTCCTTGTTTCTCCTCAACATTCTCAGCTCGCAAACTTTTGGATGAGGTTGCAAAGCCTTGCACTTAACACGATGGCATCTCTGCTTGGACACAGGGTAAGAGCTAGAGAATACTTCATCTGATTTGTCCATTTTTTTCCCAAAAAGAAAAAATTACAAGAACTAGAAAAGCCTCAAGGGGAAGTACGGTAAGAGGAGAAATTATCTCAGACATCCAGAGCTGGCAGAGCTACCATTTTCAACAACCAACAATACTGTCTCCAGAATAAACAAGACACTGTTAGAACCTTCCAAAGAAATAACACCTCTTGTTTTAATTCTTCTAGCTCTGCAAATATCTAAGAAGGATAATAAAAATATGAAAGCGCATAAAGAGACTTCATGTTCTGCTACACAGAAGATGAAAGACAGAAGTGTGAAGGCATACAGCCTCTAGCAAGCCAGAGCACAAGGAAGCAAGAGTGTGAAGCAACTTTCACAGTGCAAGCTTTTGGGGAAAAACCAAGGGATGCAATGAGCACCTCATGTGGCTAGGGAGTCAGCATAATAAAATGTGAATACTATTGCTGATAGAAGATGTAATTCACAACAAACAGTAGACAAAAAAGGGGTATTTATTTGTTTCTTTAAAAGTGTGACAACTAGGGCTGTGTTTCTGTGTTAATACACTGCTACTAGTCATGGACATACAAGGTGTTACCTCACAAGGAATGAGTCAGTAGTTTGCAGTAACTATGCTCGCGCTTTGGGGGCTGATGGTAAAAAGACAACACGAAGTTAAAAGATACGAAATACAAAGATTAAAAGATATGAAACCCTCAAGAAAGCAATTGGTGAGAATTCAATACCTAAAATCCATTTTTTAGGGTGGAAGACCTACCAAGTATCCATAGCATCCTTTTAAGATACACTGCCTAAGAAAAGGAGACTTGGACAACTGTGGTGTGCTTGTGATGTCCATCTGTATGTCCCATGTGCTCACAGTAACTCTTGATTGAAACTGGCCAGTAGGTTTCAATTCACCAGTCTCAGAGGAACGTTTTGTGGAAAATCCGTGGCTAGGGAAAGCAGAGAGAAGCAGACTAACGCTCCACAGCAGGAAGAGAACGCGGGAGGAGCACGTGTGGGGGTTCAAAGCCAGCCATGGACCACATCGCGGGGAGAGACCTGCACACTATCTGTGGTAGGGATGGGTTATGTATTAAAAAATAAATATGACAGAGGGAAAAAGGAGAGGGAGGGAGGGGACCAGTGCCACCACTGGGAAGAGGCGAGAAGAAAAGATGAGAAGTCATATACAACCTGTCTTCACTCATTACCCACAGAATAATTTGCGTTTTTCAGTGACACACATTAGTAGACCCTCTTCTGATACATATTCTCTACTTTTGTTGCTGTTCAGAGATCAGGGAGTCTACGATTTGGTTTTTCAAATTTTCTTTAGGGAACAATCTACTGTACAGCTACATGTAAAGAGTGAAGATGGGCTTTCTTTATCATGCTGCATAATACATGCTGACACTGAACACTTACAAATTATTTCAGTGTATTTTAATCTGGGCAGTTCAGTTACAACAATTCATTTTTTGCTTCAATTTAAAACAAAAACATGGACCACAGTATAGTATTTAGTAACTAATAGGTGACTAAATGGTAATGCTAGTGGGAAATACTGATCAGCAACTTGAACAGCCTTCCAGTTCTGGCAGGGGAAGGTTGGTATGCGCAGTGTGTTTTCATAAGGAAACAAGTGCCCTTTTGTTGGACATACTGCAAACCATAAGGTACTCAAGGGATTAATTCAACTAGCACACAAACCTTTTTGTACAGAGATCAAAATTGTAATCTACTTCCCTCAGCTTCCTTTGTGGTAAAGTAATTAATTAGTGTCTTTAGATCATTCACTTTCGCAATTCAGGCCAAGATGAGGAACACTGGACATCAAAGAGTTAAGACAAATAATAGCCTCATCTCACCCCACATGCCCTTCTTTTGCTCTAGTACATAAAATGGTACATTATCGATTTTCTCTATCCGGTTGTGGAACCTTCCTATCGTACACACACTGGCTGTCAAAGCCAAGCACACGTAAGAGTAAACAAGCTGTTAGTAAAAGAGTAGGTCCTTTCGGTGCAAATTCTCGCCCTTCTACTGACCTGTATATCCCCTCCGCCTCTTGCCATGCCTCATCAAGGACTGAGTGTAATTTAAAGTCTAGGTTATCATGCCTGTAAGTGCAAATTAGATTATGAACCACAAATGTATAATTTAAGTGGAAAAAAAAAAAAACCCAAACAAACACCGCCTCAAGAGGTATACTCCAGGGTAGAATTTAACACAATTCCCAGTATTCCACAAACCCCACTCAATAATTTAGTGATAGGAGAGGGGAAGGTTAAAAAAAATTAAGAAAATCACTCAGGAAATCACAAACCTGAAAGTTAACCTCTGAAGTTGGAAAGATTCCCAAAACACTGATTACAAACCAAACAGCTGAACAACTGTATATACACAGCCTGATCAGAGACAGTCAGCACAGATTCAGAAGAGCTCACATTGCCAGATCACCATCTTAAAACACAGCGAACAAAAGAAACCATTTCCTTGGGTTTGAGCAGGATCTTGCTTAACGTCAAATGAAACAAACAAGACTAAAGCAGGTTATTAATGCAAAAGTCACTCTGCTTATGTAATTTTAGAACCGAATAAAAAACAACTCAAAATGCACTCAAACATGAGTAAGAAGAAAGTTAGCAACAGCAGATCAGTAGCACTGGGCCTCATTTTCTTTGCTGCACCTTTAATACACACCTGGAAAAATGCTACATGTGAATATGCTTTCCGAGCCATGCAACAGAGGCAACAGTGATCAAATGTAAACAGGCACTGAAACAACTATACTATTTTCAACATATTCTTTTAACACAGCTGAAAAATAAAGCTGAACTGTACCTGAACACGCACACAAAACTGAACATGCCCTATACGGAAGAACGACATTTGAAATTTTAACAAATAAAGGATGCATTACTCAGTCATACATAGCTTGCTTCTGGGACACGAGGCTATGTGCTCAGCAGACGTAAGTCCCGTGCTGAACTGTGAATTGCCCCTGCTCTTTTCTGGCAGAGGTAGCCTAGACTGAGATCAAGACCATTTCATTAGTCTTGTCCATATTTCGTCTACTGCTAGATCTCAATCTTCCATTTGTACGTCCCTAAAGCAAGCGAGTGAACCAAACTAGCTATCTGGGCAGGTGGTGTAAATTGAAAATTTCCTATTAATATCACCAATGAAAAAATATTAACCTAGCATTTCTAAAGTCTGTTCATGCTCAAGGGTAATTCGGTATTTTAAACTCATTTTTCTCTTCTATAAAAAATACTTTTCCACTCCAGATTGCTCACTACACTTAGAAAAACATTTACATGATGACAATAAACGATTTGAAATGCCACTGCAACTAAATAGTGACAGTGACTCCTATCCTGCAAGTTTCCTCTGCCAGTCTTTGGCAAAACTGAAAATACTTTGTCCATAAAGAAAAGGAAAATGTAAAAATCTGAGTATGGTAAAGAATTATACTTTCATCTTGGGATATATTTAGTAGGCAACACTAATCTTGACACATGCTTCTAAAATATAATCCATCAGACCATTTCTAGAACTTATTTCACTCTGCTGACTTTAAAAAGTCCAGGTGACTATTTCTGATACAGCAGGCAACCACTGAATGTATTTAAAAACGCTTCCATCTTCTACGCCCCAGTCTTTTGTACCTACCTATTATTCACCAGACCGACTGGAAGATGAAAAACCGTTTTCCTATGTTTTCACCTTTCAAATTATTATTAATACTGAATAAATTAAAATTAAGATGACGCTCTTTCCTTCAGCATCCACAGCTGTCAAGAACTTGTTTAGCATTTTCACAAACTCTGTTTCATCCAACCACTTCAGTTATTGCTTCACATTCCTTTATGTTTTAAATACAGTATCTAAATTATTTCCACATTTTTACTGTCAATTGATATAAATGACCAAACTTACTGGAGAAGATTAATTTCAGAATGTAAGTATTTACATAAGAATACTTTTGTAGTTCTGCATTTTATTGGCATTACAAAGAGAAACATCAGAACACCAGATTTCTATGCTTTCTGTTTTTACATCAATACATGAGGTTATTCTATTAATTTTTCACATTATTGTGCATCTCCGTAACAAGTGGTTATAATACATCTTACTCAGACTTTGCTTCTCAGAAACATTTTTGGAAGAATGTTATTAAAGATTAAACACCTTAAAAATATTTTTAAAAAAAGCTCTGCTCATTAAGAATTTAGCTTTGCCCAATTTATAATATTTCAAATACGCTTCGAGCAATGCAGACAGCTGTATTAAGACCAAAATACCATCAGTGTGTCAAAGCTAAAACGAAGTAAGAAAGTCAAATAATCAATTTTAATTCAATCGCTGTGACAATCCAAATATTCCAGTGAAGTTTTCCATTTTGATGAAATTTCTGACTGAAAATCTGTCAAGTATCTTTAACAACTTATCCATACTAGAAGTTCGTATTTGCTTTTTTCTGATCCAGAAAAAAAACCAATGGATGCTAATTAAAAAGACAGTAGCTGGCATACAATTTTTATTCAGTCATGGCGTTTGCAATTAAATTACATATCTTAAAAAAAGCTCTTGCATGAGTAATGGCAGTATTTTTGTAGTATAGTTTCTGCAAAACAGGTTGAACACATTATTTTTGGTTATAGTGTTCACCCGCAAATACACAGCTTCCTTTTGACATGCGGCTTTCATCAGCACTTTTGATATTCGCACAGACCTACTAGAACCCATCCCGGAGCTCCTCACAAAGAGCCAGTGGTGAAACTTGTTGGAAATGTACCTCTGATGATGACTGAACTGAAAGATAGTCTACCTGGTAAAGTGTTCAGTAACTTCTAGTAATGCTATTTATGTTACAGATGTCCTCATGCAATCTGGCAAATAGTTTCTATAGAAACAAGGAAAAAAATAATAAAACTATTTTACCAGCAAAGAATTAAATAGATTAAAACCATTAATTCTTTCTCAAAAAGCAATATATTTTAGTTTGTATATTAATGGTAACAAATCCAGCACTGCTAGGAGAGTATGGCTCCAGAAACCTCGCAAAACCCCATGAAGATACAACAAATAGCTTTGGGAAAGTGGATCTCAAGGAATGATGTGGAGGAGAAGACAGCGGTTTTGTGCATCAGTGAAAGGGGACAATTCTGTATTAGGCTGGAGGGGAGGAAGACAGACAAGGCTGCTGGCAAACAGAGACGATTGGAGCTGGTAAAGCAGAACTGGCTCGAGGAAAGATACAACAAGTGATAAAAATGACAAACGAGGGAGAGGAAGGGGATGTACTAAGAAAAACCTTGAAAGCAAGGACAGAGATCTGAATGTAAATGTCCTGAAACAAAGAGAGGCCAGCTGAAGAAACGGAAACCGAAGGATGAGGAGGACTTAAACTTTATGCCATAAGCAACAACATTAATATCAGCATTGGGATTTGCAGGGCCTAGGGGATGGGGAAACACTGCGTAGGTATTAGAAGCTGCAGAGGAAGTAATCACCATCAGGATGGGAAATGAGGGTCTGCACAAGAATGTCAGCTCTCTAGACAGAAAGAAAAAGAATAATAATTAAAAAAAAAAAAGGGCAGATCTGGACTTTAGAGAGGAAGCAGCAGTAAAGTATTGGACACAAATTCTCTTTAGCACAATAGATAAAAACCACTGACAACCTTCAGCTTACAGGCTTGCCTGAAAGAAAATGATAGATACTGATGTTGTCTATAGCAGGAGACCAACCAGACAATACATGCGTTGTAGGACTTCTAAGAGGCAGAATAAACCAACAGAGAGGGCGTAAGAGGTGAGAAGCAGATCTGATCCGAGTCAACTGTGTAAAGATGACAGTATAAATCAGAAAGCAAAACACCTCAGAAATGAAAGGGATTAAAAAAAAGAAAGCCTAAGCCCCAAAAGCACCCTCAGCTCCGTAGAGCTCCAGGAAGACTGTGAGAAAGAAACAAGACCCACTCAAGAAGCTGCTGGAAGATAAATGTGACAAGGAGGAGGAAAAGCAAGAAATGCAGGCCAAGGAAGGGCTCAGGGAAGTCTTCGCTGTCAGTCCCACAATCTAATGTTCAAGAATGATGACAGAATACAGGTGATGGATTTTAGCCAGGAAAATGTCACCGAAATGTCACAAGAACAACTCTGATGAAAGGAAAAAAACAGGCTAGCAGAGAGAAGAAGGTATGAAGGAATTATAAGAGTACTGCAGGCAAAGCACTGAAATGGTTAGAAAGTGAAGGAAAGGCATTAGCTGGATTAACACTGACTGCTTTATTTTTTAATTAAAAAATACCCTTATTCAACATATTAGTAGAACATAAGAAATGCTGCTCAGCTCCCACCCATTCCTGCAGGGCCTGTCTGAGTTCAACTCATTCCAAGATGAAAGCCAGTATTAAAATTGTACCAGAGACTTAAACACCTTCATTAAAATAGATAACTAGAATTCTGTATAGCCAACTTTAAAACATCCAGTGAGCAAGTCTAAACAAAATTCAGCATAAAACATGTTTTTGCACATATTCTCTTTGAACATAATAAAAAAATACAACCAAGGAGAACAGATCAAGGCTAAGGATCATGAAAGATAAAGTTGCAGAAGATAATATAGGTCAGCCCCGACACCCGACACCCATCCACTACCCCAATATATAGGCGTATTTTAAAGTTGAGTGCCATTTTACAGAGTTACACGCGATATTGACACAGCATTGACATCTCTGAGAACTGATTAGATGATAGCAGGCTTGAATCAAGGAGGACTTAGCACGACTGCCAAAACATTGCCTTCCTGAAGTCAATACCCAACATTTTTCCCTTTCCAAAAATATAACTGCAGTTTGAAACATAATGACTATATTACAAACTGAATGCAAGTTTGGCATGCATCACTGTACATTTCTAGCATACTTTGAGAGAGACACACAAAAACACATTAATTTCATTTTATACATGTGTACTGTTTATGTGTGTTAAATTGCCTTCATGTAGTAATTGCAACTTTAGCCAATAAAGCACCTTCATTGCATAAATTCGTATTTATGCTTCAAAGCATAAATTAAAATTAACTTCTAAGATTCAGTCTAAAACTGTCTGGTCTAAAAAAAACACACAACAATCCACACATTTATTTACACAAGTACTGTTTCAAAATTTACTTGTCTTTCTTATCTCAGGAAACACCTTACTATGTTAAATAAGTGTTAACAATTCAAAGTACTTGAATGTATGCAGAAACTTTTGCTAAAAAGTGGCCAGAGGCTGACAATTCCCTCCCGTTGCAATTTTCATGTTCTAAAATTTGTTTTTGTTCTCCCCTGGAACAAAATCAAAACGTTCTGTATTCCACAAAACCAGAACTGTCAAAACTTCTCTCTTTAGATCAGCTAAGCTTTTCCATTTAAGAACTACAAACTTCTACAAATTCAAATGTCTGCTTGAATAATCTCAGAACAGGTTTGCGTATCTAAATAGGATGATTAAAATTTCTGTAGAGTAACAAAGGTTTTTTTAAACTTACAGTAGCGTAATTCTTTGTTGCTGTCTGCTACTGCAATGTCCTAATTACTAGGTTGCACAGTGAGAACTCCTTCACTTTCTCAGCTTTGAAGAAAGAACATACAGCACCAACATTTCATTACACTGAACACTTTCAACCTGGTCTGTTTTAATGACACAGATGTGACTACCAATTTATTTTCTTTGAAGTAAAAAGTTTCAGCGTTATTTATAGCATGAATGGTAGAAGCTTAAGGATTTTCTTCCCACTTGCCCATTAAAAATGAAAATAAAGACAAAACCTAGTTGTCAGGGAAAACATCATCATAAATCAAAGTCAAAATGTGATGACTACAGTTCATCTTCTCTTTTACCACATGACGTATCAGAAAACAACCCAGAGGAAATTAAATCTAACAGTAAACTTCTCCATGAAATCTAATGCTGGGCTTTCTTAATTAATTAAAAAGCACTCAAACAAATTATCTAGATTTTGGCCCTCAAGACAGAAAATTAGGGAAGTCCTGGATTCTGTTCTTGATGATGTAATCCTTCATTCACAGCTTCAGCAGGTTGTACCATGACAAACAGAGCAGAGGCTGAGGAAGACTGCGACTTTCTCATGCACAGCTGAGGTACCAAGAGAACTCCTTCCACCACCGTTAACTCCTCCCCGCTCTGGTGGTGCCACTGTCCTGCCCAGTCAGGGGTTTGGGCGATGCAGGTCTGGACACCACAGTAGCAAAGTGCAGATCATTACCAAATCCCCCTACACATCACTGGATTTCACTCCCTTGTGATCATATTATTGGGAGCAAAAACAGGTTCTGATGAAACATTGAAAATGTCAAGACTAAAAGCAAGGCCCTCGAACCAGCTCTGCTCTTACAAGCTGAACAAGTGCATTTGGTTACCTCACGCTTTCTCCTTGACACCTGTCTAAGCCACGTTTTAGACATACTATACCTATGGCTGACCTAGAAGCTGCCTTTGATAGATCATGAGAATTACAATGTTAATCAGGTAATCATAGCTTTCCATACAGTCTATCCTTCCTTAAAGTGCACATAAACTCTAAAATAACTACATTTAAATGTTTTTGGGGGGGTTGTTCCTTTTTTCCCCCCAGTTGTCAAATCTCCTTGATTTTACACACAAAACAACTAATAGCTTATGGTCTTCACTCTGGTTTCTGTGCCAAGCTACACTACAGCCTTGCTAACTTTTCTGAATCCTTTATCTTCAAGAATATTTCATTTAGTGCCTTAAAATAATTTATTTTTCCTCTGCCACCTCCAATACCAAAAAGCATATTTTATTCCAGTGCCATTGGTAATAGACACTGTGGGAGTTGGAAAGGAATTTTCTTAAAATTTATAAAAATGGCAAACTTGCACCAGAAATCACTGACATCACCATTACAACTTGAGACAGCCACTAATGGAACAGAAGCCCAGAACAATAAAGACAAATGGATAAACAAAAAAAACCCACCCCAACCTCTGTTGCTAAAGTAGAGGATAAAATAATGGAAGAATTGTCAGGACAGAAGTCTGAAGAATCATCCTCTGACTGGAAGGCTAAGGTCAGGAGGCTCAGAGAGGGTTTGGAGCCTTTGTGGTAGAGCAGCAGTGCATAGTCAGTGGGATTTACTGGAAGCTTTTGGTGACCTTTGGTGTTCAAGGAGGGTTTCAGGAGGTAAGCAAGTCTAGGAGGGCTGTAGATAGCACAAGCCAGCAGCTTAGTGAAAACAGTGGAAGTTTCCAAACACCTGAGGATAGGAATTGTACGAGGGAGAGGTTAGATATTGTATGAGAGGTTGTGGGACATACTTCAGGTTGCCTCCAACCCCAAAATCCCCCTTCATCCCCTGAAAGGGGTCTCCAAAATGAGTATTTGTTCTTCCTTTCCCACAGGAGAAGATCCTATTCATCCATATGCGTCTTCACAGCTGCTCTCAAACAAGTAGCAAAGGCTAGGGCTCTTCTGTTCCCTGTGCAGGGGAAAGGACAAGGCAAGGCTGAACTGGGGAGCAGACTGGTGATTTTGGCTACTGGAAGATGGAGGGAATAATTGCTGTGATTGAGGGAGGCTGCTCTTCAGGAGCCACGCATGTTGACAACCCATAGCAGTTGTCAACCAGAAGGTAGATTATCCAGATGATACACTCCAGCTCTTCCAGCAAGGCAGGCAAGACAGCCATAGCGCAGGAAGTTGGGTGGGTTTTTGGTACCTTCTTTAGAATACAAACCTCACCAGTTTGCAGCCCTGAGCAACTGCTTGTTTTAGATATGCAGGTGTCCTGCAATCTCTCATACAACATCTACAGATGTGACATCTACACTGTGGCCACGGAAGATCAATAACAAAGTAGTACTGGACAGCGTTAACAGGCTTCTGAGCTGGATTGATGCCTAATTGTTCTCAAGTTTTTAAAAGCAAGTCAACAAACATTCTTTTAGTTGTTTTGCCTGATACTCAACTGATACCCTTCCTTTCAGGTTGTATTTGTTAGGCGACCATTACTTTGAGAAGGTCATTTAACTCATCAGTTAACAATGAAAGCCTTCAAATAAGATTGCAGCTATTTAAAGATAACCAACTACTATTACTATAGAAAAAGCAATCCTGACAAAACGTCAGTGCTCTACACAAACGCGCACACATCTGCAAATGAAGATCATGGCCTTACAAATCACTGTTTAACGCACAGTGCTTAACAGATGGGTTGCAGTGCCCCTGCCTAGGGCTGGGAGAGAAAGTACCCTGCGGTATGAAGCCACTGGAATGAAGGATAGCAAGTCCCAGCAATGCCGGAGGCCAGCTGCTGGAAGAAACCAGTCAGCACCCCAAAAAATCGGGTGACAGTTGCACGCCCCGCGCAAACGCCCCCTTCTCCGACCACGGCCAGCCCGGCGGCACGTCCAGGGGTGGGAAAAGTGATTACTCATGCCGCCGGAGAGGAGGGGAGCGGGGCCGGGGCCGGGGCCGAGCCTCAAGACACCTCCCCGGGCCCCGCGGAGCTCCCCCGCCGCGGCCCCCCGCCTCCCCCGCCGGGCTCCGCGCGCCTACCTGGGGGGCCGCGAAGGCGGCGGCGGCGGCAGCGCAGGCGGCGGCGGGCGGCGGGCCGCGGGGACGCGTCTCCTCCTCCTCGGGCGAGTCGTCCAGCAGAACTTTGCTGCTCTTGTTAAGCTTCCACATGGCGGGCGCGGGGGTGGCGGCTCCCGCCTCTCTTCGTCCCGGCAGCGAGAGGGCCGAGGCGGGAGCGGACGCTGCCTCCGCAGCCCCGGCCGGGGTGGCTCGGCACGGCTCGGCTGGGCACGGCTTGGCTCGGCTCAGCTGTCACCCCGCGGGGGGCTCCCGCGGTGGGAGGGAGGAGCGCTGTCTGGCGCTGCCGGGAGCCCGTCCCCCGCGCCCGCCTCGCCTAGCCTCGCCTCGCCTCGCCCGCCGGCCTGCTGGCGGCCCCGGCCCGCCCAGCCGCTGCCCCGGCCCCGCCTGGCGGCTGGGGGGAGCCGGGTGTGAGGAGGGTCCCGCCCGCGGCGGCGGCAAGGCGGGCGGGGGCGACACCTCCCCGCTGTGCCGCTCCTCACCTGCCACCTCGCCCCGCCGGAGCCGCCGCCCGCAGCCGCCACGCCGGCGCTGCCATGTTTGCGCGGGCGGGGGCACGGGGGGAGGGGGGGGGGGCTTTCCCGTCACCGCGGCAACCGGCGCAGTGCCGGCAGCGCTCTGACAGCGCCGGCCACCGCCCGCCCCGCCGGGCCCTCGGGGCGGGGGTCGCCCCTCCCGCACGCCGGGCGCCTGGCAGCACTCCCGGCCTCGCCCCTGGCGGGCATGAGCCCCCACAGCCTTCCGCTGGCACAGGAGGGGCGCTCAGGGACGAGGCCCCGCCGAGAGCCCACGCGGGTCCCTCAGAAGAGAGGCCGGCGGGCGTTGTGGAGGGTGCGGATGGCGCTGCCCGGGCAGCGGTGGCCGCGGGGTGTCCCTCTGGGCAACGCGGGGCACTCTGAGGTGGAGTGGGGCACGTCCGTGGTGCTGAGGGTAATGGCACCCATAGACGGCCCTGACACCACCTCAGAGGGTCCCGGTGTGCCCACCTGTGTGCCCACCTGTGTGCCCACCCGTGTGCCCACCTGTGTGCCCACCCGTGTGCCCACCTGTGTGCCCACCGGCCCCTCTCCACCACGGATCACCTGGGGTGCACCTCCGGAAAGGCAGTCCCCTTAGCCATGCCCCGCAGCCTGGGACAAGCCGGGCGCCACATGCCTGCCCCTTCCCGCCTGCCCCTTCACACCTGCCCCTTCCCGCAGAGCCCTGCAGCCGGGACGGAAAAGCCTGGTGTGTCTGGCTGGAGTCCAGTGAGTCCCAGCAGCTCCCAGTTCGATGTCTGAATGATCCAGATATAACACCCTATGTACCAGCTGGTATTTTTGACAGTTCTTCTTTTCAAACAGACGTGCTAGCATACTTTTCCATGAAAAAACCTCACCCAAGCACTCATTTATCCATTAATTTGAACTGTGAGTTAGGGTCAGATGTCCAAAGAACTGTGAAAGTATTCTAAAAAGCCATTTTTGGTTGTTCTGCTTGCTTAACATTACTGTGATTTCTCTAGTGAAAGGCCATAACCCTCAAGGATCCCTCATGCACCACGGAAAGACTTGCAAGTCTTGCTTGGACTGCCTGATCTCTTCGGAGGCCAGGCAGCAGCAATGGGACAGCAGCAATGCTTTGCTGAGGGTGTTTTTGGCTGCAATGTGCTCCTACCTGCTCAGCCAGCAAAGGTCTCACCCTGGGGCTGGGACATCAGCTCCCTCGGGCCGGTTGCTCCGTGTGCTGCCCGTTCGTAAGGGGGGGTCACTTCATAACTCCCCATCAGTGGCGTACAAACACCCACAGAGTCAAGGTTTACAAATCAATGAAAAAACACTACTTTTTCTGTCATAAAACATCCTTATCCCTAACAGCTAACTTCAGAGGCATCATGGTTTTAACTGTAATCTCACTTTTGTACTGATAAAGGATTTCTGTAACGACTTAGGAATGCCGTGTAGCTAACCGTAATTTATTACTTAACTGCACAAAAGACACATTCACTGCACTTGAACCTGAAATCACAGAATTTACACCAGTGCAGTTTTAGCCCTCTGTCTTGAAAATGAACTTAGCAAAATTATATTGATGTGCACAAAGCAAGTGCACAAGTGTTTGAAGGACTGGAAAAGCCTTTAGTTTTACAGTAAGTTTCCAAACAAAAACTACATGCCTTTGGTCTTTTTTTAGTTTTATTATGTTTTATTTTTTTTTGCCTTAGGTTTTCTCTTAAGATTTTGGACTTTGGTGTGAAATCCTGGCTTTACTTCAGTCACTGAAAATCTGTCCAGTTCACTTCAGAGAGGTGAGAATTTCAGTCCAGATTTTCTATTTGTCTTCAAGACCCCAAGGCATGGTTGAGCACTATCTCTTGTTCTTCTAAAAATAATATTATTTTCTGCTGATCTGTTCTACAGACATTGTGCTTACAAATTTATTATTTCCTTTTAAAATTAATTATACACACCTAATCAAAAGATTTTTCGAGTAAGAAGCTGACATCCACAGACTGGAACTGCCTAGGATGAAAAAGAATACAAAGCACTTAAATACAAAGTTTCTTCCTCTAAGCAACTACATTGTGATGCTTCCGTAAGTTGTATGCAGGGGAAGGCTGTGAAATCCTGTGTGAGAAACTTCTTGCATGGTATTTTAAATGTTATGAACATCTTTATAAATATCATTATGAGGAGAAATTGATGATTTTTCTTCTGAACACTGATCCTGTCTCCCTTAAGGGACATGCACAAAGTAGGGGAAAAAAAAGTGAGAAGTACCAGAAAATGCAGCCTTTGACTCCCATGGAAGACTGAGCTGCTTTGAAGGCAAAGCCAGACAACATGGTTTTAGCAGCCACTTCATGACCTGGCAAAACTGAAAAACTTGTTTCTCCTTTGCTCTTTTGCTCCAGTCTCTCACCCAGGGGAGAAAAGGGTGGAGTTCTTTCAGCACACTAAACTGGGCTCTCAAGAGACAGAAAGCAAAAATGGGAAAGGTAGGAAAGAACAATAAAGAGGTGATCCCCTGTGTCATACCAAATAACTGCATGACACTTAGTGGCTTTAGCATACTTCAGTGACTCCAAGCTGCAGGCCCTTTGGATACTGCCATGCTCTCAGGTACATGCACAATGGTTTCAGGCACCGTATCTACCCTGATAGCTCCCGGTTTGCCTTTCAAATCTTTGTTACTATTCATGGCATCTCTCACTTACCTGTGCCACAATCAGTATCTTACGCGAGGGGTCTATCGCCCTTCTTGGCAAACTAACCTTGCTGTGGCTTCCTGTTCTGAAAAGCTTGCAAGCTGTGCAGAAGTGAACACAGCTGCAGTGCTGCTGCTCTAAGCAAGAAGAAAAAGAAACCCAGGGACGGTGAGCCACGTTGCATCGGAGACCACACATCTACCACTGCTGCCACCACTGGCAACCTTCTCAGCTGCACTTGGCACTCAGAGTGTTTAACCAAGCTGTTGGAGACTATTGCCAGCCCGATGAGGTTCACCACTTCCCAGCAGTGTTAGGCATGCACCACGAGCATTAGAGAGACATCCTTCTCCTCCTGCGGTGGCCCATTGTTAGCCATTTTATGGTGACAACTGTCTTTATGGCACTGTGCCAGAACAGCACAGGCACTGGCGTATCCGTATATCCTTGCCTGGATTCCTACCCCCATTTAGAAGCAAGTGTTTTTCACTTTCTGGAAGCTGATAGTGCCAGAGTCCTAGGCTGGAATTAATCTCATGAATTTTTAAATGCCTAGATGTCTAATCTCAGTTATTCTCCCTTTCTCATTGGTGGAGAGAAATAGTGTGTGGTTTTGCCTTTTTCATCTTAGCTTTCTTAGGTGTTACTGTAGGCATCTAGCTAGAACCATACCAAAGTTCACAAAAATAATGCCAGGGCTACATCTTCCAATTACTTTTTTGGAACTTAAGAGTAATTCCTGATTAAAGCAAATTGTAAAATATAGCAGTTTTAGGAGCCAGAAAACACCCCAAAAAGGTCTAACCTTATTTCCTAAACTCTTATATGACTATTTTAAGCCTTACCAATAGAAAAATGAGGTCCAGCCCCATAAGGGGAAGGAAATCTTCTGTCTCTAGCCAAGTTCCATTCTTATTGATAACAAAACCAATTTGATTTAAAATACTGACATGTATAGGAAAGCTGTTTGTGGCTTGGCAACTTATTCAGTGTGGCCCTTTGTCCAAAGAAAATGTGTGTGAGAGAAAAGCAAAATATTTCTGAAAAATACACTTATTAAAAAAAAAATGACAGCTGGTTGAATCAACTATAAGTCAGTTCAAGAAATACCAAGAGTCTTAGAGGAAGCAGATTTAGTGCATGCAAATGCATGCTAAATTAATTTATACTCTGTCATTATGATTTATTATAGAGATTTTACGTCTCCAGGGATGACATAGCAAAAAGAGAAGAGGCCAGAACTGATGAAAAAGACTGTTAGACATGTAAAAATACTCTTAAGAAGATAGATTAATACTGTGCTTTAACCCAGAAATAAGTAAGAGGAAATGGCATAAACATACGCAGAAAAAGACTAGAAAGGTAGGTAGACCTAATAGAATTGCCTCTTCTCATCAGACATAAACAAGGAGGCATCCATTTAGTTGAAAGATAATGCATTTATAACTGATAAAAGGAAATAGATATTTTTCAACTGTGTAATTGCACACTGTGTGTACTCATTTCCAAAGAATGTCATTGAAGCAGGATTCAAGAAACAGGAAGTTTATGAGGATAACAAGACTGTTAGGTAACACAAGTAAAACCAAAAAGGTAATCTGATGTATAAAGCTCAGATTTTGGGCAATATCCTAATTTTCACAAGCCAGATGTTAATAACAAAGCTTTATGAGAATATATTCCATTCTTTTCTACTGTAGGATTTCTTGCTGTAACGTAAATCAAATTGGCAGTGACCTCTACTGGAAATGGCATATTAGATAAAGCATACCACTACTTAACCTCTCTGGTCTTACATTCCTTTTCTTTTCCACAAGTCTTTTTCAAAAAAGTTTCCTAGGCACGAAAGAGTTAAAATAAAATGACCTGAAACAATGCTGTTGTCTGCAATACGTACATTGAATAGAAGTGCACTCAGAAGATTGCAAGTACCAAAATCTCATTGTCTGCAGGAAACAAATGTCATAATCTGAAGTGGGTGAAGTTCTCAATTTTTTGAGGTATGCTGTATTTTGTATTGTGTTGGTCAGAAAGAGTTTTTCAGGAAATCTAGTGCATTTACAAGTTTGAATTACCAAAAGCTAATGAAAATGAAAATTTATGAGACTAACTTTTGAATATTGAAACCACAGGGTACAGTGCTTATGAGAGAGATTGCCCAGACTCACACAAGAACAGTAAACATGCATCATCCACTAGACTACTCAGTAATCAGCCTTTCAGAAGAACTAAAGAGTTAAACCTAAAGAAACCTCCCCAGGATTTTATTTAAGTCAACAGTAAAATTTTCGTTGCAGATTGAGGCCTTCTCTGCCTGATGAACTGGTGATGTCAGCCTGAAATATTTCCATTGATATACCAGCACTCCAAACAGGCAAAGCACTTTTACTGCAGATAGGGCCTTTTGTTTTGTAGTTCCACTGTTATCTGAGCAAAACAAAGTGTATTGGGGGAAAAAAAGGGATCTGATTTGCCTACACACAGCTATCTACCAGTGCAGCTGCTCTGGCCAGGAATGACATCTCTGCTCTATGCGGGTATGCCAGGCTATAGCAGATATGGCTTCAGTTTTCCTTGGAGGGCCAATTCTTATCTACAGTTTTGGTCCAAATCTACAGCACAAGGACTCTGAAGAGTGCAAAGCTTACCTCCATGTTCTCTCCTTGCTCAAAGCATTGTGAGGCCAGCTCTCACAAAAAATCTCTGAAAAGACAGACAGAAGAAAGTGACTGGCAAAGAAAAATACTCCAGAAACATTCCAGTTCAGCGCTGCTGCTGCTGGTTGACATCAGCAGTGGAAAGATAACAAAGGAAACTACTCAGTGTGAAGGGAGAATCTCAAGACACTGGCATTTGACTCTCCTGGGGCCAATTATTCTGCAAGTATTTCTCAGTGATGCAATGAGCATATAAGCTCTCACTAGACCATGCAAAAAGGAGCTAAAAAGTTTTAATTAAGTCCTGTTTAAACCATGTTAGCGGTCATCCTCCCTTCTAGAGCCAGGTGCTCGCCCAACCGTAACCAAATGTTCAAGCCCTCTGAGCAGAGAAAGGGCTAGAGGAAAAAAGAAATAGGAGGAGAACAAAAAGTGATTCCAGGGGACGAGAAAGGTTAAAGGGAAGGTGTGTGAGTGTCACAGACTCAAAAATAGTTGAGGGGCACTGGCGGAGGGCAGCCACCAACACCATCAATCGCTCCTGGAATGTGCCCAGGGAAGCAATGGATGCTGCCTGCCAGTGCTTTCTTCATTGACACGAGAAGATGAGGGACTGGAAGCAGATGATGCAGTTTGCAGGGTCCCCGTCATTGACTTTGCTTCTCCTGGTGGCATGAACGGCTACTTTGGCCATGACTGGGAGGAGACTGATGAATAGGTCCTATGTTTACTGCCTGTTGTGTTACAAACATCGCAAGTAATCATTAATGAAAATGTGTTTGAAGAAGTATTCTTTAATCTAGGCAAGACTGAAATACTGTTCTGCAGTGAGAAAGCCTGCTTTTTTGTGTTATGTGTGATTTAAGACAGAATTTTGTTTATTTGTAACTTCTACTCTTTCCTGACAGTTAAAATGTTCCTTATTTGCTATATTAATAAATGGGCTTCGGATATGAGAAAACAAATTACATGCTTCCTTTATAGTGCAGCTTCAGTACAATGATCTGAAAGTGCTCACTTACATATTAGTGAATTAATCCTGACAACGTATTTCTCAAATAACATCTTCATAGCTGGAAACTGCATCTTATCATTTTTGCCTCTTTTTCAAAGTTTGCTATTACTGGAATCAAACAACAAATCATGATTAATAATGAAGTGCTATATGTGCTGGAAGCCAAAATACACAGATTTTTCTAGCAAGCTTTGTCAAATCCGTTACTAAGCAAGCAGCAATTTCCTGACTTCACATTCTTGCTGTTTATCCACTAGCCCACTTTCGTTTCAAGTGCCACATCTACACTAGCAAGTATTGCTGCAGAACTCTCAACAAGTAGTCACAGATTGTATATCTACAAATAATACATTTTTTAAAGATATCAAAAACTCAAATTATTGTCATCTGAGTGATACAACTTCCTCAAAGCCACAGAAGCTTTTATCCATCCCACAGCAGAACAGGAGCATAGATGTTTCCTCATTTATGTTTTTCCTAACAATCTTCCAATTCCACAATGCCCTGTTCCCTCAAAGCAATTGTTCCCTTGGGGTTTTGATTTCTGTTGCTATAGGATCAATGTGATATGAAACCTTCATATCTGAGAGATACTTTTTATTTTCTCCACTGCTAGCCCACATTGCAGGCATGCAGGAAGACATTGCAGACATTGCCTCACATAAATTATGAAGACACTTAAATACCATTCTTCTGTCTGGAGAGAAGGAAAGAGTATGAATCTCCTCACCCCGGAGAGAAGGGAATGTATAAGGCTGTTTATGGTGCAACTGTAGGAATAGCCACGTTTATGACGAAAACAGAAGAGATGCAAACCCAAGGAATGAGAAGCAATATTGCTAAAAGACAAACATCCTTCTGGAACAGTAAAGTGACACTTGCTTTATTATGGCTGAATCAGGCCAAAAGTCCATTTGCCCCAGCATCCTGTCTCTGACAATGGTGTTTAAGAAAAGAAACAAGGCACAGGGCAAGTTCATGGTGATACTTCCCCTGGTATATCCTGCCAGCATCAGCTTTCTACGCTAGAGGCTATATCAGCATCTTTGGTTTTAATCAAACCTGTAGGAGTTTCTTCCATGAGTTTTCACTATGGATTCAACTTCTTACAACGATACATAAAAGTATTTCCATTTTTTTTTTAATTAAATGAAAAAAACCACACAGAGAACTTAGCTTTTAACCAACAGAATAAAAGTTAGGAATGTTAATAGCATGATGGGAAAGACAATGTGGGACAAGGTTACCCAAAAAATCTATTCCTAGTCCTATTGGTGGAACAATGCCATCTGCTGCAAAAAGTTCCCCTGCCTATTGCCCCAGGACAGCCCCGTGCCCATCTGAACAGCTCTCCTTCTTCCACCCACCTCTGCACACAGCCAGAGCGCCCAGCACCCGGGTATGTGTTTGCTCTAGCAAGGACTTTCAGAGGATGATGGGACTTACCTAGAGTAATTTAACTTTCTGTTGCTGGCAGAGGATAAAGGTCTAGCCCAAACTACTCAGCATCTCAAGTCTTATTGCCATTATAACACACAGACACATAATCTCTTGCCCTTTTAAACATTCAGTAGTCTATAATCTGTGAATATGAGAATGCCCGTGGAACACAGAGTGCAGAATCTGAGAAATATGCTTGATTTCTAATTTAAAGAAGCATAGAACTGTACATAGTATAGAAGCATACTATGGAGGCATAGAATTTTAGTTAAATAAAAGAATGCAATCAAATGCACTGAGAAATTAGAAGTTTGAAGGGAACTGGAAAAAGTAACAAAATGCTAGCTAAGCAACAAAACTGAGCCAATTGTGTGACAAATGGAGTTAGAGTTATGGCTCATGAAATTATAGCCATATATTTTCCATAGATTTCTGTAGCATAAGACTTGTCATTCATGGAAGGTGAAAATTCAAAATAATTTTAAAGCAAGTTATTGTCACCTCAATAAAACTGCACGTGAATCTCCTATTCAGAATGAAGCATTTTGCAATTAAGAATTTTGCTTACTATACTTTGGAAGTCCTTAAAAAGCAGATTAAATTATATTTACTCCTCATATATATAGTCTTACTATTGAATTGACCTTTATTTCACTTTGTTTACTTTGCTTCTGAAGTAAAGTATGCAAAATTAAATTAAAAGTGCTTTAATTCTGAACCAGTGTCCACACAGGATTAAAGGGAGTTTTATTAATATACTTCAAAGTCACACCTATAGTTACTCAGATCATTTTCCTGAATGCTCCTCCATAATCAAGGCTAGTGTGACACACAAATATGGGAAACTCTGCTGTAGCCTTGGATAATGACAGAGTAAGGAAGAGAGCTATAAATATTTTTACAGAAGTAATTACTCAGTTTTGATTATTAATTAGTTTTCTACTAAAGTATGCAGGAGTTAGTGGCATTTGACTAAATTTGCCTAGAGTATTTTCCATTCCTATTAATTTTCTTCAACATGAAAAAATACGTTCCTATGCACAGGCTAATGATGCAAGACCAAGTTGCTTTTTATTTCTATGCTTACACCGACTTGCTGAAGTCTTGGCCTCATTGACATGGTTGATAAAAGTTTTCACCAACTTTAGAAGATATGCATTTTAATTCAAAATAGCTTGATAGAGAAGAGAGAGAAAAAACTGCATACGTACAGTGTTGGAATATGAATGCAATCTAAACAGGTATTTTAGCAGATTAGCTTTGGTAAGACTTTTCTCTATGGATAGATGAAGATGTTTGTAATCTGAGGTTTCCTAATCTGTTAATAAAAACACTAATAATGCATCCAAGTAATTGTATTCTCTTTTATGCCTTAGAGATCGATATTAAAAATGAGATTTTGTTACCCAGTTAAATTTCACAAGAGCAAGATTCACTTCAATTTCTTCAAAAGCTACTTAAAGGAGTTATTTTTTTTTTCCTCTCTTTTCCTTCTTGATCATAACAGTAACACCAGATATGTAACATGAAAGGAGACTTCCCGTTTGCCCCATTTCTTCTGACAGAGATTTACCTAAAATGTTTCTGAATGAATGCTTAAAATGAGGGATGTAGATTTTAGTGGATATTGGATGAGGCTTTTAAACTCTATTTTGGTAAAATTCAGGTTATTTGAATTTTTTTACATTATTTGACCTGAACAGTTCAAATAACTCTCCAACTGGAAAAAAAAAAAAAAAGCAAGCCTGTCCAAACACTGAGACACCTCTCACTTGATGAGAAGCTGAGCTCCAAAACTGGAGCTCCAGCCCTCTGAAAATGCTCGTCCAGTCTTCAGGGGAGGTTTGAGTTTTCTGTATAGTGCTGTAGACATAAAAAGTATTCACAGTTAGAGTTTGAAGCAGAAGCATCTCCTAATCATGACATTTTTGTTAAAGTTAGTCCTCGGAGAACAGCTCATATAAGCAATTCTACCAATTTTCTACATACTTTGTCCAATTGTGTAGATAATCTAAATTTAGGAAACCTAGATAGCAGTTTATGTGGCTGAGTCTATGCAGATTTGCTTATCTCTAACTTCACCTTAATTTTCAATAGTTTTCTCAGCATTTAGTTATTCCAAAACTAGAACTCAAATACAAAGTGATTCCAAAATCATCAGGTTTTCAACAATCAGTTGCTGCTTGTTGCTGTTCTCAGTACACTAGCATGTAAATCCAGTGTGGGTCACCAAGGAAAATGGCAGCTGGCTACCTTACAATTTTCTTAGCATATATCCAGTGAGACATAAATCTACAATAATCTAGATTTGCCACTTTTTTGCACCACTTAAAATTTTAGCTCTGAATAAATTTTTCCCCAGATGTTCACTAGTAATATGCTCAGTCATACTTGACAGAAAGGTCTACTGTAAAGCAAATACAGGTGAGGCAGTTACTTTCTAAAAGCTTATAGTGCTTTGTGTGTGTTATGCTTAATGTAGGTCAGGTAAAAGAGACTATGTCCTTTATGTTTGGGAATAAGGGAATATAAAGCTTGCTTCAGCCATGAGGGGTTTATTCCAATCTAGGAATTCAGTTTAGGTTAAAGCTGGAGAGATTTACACCGGCTGAGAATTTCCTTATGCTTTAAGAAGCTTACTTTGATTTAGAGACTTCAGAGATTTTAGCAAAGGCTTCAATTAGAAGAGTTTATCTTCTGTGGGGAAATATGCATACCAGTACTTATTTCTCAAGAATTTTGTAACTTATATTTGCACAGTTTTTATTTGGATTTAAAATAATGTGATTCAATTTTTTTTCATAGCTTTCCCTTCCTTTTTTTCATCCACTGGTGATGAGTTGACGTATTCACACATTACAGTTATACTGTAAAATCAGTAACTTCTTTGAAATTCCACTATATACTGGAATTTAGTAGTCTCAATATGTACTTTGCATAAATACTTCTGCTTTTAAAATCATGATAATTTAGTATGTAGTGTAGTTTTACATTTGGTCAAGAACTTACAACTATTGTTAGCAACAAAAAGCAAAAACACCTGTTAGTTACTCGGGACCAAGAAATTCATATGCTTCAGCAAGGGTTTATATCAATATCAAAACTAGTAAGCTTACATTTCCTATGAGGACAAAGATTTAGATTTACAAATGCCATTGCAAATAATTCCCCATTGTCTGTTGTGTTGTTTTACTACTATAATCTCATAATCCTACTTCTGAAAAACTTCGGAATCTTCATGTTGAATTAGTAATTGGCCTATTGATCTTGAAGGTAAGCAGCCGTTATGTGTGTGTGCAGTCAGTCATCCTACATTTTGCTCTTAAGAAATGTAGTAAAGTTTCCTTTGAATTTCAAAGCAAGTAACATCTGGTTTAGTCATCCTGTGCAAGGTTTCTGGATGACTTCAGCAGCATAGGAGCCTGCAGTTGATCAGTTTGCCACTGCCTTTAAAGGCAGATATTGAACTGTTTCAGATGGTGTAGGATAACTCAGCTATCAAGCCACCAAATTAATCAATTTATGCATGATAGATCCTAACGCTCTTCTGTTATATTTTTGCTTTGCAAAGAGAGGCTTGGCATCTTAATACAATATTGCACCACATCTTTCTTGTGTAAGCTGATGAAAACCCAGCAGTGACGTCATTTCAGCGGGAAGGGAGCACATCCCATTGACCTAGACTGGGAGCTGGGTACATATTGTCCAGCTAAATCCTAGTTTGCAATCCAGAAAGCCTGCTTTCCAGCACTGTTTAAACTAAGCACCAAACTCCCTAAGCACAAGGCCTGCAAGTTCCCTGTACTGCGGCATCCCTGGCTTTAGCAGCACCTGGTTGAGGGGAGATGGGAGGCTGGCACCTGCCTTACCTCCTCTGTAGCGTGGTGTTGAGAAGGAAACCACCTTATTTGTGCTAAGCTCCCTCAAAAGGGTGGTGAGACACTGGAACAGGTTGCCCAGAGAAGCTGTGGCTGCCCCCTCCCTGGCAGTGTTCAAGGCTAGATTGGATGGAGCTCTGAGCAACCTGGTCTAGTGGAAAGGTGTCCCTGCCTGTGGCAGGGGGGTTGGAACTATATGATCTTTAAGGCCCCTTCCAAACCAAACCATTCTATGATTCTATAAAATAGGTTTTGGTTGTCTGGCCTGCAGTAAGACTTTTCAGTCTGCACAGATGCAGCAAGGGCATTGCCGCCTGATGGGTGACTCAACATGGAGCCCCAGTGGTGGTACATTGATTCCCATTTTGTTCAGTGACCAGTGTGCCCATCTTAACCCACTGCCAGTGTTCCTCATGCTACTGAAGAGAGCCCCACAACGGGCAGGACCTGAGCCCACAAAAATGAGGACTTCCTCCCATGACTCTTCTATAAACTTCTGGCTGCTGCCTAGCAGAGTTCGTGCTGCCACTGTCTTCACCACCACTGCAAGAAAGAATGAGAATTTTTTAGGGGGCATGTACTTGAATATGTAAAATGTTACATACTTTTCTTTAATTACTTGAGCCTTGTGTTCTGCAGAGATCTGGTAGCATAATTTTATTGCATAATTTTTGAAAACTTGGCCATTACATTATCTCTGACCATAACAATAACTAGGCAACAAAACAAAAGTTCTTAACCTAATTACATAAAAGTCCAAAAAAACTCTGCTAGTCATACGTATATGTGGAGATTTTCTCCATTAAACTAGCTCACAGGGAAATGCCTGAGTAAACAAGTGAATTACACTAGCATATGAATCAATAGATCTAGTCAATAAAAATACTCATCCTGGTGCTGACCACCCTCTACGAAAAAGTCACTGGTGTTTCTCCTGGGGGTCTGTGGAAAAATTAATATGACGTTAATAAAGCCTAGCTTTTGTCTTTCAGTACAATCCCAAGCAGGGGTTATAATGCATGACATGGGTCAGAGCATAGCTCACAGAGACCTCATGCCCAAAAGATATTTGGGCTTTTTCTTTGTTTTTTTTTCTTGCTTTCTGAAGGCAGGAGAAGTTAATAATGTTGCACAGTCTTAGATGAGAAGCACCATGTCTAAATTGTGCAAACACAGCTGGAGAGTGACTTGGTGAATACTCCTTACTCACCCATATTGGTGGGGTAGCTGCGTTTCTAACGGGTTATTCCTAGATATGCTTACTAGACATGTAAATTATGTGATGAATTACACCCTAGAAATGCAATACAGTCTAAGTGAATATTGGCTCCTTGTGATCTCACAGCCCGCATGACATGTATGGAGGAGTTCCTCATTATTCCAGTAGAATTACATCTCTCTGAGTACACTGGCCTTTCCCTGCAGGCAGACGTTACTCCTGAAGCAACATTAGTTAGATCAACAGTAGAAAATATCTTGATTCCAAGGTAAACATCCATTTTTAGCAGTTGAACTTGTAAAAAACAGTGGCTTTGCCAGTAAATTTCCTTACATTGATGAAGTGACACATGGCAGCTTAGTTGAGTGCATTGGCTGACAGGAGAGAGTACCATCCGTAGCACCGCTGTGTAGTACTAGGGAAGACACTTCAGTTTCACTGCCTACTCCAATTTTGCAACTTCAGGATACTGAAGGAGAGCTGTTGTTGCAGCGGTCTATAATTTCAACCTCAGAATGAACAAAACTACTGTCTGTAGTAAAAGAAAAGGAATCACATTTTCTATTTAATGGAACATTTATTTGTTTTTTATGCATGTGTGAAAATGATTGTTAGCGTCATGTTGTGCTATAAATCTGTATGCTAAGTTTAAAATAATCTATGAGAAATCTGCCATGCTCCTTCCTATCACCCTTTTTGTTATCTGCTATCTTATAATTCCTGTCTGTGAATGATTAAGACATCTATGAGCAAGTAATGTTATAAAATGCATAAATATTCCACAAAAATACTTTTGTACTGTGTCTTCCTGTAGTATCCGTCTCCTAGAAAATGGAAGTGAGTGTTTCAACTTCGCATGGAAGAATGATTTACAGTGCCTTAAAAAATGCAATTTCTAACAGATTGAAGATGCTCTTCATCACAGAGATGTTGGTATTCAAAATTTTCTTGATATTTTTGATTTTCATGGGATCAGTAATGCTTCATTGTTAGTTATAATGTAAGAAAAGAACACTTTAAGATAAAACTGCACTTATATCTCAACCAAAAGCCTGAGAGCACAGCATGTATGCTTTGCCATCAGAAATAGCAGAGTCCCTCATGATTATTTAGTGCAAGCAGTAAACAAACTCCTTTGTAGCATTTGCTCTTCAGCTAATTAATATCTTGTGTGGTTGGAGATGTTCTATGAAACATGACCCTACAGTAAAGTTATTTCTCTCACCCATTACAATGATCAGTAGCTATTTAATAGGATCATAGAATCTTTTAGGTTGGAAAAGACCTGTAAGATCATCAAGTCCAACCATTAACCTAGCACTGCCAAGTCCACCACTGAACCATGTCCCTAAGCATCACATCTACACATCTTTTAAATACCTCCAGGGATGGTGACTCCACCACTTCCCTGGGCAGCCTGTTCCAATGCTTGACAACCCTTTCAGTGAAGAAATATTTCCTAATATCCAATCTCAACCTCCCCTGGCACAACTTGAGGCCATTTCCTCTCATCCTATTGCTTGTTACCTGGGGGAAGAGATCGACTCCCACCTTCCTACAACCTCTTTTCAGGTAGCTGTAGAAAGCAATAAGGTCTCCCCTGAGTGTCCTTTTCTCCAGACTAAACACCAGTTCCCTCAGCTGCTCCTCATAAGGCTTGTGCTCTAAACATTTCATTTTAAGCTATTGTGTAGGAATGTAAAGCTTATGACTTAGCACTGCCAGTGGCTATGCTACTGTTACCAGGCTGCTGCAATATAACATTTGAGTCCTTTAGGGAGGTTTGCAAGTTGTGGCTTGAAGCTATTACATTGTGGATGAAAACTGCTTTGAGGCTTAGTGAGTTCTTATGGAACTGGCATTGCTGAAAAGACTTTGGCTGATAATAATTTAACCTATGGTATAGTAACACAGAAAAAATAAGTATGAGTGTTATTAAGTTTATGACATAAGCTGTAGAAAGCAAAAAAGTGGAAAGGTAAATTTTATATTCAGTCGACCATTGCTGTATATGGTGTACAATGTGATGTACAAAGTGGGCAGCATTATTCACTGAGCTAAAAATCTTGTTATATCCAAATGCAGTGCAACAGAGCAAAATAAAAATGTCGTTTTTGTAGATCCTAGAGCTTTATGTCGCCCCATTTTTCCTTAAATGTTGATCTGGGTATGGAATGGCATGGGGTTATAGAGAAAAAAATCATCAAATAACCCCACTCAGATGAGCTGTTCTTCTATGTATCACTCAATTAGTAAAAATACATTTTTCTGGCGATAAAAGCTACTTCATTAGCCTGTTTTGTTTTCCTCCCTGCAAATACTAGAAGGATGGAGAATCTGGCTTTTCCAAAGGTCTGCTGGGCTAGGTCTGCAAAGCAGAGCTTCTGACCTCCAAGATTTTGTAGTGGACCTGAGCTGGCCATCCCAGAGTGTGCACCAGGCTCACCTTCCCCGCGCTTCAGTTTCGGAGCAAGCATCCCCAAACCTGCAGGCTGTGAGGCAGTCACAACACTCTCCAGGCAAGTTCCCTATGATGTGCCCCTGAGTATGAGTACACCTAGCAGCACATGGAGACAAAGCAGAAGTGCAAGACAAGTGGGAAGGGGAAAAAGAGGATGGGGAAAAAAAAGGGCACTTGAAATCAAAACTAGAGAAAAGCAGTGCAATCAGATCCTCAGTATTATAAAGCACCTCATTCTGCTCCCTTACAAAGCTGGAGCAAGAGAAAGATCTAAATCTAATCAAATCTAGAAGAATACTTGCCTTAGTCCTGGGAAGAGGGAAGAAAGCAGATCAAGTAAACAAACAACAGAGCATGAAAAGTTCAGACGACAAAAATGGAACACAAAGTCTTTATTTATTTGTTATTACTGCAGCCATTTATCTCCAGTTTAATTGTTGTTTTTCTTCTGTGACTCTTACCAAACCTCTTTAAGTTCATTCACTTGCAAAACTGCTATACTACTTGCCTTGCAGAAGCCTTCCAAATATAAAGAGGTGCGTGATGTTCGTTACTTGGCTCAATGTTTTGGAAGTGGTTTTTGAGATTCCTGAGTAACAGGCACAGGACAACTACAAAATATTGTTGTTATTGTTATTCTGAGCTTTGGTGAGGTCATGTATTAGGGACCTGACATAATGGAAATAATGACAGTGACCCACTTCAATCAAATTCTGTATTTCTCATGTGGGAAGAGTTTTGACTGAGAACTTGCAGGGTTTACCCATAAATGTAAGCACAAGGAAGGACTGTGTTAGCATATTTAAGGAGGGAAAAAAGCATGATGAATATCTTAAGATCTAGATACTTTTTTTTTTTTTTAAATGCATGCTTAGACACCTAAAGGGGATGGAATTTAAAGCTGCTGAGCAATTCCAGATGTCACCATCTTCAAAGGATGCCCGGAATACTGCAGCCCCTCAGCACCAGGAAAGAACTGGCCTGATACTTAGCCATGGATTCAAGTATCATCAGACATTCAGTTTTGAAGATGCTGTCTGAAACCTCTGGATATCTGAAACACGAAAAAAGCCCCCAAATCCTCTATTAGTAGCAGTTAGCCTTTTCTAAACCTTGGAAGATCTGTGGGACAGCTTTCAATAAATAGTAGTAAAACTATGAGGAAAACAAGTTTCTTCTTTTCTTTGTGGGGAAATAACTCCCTAAATCTCATTCTTTCAGATCAACTGTTGGCAACGCTCTGGCAGAAATAGTAGCTGCCAAAGTAAAAATGTTGGGCCAGAGTCAGCAGACCCAGCACACTGTAAATATTGAAGCTCGTGGAAAGAAATGCAGTGTGGGAGTAACCTTTTACTCCCTTCTGCATACTTCTAGGCACATTCTGCCCTTTTGCACAGTTGTAAGCGGTTGAACGTAAAGAAAAGCGCTGTCGGAGGCTGTGGAGCGATGCTGGAAGCAGAGCAGAGCAGGTGACTCGATTTGCTTTGGTGCCAAATAGTTTTAAAGGTACCTTTAGCCACAGTGCATGGGGTGGGCATTAAATGAGATATGTGTTTGCGCTGCCCAGAGTATGGCTGAGTGAGGATGCTCATTGCCTAATAATGCAAGAGGGAGGGCTTTCTGCCCTAAAGAGACCCTATTCGACATCCTTTTAATCACCACAGAGACAGCCTGGGCTTAGGGATGCATCCATGCTGGGTCAGGCAGAGACACTCAAATTTGCTTTCAGCAAATCTTGTGTGTAGGAAGCATCCAGCTAGTGCAAAGATCAGAATAGACGCTCCCTGAGATTTATATACTAATAAACAGAGAATACTCTTCTGCCTCTCAGGTATGGCTGAGATTTGGTCCTTCCCTTCAAGGCTTAATAGTCTATGGAGAACAAAAGAGCTGGTGGAAATGCTTACTGATTTGTCTTCAGTGCCTGATAGCTGCTGATTGAAGTAGAAGACACCACCTAAGTGAGCGTATTGTACCTCTGTACGCAGACAACTGAATTAACAGCAGTAACAATACATCACACACATCCGTTTCCTGCCGACTCAATGAGGAAATGATATGCATTTGTTGTAGGTTAAAATACCACAGCAAGGCAAGCCAAATGGATCACCAAATTAACTTGAACACCAGTATAACGTTTTCTTCTTGTGCCGTCAGATCCCCTTGGTTTCAGCCTTTCCCTCTTTCTGTGTTGGTAGAGCTTATGTCATTTTCCCAAACTGCAAAAAGGTGAAAACAGAAAAAAAAGTATCATGTTTTTTTGTCAGTATAATTTGTTGATACAATTGTTTGAGTCTTAAAAATGGCACTCCTAGCCAATCTTACCATAGCACAGCATTTTCTAGGCTCAGGTTTAGCCTCTTGTAGGCAACTGAGAAACAGCAGCGGCTTTGGTCGTGTTGGTATTTCTGCTGCTCCACCTCAGGTGTTCCCGCGGAAATAGGACATCCTTCCTCTTGCAGTGCCAGCCAGCACAGCAGTTCTGGTGTCTTTCAACACAGCCAAAAGGGGATTAAAACCTCCAAAGTGAGTATGTTTGGTGACATAAGCCAACCGCGTATGTTCATTGCTTCATTATGTGAAGCTAGTAAAAATTTCAGTGGAGGTATATAAGCATTTTGTATTTTAATTGCATTAAAGCTTGAAAGAGCACCCTACTTTGGTACAAAAGGTTTGGTTACATCCAGGAACAAAAGAAAATATAAGGGGGTTTTTTATAAGGTAAAATGTTTTTCTTGGGTTTTTTTTTGGTAAAGGTCCACAGGGTATCCTCCAGGGAAAACCAAAACCAGAGCTATAGGAGTGTGCAGAGCAGTGACTATGGTTTTACAGCAGGAGGAGAAAAAGAAAGAGATAAGTTCAGAGCACACTGATCATTAGTGCTGGCTAGGAAACAGCAGAACTAGAGGGTTTTTTTAAAATAAAAACCAACAAAATCCAATCTGTATTTACTTTCCTGTTCTACCAGAGCTCCTGAAGCCTCCTTCTACGATCAAAAACTGTCCCTGTCCCTGAAGGACCAAAGAGACCTCTTCCAGTGGGGAAGGGCAATCATCATACCCACACAGGATGACGGTGCTGAGCAGACAAAACCAAGGGAGCGATGTCTTCCCCATCCAAGGCAGTGGCCTGACCACCAGCCTGGCTGCGAAGGGGTGGCTCTGTGCTCACAGGGTGGCTCCCTGCCTTTTGAATAGTCAAGGTCACTCCAATCCCCAGAGATGAGAGCCCTCACCCTGATCTGAAAGAAGCAGTAATCATCCCATCCACTTTACAGGACTCTTTCCTCTCCCACTGCTCCACCATATACGTATATATATATATATTAAAAAAAAAGTGCTTTTGTGACTGGGCAGATACCTTTTATTCTTTTGAAAACAGTGATTAAAAAAGCAAACATCTGTGCAACCTTTCATATCCCTCATCTCCAAGATAGATTGCACGAAACAATGGCTGTCTCTCTTCACAATTTCAGGCAATAATTGGGCCATATTTCAACACATACACACGCACTTATATACACTTTATCAAGGTTCATACTGTTTCTGTACAGTTTTATCTCTGCACTATCACTATATTGCTTTGGTAAGTGCACTGAGTGCAAGGGAAACCCCACCCCTACGATGGTGATACCATCGCGTGTTTTTTAAAATTAGCACTTAGTTATGCCTCGTGTGAGGTATGGTGTGAAATCCCTCTGAAAAGACAGTTGCGTGCAAGAGCAGTGGACCATGGAGGAGAAAGCAACAAGGGAAGGAGTGCCACGGTTCAGCGATGTAAGAGGTGCTTGAGGGTTCAAGTCTTTTTGTTAGCTGGTGTACCATCCCCCCCCCGACTTCTAATTCTGCCATTGTCAGGATCAGATGGAGGGACTGGGAGAATTGGGATATATAAGCATAAACTTTGAAGAAGACCTCTTACAGCTTTTTTATTAAACTTGAAAAGAATGGGTTGTACCATAGGCACTGAGATTCCCTTTTTTACAGATAATAATTCATGCAATAACAACAGCAGAGTAATTGGTGTCCCGTTGAATCGCCTGGGGCCACTTTGGGTAAACTTACTAAAGGAAAAATCTGTTTTTTCCCCACCATCTTTAATATAGTTGAGCTTTCTGTGGATGCCTCAAACGAAAATGATTTAATATTTTAAAATTATTCTGAAGCATCTATTTCCCTTTTAGTGATCCTACATTACAGAATATGACAACATCTAAAAAAAACATTTCTGCAGGAAAGATTCATGCTGCCACCGGTGAAAAGCAGTGTTTCATCACAAAGATAATGGCAGCTGCAGTGAGCCAGACCAAACAGCCAGTAGCTGTTCCTCGGGGGCGAAATATTACAATATAGAATGGTGGTTCTCCAAGTACACCTTGCCTTTAGCTTCCAGCGATCTTCTACTTAATGAAACTATTAACCCTTGACAAAACACAGCCTTTCACATCCAGCAGCAATACATGTTTACAGTTCAGTTTTCCAGTGCACAAAAAAAGTGTTTTCTTCTTCTTTATTTCAAAATTTTGCCTGACAATTTCATTGGATGCTCCCTAATTCTTGTGTCCATGCTATTCATGGTTGTAAAGGCTTCTCTCAAATCTGGCATCACTCTTGCCTCTTTCAAGGTAACGAGCCATAGTCTCTTCACATGATTTGTCTTCTATTCTTGCTTTCTATGGCATCACCATGACCATGGCCAGACGTTGTCATCAGAGACACACATCATCTCCTGTACCACGTTCTGTTTTGCTATATAAGGTGGGAAAAGAAAAGAGCATGGGGTATTCAAGATGCAGCTACACCATGAATTTCTGTAACAGCATAATGTTTCCTGGTTTGTTCTCTAGTTGTTTCCTGGCAAACCCTAATTTTGTGTTTCTGCCTTATATTTCCTTACTGTTATCCACAATGATTCCTGGGGCTCCATTGCCTCCTTTTACTGCTTAACCTTTTGCATGTCTGTGCTGAGCAGTGGATCAAGAAACTAACCTACCTAAAGCACAACAGCAGAACAACCTGTATTAATATCCTGTTTTTTTAATTAGTGCCCTAGTCTGGCTTATACCATGTACCCACCGACAGCCCTGTATGATGCTGGCAGTGCCCGCAGTGCTATTGCATCAAGGACCTGCAGCCTCAGCACATTCTCCCACCATGCTTTGCCACAACATCAGCCTTACCTGCTGTTGGCAAACAATCTGAGCTTCTTCACTTCAAGCTCCAGATGTTTAGCTAGGATTTGGTCAGATTTGCTTAGGAGCTCCTGAGATGTTTTTGTTTGATTGGGAATCGGTCAGGCGCTGCTGGGACCACACGTGGCAGGGCTACCCGGAGAGCAGAGCCGGACTGCATGGGGCCAGTGTCAGCTCGCCTGCCTGAACGACACTCCAGCATCACCATATGCCAGCAGCCATTTGCTCGGGTCAGTTCTGCCTGCCTGCATTCAGGGATGCAAGGGGGCTGCCAGACTCCTGTTAGGGAAAAGGAGGTACATTTTTCTAGAAGAAAATGTGTAGAAATACAAAATTTCCCAGAAATATCTTCCAGAACAATGGAAATATGGGAAAATTATAAATATCTGAAGTTGCCACATGCTTACCAAAACAGCACGTTACTAATTTCTTCAGAAATGATAGATATCTTGCATATTGTGTAGATCAAAAGAACTTCTATACTTCTTTAAGAAATAAGTATATTTTTATTTTGGGTTATGACAAATACAATTTGCATTGCAATCATAGCTGTGAGGAATTTAAAGTTACTTACATTTATACTGTACTTGTTAACATATGTCTGCAATAATAGGAAAACAATAGAAACATTGAAAACAAGGCATGGCTGTTGACTCACTAGCGAAAAGGAAAGCTATAACTGTATATGTAAATAGGCTGCAATGCAATAGAGGGGAAAAATGTATTTCTGTAGAAGATAGGAAAATATGCAAATGTTTTATACTTTCATTTATACATTCATTATACTGTAAATAAAACTCAAATCACAGAATCACAGAATAGTTGGGGTTCGAAGGGACCTCTGGAGATCATCTAGTCAACCCCCCTGCCAAAGCAGGTTTACCTCGAGCACGTTGCACAAGGTCACGTCCAGGTCCAGGTGGGTTTTGAATATCTCCAGAGAGGGAGACTCCACAACCTCCCTGGGCAGCCTTTTCCAGTGCTCTGTTACTCTCAAAGTAAAGAAGTTTTTCCTCATATTTAGATATAACTTCCCGTGTTTCAGCTTGTGCCCACTGCCCCTTGTCCTATCACTGGGCACCACTGTGAAGAGTCTGGCCCCATCCTCTTGACACCCATCCCTAAGGTATTTGTAAGTATTGATAAGATCCCCCCTCAGTCTTCTCTTCTCCAGACTAAACAGATCCAGCTCCCTCAGCCTTTCCTCGTAAGAGAGTTGCTCCAGTCCTCTGATCATCTTTGTAGCCCTCCGCTGGACTCTCTCCCGTAGTTCCTTATCTTTCTTGAACTGGGGGGCCCAGAATTGCACACAGTACTCCAGCTGTGGCCTCACTAGGGCAGTGTAGAGGGGGAGGATAACCTCCCTCAACCTGCTAGCCACACTCTTCCTAAGGCACCCCAGGATACCGTTGGCCTTCTTGGCCACAAGAGCACATTGTTGGCTCATGGTGAACTTGTCCACCAGAACTCCCAGGTCCTTCTCCGCAGAGCTGCTTTCCAGTAGGTCAACCCCCAACCTGTACTGGTGCATGGGGTTATTCCTCGCTAGGTGCAGGACCCTACACTTGCCTTTGTTGAACTTCATGAGGTTCCTCTCTGCCCAGCTCTCTAGCCTGTCCAGGTCATGCTGAATGGCAGCACTGCCTTCTGGTGTATCAGCCACTCCTCCCAGTTTTGTGTTATCAGCAAACTTGCTGAGGGTACACTCTGTCCCTTCATCCAGGTCATTGATGAATAAGTTAAACAAGACTAGACTCAGTACTGACCCCTGGGGAACACCACTAGCTACAAGCCTCCAACTAGACTCAGCACCCCTGACCACAACCCTCTGAGCTCTGCCATTCAGCCAGTTCTCAATCCACCTCACTGTCCACTCATCTAAGCCACACTTCCTGAGCTTCCCTGTGAGGATGTTGTGGGAGACAGTGTCAAAAGCCTTGCTGAAGTCAAGGTAGACAACATCCACTGCTCTCCCCTCATCTACCAGCCAGTCATGTCCTCATAGAAGGCCATCAGATTGGTCAAGCATGATTTCCCCTTGGTGAATCCATGTTGACTACTCCTGATAACCTTTTCCTCCACACGCTTAGAGATGGCATCCAGGAAGCCTCACCATCCTTTCCAGGGATGGAGGTGAGGCTGACTGGCCTGTAGTTGCTTTGGTCCTCCTTCTTGCCCTTTTTGAAGACTGGAGTGACATTGGCCTTCCTCCAGTCCTCAGGCACCTCTCCTGCTCTCCATGACCTTTCAAAGGTGATGGAGTGTTGCTTGGCAATAACATCTGCCAGCTCCCTCAGCACTCATGGGTGTATCCCGTCGGGACCCATGGATTTGTGGGTGTCCAGACTGCCTAAATGATCTGTAACTGAATCCTCCTCAACCAAGGGAAAGTCTTCCTTTCTCCAGACTTTCTCTCTTACCTCCAGGGCCTGGGATTCCTGATTATCTCACAGTTCAGTCTGAGAAAAAAATGTTTCACATGAAAGTTTTATTTCAATTTTTCTTCAAATCTCTGTGGCAGGTGAGGAAAGAGAATGGAATGAAGAAAAGCAATTTTTCTCTGAGCACTTACCTCTTTTTCCAGACTCACAGATCTGTTTGGGACACCACTGCCCTTAGTGTTCTTTCAAAACAAACCAACATCTAAAACATTAAAATAAACAGTTCTTGAGTGAATAGTAAGGAGAAGATCCCATACTGATTCTGGCCTTATAAAAAGCAATCAAAGAATGGATGCAAAAGGGTTCTTTATATGTAATGCATTATAGGGCAAGTGAGAAGAAGAAAATTAAAATGTGTATATTCAGTATGTATTCAGGCTACCTCTGTAAAAGTAACTGTAGGTCTGCCAAAACATGAGAGAGAGAGGAGGTCGAGCTAAACTATCCTGGCAGGACCGATGGACATAGGCCCATTCAGCATCACGTGTACTCAGATCTGGGAGCAGGTAGATGTGTGTTGAAGGACAGGACCTGTTTCTCTGCAAGAAACCCCGCACACCAATCCCGTCCAGGAGCTCCACGAAGGGCTGGTAGCGGCAGCTTTCCCCACTCCGCCCTAGGTTTGACAGCACTTTGCACTTTGGCGATGCAAAACTTGGCCACCCTGACGCTGCTGGAAGACCTCAGATTGCCTGCCCTCAGGGCTCCTCAGTGCTTGGAAAGTCTCTGAAATAGCTATTCCAGAACATTATTTGGGAGTACATCCTCTCTGGATGTTCCCACTTCAGAATAGGAGTACTTTTTTGGACTGACAGTAATCCATATTCAGAGCTAATTCAGAAACAGTGTGGCTGCACGGAGACTTAAACTAAAATAGCTATTCAAAAATAATTATTCTGGAATAATAATTACAGCTGTCGTTTCTGAATCAGATCCAGTTATTCAGGAATACCTCTTCCAGTGCATTTCCACATGGAGGTGAGCCCTGAGTGTTCTACCACCTGCGTTTTCCTCAATCAATCAGGTGAAGAAAAATCCTTTTGCCAGAGTCCTAGGAAATAAAATTAAAGCCCTTCAAAATAAAATGCTGCTCTAGGCTGCAGTTATTTTGACAATAGATCAATCAAAGTTATCACGCTTTATTTCTGGTGCCTGAAGAGAGGAATTCTGAGCTGTAGCTTCTGTTGCATCATTGAGTTACTCATTGCTTTAAACTTAACTCAAGATGATTCATGGGCAATTAATGGCAAGGAAGAGAAATGTCATTTAGGAGGCTGAAATAATACAGTAGTTTATTTATTTGACATTGTTATTCAGACTGGGTTTTACAGGTACTGACAACAGGGGCTGGACTCTGGCACCCAAGGGGTAACCTCAAGGTTGTACTTGGGTCTCAAGATCTCATTTAAACCAAAATTATTTGATTGTTCAAACACCCTGGTGCGAGCCAGCAGGCTTGCCAGGCAGGGAAACTCAGGCAGCAGGTAGGTGTTGGCTCAAAGCCAAGCTCACCAGCAAGGCAGCATGGATACAACCAGTTAAAACCATACTGCACAGCTTGTCCCCATGCTCGGGCACAAGTTGCTGAATTTCTACAACAGTCTCCAGGCAGTGCAAAGCGGATGGAATCAGCTCTGTGCCCTTCTGCCTGAAGGACACTGCCGGCGGGGCCTTTGTAGCTTTTGTTTCCCATGTTTGCCCCACACAGCTCTGCAGTGAGATGCCAACTGGAACAGAAACACCGCTGGACCGAAGGAGTCAACCAGTCGTTTATTGTCTATATTCCAGTAAGGACCGCTATCAATTTAATACATTTTCTAGTAATAAATTGTTCAGGTGGGTGTCAGAAAGCATGGGGGGAAAGGCATCGGTGCCATGAGCTTAAGGTCCTCAGACAGCTACCCTTCCTCATAGTCAGTAGCCCCTTGAAGGACAAGTCAGAGCAGTTGCTGAGCTGAAGTGCTCTCTAGAAGACTCTTCCTCTCCATTACCTGTAGAGGAAGATTAACGAGCTCTCAAACAGGTACTCTCACAGCACATGATGGTAACATCTTCCAAACATTTAGGTCTGTAATAAAATTATAGCATACAGCAACAACAGAAAGGCTGAACTTTCCTTAAATCTACACTCAAGACCAAAATGCTAAGATGCTACACCTGTCAAAAGACAGATGTCAGGCTGTTGGGACTCTCGTAGTTACTGCTACAAGGCCAATGGGTAATAAATAACCATAAAGTCAGTCTATTAATTTCTTTACTAGCTCTGGCCAAAAATAGCCCACCGCTATTTGTAGCAGAGAGATAAATACTGGATGAGTATAGAGGAATAAATTGCTGTTGTGAATTATGAGTTAATGGGTGTTGAAAATGTATAAACTACAGATATGAATTAATTATGCAAATTATATTCCTTCATCCAATCATTTATTTAGTGGAAACACACATACAGTATCTTTGCAGAGTGACTGTGGTGTCGGAAACTGTCCTATTGATGTAGAACCTGGAGGCGTTAGAAGTAAACAAACTTCTGTTATAAATGGCATTGTCTTCCTTTCAGGAGCCTCAAAGCTTTTCCTGATGTTAAATAACATCTTAAGGTGGTCCTCAGAAATACAGGGATTGGAAATCTGAGGCACAGAACTGGCAAGGGAAGTAAGATGCAGGGTTTTCCTCCTCTTAAGTTTCATGTACCAGTTTCACTGCTGGTGGCAATGCTTGGCTTAACGTGTGTCCGGGCTCACTACCCCAGCCTAAGCTATCCATTGTCCCTGACCTTGCTGTATTCCTCAGCTGTGTCTGGACAATTGCTTCCACACAGGAGATTGACCCAATTCTTTAAAACAAATGCATTAAGTAACATTTAAAAAAATAGTTTACTTTTGCAGAGTTTTTCCTTTTTATTTTTTTTTAATTACACAGTCCCCTTGGTGGGCATGCATGGTGGCAGGAGGAAGCAGCAGCAGGAGCGAAGGGGCTGGGAGCAGCCCTCCAGTTGCTGTAGGCTGCAGAGCTGGTGCAGAGGGTTTCTGTTCTCTGCTCGAGAGGCTCGTTGAGTCTTCCCCTTAGCACGTGAAGGCAGCGGCCCTTCTCCGAACGCACTGCTGAAGCATTGTTTTGCAGGAGGTTGGGTGAAATCCAGCAAATATATTCTTGTTTTTCAAGCTGGTCACATACAATCCTCACTGGGTTTTACGGTTGGTTGCGCTGGCTGCTCTCTCGTCAGACTGAATGAGCAAACAATTAAATATCCCACTGCTCAGTCAGACCTAAAACAATGGTAGTGGCTGCCAAGGACTAGACTGAACATAAACACTAACACTGGGAACTAATTAGTTCAGGGCTCATATGTGTTTGTGCCTTATAGAACAAGCAGAATTTCAGCAGAAAGCCGTGCAGACAGGAAAAGTCACATTTGGGAGTCAGAAAGAAAACCAGAAGACCACCTTTTGGACAGAATGCTAGTCAAAGGGCTGGTTTGGAAATATGAAAAGGGAAATTGGCTCTCTATGATCTTCGTGCTTATGAGAACGTTGTTTGCCAGTAAACATGACTGTATCCAAGAAATAGCTGACTGTCATCATTTTCTCGTATTGAAAAGGGTGCACAAGGCACTGCACACAAGACAAATGCTTGCGATGGAAAGAATGAAAGCATGATATCTGATCTGTTGCATCTGAGGACTCTACGTGGGTATTTAAAAGTTGCCTGTTAATTTGAAATTGGAAAACTTTGATACCACAGCTATGGGCTCTGCTGAAACCATCTATAGCCGTGCTTGAAGCCTGGCAGCACCGACACAGCCCTCGTGCAGCCCCAGCCAAGGCACAGACTTACGGATTGCTCAGTGTGCCCAGCAGAAACTCTTAAACTCTCCTTTTGCTGAGAGCTGCAGTGGTGAAGAATCTTTTGCTGCTACGTGAGATTTTTAGATGTATTTCTGGTTTGTTGAATTGAAACGACACAAAAAGCTTTCACATGAAACTGGGATGAAGTAACTTGAAAACAGGACAATTTCACTGTCTTACCAGATATTCTGCCAACATCTGTAACTCATTAGCCATGTGCATATAGAAGCCAATGGGAATTAAAGTATAGGTAGCACAGGACTTCGCAGGCTGTGAAAGACAGAAGACCCCCAGCTCCCGAAGGACAAGTAAAGAACCATCCATCGAGTTCCCATGTCCTCACCAAGAGGAATGACACTCAACCTGTGGCTTGTTTGATCCAGGAGTCGATGTGTTAATCATCAATGTGAGATACCAAACCGCTAACAGGCTACTACATTTTGCTGTGCTTGTATGCAAAGGATGCTCGTTAGCAAAGACTTCTCATGTCCTTGCCTCCACCATCCACAGCCATCTTGGTCTGCATAAAATGACAACTCTCCTTGTAATGATTTATTTCCCACAGGACTAGCCTGAGATTAATTACTATTTTTAAGTGTATTGAGTAATAAACCGGTTTCAGTGGGTTAAATAGCTACTGGTAGCTACCGTTCCTCAGCTTCAGAATGGTACAGGTGCCTGAGTGTTTTCCAGAGCAAGTGACCACCAATTATCATTACTGTATGACATTAAGTAGTAATGATGGCTGAATTGTTTTTGCTGAAATCTAATGAACACAGAGGATGCATTTTAACGAGGAATAAATAAGCAGTAAATCCTAACGTAATCCCTGGAATGAGTATTACCATGCAGAGGCTTTCCTTTTCTTTTTCATATTCCCAAATCTGATTATATTTTTCTGAATTTCCTCCCTCCTTTTTCTCCATTCCTACTCTGTTTCCTCTCTGTCATTCTCATTCCTGCTTAAAACTTTCTGCTTTTTGCACATTTCTTTTCAACAAAGGGGAAGGAAATCCTGTGGTCCTTCAGTTTACTGCTCCTTCGTAGTGAAATCAGGAGGAGAAAATAAAGCAGAGAAGGAAATAGAAGCATTTCTGCTAACTGCTGTTGTCACTGACGTTTATATTTGTTTGATTTACACACATTCTAGTTAATGCAAATAGTAAAGAGGAGAACTCAGCAGTGAAGATAAAAAAGTTTACAAGTTGCTTTCACATGTTTATTGTTTTGCTAAAACCCAGACCCCCCTAATCAGCTTCACAGATTATTCCTTCCATCCATAATGCCCCGCTGACAACAAAATGTAAACAAACTGTGATGGAGGAGGTAAAATCTAAAGAGAAGATCCCAGTGTTAACATACGTCTGTGTTCCCAGTGTCAAAAGACAAAAAAAAAAAGCAGTAATATAAGCCTCAACCGAGTAGTTTTTCTGCAAGTGAAAACAATGTTACTGACCAAAAATTGTTCAAGGCTGTATCTGAGGAACACGTTGTCCCACAGTTACTAATTGTTGAATACAGTACAGAGCAGTATCAATCACTCACGTGATCGGAAACAATTTCTCAAAAAAAAAAAGAGAATGTGTAAAAATAGTCAGAAAAAAAGCATTGTCATTGGAGGAAAGAAAATTATTGAAGCTTCAAACAGTATAAAAAAAATCAGAATGTAAAATAGGAGTCAAGAACAGCTCTCCTACTACCCCTGGTATGGCCTGGGACCTGCAAGGGAGGGCCCACAATATGAGGAAGAAGAAACTTCACTACCTGATATTTCCCTTCTGTAATTTAAAGTAGAGATTCTTCTTCCTTTTACCCTAAGAAAGATGGGATTCAGAAAATCGGGGTATTTTTTGCAGCTTTTAATCTAAATGACAAGTTTTTTTGCCGTCTGCTGCTCATGGCAAGCTCACAGTATTTTTGTGTCTCTACAAAACACACTGGATCTTCAGAGAGTGCTGGGCACCACAAGGAAGACAATCCTGCTTTTACCTAGATAATTTGCAGGTTAAGGGTAGATCTTGCCCCAAACTACACCTATGCTCCTGTGAGCTGCCCCTACTATGAGCTGGTTGTGGGTGGAATTCACCAACAGAAATGTGATTTTCTAGCCCAGAGGTGACCTCTCTTCAGTCAGCATCTGTAGGAATCAAACCAAACCCATTGGATAGACTGCAGGGCTTCCAGGCATGCAAGCACAAATGACTGGGCCAGGCTGCACCTACATGTGCTCTGCTGTGTTGTCAATTAAACACACAAAAAGAACATGTGCATTTTATCAGTTCCATTCAAGTCATTAGACTTTTCTCTGCCCTTACCAGTTCACACCACAATCAGAAATTTTGGAATAAGTAAACACTCCTCAATCACTTCCAGCTGTAAAAAATGGGTCTCAGAAGGATACGATCATCTATTCTGAGTTCTTGAGCCCTGAGCAACAAGTTTAATTTGTCACATGTCACATTAGATTGCAAAGCAGCCCAGGCTGCTATACGGAATTGCACAATAGGAGGAATTTATATGTATTCAAATAAAAACACCTTCATATTTATCATAGTCTCCTGATATTGGTTCAAAAGGCCATCGCATTATGGACAGAAATATAGATAGAGTCTGCTTTCCCATTACCACAAGTCAACAGTGATGACAGGCCCACTGGCAGATAATTCAAGTATTCTCCTAAGCCCTGCATCCTCAAACCAATATGTCACTGGTTCAGAGTAACTATTGCATTGATAGAAGGAAATATCCAGAGTTTATTCAAGGGCACTTTACAATGTCGAGCCTTTTGTTCAAAAAGTGGTCCCAGCACAGGCTGTCTCAAAGCTGCTTTCGCACCATGTCGGACCGGTAGCTGAAGCCTACGCCTTTTCACTGACCTTCTTTCTTCCCAAAGGCATATATGCAATCAGGGGCACGTAGCCAATCTGATCTTAACAGCTCCTTGTTAGAGGAGGTGACACTGGTTAACACAGCTCTCTTAGGTGTCTAAGCTAACCTGTGCATCACTCCTGCACTCTCAAGGAGCTGTGCTGCAGAAGGAGGGTCAGGGTCTTCATCCAGATCTGATGGTCTTCCAGTAGACAGCCTGATGTTGGCTCAGAGGACAGCATCTACAGAAATCTTCCCCAGAAAGAGACCTATTGCAAGGTGAGAACTATGACTTATTTCTCCTACTGAAAGAGAATTTCAGCCTTGGCCATTCAACACAAATTTGGCTTGGGGAGGTTTCAGATGTCAAATATCTTGTGTTATATTCTGATCTTAGAATTTTGTTGGGGTTTGTGCAGGTCTATAGTTGCAGGTATTTTAGGAAATTACTCTCCAGTGTGATACTTCTTTACGGAGTGCAGCAATTGAAATAGCAGAGTGCAGGCCAAAACATTGGGCTACAGAGAAAGGCTTAAGCAGGAATTAATTTAGGTAGAATAGTATTTGGATCTAATCCCAAATGCAGGAGTTTGGGTATTTAATTGTAGCGCAGCTGTTCAAGGCAATGTGCCAGAAGGAAAAAGCATCAAGGCGGCTGGGAGAGCACGGACAGTATGGCCTCAAGGGGTAGGACAAGGAAGAGAAGAGATGTATTTGAAAATCATTTATTTAGTCAGAGAATCATCGAATCATAGAACGATTTGGGTTGGAAGGGACTTTAAAGATCATCTAGTTCTAACCCCCCCTGCCATGGCCAGGGACACCTTTCCACTAGACCAGGTTGCTCAAAGCCCCATCCAACCTGGCCTTGAACATTGCCAGGGAGGGGGCATCCACAGCTTCTCTGGGCAACCTGTTCCAGTGTCTCACCACCCTCACAGTCAAGAATTTCTTCCTCATATCTAATCTAAATCTACCCTCTTTCAGTTTAAAACTGTTCCCCCTCATCCTACCACTACATGCCCTTGTAAAAAGTCCCTCTCCCACTTTCCTGTAGGCCCCTTCAGCTACTGGAAGGCTGCTAGAAGGTCTCCCAGAGCCTTCTCTTTTCCAGGCTGAACAGCCCCAACTCTCTCAGCCTCTCTTCATAGGAGAGGTGCTCCAGCCCTCTGATCATCTTCGTGGCCCTCCTCTGGACTCATTCCAACAGCTCCATGTCCTTCTTCTGTTGGGGGCCACAGAGCTGGACACAGTACTCCAGTCCTACTGTAATCAGAAAAGTAAGAATTTGTAATGGTCACAGCACTTAACTGAGCTGCTGAATCACACTCCTGCACTAAGTCACTTTCTCCTTCCTGATCGCAAAAGTCAAGGAAAGAGACCGCTCGTGTAGATAGTGTACATCCCTCCTCTTGTGTCTGCTCGCTGGAAATGGAAAGGACAGCACCAAAGACATTCCCAATTCACATTACAGCAACAGTGAGGCATGGCTGAATACTTCAGCCCAAGGCAATAACAACAATATTGTTTGAGGCAGGGAGATATAAGTGCTTCCCTTCAGATCAGACTGTGCTACTGACAGACAGATTTCACCTCTCGTGCTCAAGGGAGCTAGTCCTGATTCACACCAATGTAACTGAGGACATCGACACACCAGGGATTAGCAAGATACTTTCATTCACCTGCTTAACAGTAATTGCCCAAACAGATTTCTCTTACCCCATGGGAAATACAGGGTAGCTCCAGGTAGGTTGCTGCCTTTCAAACGGGAGTTAGTTCACCTCGTATTTGCCATGGAGTGAAATTGTTCGGATCAGCAGTTGCTGTGCCATAGCTGACACACGGTAAATTCAGAGGATGCCGTGCCTACAGGTCCGCAACCCTGAGAGCAGCATCAGGCTCAAAGGCCTGAGGAAACAATAGGAGTAGGTTATTCAACAATTAAATTTAATTACGATTCCAATCAGAGTGGAACAAATGTAATAAACAACTAATAATCTTCTGCTAAGTAATCAGGATAATTGTTTGCATTTGTTTGTATATTTAGAAAACCTCTGCAGCTGTGTCAGGAGAGGAGGTTATGCTCTCTTCCCTGAACCAGTTAATTCAAAAAAAAGCCATACCTCGAAAGAATTTTTTTACGAGATAGATGGAGAAATTGCTGACGGACCCAGGTGGCTCTTTGATGCGGTATTTTCCTGAGAGGGCAGGAATTACAGAGCAGATGGCGAGGTCTGTGCTGGGAGTTCCCAGCTTTCCTTCCCTGCCTGGGTGTGCCTGAAAAGTTGCTTTTATTTCCTTGTCTTGGGTCATACTCTAGTTCCTGTTTTGACTTCAGGTTCTCTAGGCTCTGTGTGCTGGTGTTTTTTTCCTGTTTCCCTTTGGAAAGCAGCAGCTCACAGACTCCCTCCCCCTATATGAATTACATGTTCATATGGGGATGCGTGTGCATGTGTATGCATCTTCCAGGAGCTATATATCGGAGCTGTTGTTGGTGTCCTGAGGTTCTGGATAAACAGCGCATGGACAATGCCCAGCAAGGGGATCCAAAAGCCCTTGACCTTGGAGCGCTTGGGCTCGCTGTCACCTTTCTGGCTCAGCTCGGTGGCTCCTTCCTCGAAGTGCCCTGAGGAAGGATGTAATATTCGTGAAGTCCTGAGTGAAATTAAGTTGCAAGTTGCTATCTGCTCTTCATCTGCTTTCTACAGAAGCGCTATCAGGTGAAGAAGAAGCTCTATGAGGTGAAGTAACCAGTGCTATAAGATGCTATATGCTCTGTAATTATATATTACTTTTATAAGAAGCTATACAGAAGCACTATAAGGTGAAGTAACAGGTGAGGAAGTTACACTTGAAAGGATTTTTATTTAATGTTGATCAGAAGAAAAAATACTGACTGTTTTCATTACCTTGAGTTAAACCAACTGCATTGCTACTATTTGTAGTAGGAATTAAATGTCCAAAAGCGAAAGTTAACCTGAGGTGAATAGTATGAAACGTAACGAGTGTCACCAGTGAAAGGCTATTTCCAAAGCTTCAAACATAGGCGATCCTGATTCCTCCAGCGTGATGGTGGGAGCTTGAAGACCATGACGCTGAAGAAGAACACTTCTTTGACAAAAGTCTGTTGCAAATCATTGAAAGGGTATTTTTTTACTACACAATAATACATAAAAATAAGAAAGTGTGATTTTTGCCTCAAAATTTGGCCTGTATCCAGGCTGCCTCTGGCTCTGTCCATCACAGAGCAAAGAGAGGTCCGTGGTGGCTGGCTGGTGAGGCTTTGCTCGTCCCCGATGCTCTGGCACGGTGCAGGCAGGCGAGGAGGTGCTGCGTGCCGTGCTGTGCCATGCTGTGCCAGACCGCTCGTGCCACAGGGACACAGAGACATTATAATTCCTCAGAATCAAGGGGAAAAAAAAAACATCACTGCAACTGAATTAAAGCTCACTTTGTTTGGCTTTTTAATATGGAATTTTATTAAAGAAAAACTGTCGTCCAAAGTAGGAGAGCTCAGAGGATGAAGATCTTCAGAGAAGCCCTGGGCCATGGCCACGGGGAGCTGACGTGCCCCTTCCTCCCGTGCACACCCGTGCCCGGAGGCAGCACACCAGGGCCTGCCGTAGCGGAGATACGTAAATACACAAGGGTAATAATAATATATAATGTAATTAAATAATTATATATTTATAAATTATACAAACACATTAATTATTAACATAGAACAAATATGTATTTATTATATGTGGTTGTATACACATTTTTATATATTAATGCTATTAAGTATATCATAATAAATACATCTTTATATTGTATTATGTAAATAACAATATATATTATATAATACATTTATATAATAATAGATATATAACTATACATACATATAATTTATATATACAGTATAGTAACATACACTATATATATTTTATATATGTAACATATATACATATATAATGTTTATATATGTTATATAATAGGTTTACATAATTATATTATATATTTGTACATTATAATATACATATGATTACATAGTCATATAATATACAGTGTATATGTGTTATATGTATTGTATGTACATATATACAATATATATTATTATTATACATAATGAGATATGTATGCATAAAAACCTTAACCTTAGCTGAAACAGGTAAGTGGATCTGTCGGGTTCTGCTTGTGCCTCTGCAGTGATGGGGAGTTTTGTCACCGACTGGGAAGAGCACAGAATGGCTGCTGAAGAGGAGGCATGAGGAGAGCAGTAGTGCCTTAACATGCCCTCTTATAACATGTCTAAACAAGAAACAACACTGGGGTGTCCAGCTCTTGCTTCTCTTCATTTTAATACTGGTTTTCCACCGATATAATTTTCAAGCTAAATATATTGGGGGTGATAAGGGGGCTACGTAGCAGATCTTTTGATGTTACCCCACCGCTGTAGTACATCCCTACCCTTACACTTTTGTCCAGATGCTTATTACTTTCTTTTTATGGATTGCATTTAATTCCCAGGAAATAGCTCAGACAAAAATTAAATATTGAGTAAAGATTTCTGAAGATGGCTCCTTCCCTGAGAGCAGTGGCTGGGAGGAGATTTCCCCGTGAGTGGTGAGATTTATGTCCTGGGAAGAAGTCAACGCTCTTCAGAGCCGTGAAGCTGCCTGGGTACAAACATCTGAAGAGCTGATTATCTGAAGTACTTGGAAACTATTTCTTGGGCAGAATGTGCTGTTTCATATGCTCGAGATAATACCTACCATTGCATTTGCTTCTTACAGGAACAAAATATTCAGAATTCTCTAGAAAAAAGAGAGTTGTTACGTGAAGGACGGTGTAGTGGTTGCAGAGACTTCAGACAGGAATTTTGAAAAATAGCTTTGGGCAACTGGGCACAGGAAGAAATGTGCAGAGACAGCCAAGTGCTGTGATTGATTTCCCAGTCTCCAACGACACCCACACTCATCTGATCAGACCAGTGGGGTTTTTTTTAAATATTTTCTGTGTGTGTGTGTTTTCCTCTGTGGTTTTCCACAGAACTACTTTCAGCTGAATTTTGACAGAACTTCCAGTTTATTCATTTAAATTGGCAGACTTATTTTATTAAATTTATTTTTGAGAAAATATTTTGGAAGTTCGTACTCTTACAAGGTTAAGGCAATGGCATGTAAAATGTGGATTGCTAAATAACATCTCCGATTTTTTCTTTCTTGATTTTCAGAAACAACTCTACAACATAATAAAAAAATCAGTCTGGAGAATCAAAGAGTTAAACACAAAATTATGGGTTTTGTGATGTTTATTTGATGACAGATTTTCATAAATTTAGATCCTAATCCAAACCCAATGAAGTCGACACAAGGACTATCATGGTCAGCAGACCTTTTCAGCTGTCCATGGAGTGTTGTCGCGGCGGGTCAATGCATTATGACCAGTGAGCACTTTCTCTTCTGAGCACATTTAATTACATCCACAGGACCTAGTAGTCAGAAGGCATCTTAACAAATGAAGTCAGAGTACAAGAGAAACTTGCAAAGGCAAGACTGAGCAGACAGCATGGGCTATAAATGAGGTGCAAGCGAGGGAAAAAAGTTGAATCAGTTTTGATGCTGAAGGACTGTCAATTCATTCCCTCTGGCAACACCGCAGGGTATATCAAATTCAGTGGGGTTGAATCAACGTGAGTAAAATTTGAATTTTTCCAAAGTGACAGAGCAATGCTGGAGCTATTTAGGACTGGAGTGTTTTGAGATACCTCATAAAGTTAGTCTCATGAGCTGACCTGCCTCACGCTTTAGATTCTGCGATATCAGTCAGCTATTTCTTCAAAGGGATTTTATTTTTTACCACTCCCTGAAAAATTATCAGGTCTCATGGAGTTATACTTTAGAGTTTCTCCCTGAAAAAAATGTTACTAAAGAGCAAGTTTTTATCTGCTCATAGATTAATTACAGAGTATTCCCCTGCCCTGTCCCCTGGGGTATACCTCTAAGTGTAAAAAAACCCACTTGCTAATGGGTTATATATATAGTCATATACTTAGTATGCCACTAAGTATATAGAAAAACTTGTTAATGAGTTAAATTTATTACCTTGAATCCTTCCTATAATAACCACCCATCTGTATTTTGCCAGTTGGTTTGACCTAGCGATGATATGTTTATTATATAGGGGGAACTTGGCTCGCAGCACTGCTCTGGGACCACCTCAGTGAACGGGCGTTGTCGTTACAGCTGCGTGGTGCTGGTGGGTGCGATGCTGGCTCTTCTCCCTGAACATACACCAAAACCTCCCTTACCAGGGACGGTCATACCTATGGATGCTGTATAGGGTGTTTCTGACAGAAAGAGCAATTGTTTTTAACGCTTCCTCTCGGGGAAAACTTGAATGGAGAGATGGTGCCCCACTGCAGGACCTGAGACTTTTTACAGTATCCCAACTCATCTCTTCCTAGTTCGTGGGTCGTTTCAACACAGAGGAATTTCATGAGACTTGTGCTTCCCTGGGGGGTGTTACGGAGGAGGTATCTGAACCATTAGAAATATTTAAAGCAGTTAAAGAAACATATTGGTGGCATAAGCATATGGACTTAAATCAGGACTGAGCTAGATATACTAAATCTCAATGTCCAAAATTGGAATGAGCCCCCAAAGTGAAAGAAAAAAACAACCACCCATCCCTCTTTGTACACAGAAGTACTTTGAGTGCAAATCCACCCCATAAATCCCCCCTCATGCCCATTGTATGGAGTAGCCTTTGCTCTATGGCACTTGCATACGGATGGGATTTACAAAGCTGCTCACCACGCCTCCAGCCGTGATGTAATTTCTGCTTCCATATATTGCAAAAGGAGCAAACCAGACCACTACAATAAGCCAGGCCCTCCCCTTCGGTCCCCAGCATTTCCTACGGCAGTAATAACTCCGCGTATTTCACCGCAGGCTCTCTGCAAGCACATGAGCAGGCAGGAGGATGTATTACATGTGAAACCAGAGTGGGAGACCACAGCACACCAGAAAGAGCCTCGCCCAGGAACTTTTGCATCAAGCTTATAACCTCTGCCACCTTTAAAGATATTTAGAGTTGTTTCAAAGTGACAGAGACTACCGTATTCCCCATGAGGTGTTCTGTGGGTGAGGCAGTTTTTTGGCAGGGATGAGGAAGATGAGTCATTTGTCTAAACCGCTCAACCTCGCTACACGCTCAGCTGGTAAACGGCAGTCGCACCCAGACAGACTCCCAAAGAAGAAAATACCTCATCGCTCGTAGAAAGGAGGAAAAGTTAAATTTGCTAAACCTACAGTTTTCATGGCACTTAAAATAGTAAGCAGCTGGGGCTAGGAGTTGATTTATTCTCATTTTCAAGACTCAGTTCTCTTCTGCGTCTTCCTTTATCTTTTAAGCACAGATGCAAGGCGTTGACCGAATCCTTACTTGTTCCTACCTTGTGAAAGTTTCCTGATTTGGCAAAAAAAAAGTATGCATTAAAAACCATAATTTTTGTAACTGCAGGAATTTGCACAGGTGGATTTGTGAACATGTGCACGTTCCAGGGATGGTTTAAGGATCTTGTCTGGAAATCTGCCCTCAAATACCTTGCTGTAATGGATATTCAGATTCAGTTATTTCAAAGAGCAAATCTACGAGGCACCAGAGATTACTTAAAATGAAACATGTACATCATTTTTATGGAGGAGCCTCTGTAGGCAACATGGAAAAATGATGTACAGTGAATGAAAACAGATCCTGAGGGTATGCTGAGCTCCGGACCCACTTTCCTTCCCAGCACACCTCCAGCTGTGGGACTGCTGCGCTCCGAGAGCTCATTTATACCGACTTGATGTTTCCGTGAGGGCTTGCACGGGGGTGATCACCTTCACCAGGGCAAGGACATTGGCTGGCTTTTGCAACTGTGACAAAACGATGCCAGTTTTGACAGTGAATGTTTAAAGTTAAACCCCTCTGCATGTTCAACTGCAAAAGGTGGCCAGTATTTTCAGAACACTGTCAAAAATAGTTTTGCTCTGGTGTTTGCCCAAGTGCTTTGAGTTGTCCTAGAGCTGGTCAGAAGAGCTATATTTGAACAGGAAATTAACAGAGAAATGGAACTTTTCAGTAAAGATTTTCATCCTTTTTTTTTTACCAGTTCTATTTTCATCTAAATTTCTGAAAGAAATATAATTTCTCTGCTCTTTTGATCTTCACGCCCCACCCACGCTGGCGCTATAGGAACAGTTCAGGGTTAAGAAGGAAACCTGCAATAACATTTTGTCTCTTGATGATCAATAGCATATGAAATAAAAGCTCCATTTCTAAAAATAAACTAGGGTTTTCTGCTATCGCATTAACTTGACTTTACCTTAGGCATATAAACTATTATTTGCGTTGCATAATATTGAGTAGTGGATTTAAAAAAAAAAACAAGCTAATGAAGTGAACCGTGTGCGACAATGAGAGTAACAAAAGAAATCACATGTATTTAAAGTCAAACTCTAGAACTGGCATTAGATGGATAAGTGGAAAGAGCGAAAACTCCAGCATGGGAAGAAAAGCAGTACTGAAAAGAGCAGATATTTATATAAAATTATCATGCTGTTACCTAAAAAAGGACATCTGGGTGCACAGTTTCTGGCGTTTCATAGCACAATGGTTGTGTTACAACTTGCAGACAGCTTTCCTGCACCCAGTCAGTGCAATAAAAACGTCAGAAGTGAGAATACTTTTGCCTATGTCCTGTGTATCTGAGACTGAGCTCCTGCACCAAAGCTGGACACCAACCTCACCTTCTGGGCAATGGGGCAAAGAGGGGGCTTGTACCTTTGCCTACCTGAAGTGCCTTGGGAGAGGGCTTGCCCTGTGGATGCGCAGCTATGACTGGTGAGACCCGATGTCCAACGCTGAAGGCTTGTGGTGGGTCTAATGACCTCACATCATTAGGGAAGGGGGAGATAAGGGTAGACATGAGGCAGTTGCCTCTATCCAGCTACACATGCGATAGCAGGCTTGCCGAACTGAGCAGTCTTGCCGAACTGAGCAGTCTTGCTGTGTGTGACTCGTTTGGGTAGTCAACTGGGTATTGCACTGGAGGTCATTACGGTTGTTTGCCACTTGCAATCTCCTACAGAGCACAAAGATCACGGCTCTGTCTCAGAGTTTATAATGGAAAGGAGAATTAATGAAATTTAATCGATTACTTATGCTGAAGTTCAGTCAGTCTGTTCTCAGTGTTTAATTACATTTGTTTGCAGAGCCATGGGAAGAGCAGGGAAGGCACTAGGTGTCTGTGGTTTAAAGTTTTTGGCCTCCTTTCCCACACTAGCTGTTTGCCTACAGCCGTGCTCCTGCTCCCTCGGTGCCCTCGTGCCCAGCTCTCCTGCAGCAGGGACCTGCCTCCTCCCCAGGCCCACTGCCAGGGGCACCTTGCAGGGGTGGGAGGTGGCTGAGGCCAGGGCTGTAATGCTCCTGGGGATGAGCCTGGTGTCAACTCCAGCCTTTGTCGTCCTGGGATGGACACTTCAGGCACTGGGCTCTGGGAGAAGAGCGAGTGGCACCATCTGCTGCCCTCCAGCCATGTGTCCAGAGGCACTGGCTGTCCATGGGTACCTCTGTTGAGAAGAGGTTTCCACCAGCTGGTGGGTGCCAAGCGACCAGGAGTGCCCAAGCACTGATGGAGGCTCAGGTATTTTGGAGTAGCTACCCCAGATGGGGCTAGTGTCCTGCAGACCCGCTGAGCTTCTCTGCAGTCTCTCTTCTTTCCCATGCCCCCGTGGGGAGCCCTGGCACCTTCCTGCCATGGTACGGCTCATTTTGGTGAGGTCGAGCTTTGTGATACCTAAAGAAAGGCACCTGAAGTAGGAAGTAATGATTTTGGCTTCAGTGCCTTTACAAATCTAAGCCAAGCTTACTTTTTTCCCTCCCAAAATTATGGACCATTTCCCAGGCAGAGCGGGCAGAACAGTAAGAGATCAACTTTGCTGGAATTTCTTTTATAAATAAAATTGAAAACAAAACACCCATTTCCAGCACTGCCCTTGTATCGGACAAGTCTTGGTAGCACATGGCAATGCAGCCATGCATATTGATGGTCCTGGATGCCAATCTGCAGGTTGGAAAAAGTCTGCAGCTCATCCCTGCTTGCACATTAGATGGCCTAATATTCTGCAGTATCGCGTGTTGGTTGGTGTGTTGGCTGGTTCCAGGATAACAAACTGCTCCTCAGCCTCCTGTCCACACCAGCTTTATCCAGCACTAACTTTGCAGGTGCAGCAGTGGATATTATGGATCCACTAAAGCATCGCCAAGCAGGGTGGCCTTAGCTTTGCAAGAGGGCTCTAACACAGAGCATGTGGTAGGTCAGTGAAAAAAAAAACACTCACTTTTTGTGAGTCAGCAGACGTCTGTGTTGCGGGCACAGCGTCCACGGTCAGGGCTGGTGAGGAGATGGTCAGGTCCGTGGCATTTATGAGCCTTCCCCTCTCCAGGCTCCCAGTTTGTTCAGTCTTTCTGTGCAGGTCACATTTTCTGCACTTATTATTTTTGTCGCTTTCCTCTGAGCTCTCTTCAACTGGTCCACATCTTCCTTGAAGGGTGGTGCCCAAAATGAGACACAGCAGTCACCAGCACCAGGCAATGCAGGAGGACCCCTCCACACACCTTCCAGCCTGCACCCCCTCTCAACGGCCCCACAAGATTGCTTCCTGCCCCCGCAAGCATTTGACGCTGCTGGCTGGTGCTGTGATTCACTCCATCGATCTTGTGCCGCTCCTCACCCCGTGTTCGCATGCCTGGTGCTTTTGCCAAAGCATCAAGCTTTTTGCACTTGCCCTTCTTGAATCCCACTGGCGATTGGAGAGCACTCTGCAGGTTTTACAACATTGTGAATTCTGCTCCTGTCTTTCGGTGCCTGCAGACCGTCCGAGGTTGATGTTTTATGCATACCCACTCTTGTAACATGAGTCATTAGTAAAAATACCAGGCAGCCCCCGTTCACAGCAGCGTGCAGCAGCCCATTCTGTACTTTTTTTTTCCAGACACTCAAAGAATACCATTCATTCTTTGTAGGTTTTCGGACAAGATCAGTAATCCCATTAATACAGTTCATTTAAGAGTGCTTTCCCCCAGCTTGTATGAGAATGTCATTTGTGACCGTCTTGCTAAAGTCATATGGTACGATGCTTGCTCACTTGCTTGTTTTGTTGTCTAAGAAGGAAACTGGGTTGGTTGCACATGATTTATTCCTGGTAAACATGTTAGCTGCTTTTTATCCTCTTATTTTTCTGTGGGCTTGCAGATAGCCCTGATTATTTGTTGAGTACTGTTGAGTGTTTGTTGAGCACCCTTGAGTGGCAAGCTGGTCCTAGGCTTTTCCATCTGAAAGATATTTACCCTTTTTGCAGTCTTCTAGGTCCTTACCCATCCTTCATGAACCTCAGCTATAACCACTAATGGCATTGCAACTCCTTCAGCCAGATCCCAAAGTACTCCAAAGTGAATTTCCTCAGGCCCACCTGATAATAGCATGGTTATTAGGGGCATGCTTGCTTTCAGGCAGCAGCACCTCTCAGGGAATGGAAGGAAATGGATTCTGATACTAAAATATTACTTAAAATAACCATATAATGATTATACTAATTAGATATCACAACTAAGAGCAGTGTTTTAGACTTGGTATGTACAAAGCGTCTGAGGCATCGGCATAACTCCCTTTCAACATTACCTAATACAGCACAAACATTTTCATCGAGGTTGACGGCCTGAGTGATTCAGCTGTTGCCTTGTTCTCCCCATGCAGGTGTATTGATTCCCACTCCTTTCATTAGGAGCCACTGGCAAAAAAGGCAGGAAAAAAATTCTATTGCTTGCCCTTGACATTTTAGAAACACTAACAGGTCAGCAGAGAGACCTGTCAAACTTTACTTCTTGCTTATTTACATGGAAAGCAAATTGGGGCAGGAAGTTGTGTTTAGCGTTGGTCTGTGCCTAGCACAGCAGGGACATCCTGGGGGCCTCTCAGAGCATCTGCAGTTGGCGAGTAGATGTTCATTCATGAAGGACTGATATCATCCCTGGCTTTAGGACACTTAACACGCTACTTATGCAGCTGGAGGAAGGGAAGACCGCTGAGTCAGTTGCAGATAAATACGGAGCCAGATGACTTAATACCTTGGCAGGTTTTAATTTTTCTCTCAGGAGGAGAGGATCTTAAGCACCCAGGAGCCACCATTTATATTCAAGAGATTTTTTTTTTTTTTGAGCCACAGGCCATTTTTTTAGTGTTGTGTCTTTATCTATGGCAGCAGCTCATGTTCTCCCATGCAAAGACCAAGGCTCTTCAGCGCAAGTCCATGATGGTATCAGGCAACCAATGGGGCTGTGGTCAACCAGGGTAACGCATGCAGCCCCAAGTGCTGCACAGGAGCAGAGCAGGTCCCTGCATGGGGGAAGCAGCCCCTGGAGCACACGCTGCCTACACAAGGAGGGCAGCCACCAGCCCCCCCTCCCCTGCCACCGACAGAGCAGAAGCGTGAGAAAAAGGAAGCATCACCTGCCCGTCACAGGTGGGGAAATGAAACAACTACTGGTGTCCTTAATGAGACTGAAATGTAAAGCTTGAGCTGTGCTCTCCATATACCCTCTCTTTTTCTCGCTCTCTCTCGGTGAAGTGCATGATTCCAGGTTCTTGGCACCACCTCAGCTCACACAGCACAAAGCACACACAGCACTTTATTTACAGTGCAGCACGGACCTGCAGATAATTTCACCCTCAGCGATATTACACAATTACTTATAGATGTCTATGTTGAAAATAAATGAAAATTATTATTTATTGAGAACTTCTCAGCAGTCCCTGGGAATAAAGAATATAATAACCAGTAACATTTTATGCCAAACATTGTGTTAACAGAATGAATACTATAGTATAAGTATTGACAAAAGAATATTTCGTTTAAAGGGCTGTTAGGCTACAATGCGTACATGCAGTCCAGCTTTAAAGGAACCATGAAAATGGAGGTAGAGCACAACTCACTTTTTAATCAAATCTCAGGGATGACAGTGGAGGGGTTTCAGTGCTGATGTGTGCAAGAACATTTGCTGTGCTGCTTCACACCCCTTTCAACATGCATTGCACAGTGCCAGGGTGTGGGGTATCTCAGGACAACTAACATTACTTCTGTCTGAAAAGGGCTACAGATGACACCAAGCTGTGTGGTGCAGTCGACACGCTGGAGGGAAGGGATGCCACCCAGAAGGACCTTGACAGGCTTGAGAGCTGGGCCTGGGTGAACCGCATGAAGTTCAACAAGGCCGAGTGCAAGGTCCTGCACATGGGTCGTGGCAATCCCAAGCACAAATACAGGCTGGAGGAAGAGAATGGTTTGAGAGCAGCCCTGAGGAGAAGGACTTGGGGGTGATGGTTGATGAGAAGCTCAACAGGAGCCAGCAATGTGCGCTTGCAGTCCAGAATGCCAACCGTATCCTGGGCTGCATCAAAAGCAGTGTGACCAGCAGGTCGAGGGAGGTGATTCTGCCCCTCTACTCTACTCTCGTGAGACCCAACCTGGAGTACTGCATCCAGCTCTGGGGCCCCCAACATAAGAAAGACATGGAGCTGTTGGAACGAGTCCAGGGGAGGGCCACGAAGATGATCAGAGGGCTGGAGCACCTCTCCTATGAAGAGAGGCTGAGAGAGTTGGGGCTGTTGAGCCTGGAGAAGAGAAAGCTCTGCTGAGACCTTATTGCAACCTTTCAGTATATGAAGAGGGCTTATAAGAAAGATGGAGAGAGATTTTTTTTTACCAGGGCCTGGAGTGACAGGACAAGGGGCAATGGTTTTAAACTAAAAGAAGGTAGATTTAGACTGAACATATGGAAAAATTTTTTTACAATGAGGGTGGTGAAACACTGGAACAGGTTGTCCAGAGAAGCTGTGGGTGTCCCCTCCGTGGAAGTGTTGAACATCACGTTGGATGGGGCTTTGAGCAACCTGATTTAGTGGAAGTTGTCCCTGCCCATGGCAGGGGGTTTGGACTAGATGATCTTTGAAGGTCCTTTCCCACCCAGACCACTGTGATGCTATTTCATGACTGTGGCTTTGTTGCTCAGGAAAATCAAGTGCCAAGAGCTGTGGTTTTTGTTTGCCGTAGCAGCAAGTTCTGCTTGGCCTTTGATGGTGGGAGATTTGACACTTAAGCTGACTCTTTGGAGATCGTCTTGCTTTGTAACATTTTGCTTTGGAAACCCTCAGCCCGTTGTCCCCAGTGCTGTGTGATTACTCATATGGTAAGAAACATCCCTCACCCAGGCCTCTGTGGGGCTGCTGCAGCACATGGGCACCTCCTGCTTTGACTGTGCCTCATGCCCTGGGGCCAGCAGAAAGCTCTGGTGCATCTTCATTGCAGCCTTTCTGAATGCTAGTCAGCCCTGCTATTGTGACCACACTCCGCTGCCATCACCTCTCCAGTGCAAGCATGCTCTTACTCAGTGCTGCTTCAGGCTCTCTGAGGTTTCCAGGTGCCTCCGTATGCGAGGTGAGATGCAGTGGGGTTGCCTGTGCTGGTCAGTGCCCAGACTCTGCTTCCTTGGACCCAGAAACAGCATCCTGCAGCTCAGCGGCTCCCTCAGAAAGCTGCCCAGAGCCTGGCAATCCTGCCTCTAAATTCCCTGATTACCTCAGTGTCCGTCTTCAACAGGAAATTGCTATTATTAGAATGGGACATTTTTGTAGAGATAGGGTTGATTTGTCTTCCCTACCTTAAGCTTTCTAAAAGTGTGGTGTCCAGTCTGTAGTCAGTAAGGAGAGAGGCACACATTCAGAGGGTGAGCTGGACCACCTCTTCTAGACACCTCCTGACTGGGACAAATTGCTCTCTAGAGCTGCTTTTTTGCACTCACTATAGAGAGAACCTATGGACCTACGTAGCTCAGGCTGAGTATTTAATGATCAGTTGCTAAGGTTTAATGAGACAAAGGTGTAGCATCACACTCCGGTGTCAATATCCTTGAGCAAACTCTGGGCTTTTTAACGTGCTGCTCAGCAAGGAACTGATTTTGCTTTAATGTGGGAGAGCAACGGTGAAGTGGAATTCAGACTGCTTGATTTAAAAAAAAAAACAAACAAAAACCTGTTAGTGACCCAGTACAAACTGGTTGCTTTACATTCACCCTCCTGTCACTTTGCCACAAACTTGTATTGAGACAGTTGCATAGTTAAACCACGGCTAAAACAACCCAGAGCTGGAGTGAATCCCCAGCTCTGCTAAATGGTTGCAGGAGCATCAGCTCACGAAAGCCACCCTAGGCTCAGCGTGATCCCGGGCTCACTGCGTGGCCGGGGGCTGAGATTTACAGCTCCTCTCTCCCAGTGGGAGGGATGCTCCTTCTGCTCCTCTTGCTCTGTGCTGAGTGATGCCTCTCCTCCCATCGCACGCTGCTCTGCAAGATGGGGTCAGCTGAGGCCTCGGGGCCCTTCTGCTCGGCAAGGAAAAGGCAGAGAGATGCAGGGACACGCATACAAGAGCAGAATTGTTGTTGAAAAATTGACAATAAGGAGGAAAGTGGCAAAAAACATTGCAGGCATCTTTTCATGGCAAACACTCCCTGTGTTTCTTTAGTTTTTCCTCTTGATACTATGCTATCAAACTAATAGTCAGATTCAGTTGGGGATGAAACATCACAAATAATCCCTCAGATGAGCTCTGGGGCTCATGAACATAACAAGTGAGTGAGAAGGGGACTCTGAGTTACCTAATGAAAGAGCTCTTGCCAGAGCTGTGCTGCAGGTGAAAGCTAAGACCCAGTGGAAGACTGCACGTTGCTCAAGGAAGAGTCAGGGATTTGCAGAAATCGTTGATGCTGTGATGGCATCCCTCCTCATGCCTCTTCGGTTCTCACCACCTCCTGCAGCCGGAGGGCCAGAGGCTGCTCTCACCCTCCCTCCCTTACGTGCACAGACAGACAGACACACGGAGGGTCGGTCACAGCTCCGTGTGCTACAGAGGAGCCAGAAAGCAGCTCTGGGAGCAGGAGACAGCAGATGGGACAGAGATGTAGAGGAGCCTCACTGAAGGCTCAGCGATACAACAGAGAACAAACAGCTGACAGCGGTGCCAGCAGCGAAAGCGGCGGCAGCGACTTGAGGTTAGTGCGGGGGCGAGGGCGACATTGGGCTTAACCGGGCGGTTTTTCGTACTCTGGGCCCCCCTTGAGCCCCTCGTGAGCATCAGCCCCGAGCTGCTTCCCCCTGACCCCGGACCCGGAGGTTCCCGGCAACGAATCAGGAGAGGAGGGGGCGTAGCCGGAAGCACCGCGGAGGCACCGCGGGCGATTTAAGCGATTTAAACGCTCCACCCCCTGTGATCGGGTGATAAAAAGTCTCCTGGAGGGCAGGGACTAGTCCCTGGCCAGAGGGGAGAGGGAGACTCAGCAGTGCCTGTGTGAGTCAGCAGTGACTGGGTGTGTCCCAGGGCAGGAGACGCTCCTCCAGGGCAGGAGAGGCTGCAGTCGTTTGCAGCTCATTGGGGAGGGCGCTGACTCCCTCCCAGTGCACAAGGCAAGGAAGGTGCCAAGGAGCTGTGAACCAGGGGTGGCACCAACAGGTATTTCCCAGTTCAGTGAAAGAACAATGGTATCTACCCGGTGGAAGAAGACCAAAATGGATGTGGGAACCCAGACAGAGCTCCCACGGAAGGAGGCAATGGTGAAGGTTGCGGGCTGCAGGGAATGCTACAGCGTCTCTGTGGTGTCAGGGGGCTGTGTGCGCTGTGAGCAAGTAGATGATCTGCTCGGCCGAGCGGCACAGCTGCAAAGCCAGGTTGAAAGGCTTCAAGCCAAAGTAGAAAGGCTTAGGAGCATTCGGGAGGCTGAAATGGAGATAGACTGGTGGAGCCAGGCTCTGCCCTCCCTGCAACAAAAATGGGAGCACCTGCCAGAGAGCTCCCAGGATCGAGGGACCCCTGTACTCTGCCCCTCTCAGGTGGAAAACAATAACCTAGAGGAGAGGAGTGAGTGGAGGCAAGTCTATGGCCGTGGCAAAAGGCGAGTGCCCTCCTTGCCTACCTTGCCTCCACAGGTGCCTCTGAGCAATAGATATGAAGCCCTAGTGGAATACAGCCGGTCCAATGGGGATGTGGTGGAGAGGCAACCTATATCAGAGGTCCCACCACAGTCAGAAAAACCTGACAGGCGTATAGCTACCTCCTCCACAAGGAAGAAGAGAAGAGTTTTAGTGGTTGGAGACTCCTTCCTAAAGGGATCTGAGGGCCCAATATGCAGAGCTGACCCCCATCACAGGGAGGTCTGCAGCCTGCCTGGAGCCCGAATCAGGGATATCACCAGGCAACTGCCCAGCCTGGTGAAGGCCACAGACTACTACCCTCTGCTGATCTTCCAGACAGGTGGGGAAGAAGCTGCATCCCGTAGTCTGAAGGGGATGCAGAAAGACTACAAGGCTCTAGGACGGTTGGTGAAAGAGTCTGGGGCACAAGTTGTTTTCTCCTCCCTCCTTCCATTTTCAGGTGATGACGTTGTTTGGAATACTAGGATTCTCTCTATTAACGCCTGGCTACGAGACTGGTGCTACAGGCAGGGCTTTGGGTTCTTTGATAATGGCTGGTTTTATAAGACAACAGGCGTGACAGTGATACATGGGAAAGGTTTATGTCGTAGGGGCAAAAGGGTTCTGGGACAGGAATTAGCAGGGCTCATTCGGAGAGCTTTAAACTAGATTCGAAGGGGGATGGGGTAGTAGCTGGGCTTGCACCACTGGGGCAACGCTCTAGTGTTGAGGTAGACCAGGAGGCCTCCCATCCCCCTGGGGTGAAATCGGTGTGCCCAGCTCGCTCCCTGAAATGCCTGTACACCAATGCACGCAGCATGGGGAATAAGCAGGAGGAGTTGGAAATCCGTGTTCGGTCGGGGGGCTATGATCTAGTGGCAATTACAGAGACTTGGTGGGATGCCTCGCATGACTGGAATGTGGTCATGGATGGCTATGTCCTGTTCAGGAAAGACAGGCCGCTAAGGAGAGGTGGTGGAGTTGCTCTTTATGTGAGTGAGCAGCTAGAATGTATTGAGTTCTGTCCAGGGGCGGATCAGGAGCGAGTTGAGAGTTTGTGGGTGCGAATTAAGGGGCAGGCTGGCAGGGGTGATACTGTTGTGGGTGTCTATTACAGGCCACCGGATCAGGATGAGGAGGGTGATGAGGCCTTCTACAGGCAGCTGAGAGCAGTCTCGCAATTACAGGGCCTGGTTGTCATGGGGGATTTCAACTACCCTGATATTTGCTGGGAAGCCTACTCAGCCAGCCATCCTCAGTCCAGGAGGTTCCTCCAGTGCATTGATGATAACTTTCTGATGCAAATGGTGGATGAGCCAACTAGGAGAGGAGCGCTGCTGGATCTTATCCTCACTAACAAGGAGGGTCTGGTTGAAGCGGTGAAGGTTGAGGGCAGCCTTGGTTGTAGTGACCATGAGATGGTAGAGTTCAGGATCTCATGTGGCAGGAACAGAATAGCTAGCAGAATCACAACCCTGAACTTCAGGAGGGCCAACTTTGGCCTTTTCAAGCAATTGCTAGGGGAAATCCCATGGGACAGGGTACTAGAAGGTAAGGGGGCCCAAGATAGTTGGTTAGCATTCAAGGACTGCTTCTTCCGAGCTCAAGATCAGAGCATCCCAACAGGTAGGAAGTCAAGGAAGGGTACCAGGAGACCTGCATGGTTGAACAGGGAACTGCTGGGCAAACTCAAGTGGAAGAAGAGGGTGTACAGATCGTGGAAGGAGGGGCTGGCCACTTGGGAGGAATATAAGTCTGTTGTCAGAGGATGTAGGGAGGCAACTAGGAAAGCTAAGGCCTCCTTGGAATTAAACCTTGCAAGAGAGGTCAAGGACAACAGAAAGGGCTTCTTCAAATACATTGCAGGTAAAGCCAACACTAGAGGCAATGTAGGCCCACTGATGAATGAGGTGGGGGTCCTGGAGACAGAGGATAAAAAGAAGGCGGAGTTACTGAATGCCTTCTTTGCCTCTGTCTATACTGTTGGAGGCTGTCCTGAGGAGCCCCGGACCCCTGAGGCCCCAGAAGAAGTCAGGATAGAGGAGGAATCTGTCTTGGTTGATGAGGGCTGGGTCAGGGACCAATTAAGCAACCTGGACGTCCATAAATCCATGGGCCCTGATGGGATGCACCCGCGGGTGCTGAGGGAGCTGGCGGAAGTCATTGCTAGGCCACTCTCCATCATCTTTGCTAAGTCGTGGGCAATGGGAGAGGTGCCTGAGGACTGGAGGAAAGCGAATGTCACTCCAGTCTTCAAAAAGGGCAAGAAGGAGGACCCGGGTAACTATAGACCAGTCAGCCTCACCTCCATCCCCGGAAAGGTGATGGAGCAACTTGTTCTTGGTGCTGTCTCTAGGCACATCAAGGATAGGGGGATCATTAGGGGCACTCAGCATGGCTTCACCAAGGCGAAGTCATGCTCAACCAACTTGATAGCCTTTTATGAGGATGTTACCCGGTGGATAGATGATGGTAAAGCTGTGGATGTGGTCTATCTCGATTTCAGTAAAGCGTTTGACACGGTCTCCCACAGCATCCTCGCAGCTAAACTGGGGAAGTGTGGTCTGGATGATCGGTTAGTGAGGTGGATTGTGAACTGGCTGAAGGAAAGAAGCCAGAGAGTGGTGGTCAATGGGACAGAGTCCAGTTGGAGGCCTGTGTCTAGCGGAGTCCTGCAAGGGTCGGTTCTGGGACCAGTTCTATTCAATATATTCATTAATGACTTGGATGAGGGATTAGAGTGCGCTGTCAGCAAGTTCGCTGATGACACAAAACTGGGAGGAGTGGCTGACGTGCCGGAAGGCTGCGCAGCCATTCAGAGGGACCTGGACAGGCTGGAGAGTTGGGCGGGGAGAAATTTAATGAAATATAACAAGGGCAAGTGTAGAGTCCTGTATCTGGGCAAGAACAACCCCATGTACCAGCACAAGTTGGGGACAGAGCTGTTGGAGAGCAGCGTAGGGGAAAGGGACCTGGGGGTCCTAGTGGACAACAGGATGACCATGAGCCAGCAGTGTGCCCTTGTGGCCAAGAAGGCCAATGGCATCCTGGGGTGTATTAGAAGAGGTGTGGTCAGCAGGTCACGAGAGGTTCTCCTCCCCCTCTACTCTGCCCTGGTGGGGCCGCATCTGGAGTATTGTGTCCAGTTCTGGGCCCCTCAGTTCAAGAAGGACAGGGAACTGCTAGAGAGAGTCCAGCGCAGAGCCACGAAGATGATTAAGGGAGTGGAACATCTCCCTTATGAGGAGAGGCTGAGGGAGCTGGGTCTCTTTAGCTTGGAGAAGAGGAGACTGAGGGGTGACCTCATTAATGTTTATAAATATGTAAAGGGCAAGTGTCATGAGGATGGAGCCAGGCTCTTCTCAGTGACATCCCTTGACAGGACAACGGGCAATGGGTGCAAGCTGGAACACAGGAGGTTCCACTTAAATATGAGGAAAAACTTCTTTACGGTGAGGGTGACTGAACACTGGAACAGGCTGCCCAGAGAGGTTGTGGAGTCTCCTTCTCTGGAGACATTCAAAACCCGCCTGGACGCGTTCCTGTGTGATATGGTCTAGGCAATCCTGCCCCGGCAGGGGGATTGGACTAGATGATCTTTCGAGGTCCCTTCCAATCCCTAACATTCTGTGATTCTGTGATTCTGTGATACACTGGTTGCCCAGAAGCAGCAGCCGAGGGGCCCTTGTGCCATCAGAGGGTCATGGTGAAGCAAAGGTTTTGGTGCTGTTCCTCCACTCTTCCCCTCCTCGCCTGCAGCGAGGATCTACCACGGTGCAGCTGAAGAGCACCCGTGGGAGCACAGCTCAGTCCTAGTTGCTTTTTTTTTTCCCTTAGGGCAAAGCTTGCTATTTAAAAGGAAATATGGCTCAGCTGTGACAGAGAAGGCACAAGGTGTTAGAGTTATTCCCAGGCAGCGATGATTCTATTCAAGCCTTTTTGCATTTTGGCTTTACGTGGCACCATCCCTTCTGGGCTGAGAGTTTCAAGTTCTTGTAATTCATTACTGAAGAACACAGAGTGAAGGACAAACCAATTTGTTATTTGCCTTTTTTTTTTTTAAAGATTAAAAACCTTTATCAGCAGCAGAGTCACTCTGCCTTGGCATTTCTTCCTTACTCTGGTTTAAATAACAGCAGCAAGATACAGCCCCTTCCCCCAGTCAGGAAAATTACAGAAAAAGAAAAGAAACCCCAAACATTAAGTGCTTTCACTTGTAAGGAAACCATCCACATTCCTTCAGCTCCTGTTGAAGCACCTTCAGGGCGCTGCCAGGTGGCAGGGTGGAGGTGGCCTCCCCAGGAACCGTCTCTGCTGTCTGTAGAGGGAGCCAAGGGCACTGGCAGACGTGGTCACCCTTTCCATTGCTGGTGTTGGCAAAGCAGAACCTCACCTGAATGGAAACACGTGGAAGAACCTGCTGGGAGTTAATTCAAGCCCTCACTCTGCTTGGCATCAGACATCTCTGGCCACTCTACCTCCAACGTCTCCCTTGCAGGATGGACTTCATTGGTGGGGCACTATGGATTACACAAAGTTCCTAAAAGCTTTAGAAAAGATGTGGATTACTGGTTTTAAATCACTTAGCACCCTTGAAAAAGGTCACTTGCAGAAATGCTGCTAAGGAGAAGAAACTGTTCTTTCTGGGCCCCTTTGGGCTGTTTTTATGCTTACAAACACAGCCACTACAAAGACAGGGGCCCTCTGATTAAAAGTCAGCGACACACCATAGCTCATGATCACACGCTTAGTTAAAAACTGAAGTGAACATAGCCCCAGGAACCGTATTAATCTACAGCTTGATTAAACTACTTTTCAGCTACCTTATTAAATTGCAATAGCTGTAGAAGAGTAACAAGAAAGTCATGTGAAAGACAAGTTTGATTTGGGGGGTTATCTTGTGTTGTCATTGACTACTCATAACTAAGAAGGGAAAAGGTATTTTATCCAAGGTAGGAAAAGATGTGACAAGCATCAATATATTTTTTTTTGTTTTGTCACTAATATATTAATCCATTGCACTGCATGGGTAAAATAATTTCTCAGTTAAATGCCTGTGGCCACGTTTGACTGATGCCAGGGAGGTGAGTTACCACTGACACACAGCTCTGCCCCTGATAAACCCACTGCACAACTGGCAATTGAAAAGGCGATGTGGACACAGAACATTTTAAGAAAGAAGCTCCCACGCAGTGTCAGTGCCCCAGTTTTATTGGTGGTATTAATTACCGTTACAGCAGCATTGTAGTCAATGAGCATTACCTTGAGTAATTGTCCTAGGTGTCTATCCTGATGGAAGACAGAAATTCTGCGTTAGACAACTGGGTATATATATAAGAAAGAGTTTTTCTTAAAACGTTCAAGTGAATTTAATCGACTATAGCACAAACGATCAAGCTTGAATGCTCTCTGATATACACTAGCAATGCCATTTATCTCAAACAACTCTCTAGTCTACGCCACATCTATTTGAAAAGAATACCAACGATGTTTGATTTTCTGATTATTTAATACTTTAATTTCAGTTGCCTTTAGGAGGTGGACTCAGGCATACAAACCAAACACCTATAAAATCTCTTGGGATTCCTTCTCAAAGAATAAAATAATTAACTTGATGTATCAAGACATAATTCAAACTAGAGAAGTGACTGATGTTAGAAGTGGATTAGTTTAGTTAAAATTGGCATCAGGAGATATTAACCTATATTTGCCTCATATTAGAGGTAAAACCAATCTGATATATTTCATGAAACAGCTTTTGAAGTGTATTTGTAAAGAAGGTCTAACATTTACCAGCTTAAACAGTACTTCTACTTAAATGTTTTCACAAGCTAGGGAAGGTAAAAAGTAATTCCTGGAGCGTAATTCCTCAAACACAACAATTTATGTGCCAAATGAAATCCATTGCTGGTGTTTCTCAAAAGCTTTGCAAAACTAAGTAAAGCAGCATTAACCTCCCCAAGCTCACCAGGCTCCCAACTTCCATCAGCATTCAATTGTTGATGAATTGCCAACATTTTTCAAGTAAAAGCCGTATAAACAAAAGTACAAATATGTTTAAAATGTAAATGTTTTTTGGGGGAGATCAAGGAAGAGATTAAATACCTCAGTCTGGCAAAGGATATAAGGACGTTCCTTAAACCCCCCTGTGACTTCAACAGGACATAAACATATACTTGAGGTTTGGCATGCTCAGAGCTTTGAAGACTAAGTTCACAGGCAGGTTTGGGAAGTGCAGCATGGAGTAGTATCCTGCCCAGATTTTGGGAGCCCTGTCACGTACTGAGCCTGCAGGCAGGAGTTAGATGTCTATAAACACGGCAAACTTAGGTAAGGTCCAAGCACAGGGCACACTGACTGCAGGGATGGCGGCGAACTTAGCTAATGGGCAATTAGGAGGAAAAAGTCTTTAGCTTGCCCTAATTGTGAATGTGGGCCCCTTGCTGTAGTGGATGCCGAGCTGGGACAGGTTCATATGGTGAGCTCCTCTAGGAGTCAGGACCCCACGGGACCACACTGGTCCTTCACAAGAACCCACAGAGGGAAGGTGCAGCGCCACGGGCTCCGTTGTGAGGGTCACTGTGCAGGTGCCTTTCCTTCCTCTGCAAACCATCTTTGCTCTAACAAACAAGAGGACAAAAGGGGCTAGGGGATGTCAGCTTCCAGTCACATTCTGGGCAGCCCCCCCGCAGTCCACCTCTGTGCTTCTAGCCACAGGGAAGATGAGAAGATGAGCGTGTTGTCGTGCACCCCCACAAGCTTTCGATGTCTTGGTGCTCAACATGCCCCAGCCTCACCCAGCTGTGGGGAAATCTGAAAGCAGATCTTCCCAGGAGCTGCAGCAGTGAAAGGGACGGGCACGTGGCCGTCCATCACACCCCGCATGTGCTTCAGGCAATCTACATTTTGGATTTAGATTTTTGCAGGAGCAGAGAGGTTAGCTATAGACGCCTACATCTCCTGATGGATGGAGTCCCAACTTTTCACTGAAAGATGATTTTAGCCCAGGCCTAAATCATCATCAGCAACTTTAACCATATATGTTCTGTAATTAATTTCCATTACATCTTCCCGCTGCTTCACTGTATGTTCCTGAGGCTGCTCAGGCCCGTACCTTGCTGAGTTTCTCCTCATTCCATTTGCCTATGGCCAGTGTTGGCCTCCTGTCATTTTCATTGGTACCAAATACAACTTCCAAAACTACTCAAAGCAATTCTCATGGAAAAAGTACATGTCCTCATGAGCTTCACTTCCATGACACAGTAAAATGAGAACATCTCAGTGGTCAAATTATCACTTATTTTCTTAAGTATATCTTCTGAAAATTGTATTGTTATTGTACTTAAAAACTGCATCATGTTATTATACTTAGTTTTTATCTAACAGAAGAGTTCATATTAGCACAGCAATGGCACTGAAAACAGCTAATGATCTTGCATTCACCTTGCATGGGGGCAGGAAATCAGGCACCAAAAATACAGCTGCCCCAAATCATATGCATTGATTAGAAAACCATAAATATGGCACATTGGGGATGTGTGTGGGGTCACACTGCATATCTTCAATCAATGTGATTAAATGCTTTCCAGACATATGATTCTTACTTTTGCCAAAAGGATCAAGCATTTTGTTTCATTTCTGGTAGGTGAAGGCAGAAGATGGAATATTCCATTATATGATTTTTTATTTTAAATATAAACAGAAGGCTATACAAGATGGAGGTAATTTGTGACCTGGTACATTGTAAAAAATGACCTTGTAAACACTGATTTTCTAATCTTCTTCTATTTAACAACAATTGTGGGGGGAGGAGAGACATTTTTTGAGGGGGTGAGAAAGGGAAACCGGGGCAAGAACAATTTAAAAATTAAAAAAAGGTAAAAATTTCAACCTGATTCAATTTGTGGTTTGCAATGAGCAAGCTGAAGACTTCAAAATATTCAGCTGTGCAGGATGCCCCTTAGTGGCTGAACACAAACACTGTTGACAGAAGAAATAACTTTAAACAGGGGAAAAAAACCCCCAAATAATATTTGCATTTATTAACTGAGAACAAAGGATTTTAAACACTAACATATGCACACAGGAGCCTACAAAGCCATGTTTACATAAAACATCAGGAACAGTTGGAAAAATGCAAACCAATAGTAACAGAATGTTCCTGAATGAGCTATTGCATTGAGTGCGAAGAAGAAGAGAACAAGGGAAAAGGAGAGGAAAAAAGGTCAATATCTCTTTTTATTTTAATCAGAATGTATCTTATGGGATGAGCGGGCTTTGCAGAGGAGTACGATCAGATAGTGAACTCTGCAACAAAACCCGACCCAATATTTTTACTGATACTTTCTAGAGCAGAGAGTTTCTGTACAGATTTACGAAGTTATCTGGGCCGGTGGCATGGTTCCTTCCCAGCACCATATGGACGGTGTAGCCTCTGGCCATCTCTGCTGTTGCAGAAGACTACCAGCTTGTGTTACAATACACAAACGGCATCAAGAAATGTTTAAGATTCAATAGCAAAGGTCAGAGTGCGCAAATTCTGTAATACACACAAATGTACATATCTAGTTAGACAGAACAGTATGAAGAGTCTATGAGAGATGATTGCTATTTGGTCTAACTCTTGTCTTGAGGAATATATCACTTCTAACTTTCCCTTTCAAAACCAGTCTTCGCACAGGAATCAATTTGCAAAGGTTGCAACAAGGTGATAGTAATGAAGCATGGCACCCCCACTGATCTCTTCACACCTACTCTGATTTTAACTGTATTTTATACATTGGATAACAAAAGAAGTCCACTGTATTTACAGACAATTCATCTTATTTGGAAATACGATGCCTCTGCTGGTCATTATTCTTTTTTTCTTTCTTGAAGAAGTCTGTAATTCTTCCATCTTTTTAACTTTGCACATAGAAATCATGGCTACAAAGTGTCTCATTACCTCCACACCGGTAACTGAGGCAGAAAAGCCACTCATCAGCCCTACTGACATAAGCCTTTACTTCTCGGGTCACATCCCAACGCAGCTTAACGGGTCAAGGGAATTCTCTTCTTTTGAGCTAGCTGGTGTGTGCTGTAGGTGCATATACTGATCCCACACACCCCCAGCAGCAATGCCACCCGCTGTAGCAGCGCATCTGAGGAGTTGATAATGATTTTTCCCGCAGCTTGAGTCTATGGGAGAAAGAGGGCAAGTTACACGCTGATTCAGCTGAGTGCAAGACAAAAAGCGGGTCTTTGGAACCTACTTTTTCCTTCTCCATGTCATTTAATATAGTATGACTCCGCTTTCTGCTGAAGAGTATTCGGCACAAACTATTGCACATTTCGGAAACCCCCCTCTTTTTATCACTTTGTAAAAGAAAGGACACATTTCTGATACAGTTTTTCTTTCATAGAATAGTTTAGGTTGAAAGGGACCTTAAAGATCATCTAGTTCCATTTGTAACTCCTTGATTTCATTTGTGACTCCTTGATTTTGGTGACTTTAATGGGGTTCCCTCTGGCTAACTTGGCTGCGAGGGAGAGCTGAGTCAAGCGTAGAGGCTTAGGCATAAAGGAGAAGGGACTTTCTTGTTCTGTGAAGTACAAAGATCTCTTCCTTCCCACAGATTAGCTGCTAACACGGTGATGCTGCCTTGAGTGTTAGTTATTAATACAGGAAAGCAAGGCTAAAAGGGATCAGTAACATCTTTTGCTAGCTCCACAGGTAGGACTAGACCAAGCAGGCAAGTTTTAACACAGTCTCTTTGTCAAGTCCAACAGAGAAGCAGGAAATGCCAAAGTAGAGATGAAAAATTAATTATTTACTGATTATCTGAATACAATCAGAAAATAAATTAAGTTACTGTTGCTTGCCTAGTATGTATGATACAGTGACCAAGAAGCAGAAACACAGTTGCATGGACTCCCTAGAGAGCAAACCACAAATTCCTATACATGTTGGCACCATGAACTAAAACATATCATGCATCTTTCTAGTTGCAGCACTTCTTCTATGAAATTATGACTAGGCCTCAAATAATGATTTTTTTTATGCTTTCCCTTGCAGTCCATGGACGGAAAGCATGGCCCCACTAACAGGAGCAACAGATTCCAAGGAACCTGATTTTCACTTCCAGATTCTAGGTTTTTCATATAAGCTTAAATAATCAGAGCCAAGCGCTCTGACCTTGATAAATGTGGCTGACAGTGTGGCTACTTCAGCAGCAGAATAAATAAAGACAAAAGAAATTCCAAATAAAATTACTACGTAAGCTGATATCAAAAGATATGCAGGGAGGCATGAAAGAAATTCACTGCTAGGACTGCAACACTGTATCCTTAGCTCAGCCTCTCAGCTACTATAGTCTATGATTTTGGGTGCATATCACATTGCTAAGTGCTGTGAGATTCTCCAACAAAAGGATATATACTCTGTAAACATCAAAATATGGAGTACAATAATGAAGATGCTCTACCTGGTGCACATTTTTTGGCTGGTTTATTCTCAATTATTTAGCTGATTTAAAACATTTTCTACGCATGCTTTTTTTTCTTCATGTAATGATCAATACCCTGGTCCCTCAATGTTCCAGACATCAATACTGTTTGAGGCTTCTTTATCATAACTATAGAAGCTGGCTGAAGTGTTTCACTGACAGCTCATTTGAGTTGTTTAGGAACCCATCACTCTCCTTACCATTAACGTTCTCCTACTGCCCCAAACACACAAAGCCATTGCAAGAGAAAATAATGGAGAAGTAGTTTCTGTTTAAGCACTGCAGAAACATAAACTCCTTCCAAGTATTCTACATTCCGTATTCCAGCATGATACCAATTATCAAGAATTATCGTAATTCATTTACTTTTCAGCAGAGGCTTAATTAAGACCTCTTTGAGTCATTATGCAAGTTAACCCACCAGAAGCCAGTGTTCCCTTGGGTTGGTCATGCAATAATTTGAAATAAAATCAGTGTGAGCAAGAGAAATACTGGCATTTCAAAGACCTAATTAAAAGCAGAAAAAAAGACAGAATTTTCATACCTGCAACAACCTTATGTACCCAGGTGTCATTCTCCGGAGAGGAATAACCATGATTTCTGAGTCTTCGTAGAATTTCAGCCCCTACAACTTCAGAACACACAAAACATCACTAAATCCCAGGGATTTTTTACAAGTTGACCCCCTAACGAAACAGAAGATTTATTCTAATATCGTTCGCTACAATGCCAAAAGCACTCCAAGCAGCATGGTATGCGAACGTTTTTTCCTCACCTGATGATTTTTTCTCTGGAGCCCTCTACATGCTTAAGGTCCCAGGGGTATATAAAGCCCAGCTCAGTTGCATAACCCGTCACATGGGATCTGTCTGCACCGCTCAGGCGTTGCCAGAGCCGTAACTGTCCCGCCTGGGGACAGGTATGTCTTGCAATATTGGAAAACTCTCTGGGAATGCCTGAAGCTCATTAAGAGAGCAACGCGACAGCCGACCTCCTTAAGAACAAAAGGGCCTAAGCCTGCTTTATAGATAGCACTGGTCATAACAAAAGGAGGTCATTATAGCATTTTGTATCGTAGACTGACAATGCAAATAGGATTGGATGGCTTTTGTCTAACTTAGGGCATATATTTATACCCACAGGATGACCTGACTGGGTACGAAGCTTAATGCAGCCATGACCCGAGTTGAAAGGATCTGCTAATATAATAGGGTTATTTGGAGGCACATTTAAAAATAAGTTCTTTCTCTTATGACAGTGTTCTCTTTTACTCAGCATTATGCATGTTTTTGCCTCTTATTCTACTGCTAAAGCTTTACCACTAAAAATACTTAATCTAATACTTATTATTACTGTTCTTACTGTTTTCTGTTAACAGTGATTTATTTTCATTGCAGTGAGAGTGGATTCAGTTTTGTTCCTTTGGTCATACAGTTCACAATGTCAGAAATGGTAGAGAAATCTAATCTACAAAATTATTTTCTCTTTCTTTTAGGAGCATCCATGGATAGACTGTGCTGAGAAAGCTCCTTTTTCCCATTATCAATACATGCAGCCTTGAATAAGGATAGCAAGGCACAATTTGGCTCCAGCTGCAGTCATACTACTAAACATGCAGGGTAAAAATCTCCAGGTGGTGTATGTCAGTACAGCACCAGTGTGCACAGTGAGCCCACGTCAGTTTTCATCACAAGTGCTCCACAGAACAGTGCGGATTTACACCCCTTTATAGTCTCTGCTACGGCAGCCTAAAGCTCTCTGAGAAATGTTCCTGCTGTAAAAGAGCAGAAACATGAAATGTTCCTACTTGGAGAAATACTCTACATTAGGTATTCCACAACAATAACATCAAGAATTCTCATAACTCATTTACTTTTCAGCAGATGCTTAATTCATGTTATATAAAGGAACGATGTTGTGTTCTTCTGAGGCTGCGGCTTACGTAGCACGTAGTGGGCAGATCTCATTTTCCTCTCGCCGCACCACGTTGATACCACGTGAACCCCGCCGGCACCGGTGGAGCTACGTCTCATTCACAAAAAAGGTAACTTGAATTCAACTAGTCCTATAGTGTCAACCTAAATACTAAAAGCAAGTGACTGGGAACCTGACAATCTGTTGGTTTTTTTTTTTAAAATATGCAACTTGCACAGTGACCCCACGCTAAACCTTAAGTGCAGTATACCTTACCTGTAGGAAATCTTGTACTATTACAATTAACATAAAATTGGGAGCTGACTGAAGTTAACGGAAAGCGTATCAGTAAATACAAGTCACTGTACCTGCCCAAAAGTATTTGGGATGAAAATCTATACTATAAAAAGGCAAAGGCTTTCTTCTTGCTTCTCACTGTATGCCGCATGCTAACTTTCAGGCACAAACAGGAGCGCGCCTGGGCTCGCTGCCCACAGCAGGACAAGGCTAATGCCGCAGAGTCCATGTTCTCCTGGAAATACACAGAACGCTGAGTTTTTCCTTGAAATTTCCAGCCTTGCCTGCATTCAAAGAAAAACCTACTTACTGCAGTATCAGAGCTTCAGGAGCTGCAAAAAACACGTTACTAACAATTTCTGTCATTTTGTGTGTAATTCTTTCTGGAGAGCGGCAGTGAGATTCCTGTGGCACAGTATTCAGAAAGGGAAGAGGTTTCCAACCAAGTTTCTTTGTGTGGAAGATAAAAGGGAAGGGAAACAGTACGCCTTGAATGCTGCAGCTGTCTTTAAAAATGATTTCTTGGCCATGCTAAACACAGCCAAATTGTAGAATGTTTTCTGTAATTGCAGGTGTTACCAAAATCTGTATTACTTTCCCAAGGACTCTGAAAGAATAACCCTCCCGCGCTGTTTCAGAACTCTGAACGATCAAGGGGCTGCCTCTGTTCCGTTCAAAGTAGAAGCCTTCAAGAGTTGAGTCCCTGCTGCCACGACGCAGAGATGAACGTGCCCCTCCTGGGCAGGGGGCCGGCTAACGGAGCAGGACAGGCACAAGCAGCCAAGGGCTCTCTTGGCAAACACACGGGGATCCCACACATGGTGCAGACTCCTCGCCTCATTCACCTGCTAATGCCTGCGCTGCTTGATGGTGACAAGCAGATCAGAATGCAAATGGTATGCTGGCATCTTCCCCATCCCAAAAGTAAAAGCGAGGGACACTTTGAACTCAGCTGTCGATATTCACCACCTTGTGCTCTATTTCCATTAAGAGGAGAAATCAATAACGAAATTAGACGTTTCTTCGCTGTAATCCTGTGCCTTTGGGACCACCAAGGGCTGTTTCCCCAAATGCAGCAGGAATCAACCAACAGAACAACTTCTTTTCACAGTGTTAGAAGCCCCTCCTTGACTGGCACTCCCCGAAAAGCAGTTTGTGCTGGCTGTGCTGCCCATGAGCACATCTCTGCTTCTCTGGAGCATGGTGTGTGGACACTCATGTTAGCATTGCCCACCACAGCTCAGTGGCAAGCAGCAGGGCAAGCATGGCAGCACAGGGTTCAGGCCCCTGCTCTTTCGGTAGGTTTGGTGGCCCACACCAAGCCCGTGCTGTTGACCACTCCAATACATATGCCACAAATATTTAGGCTGAAACTACACTGTAATCATAGAATCATTTAGGTTGGAAAAGACCTTTAAGCTCATCAAGTCCAACCATTAACCCAGCACTGCCAAGCCCACCACTAAACCATGTCCCTAAGCACCACATCTACATATCTTTTAAATACGTCCAGGGACGGTGACTCCACCACTTCCCTGGGCAGCCTGTTCCAATGCTCGACAACCCTTTTGGTGAAGAAATTTTTCCTGATATCCAATCTAAACTTCCCCTGGTGCAACTTGAGGCCATTTCCTCTTGTCCTATAATTTGTTACTTGGGAGAAGAGACCGACACCCACCTCACTACAACCTCCTATCAGGTAGTTGCAGAGAGTGATAAGGTCTCCCCTCAGCCTCCTTTTCTCCAAACTAAACAACCCCAGTTCCCTCAGCTGCTCCTCATAAGACTTGTGCTCTAGACCCTTCACCAGCTTCGTTGCCCTTCTTTGGACTCACTCCAGCACCTTGATGTCTTTCTTGTAGTGAGGGGCCTAAAACTGAACTCAGTATTCAAGGTACGGCCTCACCAGTGCCGAGTACAAAGGGATGATCACATCCCTAGTCCTGCTGGCCACACTATTTCTGATAAAAGCCAGGATGCTGTTGGCCTTCTTGGCCACCTGGGCACACTGCTGGCTCATATTCAGCCAGCCATCGATCAACACCCCCAGGTCCTTTTCCACCAGGCAGCTTTCCAGACACTCTTAGAATCATGAATCATAGAATGGTTTAGGTTGGAAGGGACCTTAAAGATCATATAGTTCCAACCCCCCTGCCATGGGTAGGGACACGTTTCCACTAGACCAGGTTGCTCAAAGCCTCATCCAGCCTGGCCTTAAACACTTTTTGCAGCCACCCTGAAGCAGAGGGAGGGAGAAGTGAGGTGAGCTGGTAGGGTGTGTGAGGTAAATCACAGGCAACGGCAGCTGGGGGGAGCAGTTTCTCTTACACCTGCGTGGTAGCCCAGACTATGGAGCTGCAGCCAACACCTGGCTGTTAGATAAAGGATGCCTGGACAAGTTCCCATGCACAAAGATCCATCAGTGGGGTCTGCAGCTGACAGCATGCATGGAGTCTAACATGGAGAGCTGCTCTTGGTGAAAAATGGAAACCTAAGAGGAAGGGGGAGCAGAGGGGAGGGGAGACAGAGAAAATAGAAAAGGGGAAAAAGGAAAACTCCTCAGTGGCCAGTGGGAAGAGAAGTAATGGGGGTCCCCAGGCAAGCAGCCTCCCCAGGGCTCCCCTCCAGTGCCACAGGGTCGCCCCACAAAGTCCCTTGCAGAAAGTACACAAGTGCCATCGGGACCTGCTCAAACTGCTGTCACTGGCTCCTGGTTGTGTTGCTGTTATCGCTGACCGGTGCGTGCTGGCCAGGGCTGGTGTGTGCTGACCGACTGCTATGCTCCATGCACATCTGTTATTTGGGCCCCAAGCAATGACAGCAGAAGTGGGGGAAGGCATGTGATCCTCCCGCTGATGGCAGTCCCTTCCTATGAGAACCCGCCACAGCCACATTACCAGCTTTGCTGGGGCAAGGCCACGAGAACGACAGTGCGAGAGCAAGAACGTGAGACCAGGGAGGGGAAAACCCTGCCCCACGGGTGGCTGGGGTGACGGGCACCCTCCGCTGCCAGGGCAGGCAGGCTACACACACTGCACGGCATTGCCTATGTGTGGTTGCATTTCTGAACAACAAACTGGGTTAAAGCAAGACTCTCCACTGGCTTCAAGAGTCGTTAAGCTTGAGTTACTCTAGGCCTCCCACACTGACACGGGCAGCATTTCAGAAGAGGATTTCCTGTAAAGCATACACAATCTTCATTCTATACCTGGACAACAATAGCAAAATGTATTATTTTGAAGTCATAATTTTGAAAATAATTCAGATATTTAACTAAAGAAGTACTTTCCAAAATTCATCATCCTTAAAGAGGCCAGGGTGGAGGAATATGGGCAGCATTCTGAACCTACTCATGGCTTCCACTGCGGCTCTTTGTACAGGATAGGAGTAAACACGAAGTGCTGTCACTGTAGGCAAATAAATAAAGCAAACAATATAAAGAAAACAAACAGGCAAATCTTCCTCTACACACAACCGTATGACTAATCCTGGGCTTTTTGACTTCAACAGTTATTAGACCTGAGAGTACATCCCCACAAATCATTCTGTGCATCACTTAAAAATCAAAACTAAGCCAAAAGGAATTTTGCCTAAAACAAAGGTAACAAAGACCCCAGCTCTGTAGGGTTAACAGGATTGGGCACTGTCAGCTCATAGAAGAAAGAGATGGTCCTGCCCCAAAGAGCCTACAGTCCGTGGGGAGGCAGATGGGTGCCAACAGATGGAGGAGCAGAGGGAAACAAAGAGAATATACCGCTTGGCATGCGAGGCAATGTTCTCAGCTCACTCACAGTCAGAGTGTTTCCAAATTTTTGTAGGCGTTGCAGCAAAGCACAGTGTTAAGTAGGGATGTGAAGGCGGTTAATGAATTTTAAGATGATAAGGCAGGCAAGGAACAGCAACAATGTGAGTCATATTGTTGCATTACACAGTAATATCTTCGTGGAGCACAAAATTAGGGAGATGTATTGGAATATGTTGATGACAGAAGTAGGAAATACTGTCAATAAAAGAAGACTGAATACTGTGTAGATGAACTGAGACACAGACAGACAGTTGTAGATAGTTGTGTCCTCAAAGTCACCTAAGGTTATGAATAGAGAGCAGCAAGAGACTGTGTTGCTGAGGCGTATGGAGTTACCAATGAAGGAGCTTAAACTACTCATTTATTTCCTGCTGAGAATTGACTCGTTCACTTCCCACAACTCCACTGCCAAGCGGTTATGCCTGTATTTGCCTACTCACAGTGCTTTGATGCCATTGAAGGATGAAATAATAGAAACAGACAAAAATTAAACAGTGAAAGACTTAAGAGCAGAAAATAAAATTAATTTCTGCTACAGAGAAAGAATAACTTCTCCCATAAAAAAAAATTTATGTTAGAAATTGCCGCAGTTTGTATCTGTTAGAAACTACAGGGAAAAAAAATAATCTCTGAATGTTTTTTTGATGTATTTCCAAAGCAAAGGCGGGTAAGTGGCACTGGCAGCAGCATAGGTGTAGTGCAAAGGCACTAGCACAGCTCACCTGGGACCCAGCTGTGGTCAAGTAGGGCTGGTTCGCCTCCCTCCTAACTCCAGACGTTGCTAGCGCAGATGCCTGCCTCGGAGCTAGTTGCTCTAAACTCCCATTGTAATTTACCTATTTGAGATGTTTCTGTTAAGATCAGGAAAAGAAGTGATGCTTGATAGTACAGTGAGATAATACAGCTAGCGCAGACACAGACATCAACAGAGTAAATACAGCCAGTCATGTGAACTGCACCCCACTGATGAGAGCAGGAGAATTCAAAGTGAAGCTGGTATGAAGAACAGCTAAGATGACCAAAGCAAATGAACAGTGTGTATTACAAGAAGAAGCTATAAAAAAATGTTTAACCTCACAAAAGGAGGATTGTCAAACCCTTCCTCTCCTCTTAGATACTGATGAGCAGTAATGATGTCCTTGAACATGGATTTTTGCCTCGCTCCCCAGCTACTGGATGTGGTCAATAGCCTAGCTTCATCTCCCCTCGCTCAGGGGAGGTCTTCATAGAGGGAAAGCAACACTGGTAAAATTGAGTGGCTCACAACACATGGAAAAGCCAACACATGAGAAGGACTGCATTTAAGGCTCTGCATAAACAGCTACCATTTGACCTTATGTACAAGTACAGTATCTTTGGGGGGACCATCTCTAATGTTCCAGTAGACAGTCATTGCCCTGCAGAACATTGGCAGTCCTGACTGCTACTGATCCGTGAGCAATCAATTGGGTGAATAAACTCACTGCTGTTTTTTCTGTAGCTAAGGTGTGTACTAGTACAGATGTATTTATTCATTTTACAACTGAAAACCAAAAAGACCCCACCAAAACAAGAAAAAAAAACCAACCCCAAACCAAGAATGTAAACAATGGGCATTAACAGAGAGACTTGGGGTCTGGCAGGTCTGAAGACCTTAATGGAAGCGGGCACCTTTCAAAAAGGTGCTGCTACACCCACGCCAACCACTGGCAACTCTGATGTTTGGGTCCACCTTAATGATATGTATAACTTTGCAGAATCTGTAGGTTGGACTGCAACGGAAAACTGGTCTAGCAGACACAGGCAGGGAGAAGCTTGTCTGCCTCTGCTGTGCAAGTGACATTACATTGCAAGCACTTCCCTCTTGTGTTTTTTGCTTAATATCTGCTCCTGGAAAGTGGGTTGAGTGTTTAAAACGCAGAACAATGGCTGTCTTTTTTGAGCAACAGCTTTATGCCTTGCTGCTTCTGAGGGAGGTTCAGAAATCAACCAGCACAACACACTACCAGAGATGCTGGAACACTACGGGCCATCCTCATCGGCCTGAGAAATATCTGGGTGCATATTGGTGGAAAGATTTACCTATAGACATTATTCTGGGAAGGTTCACATCTGGCAGGCAGTGGACAGACTTTCAGCAGAGGTCCAGAGGCCCAGGTAACTCTGGAAACAGTTGGTAATCGAGCTCCCTTTTTCTCACAAGTGTAATGCACTGTCTTGCAATGATCCCAGTATTCAGAGCACATACCAATCACTTCAGCAAGGTAGTGCACTGGAAGGACATGCAAGGCAATCCCGACAGTTTGTGAAGAAGGTGGATATCATCATTTAACATATCGTGATTTTTCAGCTACCAAGGCACTGCTGATGTGACTAGGGAAGCCTATGGCACACCTGTGGATATATGTGGATACGTTAAGACTTGCAAGGCACACTCAAGAGCACATCCACTCCTGTAACTGTGTGTGCCAACTAGCTGCTATTAATCCAAGATAGTATATTATTTGTTGCTCTAAAGCAGTGACATACAATGGCTGCTATTTTGCAAAGAAACAAGGTATTAGGCTCTTTCCTGTGAAGAGCCAGCAATTTCCTTTCCATTTAGAAGAGATGGAGCAAAGAGGGGTGAGCTTGTTAAGGAGCAAGTCATGTCCTCTCACTCTGCTCTGCTCCCCAAAGTCCACTAAAATGGGTATCTACATCAAGACACGTACCACTGGCTCCTGTGCCAGGCTGAACATGTGTTCCTGGCTAGCCAGTCCTCAGCGAGTGTTTGTTTTTCACTGTGAGAGTTGTTATGAGAAATCATATTACAATCTGTGATGAGAACCCTTCACTTTGTGTCCTTTGCTGCTTCTGTGGCTGATGAGACAAAAAGCTGGACTGTCAGACTCCATGTCCTCATGGGCATCCCTCGCTTCATCTCCAGGGTGTCCCAGATCATGAGAGGCTCCATCACAGCATCCGAGAGATCTTCTGCAGCTTGATACACAGTGTATAGCTATACTGACCCACATAGGGTGGTAACCTGTTCAATGCACGCATACACACAGCCCAAAGCCTTCTGAATTTGAACCACTTGTTTGTAAAAAGCTGGACAGATCATTCCCAGAAGTTCTGTACTGCTGCTGGGAAATTTTGTCATCAGTAAAACCGTGCACATGAGCAGGTGCATATGCAACTAACTATTGAGCAGGGTTCTTCCTCCTATTCCTCTACATCCCACATTGCAACCGTGTGACACACACGCCAGATCTTCACCGCGAATCACACAAATGAGAGCTTAAGAAGCAGCCTTCTGACATGTAATTCCACAAGTGCAGGTATTTGGGTATGGCAGCTGAGGCTAGAAAGCCACATCTCCTGCAATGCCTGTGAATGACTGGGAGGCTTGCAAAGAACTGCCGTATTTTATGTATGAGAAAAACCCTAACATACAGTATCTGTGCTTTTCTGTAGCTATGGACATTTTTAATTTGTTTCAGAGCACAGCCACAGTGTGAAAAAATAGCTGCAGTAGGGATCTTTGGGGTACCAGGACTCTGGAATGGAAAAGGATTCATTCTGAGAAGATAATATAGATTAATTCAAAGCATGACCACAATTTTGGTTCTACTTCTAAAGCACTGATTTATAACAGGAGTACACAACTTCAGTCAATCGTTTCATTGGTACCTCTCTGTTCTTTTCAAACAAAATTTTCAGATAGTCAAAATGTGTGGGTTACTGTATTCCATATGGCTTTATAAATTGTGAGTCATGAATCCTACAAAGACAGTTTGTGGTTTTTCCTTTTTTTAAAACCCAAACGTTGAGGTCTACACTTCAAAGCACCTGATCCACCTTCTAAACAAACCTGTAGAATCTTCTTTTTGGAACTTGTTCTACATGTGATCACAGTGAAAATGAATCTGGAGCTACAATCAGAATGTAGAATTTTATTGACATTTACCACTCCTACATAAGAAAATGTATCTGAACATCGAGAGGTTCTGAAGTCTTCCTTAGTGATCTGCTAGGAAAGTTACTTACATTTAATGGTAATGGATATCTAGATCTATAACATCCAAAAATGGCTTCTGATTTAGAAACTGTAAATGCTTTGACCCATCCTTGCAGATATAAAGGCCTGAATATATATTGCTGTATGCTGCGTGTTTCCAATGCAACAGGCTAATGAATTAGTCCACCCAAAACAGAAAAGGTCTGTTAATTCTCTTGTAAGACTTTAAACTGCAATATAAAAAGATATAAATTACTCGAGCCTTCCAAATATGATAGAAAATGCTTCAAAGCTTTCAATTAAATTACATAGCTTTAGAGGGAACCGTGCTAGTTGAATTTCTGATCTCGCACACTTTCTGACATGTCCTCTTGTTTGGTTTCCTTGTAATTGCCTTCATATTGCCAATTACGTATGGTTCCCATCCCTTACTATCTGTATTCCTATTTAAATGTTCTAATCCCTTAAACAGACACCTGTTATTTCTGGCATGGCATTGTGCCAGCACAGTTGTGGCTATTTAACATGACACGTAATCTATTTTTAGGCATAATCCTGCGTAAAGGTACATGTCTTACGTTGTGACCTCATTAGCTTAACAGCAGAACATTCTTTTGTCAACTTAAGAAGAGGGCAAAACAATCTATGCAGGAAATAAAGCATGAAAAATACATTAATCAAAAGAGTAGCGTTTCTATAACGTTTATTTTTTCATTAGGTAGCCTTTATTCTGGTTAAGTGTTGTGGCTGCCTGACTGTAAGGCCAAGCAGAAATGATTGAAACAGAATTCAAATTACCTGGGAGTGGAAAAAAAACCAAGAGGGGAACAGTAGTGAACATTTGCACTTAAGCATGATGCACTGGACTTGGCACAGAGTTTTCTCTTCAGAGATCGCCTTTCCCAGGGCACAACACTAACAGCTCACTAGGACCAGATGGTATTCACCTAAGAGCTCTAAACCAACCGAAGGATGAAATAACACAACTGTGAGCCGTGGTGTGTAACCCCTCACTGGGAATTGTCTCAGTGTCAGGGGCCGGGAAGGTGGTGAAATTAGCAAATGTAACACCCATCTACAAGAAGGGTCGGAAGGACGATCCAGGGAACTATAGGCCTGTCAGCCTGACCTCGGTGCCAGGCAAGGTGATGGAACAGATCATCCTGAGTGCCATTACACGGCACATGCAGGACAATCGGGGCATCGGGGCCAGCCAACATGGATTCATGAAAGGCAGGTCCTGCTCGACCAACCTGGTCTCCTTCTATGACCAAGTGACCCGCTTAGTAGATGAGGGCAGGGCTGTGGATGTAGTCTATCTAGACTTCAGTAAGGCATTCGACACTGTCTCCCACAGCATCCTCCTAGACAAACTGGCTGCCCGGGGCTTGGATGGGTGGACTCTTCGATGGGTTAAAAACTGGCTGGATGGCCGAGCCCAGAGAGTGGTGGTGAATGGGGCAAAGTTCAACTGGCGGCCGGTCACTAGCAGTGTCCCCCAGGGCTCAGTTCTGGGGCCGGTGCTGTTCAATATCTTTATAGATGATCTAGATGTAGGGATTGAGTGCACCCTCAGTAAGTTTGCAGATGACACCAAGCTGGGTGGGAGTGTCGATCTGCTGGAGGGTAGGAAGGCCCTACAGAGGGATCTGGACAGGTTAGATAGATGGGCCGAGACCAACGGCATGATGTTCAACAAGTGCCAGGTCTTACACTTGTGCCACAACAACCCCATGCAGGGCTACAGGCTGGGGGAAGAGTGGTTAGAAAGTGGCCCGGTGGAAAGAGACCTGGGGGTGCTGATCGACAGCCAGCTAAACATGAGCCAGCAGTGTGCCCAGGTGGCCAAGAAGGCCAATGGCATCCTGGCCTCTATTAGGAATAGCGTAGCCAGCCGGTCTAGGGGAGTGATCGTCCCTCTGTACGCAGCACTGGCGAGGCTGCTTGAGTACTGTGTCCAGTTCTGGGCCCCACACTTCAAGAAAGATGTTGAGGTGTTGGAGCGAGTCCAGAGGAGGGCGACCAAGCTGGTGAAGGATCTGGAGGGTCTGACCTATGAGGAACGGCTGAGGGAGCTGGGGTTGTTTAGCCTGGAGGAGGCTCATAGGTGACCTTATTGCAGTCTACAACTACCTGAAGGGAGGTTGTAGTGGAGTGGGAGTCGGCCTCTTCTCCCAGGCAACTAGCGATAGCACAAGAGGACACAGCCTCAAGCTTCGCCAGGGGAGGTTCAGGTTGGACATTAGGAAGAATTTCTTCTCAGAAAGGGTCATTAGACATTGGAATGGGCTGCCCAGGGAGGTGGTGGAGTCACCATCTCTGGATGTGTTTAAGAAAAGACTGGACATGGCTCTTAGTGCCATTGACAGGGTGGTGTCAGGGCAACGGTTGGACTCGATGATCCCAGAGGTCTCTTCCAACCTGATTGATTCTGTGATTCTGTGAAATGGCTGATTTTTACAAAGGATTCCAGGGGTGATCTGAGGAACTACAGACCAGCGAACCTGTCCTCGCTCAGAAAATCAGTAGGGACCATTGCAAGGAAGAGAATGAGCAGACACATGGAAAAATATATTTGGAAGCACTCCATTAAGCTTCTGTAAAGGGCAGACGTACTTCACAAGCCTACTGGCATTTTTTTTGAGGAATCAACAAATAAGCAGACAAGGTGTACTGAAGCACATTTTTAAAATTCATTGCAGAAAAAAAAGCTCTTAAAAGGGAAGTCTCATGGGCTAAGAAGATCCTCATTTGAATGAATAAGCAATCAAAAGATATGAAAGAAAAAGTAGAAGTGCAGAGTTTTCCCACTGGAAGGAAATCACCCACACAATCCTCTGGGACTTTGCGCCAGGATCTGCGCTGCTCAGCAAAGTCCTAAATGACCTGGAAAAGGTGATGAACAATGGGGGTACAGAGACTGCTGATTCCACTACGTTTATCACAGGGACTAAAATTGAAAGATGACTGTGCAGAGCTGCAGAAGAGCACTAAGATCACGAACAACTTGTGATAAAATGTCAGATGAAATCCTGTGTAGGGTATCGCAAAGTGGTGCACGTAATTACATAAACTGATAAGGACTGTTCAGGAATGAAATAACAGTTCCATGATGACTTCAGCTCAGTACCCAGTAAGGGGTCAAAAAAGCAACCACATTTATTTGGAAAGGACTAGAGAACAATCAAAGCACACTTCAAAAAATGCATGGTGAATCTGTATTTTTAAAGATGTAAGCAGTTTTGGTCCTGCCATCTCCAAAAGGATGAAGCAGACTCCAAAAAGATATAGGAGAAGGCACAAAGGGTATAATGAAAAGTTTCTTTACAAAGAATGAGCAAACAAGATTCTTCAAGTTGGATGTGTCCTTTTATTCTTCCCTGCTTCCTTACCTCCTCTACATGTCTTCCTCTCCCTCGCACATTACTGTTTTCTTACCATCACTTTCATAGTCTTCCCAGACCTGCAGACAAATGGAGGTTTGAAATACAAGCTGTTGGGATTTTCCTTCCTCACTCAGAGTCAGAGCAAGGGCTTCCTCCGACCTTCCCATCCTCCTTCTCCAAGGCAGGAAATGCACAAGGGTTCACGGCCCCTCCTACCCCAAAATACAAAGGAAAAAATTACTACTTTGAGTTTTTTACCTCCTTCCTGAATCATAGCCTTGTCAACAAGATTTTTACTGATTATCAGACATTGACTTCTCCAGTTCGGAGGCGGACAGACTGCTTTCAGTGCACGGCTTCTCTGTGAATTAGGAGCTGCTGTGACAGATCGTCCCACCTTGAAGTTACTTTCAGAGCTGATTTCAAACTCCTCCCATTTCACAGCTTATAGAAATCTCAGCCACTGCTCTTCCCTGATAGCGAGGTGGTACTACTAGTTAAGCATGGCTCAATCTTACCTCTCACTTATGGGAAGTTTGTGTCAACTTTATTTGGAAACTGGAGCACAGGTACTACAATAGCCAGGGGGTGCAAATGCCCTGGGTGCTTCATCTTAAAATTTAGTTCTGACCAGTTTTTGACTCTGATGGAAAACTGACTCCAACTTCAGAGACATGTTCATGGATTCCCACTCATTTGAGCCAAAGACAGATACTTAATTACTGAGAAACACACTGCTTCAATGCTTGGCTCATACCACTTCAAAGACCGGTGCACAGTTCAGTTCAGGAGGAACAGGACTGATGGGCTGTGGGCTGGAAACTGCCTTTCATATAGGCTCCACAAAGACTTTCCATGAGGTGCATATCAATTAATTCCTATGAACTGCTATACAAAAGCCTTTCCCTGCCAGAGACAATTTGGTTTTTACATTGGTCTATAGGAAGTGTTCAATTATACAGATTACGCAGAATCCTCCTCTGCATGGTTCCCTACAGTCTGAAGCACTGATCTTTGTTAACTTAACTTAGTGTAATGTATTTTGTGAGCGTTAACAACTCGGTGGAAGGCTGAGTGTAGCATTGTGGAAAAAAGATTGCCAGTCACTATAAAAATGCAAAGCACAACCAAGGGAGGGTGCTTTAATTTCAGATAGACAGCTGTAAAATTGCTTAGCAAAGATAGTTGGAAATTTGTTTGTATTTCCTCCCAATTGCAATGCAGAGGTGAATGGCTGTGTACTGATAAAGCCATCTGTCTTGTGGGTGCCTGGAGGAAGACTCTGCACCAAAGCAATATCGCCAGTTCTACAGTTAATATCCTGGTGCACAATACTCTTGAGCTGAGAGCTGGCCCGCAGTCATTTCCACCGCCTTAGGGCGTACCACGGAACAGCATGCTCGGTTGTAATGACTCTTGCTCACAAACACAGGCTGCCAGATTGGGAAAAGGAATGAATATCCCTGCAGGGCATAGTGGCAATGCAAGCACACCATTCCCTGCACTGAGACAGTATTCAGGTCCATGAACTCAGATTTGAACCTAGAGAAGAGAAGGAACAGCAACTGTGGGTCAAATGCTTTTATTGGGTAGGTTTTTCAGATGACCTGCTTAACCCAGATATTCACAAAGAATGACAACAACAATTTAGGAAATCAGTTAAAAAAAAAAGGTGACAAAGACTGGCCTAGTTTGAACTTCTAACAGATAGTTTTGTGGGCTTTGTAGTATTATAGGGTTCTTTTCAGACTTCTTTGGTTGGCTTCAGACAAAATACCATGCAAGACACTGCTGTACAAAGCATCTATGATTTCTGGATACCAGTAATTCCTATGATTTGGATCAGCCTTGGACAACTGGAGCTGCATCAAGGTTGATAGAGAGAACACTTAGTTATTATTCAAAAAACTAATTATCCTCTTAGAGATACTTGCTCAATGCCATCTCATCTTTGTGTATTTTACCTCTCAAGTTTCCCACCACTCATTTGAAAGTGCAAGTCTCAGGTTATCCATGAGAATGTTGCCGAGCCCAGGGCAGAACAGGTCTGCGAACCACCATCACAACCTACAAAGGAAAAGCTACACTCACGTAGTCCCGTCCCTCCTTCCTTCTTGTTCACATCACCTCGGTAAGTCACTGTTGCCAGCCGCTTCTGCCCATGTTCAGATTCTCATCCTATGGCACCTGCAAGGTAGTTTGAGCCTGCTTTTCACTCTGTGAAACAGGGCAAAGCCTTGCAAATTACAGAGAAAGCAGATGGGCATCGGACTTCTAGAAACACAACAGTCAGCTAATTCTTTGTGTCTCAGGTACCCTGGAAGGACACCTGAAATGTTTTTGGCTTGATACTGAACTTTGATGGTTTTTGCTTATGCATAAGGGAATCAGACTGAAAGAAAGGATGCTGGCAGGGCATTTTGACAGAAACACTTGTTTTTTCCCCTATGGCTTCCAGTGTAGGGGAGAGTTAAGGAACCTTTTGGAATCCTACAAGGCATTGTAGGATTCTGTGTTAGCACAGAGCCAGAACCTGGGAGCCGGAGGCTCTACGCTGTTTGTATGCGAGGGATTTATACAGCCACAGGTCAGATTCTGGCTAGGGCAATTAGACTTTCCTCAAATAAAGCAGCAGAATTGCATTCACCAGCTTTATTCACATTGAGAAAATAAATTAATGTATTGCTCTGAATAGCTCTTATCTTTGGCTCTTTTTCTTTTGTAATTTCTGGTACAAAACACTTCAGTTTTCTCTTCCACCTTTGAACTGCAGGCTCCTGCAGCTGGTGCAGGAGTGGTACTTCCAGTTGTAAGTTGTTTTAAAATCCTTTTCCTGTCATGCTTAGCTCCTGTACTAACTGGCCCTACTACGACTTTGCTGGTTACTGTGCTGCTATGGTGTTATTACTCCTTTGTTTTTCCATTGTGTAGCTTTGGGGCCAGCCTGTGACACAGCCTTGACTAAAGGGAAACATGAGGGTGATGAACCACTGCAATGAAGTGTGAATCCCACCAGCGGTTCTGTCTCATACAAGGATCCCCTGAGAATCTGCTCCTGCTTCTCTCCAGACTGTGACAGCTCTGGGCAGAGAGTAATTGGGACTTTTCTCTGACATTTCTAGCACCAACAGAAAATGTTAATGCTGCCTGCATTTTGATTCATGATACCAACTGCAACTTGGCACTCCGTGAGCAGCAGAAGTTGGGAGACCAAGCTGAAGTTCAATGAATATCTCTGATGAATCCTTACACTGGTCTCCAACGATAGCTTAGGATTTAGAAAATGTTTAGATTGCTAATGCTGATACTGACAGTTAACATGTCTGTGCTGCGGCCTGAAAACCTGCTCAGAGAACTGATTCTGTAACAAATGGAAAATTGCATATCCCACTATAAAACTATGAATACAACTCCCTAAGCAAACTTCTAAGTCTCAAAACTATTTTTTTCATCAGTAGTTAATGAACTTATTGCAAGGAACCTTCTTCTATTATGAGCTGGAAGAAATGCAACACAACAGATAATGCACATACTAGACACCTTCATAACTAAAGTTACAGATCACATCTTGCAGGAAAAGAAAGAAATATGAGTTTTCCTTTGATGTTTAAAAATGAGAAATCTTTCACAACAATGATTCTTAACTAATGCAAATCATTGCCCACGGAGTAACAAATTGAAAACACGTAAGACAAATTTGAGAGGCTATTTACTTTGAATACTTTTCAGTTATTCTGCTTCCCCTTAAACATACTCTAAAACACAATTCTATAGTTTTTTGTACAGTGCCTTTAGTTTGGACTCTTATGCTTACCTAAAAAAATTAAAGCTTGTTCTTGTAGAAAACTGAAGAAACACTTGTTGACAGCAGCCAACAACCATAACACCTTGTGCTATTCAGACTCCTGTGAAGTTACCTAGTGCCACATGACTTTCTGATCAAAATAAAAAAAGTATATAAGACAACAAAGTACAGGTTAAATGCAGTAAAAGTCCATTAGATGATCTCAGTTTTCTGTTTTCAAAAAGAAAGTATAAATAGGGAACCGTGACTGAGTGATGTTATTTCTCTTTGGATCCCATAAAGATTAGTACTAGTACTTGACACTGTTCAGCATTTTTATTAATGTTCTGTAAGTAAACATACAATCATTGCTGGTAAAATTTGCAGATGACACCAAGATTAGCAGACAGTTGATACTAATGAAAGCAGTACAGGCACACAAAACAATCCATCATTTACTAATCTAGACATAGGCAAAGAAAATTAATGTTAATAAGGCCAAACAGAAAGTCAGACATTTAAGAATAAAAAGTAAGGAACCAGGGACTACATCTTGGAAAGCAATAAATTTCAAGAGTAGTTGTCTACCATGACAAATAATTCAACATGGACTCCCTCTACAATCCTATTGCAAAAAGTGGACCCACAAACAATGGAGCAGTGAGTATGAAAGCTGGCACTGCTGAGATTTTAAATGAAATTCTATGCGCAGTTCCAGCACCCTTGTTCTCTAAATGGCGGAAAAAAAAATGGGAGAATGTACAACAGAGCCACAAAAACAATTTGAAGGCTGCAGAAAATGCCTTAAAGCAAATTCTTTAAACTCATAATATTTAGGGTAGCAAAAAAGATGCTGCACTGTAGCTTGATTACAGCGTTCAAAAACTTTCACAGACAGCAAACAGCAGCTAGTGAGGGACTACTTAGTCTAGTGAAGAAAAGCACACCAAGAACTAATGGCTGAAAGTTAAATCTAGACAAATTCAAATTTAAAATAAGGCAAGTTTCTAACCATGAGAGTGAGTGAGTACTAGAATAAATGACCAGAGAAGGGGCTAAGTCTTCATTTTTGATGTCTTTAAATCAAGCTGCCTGTCTCTGCAAAAGACTTTCTTTAGCAAAAACCACAAACTGTGCTTTTGTCAGCTTCAAGTTACTGCTCTTCACCCTGAAGTAAAAGGAAAATTTATGACCAGGGATCTAGATGGGGTCAGAGAAGATAATCTCATGTCCTTTTTAGTCTTACCCTCCATGAATCTATCAATATCAACTGAGTGAATACAGAGAAAAAACTTTCTGAGTGACTTTTGCCCTGTGGATAACAATGTGATCCATAGCAGATTGTGAATCATCCAGTAATAAATATATGTCAGAAACTATCGAGATGAATATATTCTTGCAACGCCTTCTAATTTAGAAATTTAGAGTTATTTAATATTTTACACATTAATTTTACACTGGCTAACTGAGTTAATGTGAAAGGGTTAAGCAGACAGGCTAATGAAACACTGTGCTGCGTACTTAGCTTTATGTGGTTGGAAAAATCAATGCACTTTGGTCTGTCAGTTAGCAATCACAGATTTAATTGAATAACATGTCAAGTATTTTAAACTGTTTACCAATGTAAATAGAATCCAGCACCATAGTAATGGTAATAAGCTAAGAAGCTTTCCCTGAATTCCAATCAGACCTGAACATGATCTTCAATTTTAAGCTCCAACATGCCAGACAGGCATCAAACAGCTATCATTATGTCTGCAGAGTTTGGTGATTATTCCCGTGATTCTGAAAACAACACATTTGCTATTGATTCACTCTCTAGAACACAGGTAATGGGTAATCAGTTTGATATTCCTAGCAATGGTTACTCCTTCTCTGTGCATTTATATTCGTTTCCACTTCATTATTGTTACTGGGCAGAGGAATCAATCACGCAGCAATCTTTTACTGAGCCTATCTGAGAAGTGGTGGAGGCTACTTTGTGCATGATCGCATGAAGGGAACAAGAGGAAGAACAGGAGAAGAGCTCCTCAGCTTGTGTTGGGTGAGTTCCAACCATAGCTGTGCAACAGCTCCTTACTCCTCGTCTTCTTCTTCTCCCTTTTAGCACTCCCAGGCAATGGCTTCCCAACAGAAGCTATGAAAGCAGCAAGGAGCAGAGGCAAAGCCCTGTCCAAGTTGAAGGAGCTTGCCACTGCCAGATCAGCTTCAGGAGTAGGCAACGTTTCGGTCATGCAACATGTACAACGCTGTCCCTTTCTCAGATGCAGTAGATGAATTTTTTTTTACAAGATGCCTGCAATGCAGATGCTTCCATCTGACCTACCTGTTTATGCTCCCATAACAGTCAACGTAAAGACATAAGTTCTCCTGTTTGTACCATTGTTCTTATCCTAAAATAGATGTCTAGAAGCAGTTATATTGGGCTGTACAAGTATCTATTTCATCCCAGTGATTATAAAGTTCTTTAGGATAGGCAGCTCAGATGGAAACATCTACACTGTAGACATCTGAAGTCAGGAGAAATGAATCCCCCCTGCATGCCTCCAAGCTCTCCTTAGCAAGCTGCAGATGAACACTGCCTCCAAAGCGTCTACTAGGGAGAAACAGGCCCCTGTTTTACTACACCAATCATGTGTGCAATGTAAAATTAATATGCCATTTTTAACTATCAGCAGCCTTGCTTACATGTTCTAGCATATTCTTGACTGTAGTTAAGTCTATTATAGTCCTCTAGCACATTGGCACCTCAGATGTAATAGAAATTCACTGTGCTGGGTGCTGTGCAGCAGGGCAATCCTCGCATTAAATTGCTGCTAGTTTAAGAAGGGAAAAAACAGACGAGAAAATAGGCAGATAGATGTGGGAGTACACAGATACAATACGGCAACATTAGTCAGCACAGTAGGCAGTTGTCTTAGCACACTACTGACCTAGCTGCTGCCAAGCTTTTGGGCTGCATCATGGCAAAGGAGGGTTTTAAAGAAGGGAAGGAAAATGATAGAAAGACTGCTTTGTAGAGGGCTGTGGAAGGTATTATGGGAAAAAGCACAAATGTGTTAATCTGAAAATGTAGCAAGTGGGCGATGGAAGCTAGTACCAGAGGCTGAGAGGACGGAGGAATCGTCTGTGCACTGAGGGACTGAGAAGACTGGCAAACACCTTGAAATTGAAGAAACCAGCCTCTAGTGATGCAACAGAAAAGAAGGTATTGAACCACAGATTCATTCCTTCTCTATTTTTGTGTAGCCCTCTTCAATCTTAGATAACACTTTTTTTTGCATTATGTATCCTAAAACAGGATGCAGCACTGCAGTAATGATGTAAAACAGAACTACAGCTTGCTTATACATTTTACAAACTGTTAACAAAACAGCTCATTAAAATGACTACAGACTATTAATTCTACACAGTTAACCACTCAACTTGGACAATGTCCTTATTAAAGCTATACATTTGACCTCGACTGACTGTGATGCATATACATGGTTTTCAAATAATCATAGAATATATAGTTTTTTCCTAGATCGTTAGAGAGAGGAAACACATACAGCATTTGTAAATTTCTGCTTTTTCTCTATACTTAGGTAGTGGTTTTCCCCCATGGCTTAGTTCAGCATATATTTAGCAGTTTAAAAATACACATTTTTTTCATCTAAGAGAGACATATATTAAAAATTGTGAAATACTCAGATATTATAAAAATTTACTTAGATGCAATGCAGAGGATAAAGTAGTTAACAGTGAAGCTAAATTAGCTGCATAAACATGTGCAATGCAGCCCTCCTTAGGTGTAATCTAGAGCTGAAGAAATCAATCGCAAAATCTACATAGCTGTAACCTGAGGTTGGCCTAAATATTAAATACAATGCATTTTTCCATTCTTACAGTTTGCTGGTTTTTACACTACCATTCTTTGTTATTACACTTAAGATGTAGCATACTGTACAAGCATAACACACACCATTTTCCACTCTACATCTGTGGACTGCTTTTATGATATACCAGATATTATTGGGTGAAATATGTTTTCTTTGGCCAAAGACAGCTTAACAATTTTCTGCCTTCATGCTGCCACTCACCACTTTTTCCTTCCTTGTTTTTTTTTTAAGTCTTTTTTTTCCCCAGATGTCATTTCAGAGATTCAGCCTACTTAGTAGTATCCCCCTGCACTAGTGCAGGGGAGAAAAGCCAGCTGACATAGAAAACGCATTAAGGAATTTATAACTCTACAAGATTGTAAAGTACTATATAAAATATTGCACCACTTACGAAGCAGTAAAAATCTGTAACGTTAGAGACTGTTTCCCACATTACATATCCACAAAAGAGAATAATTAAGGTCTTACAGGCAATTTTGAGAATAAAACGTACCTATTTATAGAGATAATGGCTTTGAACTCATACCCTTGCATGCAAGCATAGTGACCAGCTATTCACTATCACAGATGCCCAAAACTACTTCAGCCTCTGTGGTCTTCCTTGCACACGGAGCCTAGGGAGGGAACCACCACCTACTCGGAGCCCCATTTCTCTCCCACTGAGCTGCTGTTCCTTCCTTACTGTGTAATGTTTAATTATGCAAACTAGAAAGTTAACTCTTGAAGCCACATGCAGGCTACTTTCTAGTTGATCCTTAAATTTTTCCTGCTGTTGGAGGCCACGCAGGTTTTAAAAACAAAATTTTAAAGTTCTGTCTTCCCAGAATTTTGAAATATGCTGATAATAGTGTGTGTACAGTTCAGTCTGAAGTTCCCAATGGGAAGTCCACTAAAAAAAATCTCGTCCATGCCTCAGAAATTCCACATGATACTGCACATTCATTAGACTGAACGATGTGGCAGAAGCAAAAATTCAAGGCCATCTCCTTTGCCATTCATAAGTTTAGCATGAAAATCCAAAGCGATAAATGTTTCACTGCTATGTTGAAGGAGTCATGTATAGTGAAACATAAACCACTGTCTTCACAGGTGGGCATCGATTTAAATTTTTCAGTTTTCATATCCCAGCCGTGTTGGTTATACCCTTGCTCAAATAAACCATGGAAGGCGTAGGGAGATTCAGCACCATTTCTTTTAGAGAAGAAGCACAGAAAACTGACCAGGTATTAAAATTCTGGTATATGAAATCTTTTTGACTGCAAATAGGATGTTAAACATGGAACCAAACAATCCTTTCCCCCTGCCATTTTTAGTACATTGCCTAACTGGTATTATTATAAGATGAGTAATGTCCATTTCTGTTGCTTTCAAACTAGATCTTTCTGCTGTGTTCTTTCGTGTGTTGCTCTTCAGTGTCCTTATGCATGCTGCAGTTCAGTACACTGTTGTTTGGCACATTTGTTTCAGAAACAAATACATTCTTATGCGATTGCATTTATCTACAATGACAATCTACAATTTATCTGCTTGAATTTGGTCCAATTTTCTAAACTCTCCAACATCTCAGATTTTACTTTATCCTCTACTCTTTATAATCCCTGTTAGCGTAATAGTGGCAGGTTCGATAAGCACAAGATTCATCTCCTATCGCAGGTCATTTACAAAGACATCAGATATCGCTGACTAACTAGCTATGCTCTGAAACTGTTGCCAGGCTTGCTTTGTTAGGACCAGCTGATTTCTGCACAGAATATAAGGCTCTTACAGTGGTTAAAGTGAAAGGAAAAAAGAAAGACTGAAAGCAATCTTTCCCCCATTGTTACCTGATTCAAGCTAAGTACATTTTTGACCTGAGAAATTTTACTCACATTCTGGGGTTACACAACTGATAGTACAAAATATTTCTGTTTGGCAAAGATACCCAAATCTGCTCCTCTGTATGCAGCTATTTAGAAACCAGTACAATTTAAAAAATCACTTTAATATTATGAGAAATGGCTAAGCACTGGAAGAGAAATAAAGAAGATGAATTAAAGAAATGAACAAAGCTGTGAGATGAGTGCATGAGTGCTTGTGAGATGAGTGTGTGAACGTGTGCTAGCGTGTGTCAGGCTGCACTAGCTGGTGAGCAGGAGACCCGCAGGGCAGGTAAGAGGGCCCAGGATCCAGGCAGGGATATGCGAGAGGCTGGGGGTCTGTGCTGGTATTCGAGGGATCTGCGAATGGGGTATGCTTGTGAATCCAGGAGGTAAAGGGCATGTGTGTTTCAACTCATGAACTTCAATTCCAGTCAGCCAGAGAAGATGACTGTACTTGTGTTTTAGGCGAGCCCTGGCAGGGTTACTCACAGGTGTTGTTAAAGGCAGTGGTCCTGGGGTCCACCCAAGGCAGCAGCCTTACAACATCCCTCAGCAGAGTCACTTGAGTATCAGGAAATGCAGGCACTACAGTTGTTTGTACAGTCCTAATTCGGCCTCATTTGTACCTGTGTTTCAAAATACTGTCTTTAATTACACGGTCTCCTTTATTTTCTCATTTTCAGTGTATAGGACAGATGATACTTACCTAATGAGTTGCTGCATATCCTTTTTGTGCAGTTCCTAGGCCTTATTTACTGCACGACATTCAAACATTAATCTGAAGATGAAGTCATTAATTTCCTGTGAGGTCTGTCAATAGAGTATCTAGGTGCTTCACATTCAAGTGATATTTTCTTCATTCTCCAGATGTGGGACTGAGGCACACAGCATCTCAGTGAAAAGTCACAGCTACAATTCAGTGTCTATGTGTTAGCAAGTCAGGAACATTAAAACAGGGAACACACTATTAGTTTCCCCTCTGTAAAGTCTGGTTTCAACATCTTTCCTAGCAGATACAGACCTAACTCAAGTTCTCCAGGGCTGCACACAGCTGCCTTAGCCATAAGACCATTTTTTCTGCACCTGCAATCCTTTGGTATATTACTAAACCCCTTTTAACTTCAATTAACAAGGAAGAGGTATGATTGTATTTTTATTACACATTTTTGAGCACCACTAAAAACAATCCCTTGCAATAGGATATATCAGGCAATATAAAAAAAAAAGAGCAAAAAAACCATGCAACATTTATATAGTCTTGTCAGTAATGTATCTCCAAGCACATGTTGTAGGAGACAAATATGTTGCCCCTATCCTGCTGATGAGGAAGCTGATACACTAAGATATGAGAAATGGTTTGCTCTGTATCACCTATCAGGTGAATGACTCAGCTGACAGAAGAGCTTCCCACTTATGAAGCGTTTTCTTCTTTAGGATTCCAAAACATTTTACAATCATGGATATTATTTACTGTATCATCTACACATGGATAAATTCAGTTGCAGAAAAACTACACATTAACCAGTGAGAGAACCCAGTCCTATAATTCTGCAGCCAGTGAAGCCCATTGGATCGTAACAGGTGGGGCTGTGGAATAGTTCTGAAAATGCCATCCAAGTTTCTGCGTAACTCCAAACAGTACCTACATGACCCACATGTAGAAATTTACCTATTTCCATAATTTAGCAGTTAATTCAGCAAAAATACATTCTCTGGACTCATTGTTGCTTAGATTTAAATATAAAAATATATTTCTGTTTTTCAGGTAAACAGATATATCAGATAAACAAGAAAAGTCAAGAAATAAAACTTCCAGAAAGGAATGATCAATTTATAAACAAAAAAATTACTATACTTCTTAAACAAAATACTTGATACAGACTTTATCATTCCAGATAAGTCCCTCATCCTAAAGTGAAATGCACATACTAATCCAGCTGAAGACTCAGGCCACACAGCATATACATATTCTTGACCAACCAAACACAAAAATCCCATGTAGCTATACCCTTACACCATGGTTGTTGTCTTCTAGAGTTTGTAACACAGAAAAATAGTTCATTTACCTGAAGATGTAGAATGTGCATTGACACTGCTCTTCCTGAACAATTGCTACTTAGTTAAGAGTTTGTACATTAAATTTTAACCCTGTGCATATGGACACAGGCAAAGCTTTATTTCCTGTTCTTCACAGGAAGGATATCTGTAATCCAGTAGTGAAACAGAGATGTGACTGTCTTGGTATGATCTGAAACAAAGAAAACACATTCCTCCTGAAATACCTCTACAACATTTCTGAAAGTTAAAGTCTTGTGTGAACATCTGTTTCCATTCAATACTGGCATTTCAGGAAAACCAATGCAGATATTGGAGCTTGAAGACTAATAGATATGAATTTCTAGATAAACAGGAGCATTTTCTTTTAGGAGGTCAGTTATTTGTATGGGAGACAATTTTGGTTCTATATTTTGGAATGTCCTATTCATTATGATTCAATAATTCAGAAAAAAAGAAGATTGAAACGACATAATCATTATGGGTAAGACTAAAAGAGTGCAATCTCCATTTCTGTCTGGAGAGTAACTTCACACATTACTATTTAACTTACAGTAGCACCTAGAAGCCCCAGCTGAGAATGAGTTGTTTTGTACAGACAGCTACATTAAAGCCTCAAAATGCCACGGCTTCTGTCTTAATTCAGAGATTATCTATGTGACTTTACTTTTAATGACAGGACTTTCTACAGTACTTATCACATAATACCACATTTAAGATGATTCTATAATGTTATGCTAATATAGCTTTCACATTTAATTTCGTTTTCTTTGAATGTTCATTCAAAAAAAAAAAGGTTCAATTTAATCATTTTAGGGCTTCTGTGTATCCAGCCTGTGCATTGCTGGCACACAGTAACTGTGTTACTTCTGGTCTGCAAAATGTACCCCACCTCCCGCAATGGAGACATATATTAAGGACAACTCTCCAAAAAAGGGCAGTTAAAAGAAGCTTCTAGCTCTTCTGTGAGTGATAATTTCCTAGGCAACAGGGAAGAGTATATTTGAGACTTGATACTAACCAACAAAGGGAAAATGTTAATAGATAATGGAATGAAGTTGATGAGTAGAAGCTGAATGAGTTCATAAATTAGGAGATAATGACTTTTTTTTTTAATTAGGTGATCACCTATGCTTTAATAATTGATGTGAAATGGGAATTAAGTAGCCCTCATTTCAAAGCTACAGTTTCAAACCAGCAAATGGAGCATTACTTCCAGTCACAGTTCTTCTCCTTTGCCCACTGTACTCTGCAGGATCATGAAGGTGTCTGCCTTCCTTTTGTCAATGCCCACTGACTTTCTGAGAGAGATCAGCCAAACCCCCATCACAAGAAACTCGTGTCTATTTGACTTCTAAACATTTTCTTCCCTGCATTTATAGAAGACTTTAGGTAGAGGTAGGTACTTTTTGTTAAAGACTACCAAATCAATGGAAATAGTTAACAGGACATTTTGTTCTTTTTTACAATCTGAGAACAATGACACTTTAAATAGCCATGTTCAAACAAAAACTCTTGACCAACCTCAACTTTGTATAACTGCTGAAGTACAAGGTCAAAGGTAATAATGGAGTAACTTGAAGCACAAAGTACAAGGTAAGTTAATGGAGGATGAAAACTAGACAGAACAACCGGTATCTTTTAACCATAGGGATTTTCTTGTTGAAGTAAGTTTTCTCATTTAAATGAAGGGTTAAAAATAATACCTTAATGTTGATAACTGTTCTGTTTTAATCTCCTTAGCAATTTCCTCTTCCTGCAAAATTTTTCAGACCCTACAACCAACCTTGTTAGACCTTTCTTTGATATGACTGCAAATCTTGTGATCTAAGAGCTTAAGATAAAAAAGAAACTTTTTCCTTCATTGTTTCTTTTGGTTGAACCATGATTCCCAATCTGAATAACATGCTAAGAGGTGTGAAGAAAATACCAAAACATGGTCTTGAACCAGTGGTTTTCAATTTGTGGTCTGCAGGTCTTGGGAAGTCCATAGCTTTACTCTTAAATTCACTCAAATTCCTGAATTACAAATAGAATCTACTGTTAAACTCTGCTGAGGGAAATTAATATCTAGCAGGTGCTTAATTATCCTTTAATAATTTATAACAATGTATCTTCCTCTTTCTTATGTTGTTGTACCTCATGAATATCAAATTAACTACTATGGTTACACCACTGTGAACTTGGAATGAGATTAGAATTGAGCTCGGAGTGACAAGAGTTACTAGGAAAAAAAAATCAACTGGAAAGTAAACAATTTTAGGCTTTATCAGCAGAAACACAAATGAATTTTAAAAATCACTCAGAAAATTGTCTTCTGCTTTTTCAAGTGACAAAAAACCCCAGAAAATTAGGGTAGTTGCATGGATTTGTTTCTAATTTGCTTTTCTTTTCTCTCTTCAGTTTGACATTTCTGCTATATAAAAGTAAACAGAGCAGCTTGCCTCAAGGCTGCAAAACGCAACAGAATTCCTACTGTATTGAGTAGAATTTGGATAAGGCCTGTAAGGAATATCCTGAATGTGGTCACTTCAACAGTTCCATTTTGTTTTAATCAACAGAAGCTGAATTACGTCATTTAATAAAGGGTCAATACTATTACCACTATTCCTGCTGAGTCCTACTTAGTTTGCAAATGTGTATTACATCCAATGAGACTATCTGATTATAATTAAGATCATAGAATCTAGGCTTGATACTAATTATTGAATGCACAGAAGGATTTTATTCCACGTACATGTGGATACTTCAGATATATCAGAACCTTATGGGTTGTCATACTCCGTATCTACACTTTAAAGAATACCTAAGTACTTCTGTAAGAGTGTCCTTTTCAAAATATATCAGCTATGAACTCTACAGGCAGGAATTCTCTCTTTTCTGTGTTTTTACAATGTACAGCATGCAGTAGGCTCCAGTCTTGACTGGGATCTGTAGCCACTATCATGCTGTAAATTATTTAACTATGTTACAAGCAGTAGTCTCTTCTCTGAATGTTATTGCTAAGCCTCTGATGGCTATGATCTTATTTACTCTGTTACCACACTACTAGCAGCTCAGTCGTTACTCTTTAAAAGAGAGCACTGTCTAAAATGGTTGAGATTCTCTCATGCCACAGCAAGTGCTCTCAGCTCTGATTAAATTCTTTGGGAGGCAAGAAACTTCAGCACATCATGTAGATTTGGCTGATGCTGCAACAGAAGTACTAATGACAAGTGATGACTGTTTCAGTGAAGACTACTTGGAAAATGAATTATTATACCTTCTACAGACTACATGCTGATCCCACATTCATGTGAGAAACTATTAACTGTCCAAGAAGAAATTCTACTAAAATTGTAGGGGTTATAATAGAGAACAAAAGGAGCATGAATGAAATCAGACTTGTGCCTCAGGGATGAAAAGATTTAGTAACAGAACAATTTTCCTTTTTATGAATGACTTTTTAATATAATTTATTATAAAGAGTGGCTTTACATTTTTATATAATCAACAATATTTTTTAGAAACTTAAACCAGACGTTCATATTTAAACAAAAACAAAGCTATAAATCAAACTTTGTCATGCCAAATCTATGTGTTAAAAAAGCCATGTAGGTGACGAAGAAGAAATGAAACGATGGGCTGTATCGATTCTTATGCACGTAAAAAGAATCCTTAACTGGACGAATGAAATCTCCAAGTTAAACAAGTTAATTCCTGTGATTTAGAAAGTCTACAAAGAGAATGTATTAAAAATATGCTTTAAACATGATTAAATCTTAAAACAGTTAAGACGTAAAAAATATTGTTTTAAGAACCTGAATCATCTTGTACTCTATAGTTGCTGCAAAGTATGAAAAGTTTCTGTATTGATCGTAACCAAATAAGAAACGGGGAAAACAACTGTATTTTCGGTGGGAATTATGCTTTCAAATTTTGTATAAGCATATATTTACCACTATATAATTACTTACAGCTTCCTGTGACAAATCTGAATTTTAATTCACACAAAAAAGAACATCAGTGAATGAACATGAGTGAATGGTACCTACCAGGAGGCATCATGGATTGTTCTTGGAATTGCTTCAAAGCATCCTTCAATCTCTCAATATCCTGTAGCAATACAAGGGATTTCAGCTGATGTAGAAAAGTCACATCTGAGGAAGAGACGGTGCGAGACTCAAGATACTGTAAAAGCTCTTGGGCAGTTGCTGAATTTACAGCAGAATCTGTGCATTTTGATTTATCTGGAAAAACAATTGGAAAGCCACATTAAAAATATTCAACGAGCACAGAGAATTTTCCTTATTACACTTTATTTTTAAAGACATCATCTTCCTTTTTAGTACAATTCACAACAAAATATCAGGTACTGAAGAGCAGCTTGCTCCTCCCATTTTTTGTTAAATATTAAAACAATGGTAAGAGGGAAAAGTATCAAATTCAAAAATAAAAAGGACAATAGGATTCATAGTGACAGGAATGCAAGAGGAATCTAAATCTTCAAGATTAGCACAGGAAGAAGGCGTGATGAAGGAACTGGACTGTGGCCAAAGCACTGTGTTTTTGCTTCCCTCACACTATGCATTATAAAAATGCACACACATGTGGAGATGGGGAACAACTCTGTGGAACCACTGCAAAGCAATTCTGGAGGCATCAAATTATCTTGTTATTGTACTTTTACATTTTTACTTTAAAAGCAGATACTACAGCATGCAAGACAGCACAGAAGGACATACATTTTTTCTACAGTACTAAAGCATAAATTCATTCTTCCATTCCAGTAACAATGGATAGTCTGTCCCCTTAACAAGACTCCCTTTAATTCTTTTTTTACCAGCAAGACAACTGAGAAGAACAGATTTTTCCCAGTTCAGCTTTCTGATATAAGTACGAGAAGTACAATCCAATGTGACCCTTGGAAAATGCTGCTAAAAGCAATGGCTTCCAATTTTATCTAAAAAACCCAGGGAGTGTTAAAGTCATTCAGCCAGAAAAGGCAAACAGCATAATGTCAGATCTATACATAAACTGGGATTTGCCTAACAAGAAAGTTAGTCACACTCTGATTTATGGATGTGACACCTTATCTGAAGATGAATTTCCTTTTACCTGAGATGGTCTCTCTGGATTCCAAGGTCCTCCTTGGCTCAACCCCCCCGATCTGCAGGTTTGACACCAGGGCCAGTCAGTCTGTCAACCACTGCTAAAACCTGAACTTGACTTCCAGGAAAGCTGGAAGCTCAACACTTTCTCTTAAAATTCAACATGAAATACAGCTATGGACAATTGACCAGGTTTCTGTTCTAGGTCATGTATTAACAGCAGAACTGTCAACTGAGTTTGCAATCTTGCTCAGTTACCTTGGAGTTCCACTAGAGGAACTGCATGTAGTTTAACTTACATTTACTTAGCCATACACTGAAGTAGTAAAATTCTCATTTTTGGTGATGGAAATACATTAGCCAGAAAGTAGGATGGATTTCAAATGCTAGGCTTAGTATGAAGACCTGACACAGCAGAAAAATGTTAACAGTAAGCAAAGAAAATTCTATGTATAAATCTTGAGAAAAAAATTAACATGAAATCCCTGATGTCATCTTAACAGGGGTTTTAAAGTAATTCTGTAGTCTAAAGATGAATTTTATGGGACTAGGAGTTGACAGCTCTGATTAAGATGAACTCATACAGGTAGGTAAGCTGTTTAATATTCTTCATTCAGCTCCACAAAGACAGTCAAGGCCATGCACTTTGAAAAAAATTTCACTGCTTTTTTCCAGTTTTATAAGACAGTTATCATTTTAAAGCTATGTTCTGAGCTCAGCAACTAAAGAAACAGCTTGCCCTTAAGAAAACATATTTAATTCTAGATGATACCATCATAATCTGGTGTACGTACACATAATTACTATACTTACCATTAAAACTTCATTATCTCTGAAAGGCATTGATGACATAAGCACCATACAAGCAGCTTTTTAGGAAGGCAATGGAAGAAACACACAGTAGGAATTTCTCTGGTTTTAGTGACCAGATGAACATTCAATAGGCCATTAGGGTAACATCCATGTAATCCTTTCTAAAGTGCTATGGAATGTGCATCGAGCATCAGTTCACATTCATTGTGTTCACAAGTGCTTTATGCCAATATACTCTCCCAGCACCAACAGTATCTTCCCCTTTCCTCTTGGATGCTGTCTGTCTAGATTTCCTCATATATTACAAATACATCCCCTCCTGGGAAGGAGGAGATTTCTGAAAAGTAGGTTGGTTCAGAGATAGTAAGCATGACAGTAGTTTAAGATAGCAATCATTGCCCTCATTTGAAGCTCTAAAAGCAAGTAGGATGTTTGCTTGAAGAGGAAAGAAGAATTTGGTCCATTTTAACCACTATATTTACCCCGAGTGCATTGGCATGTTTTAAAAAAGAGCAAGGGATATTATGTATGTTTTCAAAGACAAAGAAACAAAGAGATTAGGACCACAGTTTTTTATATTGATATGGATTCTTACATATTCATGTACACACCAGAAAATGGGACAAATACTAAGTACTCGCATGTCTTACTGAGTTCAAAACAGGCACTTCTCTAGTAGATTTGGCCCATTCTATTGCAATAATAAGTGCACATCTATTCTCCCCTACATGTTAATACCCATGAAAAGAAAGGAGAAAGAGTGGTACATACTGTCAGCAAAATAAATTTGTTGTGTTGCCTGCAGGAAGTCCAGAATACTATCTGCCTTCTCATCTATGTCTTTTAAGCATGCTGCTGCTTCTCTGTTGTTTTTGTCGGGCTGATATGTAAAATCCACACTGGTAGTTTTTGTTACCAAGCCAGCTGCTCTCATTTTTTCTTTCTGTCGCTTCTTTTTCATTTTCCTCTTTTTGTTTTTGCTCATTTTGGGACCGTCTATCTGCTGCAGCTGTAAATTATCTTGAATGAGAGCCTCTTGCATTCCAGATTCTGTTTGTTCTCCATGTAAATTATTAGAGTTTTGCAAACCGTTCTTTTGTTTCTTCCTTCGAATGCGCTTTCTCTTGGCTTGTCCTTGATACTCCTCCTCTGCAGATTCAAAAGAGACATGATAGTTGTAAATAAGAAGATCTGTAATAAGCATTTTGGAACAGCATACAATGAAATATTACCCCCTTCAAATTATGGGATGTCTGAGTGGCTCTAACCTTACTTTTATGCGTAGAATGCCTTTCAGTACTACAATGTCAAAGCCAACTTTTTTGAATGCATTGAGTAAGAAGACAAGTTCTTTTCCCTTCTGCTTTCAATAAAGACTGTACTCTCCTTCGTGCTACGTACTTTACATCACATTTACTTTCTTAAGGCAGATAACATGGTTCTATACAGAAAGTGAAGTCAAAAGAATCACCAGGGCAAAAACCAGTATGGGCAGGCTGGGAGACATGGGATGAGAGATCTCCCCCAAGAGCCTGACGTCACCAGTTGGTAGACTTGACCAAGAATGCAAGAAGAATGCACGTAATTCACAATAAAAGACGATAGTGCTTATATTGTCAATATCCCTCCACGACAGTGCTGTGCCTTAAAAACACCAGGCATCTGTTTCTGATTCTTCTACTTTCTTCTCCTTAAACATCCTCCTCAAACATCCTCCTCCTTTGGGATATCTTCCTGCTTGCTCAGCCTTGGACATCAACTTTATAGGCAAAGCATGTAAGGCAACAGTGACCTTGGCAAGTAATCTCTGATCTCTTAACAGCCTGTCTTTGTTCTGTCATTCCCTTGCTACATTATAATTTCCTTACTGGCTAATTCTTCAAAAGGCTCAAATGTCAAGGGAAAGAAGTCCCTCTTGCTCTCCAAGACAGCTTTCATGCTTCTCTACTCAGATCTTACCCCTGTACACAAAGCTAGAGTTATAAAGTCATCTCTGACCCTGAACTGACTGCCTCTCCCACACGCTCACTTCTGAGTGTAAGCCCTCCTGGCACCAGCAAGGGAAGACTGCCAGAATCCATCTTCCCTTTGACTGCACTACTGCTGAAGTCCATATTCATGCCTATAATAATTATTGTTTTATTAACTGAAATTCCCTCTTTCATGGTCTAACAAAATCCTCACACCTTTAAACATAATGGAGAGCAGAACGCCAGTGCTCTTCTAATATCTTGCTCTAGAAAGCTAAGCCATTTATCCTTCCCTCAACATCTACCTGCATGTTTCTAAATTCCTCACAGTGCTCTGAGCCCAGTGCTCTTATTTATCTTGTTTTACATCATTCTCTTAGGGCCAAAGAATCTTTGCTTGGCTAACGCTGGTGTAATGCCGGAGAGACACCTGAAGCCCCACACTTGTATCCGAATGATCTGCATAGTCTCCTGAACTGCCTCTGACATTCTCAGCTTTCCCATCACTCCTCCCCCTACCAGTCTTTGCCTCTATTTTCTCCATGGTTGAAGGCCCTCTCTTTAATTTCTGTTTCTTTTTCTGTCTTGATCTCTGTTAGCTCTGAGCCTCTTTCTCTCTTTAAATATCACTACAAGACTTTTAGTTCTTTAGCTGACAGATGACTCACTGCAAAGCAATTTTCCGTACTTTCTATGAAGAAGGCTGCATAAAAATAAATTTGCTGTATTGTAACTGAACACCACAGCATGTTAAAGACACACTGAACGTCACCTTGTACCCACAGTGTGGAATGTTTCGCACGCATGGTATTTGAGCTAAATATCTTTATACATGATTTGGACATATGGGATGTAGGAAAAATAACGTCTGTGTCGTTCTGTAGGAATAAAATACCAAAACTGAAGGCAGATCTGAATGGTGAAAGATGCTATAAACAAAACATCAGTGTTTCATCTTAAGATCTAATTTGGATTTTCATGGGAGTATTTCTGTTATAATAGGTGTATTTCACTGTAAACATAGATACATTGTTCCATAAAATTTCTCAGCCCTCGGTTAACCCGAACCACACTTTTTGCTAATAAAGCTACACAAATCTGTGCTCTCAGCAAAGTGGCCCAACGTGCTCTTTAAGCATCCAAGAATCACTAAATCTCAGCAGAACTACAGCACGTTGTGCAGCCAAGCACCCTCTATTGGTTTGAAGCCACTTGAAAAAAAGGGTGCAGAAGGCAGAACCGGGCTTAAGATAATCCATGTTTTGAGTCAAATCCAAAAGTTTGCTTATCCTTGGTAGCTCAGGACAGCAGAAGGTCTGAAGAGACCAGAGTGAAGCCATCAAAAGCAGAATGAATGTAGTCTTCCCATGTGTATGACATGAAGATAAATACCCGACTGAAAGGAAATCAGAACTGTGCTGAGTTTCATCCAACACAGAAAACAAGTCAAAGACAAGACTTTACCTAGTTCTCTTGAGGAGTTAAACTGGCAGTCCTCTAGCAGTTTTGTCATTCTTTGCCCCATATTTTAATATCTCTTTAGTATCTACTGCTCCATGTGTGGGAGCTACTAGTGATTCAACATCAGTAACGGATAAAATTAGATGCTGACAAATGCAAAACAATGCACACTGAAGGGATTAATTTGAACAACCTGCTGCTAGGGTTAGAGTGAACTGTTATCAACTCAGGAAAAAAAACAAAACAAAAGCCAGATCTGTGCATCGGTATGGAAAGCTCAATGAAAACATTTGCTCAGTGGATATCAGTGGTCAAAACAGCAAACACCTTGTTTGCATACATAAGAAAGAGGATCGAAAACAACAGGAAAAATATTCCAAAGCTATTATACAAATCTGTTGTACTCTTCAAGCTTGTAACGCTATGTTTCTTGGCATAACCCCAGCACAGAAGTTACCAGAGAAAGAAACTCCAAAAAGATTTGTATGATATGACTTGAAAGAGAGAGTAATAAAATGGGCTCTGTTTCTGCCTCCTCATGCAAGAACAAGGTGACATCTAATTAATCTGAGCAATTTCACAAGCAAATAGAAGAAAGTAAATACTTGTTTTACAAATGGTACAGTTAGCTTATTGAATTCACAAGTGCGTGGGATTCAAGAACTGGTTGTTTCTATAGCCAGCAAGGCTACTTGATTATAACAGCTATGCTAAAATATAGATAAGTTGTACAAGAAGTATAAACCATAATGTTTAGGTCACAGCCCACACAATGATCTTAACAAATGAAATGTTCAGTGGGATTCACCTCCCACAACTTAAGCTATCTGGAAAGAAAATACTTAGTGCATACTTAGACCGATGCTCCATCAGATAAACCAAGAGATGCTAGCATCTTCAGAAAGCAATGCACCTCATCCTAAACCAGCTGGGGTGGAAATGCACCCTAAAGGTCTTCATCTCTCTCTCTCCCCTTCCACTAACTACAAAGGAAATGTAGACAATGAATTTGGACTAGATGCTTGCAACAACTGAGAAGAATTAGTCTCTTTTACAAAAATTAACAGTATGAAGGAAGGTGCTTCTTAACATGAGTCTGCTCATCAGACTGATTTTTACTAATTAACAAAATCCACTGTTTTATGAAAAAAAACACTTTTGACTGATTCTCTACATTTCAAACCAGTAGGGAGGCCTGACAAAATTTCAATAGATATGAACTTGGTTCTACATTTTTTTTCCACTGACTGAAGAGGTTTGTTATGTCAAAGCAGCATAATTATAACAAATACAGGGAATACATACTGCATAAGCAATCTTAGTAAGCTGTTGAATATATACTTAAGCAACATCGACAGGAATATCGGCTTTTGGACCACACTAACTGTAGCCACAACTGCAGCTACAGCTTGTCCTAATTCCACAAGAGCTGATGATTCTTCTCCTTCTGTGCCATAATGGCCTGTCACCCCTCTCCCCAAGACCCATGTCTGCTTTACAAGTGGCTTAATTTATCACATAATCCAATTATCCAGAAGCAATTGTCTTTAACCTGTTTAGGCTGGACTTGGTGCCCTCTCAGACTGAGCAAAGTGGCTTCCAGACAGAACGCCCATGTACGTTTTCCAGCCACAGTCATAATTTCATAAGCATTTCTTCCAACCTTAATAAGAACACCCTCCTCAGGAAGTGTTTAGAGTTAAAAGTAACTGTTTTCTTTGGGGTATTTTTTTTCAGGATTATTTTTAGTCTAGGTTACTTTCCTGATGCAGTTTACCATGCAGCTGCAGTCACACTAGCCTGACTGACAGAATGATATGGAAGTGGGAATGAGTAGCCTGAAAAGGAAAGTCAGCACCAAAAGAAAAAGTAATCTTCTAACAGCCTATCTCATCTGGTCTGAAACATTAAAAAGTTTTCTCCATGTAAACTGCATGTCTCCTTAACAGAACAGAGGCAGAAATATGTAAAAAAACAGACTCTAAAATGAAATAAGAGGACTCAGTTTATAGATACTGCTTAGTGAATTTTGATAATGAAAAGCCAGCACATCCAGTTTATATCTTCAATGAAAAATAGAAAATAATAAAAACATTGATTTACATCAAGACTCCAAATAAGATGACTTTTATTAACTTCTATTATATTAGCAAGTTATTTTGTATTCATCATCAGGGCAGCTGGAGACACAAAGAGATTAAACACAAAGCTTAATGCAGGCTAATAGCGACAGCTGCCTGTTCCTCCCATCCAGACTAACCATCAGCACGAACACACTGCTGGCAACTCTGTGACTGAAAAGATGAGCTTCCTCAAATTTATCTGTGTTATTTCAGTTCCTTCAGACAATGGCAAATGGAAACATTCAGGGAAAGCATCATATAAGACAATGAAAAATGGGACCCTGTTTACTTAGGTGTCTGTAAGTCTAAGGTACACACAGTTCCACAGCATGCCAAACAAGTTTGGCTTTGAGTATCTGAGAATAAGCTGATGAAACTAGGGATTTTTAAAAATCAGGTCCCTAAATATTATTAGAACAAACCTTTAGAACAGCACATTAAGAAAAAAAAAAAGAGATAAAGCAACTGAGGAAAAGATGGTCAAAGAATATCCTCTGAGCTTTAGAAATCTCTATAACACGCTCATCACGACTCAAGTGTGGCAGCTGGCTCTCCTGCTCAAGGACCAAGTCCCACAGTAGGCTTTCGGGATGTTGTTCATGGTAATTCTGTTCTTTTGCTCAGATGAAACAGGACATGTGCCTCTCCTGATTTTTCATCTGGTTTAAACTCTTCTCTTCTCCCTCATATACTGGATGGATTTTTCATGGTGTACCAGGCAGTCAGTGCAGAAGAATTTAATTTTGCTTTAGGATCATGCAAGGGAAAAAATTAATGTTATTTTTAGTGCCAATTAAGATATCAGCAACTACAATTTGGCCAAGAGTGAAAAGCTGTGGCTAACGAATGTAATAAAATGTAATGGTTCATTAGAATAAAAGCAATACTGAAAAAATCTCAGGAGTACAAGATGACATTAATATTTTTACACTTTTTCTTTGGAAATTGTTTGAAATCATTATTTGAAATCAGAAAGCAACCCACTTCAAAGTTTTTAGTAATCTACAACACTTTTGATGTAGATGGAGAAAACTGCAAAAGACTGGCTGCTGTTTAGGATAGGGACCATCTTTTGGTTGTTCATTCATACCGTGTTTGTGTACTCACAAATGAAGAATTCATATAAAACTGGCCAATGTTGCATATACGCTGCCTACCACAAGAATACTACCTCTTGGATTTAAAGCAAATCCAATTAACAGTAATGACAATAATAAGTAAAGGTGGATATCAGAGTCTGCAACAGTGTTCAATCCTAAATGTTTATCTGATTGTATATACAGATGAATTTCTCTTACTCATAAGCTATGTCAAGCTCCTGCCATAAGAGGAACTGTACTTGGTCACAACAAACATCTACCTAGTACCTGTATCAAACAGTAGCCCTACACATCATTCAAGATAAGGTGAACTTTGGATTTATACAGTGGTGTAATGATGTTCCTTCTTTTGTACTTTTTATCCTAATAATTGCCATCATTTTATTTACTTTTTGACTGCTGCTGAGTGTTGAAATGTTATTTTCACAGAGTTATTTATCATACTGTAAAATCTTACTCCTGCTTGGTAACAGCCTGCTCTGAGCCCACCATTTTGCAGGTGAATTTTGGCTGGTTATTTTTCCCTAAGTGCATCACTTGACAACTATCTAAAATGTGTTTCATCTGCCATTTTTGACAAATCACTCAATCTGAGATTACGTCGCATCCAGCTCTTGCCTTCAGCGCAGTCAGTATCTGTGTAGCCATCAGGAAACCTTCTGACTTCACTGTTCACAGAATCACAGAATGTTAGGGATTGGAAGGGACCTCGAAAGATCATCTAGTCCCATCCCCCTGCCGGAGCAGGATTGCCTAGACCATATCACACAGGAACACGTCCAGGCGGGTTTTGAATGTCTCCAGAGAAGGAGACTCCACAACCTCTCTGGGCAGCCTGTTCCAGTGTTCAGTCACCCTCACCGTAAAGAAGTTTTTCCTCATATTTAAGTGGAACCTCCTGTGTTCCAGCTTGCACCCATTGCCCGTTGTCCTGTCAAGGGATGTCACTGAGAAGAGCCTGGCTCCATCCTCTTGACACTTGCCCTTTACATATTTATAAACATTAATGAGGTCACCCCTCAGTCTCCTCTTCTCTAAGCTAAAGAGACCCAGCTCCCTCAGCCTCTCCTCATAAGGGAGATGTTCCACTCCCTTAATCATCTTCGTAGCTCTGCGCTGGACTCTCTCTAGCAGTTCCCTGTCCTTCTTGAACTGAGGGGCCCAGATCTGGACACAATACTCCAGATGTGGCCTCACCAGGGCAGAGTAGAAGGGGAGGAGAACCTCTCGTGACCTGCTGACCACACCCCTTCTAATACACCCCAGGATGCCATTGGCCTTCTTGGCCACAAGGGCACACTGCTGGCTCATGGTGATCCTGTTGTCCACTAGGACCCCCAGGTCCCTTTCCCCTACGCTGCTCTCCAACAGCTCTGTCCCCAACTTGTACTGGTACATGGGGTTGTTCTTGCCCAGATGCAGGACTCTACACTTGCCCTTGTTATGTTTCATTAAATTTCTCCCCGCCCAACTCTCCAGCCTGTCCAGGTCTCTCTGAATGGCTGCGCAGCCTTCCGGTGCGTCAGCCACTCCTCCCAGTTTTGTGTCATCAGCGAACTTGCTGACAGCGCACTCTAATCCCTCATCCAAGTCATTAATGAATATATTGAATAGAACTGGTCCCAGAACCGACCCTTGCGGGACTCCGCTAGTTCACTCTCTTTACTCAACCATCTATCGAACACAAGCCTCCAGGTGTGACCTCCCTCTATTTTGAGAACTGCTGCATTCTCTTCATCTACTTACCTATTCTGGGACTTTCAGGCTATGTCTATGTGCCCCCTTTGGTGAAGAGATTTATGAAAAACTTTGTGGAAATTCAAGGAAACCACATCAGCTGTAGCACCCTTACCCGCATATTTCCTAGCTCTTCAAAGAATTCCAAGATATGTGTAGATTTCCTCTTTGCAAACCTGATGTTGATCTTTCCCATGCAGATCACAGGTTTTTGGGCATCCACAAATCTTAGTTTGCATTATAAATTGTGCTGAACTGCATGAGGCAAACACCAGGATTAAAGGCTTGCAGTTCCCTGCATGATTTAAGAACTGTTTTAAAAAACTGGCATCACACTATCCAGCCTCAAAGTCTCTGATAACAAGGTAATTTGAAAAGCAAGTGGTTATACATCACTGCCAGTAATGTGGGCAAATTTTTTCCTTGAATTCTTTCAGAAATTTTAAGTAAATAAAATCTGGTACTAGTGACTTTCTTATACCATTTATTTTGTTGCATGACCATTAAATCACTTCAATTTCACATATCCTTTGAGAAAGCTCAAGAAGGAGTGTTCCAGCATGGAATTCTCCATTTTTTTTTCCCCACATATAAAATCAGTGCAAAGAATTTATTTAATTTCTCTGAAACAGGCCTCTCTAAGTATTCCTTCTACACTATGATCATTGGCTCAAAAGACCAGCAAGCGCATTGCTCCAGATGCATCTGAAGTAAGACCTGTTACAGGTTTTAATTCTTTGTACCATTTGCTCAAATATTTCATAGGCTGTCTTACCATGTTTTTACATTTAAATCTGTTTAAAACATCATTTGGGTGTGAATTCAGCTTTTTAAAGGACACCCACTTCTTTCTAACAACTTCCTTTACTCTGTTGTCTACCTCTGCTGTCTTCCTTTCGCTTTTTCTCAAGCCTTTCATGACAGGTGGTGGGCGCTGGCCTTGAATATCACACATGGTGGCCTTAAGTAGCTTCCACACCACCTGGTACACCTTCCTTCTCTTAGCTGACCTTTTTTAGGTTCTTCTTAGTAAGTAACTTAATTTTTGTGTAGTGTCCCTTCTTCAAGTGGATGACAACTGTTGTGGATTTTTTTTTCTTTTTTTTTTTGTTGTTGTTGTTTCAGTAGGATGTTGAACCTAATGGTTGCTGTTGCAATGTGCCTCTTCTGAACCAAACTCCACCCAGGACAAAGTCAAGAGTCACATTTCCTCTCACAACCCCACCAACCAATGCCTTGGTTATTGACTGTGTCTATAACCCGAGACTTTTCACAACATCCTGATGCGACAGTCACGTCACTTAAACAGGGAGAAACTGAAGATCCCATTACAACTCTCTCTGCTGCTTCTCCGATCTTCCAGCCTACAGCAATGAGTATTCACAATTCCAGTTAGATACATGATGAAACAGCCTCTAAGCTTGCTTTGCTTTTTGATATGTACACTCAGTCCACACACACATTGATCTAGTGCATCCAGGAGATATTTGAAACTATTCCAATGAATAAATTAATTTTGACAATAATGTTTCGGGCCTCCTGTCACTTTATGCAAAAAGCTATGCTTGAGGAAGCCCCCAAGTTTTCTTAAATACCAACTTTTCTGACACAAATTCTGTACTGTTCAATGACTTAGTTTTTAAACAAAAGCAAATATTTTGACCTTTTATTAATCTTTCTCATTATTATTTTTTAAATTTCAAGCTCACTGTCTTCATTCATTTCAGCTTTTTTGGGGTGATGTGCAAACAATCTGAGTCAGTCACCATTGTACAGAGGCATCACAAAGCACTTCCTAAATGGGCTCAGCAGTGCTTCCCAAAAACACTGAGAATTATTATGTTGACTCAGTGAGGAAAATAAAATAAAATGGAGCTGAGCATAATTCACAGACATGAAAGAAGAACAGAGATTCAATGTCAATCAGTAACTGTTTTGAAGGCTACTAAATCAGAAATGCTCAAGGATCCTAAAGCTGCCTATGGAGTGTCTACAGTTTAGCAGCCGCAAAGACTAATTGCTACTAAATACAGAAATCTTCTTAGTGTTTGGCTAATAAGATTACGCCTTTGTATTTGAACAGAAAGTATCACCATGAATTGGAGGGGGAGATTTGTAACGTTTATATTAAAAAACTGGAAACATTTTAAACAGTTGATGTCACATTTACACTTAAAATATTCTTCTTTCTTTTAACTTTGCAGGCCACAAATACACATTCAGAGTTTTCTTTAAAGTCTTTTTTTTCCCCCGAGTTGGTATTCAACCAATACTTAGTTTAAAGAATCCAAACCTCTCCCTTTGCTCAGAATAACAACAGAAATGATAAGAAAAGCTGCAATCTTAAAATCCTGTTCAGCATTTAAAATGTTCTTTCCAAATCTATCAGCTAAAATAGCGTAAAGTATAAGAAGTTATTTAGACTACAGACTATTAAATGATAAGCAACCTAATGGAAAACTGATATCTGGTTTTCCCCTGTGATAAAACAGTATCAAAGAGCAGATCTAAACTAAAAGTACAATCTTACGTACAAAAGAGCTACGTACAAGTACACAGACACTGACGCAGCAAAATGAAGATACTCAGCAACAAAACCCAGCCCCAATTTATCAATTTCAGTTATCAAATACTTAAATATGATACCTCAACTCATTTTTTGCAATATTTCACAACCTTTCTTAACTTTTTACACAGCATCCAATAACCAATCATATTTAACCCCACACATGAAAGAGCTGCCACAACTACAATTTATTACATGGTTCTTTCAGTAAATCCTATTTCAAAACACTTTGAAAAAGGAAAGTCTGACAGAATGTAAACCTTCCAAGTGTTTTACTTTAATCTATTTCCTTTACCCACTTATCTTTGGATTTTAACTCTGATTTGAATTAAATTTAATTACATAGTTTCTAAGCAGCTTTATAAAACCAGAGATTATTTTAGGGTGTGGGTTCAGCTTATTTTATTATAAATGAATTACATTTTAAAGAATAGTTGAAAACATTAATGTAAGTCATTTCTTAATGACCAAGTGCTCTGTATTAAGCTAATCATACATACAAATATGCAGACAGTTATGCTGTAAAAATGAGAAACATCACAGGGAAGATCTTGAACAGCTGTGTAAACTGGTAATCTACCAGTTTCTAATAGATGGTGCCACAGTCTTCGCAGTGATGTAGGTGTGTTCTTGACTTCATGCTGCGCTGCAATGGGGCTCTGCCCTGGCCAGAGCTGTCAGGTCAGATGGCTCAAACCTTTTTTCCACAGTGAACACTCCAGAACAGCTTTTAAATAGGAAACCTAGGTTTTATTAGAACAGACACTAGAACAGGTGATTTTTTGGGGAGAAAACTCAAAATGAGGAAAATCAAAATAAAACAATACATAACTCTATCTCCACCTTGCCTGCTACATCCTGGTAAATCAATCCTCTTTGCTTCTGCTTGCTCTCAGTCCACCACATCAGCAACTTCCACAGTTACAGAGAAGTCTGCACGGTCCCCTTTGGGTCTCTAGGCAAAGTCCCTCTGAAGCCTGGGTTCCCACTGTTCTCAGCAGACATCTGGTCTCTGCTATACACAGGACTTATTCCTTCCTTGGCCACCATCATTTCTCTGCAATCTGTTTGTCCTTTACGTTCCAGAAAGTTATTCTCTCTCAGGAAACGTCGCCTCATCTCCTAAGGGCTCCATCCTGGCTTCTCTACAGCTACAGTTTTTCAAAGAATGAAACATGATATATGACATACACATGTGATTATTTGTAATAAATTGAAAAATAACCCCAACTGATAGCCTCTGCTACACAAACGTTTGGGAAGTGCTTGAAATAATTTTGTCAGGTATTCTCAACAAGAGATCATGTATATGCATACTCTGTTTTCCTAGGGATTGATCTCACTGTACATCATCTGCTTTATACTATTAGAACATCTAGCTCTAGGCACAGCAAAATGTTACTGGGATAACATGGATCACTCAGTCTTTATCATTTCCAGGACTTCTTATGCTGCTTCCCAAAAGCAAAGCACTTAAAATGGCAATGTGAGGACAAGGGCTTGTCTGTTCAGCTTACTAAAGTGTCAAGTTCTTTTTAGTTCCCATTTAATTTGTTGAAAAATAGGAGCTGCTCTGCATCTCACTGGAGCATAGTATCTTGGCTTGAAAATGAGAGATACTTTCTTTACTATTCTTCAGTTATATGACATGTTCTGTGAAATAACCCTGCTATGATAAAGGGACATGTGTTCATCTGTCTACACTTGACATTATATTTCATACAAACTTTAAAATCTGTCATCTGCTTCCAGAATATGTTTTTTTCCATCAGATGCTGCACCCCCAATCCAGGCTAGTGGTGATGCTATTGCTTTTTTTTCTTTACTTGGTGCACTGCCTGACACCTCTATAAACTTTTCTTTTCCACTGCATAGAACTTTGGCTATCAATAGTTATAAGTCACAGACTACACATAATATGCTATGGATATGCATAATTTTTCTTTCCCTTCTTTGATATATCTATACGTGTACTTAGATGTTCATTACTAACTGAATCTCTCACAAGCTTTCATGACCTGGCTGATGTATATTACTATTAATCCTACTGGGAGGAAGGTAAATCCCCTCATTGGCATAATTGCTTCAGGGAAGGAACAAAAGAGTTCTCCCAAAGAGAACTTACCCTCCCACAAGCAAACCTATATGCTCACTTTTAGGCAGGCTCTTCTCCCTAAATGAAATACCCAGCAGCAGGTAAGAAATCTGTGAGAGCAAAAGAGGAATAAATCCAGGTCTAGCAAGTCCCTCTCTAGGGCTTAATGATGTTTCCTTTGTACATCTTCCACAACCTAGACAACAGATTTGGGCAAAGAAATTGTGACACAAGTCATTTGGCAGCTCTGACATAAGAGGCTGTTGTACTACTGTGTCACTGAACATAGCTTGGGGACAGACTATGATTTGGTTTAAGCATCTCAAGCTGTACTGGATACTGTCAGTACACTTACCACTAACAAAGCATTTAGTTTTAAAGACTCTTTGGACTTCAGGAGGACAAAGCTTCAAAGAAAAACACCTTTCCTCTGTCTTAATTTTAAGCTGACCACTTCCAATCTGAAAAAAAGAAACAGAGGTGTAACTGAATGATGGTTTAACCCTGATGGAGCTGGAGCACAGCACAGTGTATTTCACCTTTCCTTCAATCCTTTCGGACTTTGTCTTGGTCTTCCTGACTTTTTAGTAACTATATCACAAAGGCTTACACATGATTGCGACAGCAAAAAAAAATTGAGAACTGTTCTGGTCATCTGTTCTGAGGGTGCCTTCTCAGCTAGTCAACAAAAGTTCCTTTTATTATGCTGCCAGTATTTTGCAATGCTCTAACTTTGCTACAGTTCATCACTAAAACCTACTTCACATTTTTTTTCCTGAAGAGATGTAATTACACTGTCAGACTATATATCAAAAACTTTAGCAAGTGCACACAAACAACCCCCCCCCTCAAAACTCCCCCTTCTGTCCTCCTAGTCTGGTTCCACCTTGAAGTAATTTGACATGGGGTGCAAAATCGTTGCTTCCCTTTATGTTTGTAATTTGACATTATTCTTTCCAGTTCAGAGTGCAAAACATAGTGCTTCCCATTTCTGGAACTGGAGTATCTCCCCATCATTCCAATAGCAAGATACTCAGAACTTTGTTAAACCTTTAGCAAAACTTGAGTAAGAGACTCAGCTTGAAGTCAATCACACTGCTCTTTTGGAGTAGTGACAAGGTTACAAAATCACAGTACTTGATATGGTATATCCTCTCCATTGGATGTCTGCTATGCTTTCATCTGAACCTTTTCAAAATCTGGAAACTAATTAAGTGGTATAACTTTTTCTCCTCACGAAGACTTTGCTTCTGGTCTCTCTCCTCTGACTTATGCTTATTGTCAAAGGCTTAAGCTGCAGAAATTGCTTCCACCAATACTTAGGGCAGCCAAGTCATATCTGATTTTTCCCAAGACAGCTACTATATCACAGAAAGTTTTTTGACACTAAAGGAATATTATATTTTTATATTCAGAGCCCAATGTCATGTCCCACACAGAATTTTGTTTAAACAAGATGTAAAAACTGTTTCTTCATTTTACTGGTATAGAACAAAAAGGAGCCTGCTTGTAGGCTCCAGTAACAAGATCATCCCCTACATTATTAAGCCAATTGCATGAAGTGAAGATGCTGGATTTAGCTGCAAGCAACAGAGGTCTGAGAACGATTTTTCAATCTGTTCTAGCAGAAACAGTTTCCTTAACTTTAATTAATTAACAAATGAGAGTCTGATGGAAAAAAAAAAATCTCATTACAAATGCAAATATTTTGCTGGAGTCAAAGACTAGAGCTTCATTTGGCCTTTTCTTTTTCACCTTGAGAACACACAAATTTTTACAGCTGATTAGACAATGCAGGCTGGCTAAGTAGGTATCATATTTAAAAAGATCTGTGTGCTTCTGTAATAGTTATATATCTTGCATGATTGCTGCTGTTCTTATCTGTACAAACTATCCAAGTGCTTTCACACTATACTACCATTACTCTCCTGGCTGTATCACATGCTACTCACAAAGCACATGAAAAATTATTGCATATGATCAACCTGAATATCTTCTGTGGGGATACAGGAGATCAAAATTGCTTTCTTGGAAAGTAAGGTTTTATTTCTTTTTTGTATAAAAACTCCTGGATGGTTGTTTACTTTATTGGAAAGTGCTTAAAAAAAAAACAACAAAAAAACCCCCCAAAACCCAAACAAATGAAACCCAAAACCAACCAAACCAAAACACAAACAAAACAAAACAAAAAAAGAAAACCAATGTACTGTTTTGTACAGGTCCTAAAGATACACAGTTTTATGCACAGCTCAGGTCCATTGCAATTCTTTCCAAAGGACAACTAAAAGAGATGCAAAATGAACCACGAGAAAGTGGGTCATTTTCCTATACATGGATGAACAGCAAAGAGAAAGCAGGACAGAAACTCAACAAAATCAACTTATTTAAACCAAAAATAAAGTTCAAGAAATCTGTAGTAAGGTTACAAGCTACCTACTCATCTCATTAGCAAAACCAAGTTTCTTAAGGTTTCACTGGAATGCTGAGTTTGAAATCACCACAAGCAATGGTTGTTAAGTCCCCCTCCTGCCCCCTTCATAAAAGCTATCGTTAGCCAACCTGGACAAGAGGACGCACAGTACAGGTTTCTGTCTTCTCAAAGAATTGGCAGACTGACTTTGGGAGTCATTCTTGTGTTCACAGGACTTTTTTCGTTCTGGAATACTAAAGAGTTCACAAAAATCTTGCAGCAAGTGACACGACCAACAGACCACAGCGACGGCTTTAGGTTCTCTGTAGACAAGGGCTAGAGCACTGACCTCTGAAAGGAGGACTGGGAATGGCGGCCATCTGTATGGAGACAGCAGGTGCCTGACTCTGTGGTGTTGTCTCCTTCTCTGGCTGAGCAACATCAAGAGAGACTGCAGCCTAAATTTTACTGCTCACTCATCCTCTGAAGGAGATACATGCTAACCAGGACTTCATACAAGATTTGCTTCTACCATTACCTTATACTGTAGCAGGTAGAAAGAACTTCCACTGTACTAACAAGTACGGTGACACAAGAAGCTAGAAGTAGTTCACCAGAAAATAGACTGCAAACAGATCAAAATAATCCAGGGCTTTCCATTTACTTGGCTTTTAAAATAAGCATTTCACTGCAAGCAAATTCAAGTGTACAGAATTACTGCCATTAAAAGAGAAGGTATAAAAAAGTGAAGTATAAAAACCTTGTAAATACATTTGAACTAATGGATATATAACACACAATGAAAGTTTATATAGCTTGTAATATAACTGCTAAAGGCATTTCACTTCAATACACGTATTTAACCAAGAATGTATTCAATAAAACAAAAATGCTAGGGTTAAAAGTGAAAAGGAAAAGCACTGTAGATGATTACTACAGAATACATTCAAGTAATTTAACCATTGCATTTTTACTTAGATATTTTTCTGTATATGTACAAAAGTTATTACACCATCTATAAAACTTTTGCTGAAGTGAACTATGCATATACATATGGTTTTGCACTAAACAAAGCATTATGTTTATTTTCAAATGCAAACATTCCTGATTATTAGTGGATGCTGTATACCATTGCGATTTCTAAATATATCTCAAAGAAAATACTGTAACAGAATTTTTTTCTTGGGAAAAGCAATTTCTGAGATTAAACATACATCTAAATTTCATACAATCGCTAAAATATCTTACATTCTACTTGAAAATAGAAACACAGATACATACATGTGTGTAATACATATGAATGTAGGGAACACTGTGTATTGTATTTAATAATCTTCCATTCTTCCTTGATATATTCTTCTCCTCTTTCAGAGAAAAAAAAAAATCTCCATCCAAAGCTGTATAATACTTAGCACTAAACAGTCCACCTATCAATAGCATATTCACAATTATGGTACCAAAGTTCAGCTGAGTAGCATTTCAGAACTGACTATGAGTACTTACTTCACCAGGCATCTGTATACCTTAAAACAATCATAGGCAAACATAGTTAAAGAATCACTAAAGAACCAAAAAACCAAAAGGTGGATCAGAAACTGTGTGTGTCCGGGGGGCAAGCCCCCAAAAATACACAAAAAGCCCAAGAGACAGTGAGTTAGTAATGGAGGTAAATGGCAAAATTTCCATTGGAAAGTGCTACAAAGGAGACGCCAAGAAAATCTGGCATTTTTTTTCAGGAGGAGAAAAGCTGGCAAAAGAGGACAAGATTAAACCTTGATCCTGAGATAAAAGCATAAGAGCCGTAATCACTGTTTTATTACGTTAAGTCTTCCAGTTTCTCCTAAGGCTATGTATTTCCATTTCTTAAGGAGCTGTAACAATCACAAATTAACATTTCTCTCCTCTACAGGGTTCACCTATATACTAAATAAAGAAGTACTGAACAAAGAATCAATCAATTCTTTTCTCTGGCAGAAGAATGGGAAGGACAGACACTATGTTCTTTTCAGTAAAAACACTACAGTTGGGCTAAGGTACTTAACTGAGATGCATAAGCTACCATAATATTCACTCCCCTTTCCTGGTCACATAAAAAGAGACAGGCTCCTCCAAACTGCAACTCTGATCCTAGCTAGACTTTATTATCATCACTTGTTATAATATCACTAGATGCCTCACTCTTCTAATTACAGGAGCAGTTTAGTAGGGTATTCTGATATGCTTCAGTGAAGAGGTGGAATAAAATCAGGTCCTTGCACAAATCTGTTCTACTGAAGCAGTGCAGGGTACGAAGTGTCACAGACCTGCAGACCAGCCCTGGAGCCTGCAGCAGTTGCTGTCTCTCTGTGCTCATCTGTCAACACTATCTCAACTCCAAACACATTCCTATACACATATTTTTGCTCATGTCTTTATACATTTGGGCTTTCACAGAATTCTCTTTACTATTTCACATAGCTTGTGATATGAAAAGCGCATTGGTCTGAGCACTGAGTAAAGTCAAGCTCTCTGGGGAATGACCCTTAATAAAGGTGCATAGTTAATTCAGCTATCTTGTATTTAAACCCAAACACAATTGTTTATTAGAACAGCACACAAAGATGTTTGGGCTTACTGTGTCAGCATCAGTATAGATGATGGGCAGAGATATAAACACGCAAGGGAATAGCTAAGATTGAAAACAGACAAATAAAGGACTTCAAAGTTCATGGAAAACTAACCTAAATTTGTTAGTTAAGTATAAAAGAAGGCTTTTTAGTGTCTTGAATGAAGGCTGAAAAAGAATATGTGCTACACTTCAGCACTAAGAACTACTTGAGACTTTTTCACTTTATTTGCTGCTCTCTCTAGAATGCTAGCTGAGTGACTACAGATATAATCCCTATATTTGATGATAGTCACTTTTCATAAAGTTTCACAGCAAATGATTTTTGTATCAACAAAACAGCTGCATGCCTTTGTCATTTTTGGAAATAATATCTTACACTTCATTTTATAATCAGCATAACAAAGCATTCTATTAAAAAAAAGACATATGCAATAAAGAGTATTAGCTTCTAACTCCTCATCTTTAGAGGGACAATGACCAAAAAATTAGACAGAGCTACTTATTTGTCCAGACTGAGAAAAGATGTTTCCATTTGTAAATACTCAATAAATGCTGATATACTACTGGAGTTGAGTGGATACTAAAAATGTAAACAGAATGGAATGGTCTGTGAACACGCTGCAAACCTAAGCCATCCAGATGAGAAAGTACCTAAGTTGCGTTTAAGACAGACGCATGAAAGGAATTAAGCTCATTGTGTGTTAAGGGTGCTTCTTTTTTATTAAATGTTCTCTTTAAGGTGTTGCAACCATTGCAGTCCCATTATACTTAAGATTTTGGCATCTGGGTCATCCGTTACTCAAGCTACCAAAAAAAAGTTTTTATCTAATGTTATACCTGGCACTGTGACAGTGCAATTGCTATTTGCCAGTGAAAAGCAAAGCAACAAAATAAATTTTATTTTTGTGGCTAGCTGTGCAAGAATGCGGATATCCAGTCCAGTGTTCCACTCACACCTTGGTCCTGGTTCCAAAAATCCCACCACCGCGTCACCCACTGAGACTAGTGTACTAAACAGATTTGAATTGGTAGAATCTGTTTCTAGCAGTCGTGACACTTCAGGCCACATGGCATTTTTCATCGTGTTCTACACAGCTTAAAGTTGGACTTATCAGTGAATTAGGCTTATGTTGCATTCTCTCAATGTTCCTGACGTTTATGACTTCAGCTTTTAATTGATCCCTTGTAAAAAAGTAACTTAAGAAACCTTTCATTCATACTTAATTAAATTAGATTGGTGAAAAATTGGTATCATCAGCCTAATGAAGCAAAAATAGTTCCATAAAACTGGTTCTGAGTTCTCTCCTACTCCCTCAGCAGCAAGATGCAGACAGATAGTTTGTATGGAGAGATGTATGGAAGTTCTTGCCAAATATCATCAACCCACCCAGAAATAAAAAGTACAAAAGCAGGCAGAACAGGTACGAATTCACACAAAACTTCACCTGCTATTAGACCAGCTAGGCTAAGATTGGAGGCTCAAGACTATTGTTTAAAATATCAGCATCAAGAAAGGGAGGAAAAGTGTCAGATGTTGGCAGTGGTCCACAGGTCAGTGAAGGTCATGTTCCCCACTACAACCACACAAAGCAAGGTGCTCAGCTACTGCAAATTCGTAGATTCATTCACGTCAGTACAGCTGTACTGATTATACCAGTTGAGAGTCTGAGAACACTGGGATTTCAGGCAGAGGAGCTTGTGAGGTGGAGCATCATCAGCTGGATACAAACCAACTAGTTGTGTCAACCAGAGACGCAGCTGTTGAAGTGATTTACTCTTTACCAGGAGAGACTGCATATTTGCCCTAATGCCTACTCCTGCAGTTGCATACTGCCAAAGCAGCCAGGAAATGAAACTAAAGGTACACAGACACAGCAAAGGAATACACAACTTTGGTAGCAATAAGAAAAACTGTAGTAGCTTTGGTCAGCCAGAACATGCTGTTCAAAGCAACTGGGGAACCTTGGAATGCGCTCAGATTGCCTGTAGTGCATTTTCGCTAGATTACAGCAATAAATTTGTGCGCATCGGTATTTGTCTTTTGCTTTATCAACATAACTTCCATTTTTTTCAGCCCTCCACAGATTGCTGGGAAGACAGAGGGTGAGAGAGACTGATGCATGGCACATACAATGTAAATCCTGTAATACTCAGCAATCATGATTCTACCGTGATGTCAGGGACTTCTTTTCTCTCCATTAGTCTACTATACGGAAGGCTCCGTTACAGTTCAAATTACTAAAAGGGTGTACTCCAATTATGAAACAATTTCCACTTGCAGTGATAAAATGGAAGGAAGATAGCATGAAAGTAGCAAAGAAAATTATTTAACAGAAGTATTGGGAAAGGGAGATGGATGGAGGACGATTTTCAAAGCTTCCTGGGCACAGGTTACGGTTGTACAGCGGGTTATTCAGTACTTTAAAAGACTGCTACCTGTAAATTTTGCAGAGGACAGTAAACAAAGGCAAAGGATATGAGATCAAGCCATTTCCCAAGTCGAGACTGAACGGAGACACTCTACTCGAAATTGCTAAAGAAAAAAAAAAGACATAGTTACTACTACTCACACATTCTTTTTCCTGCTGTCTTCATTTTCCTTGTCCACTCAGCCATACTGATTGTAAGCCCCTTCATGTTAGAAATAAGCTTTCTACTGTTTTTACAGTGTCCAGAGTATTTAAACAGCAGGGTAATACATAACAATAGAAATTTTGCACTCAAATGGCTTTCCTCTTTCCCTGCTCCCTATTTTTTGCTTAGTATTCACAAGTGTGTTGTCTGTCAGGGGATGTTTGGGTCTTGAGGTAGGACAGCAACATGTTGCTTTGGTTCAATACCAACAGGTTCATAGACAATAGCAGAGCAGCAGAGGTTAAAATTTTACATGCAACCAGCTACACAACTGATAGACAAAATGAAAATATAATGTATATTAATAGTGATCAGAAACCTCTTCAAAATCTACAGAAGAATCAAATTTCCTGCTTTTACAAGCGATGAACCGAGATACAGAATGATGATGCACTTGAACAGCCAGAGACCAAGCTGTAAGTTTACCGACATGCCTCTCCCCTTACTCTAGCACTCTATTGACTTTACCCTGCTGCTCCGTGACGATTTAAGTACAAAAGCTTAGGTCTTGATTATATTTTCGTTATGAAATAAGGAGGTGAAAATAGTCAAGCAGTGTCAGATTTCCAAAGCGTTAGGCATCTGCTCAAGTGAGGCAGCAATTATAACAGCGCCGGCGTTTTGCTGGGATCTAAGGTGGTTGTTGGTGCTGTTCTCTATTTCTTTTCCTTTCCAATGAGTTGCCGACTGTCACTATGACGACGGGAAGCCTGCAACACAGCTGCAAGGAGGGAGAAAGGGGCAGCACACTCCAGCTGAGAGGGGAAAAGTGACTCAGCGGGTGGGGGGCAAGAACAGAAAAAATGATACGGGAAGCTAAAGGGATGCAGTGAGGAAAGAAGATAAAATAGAAGGCCACAGTGCCTCTTTATTCTGTGAGGCTCATCTACTAGAGAAGGGGACACTCAACTAAAATGTTTGTCATGACTGTAATTTAAAATAAAACAAGAAGCAAGAAAAAAAATGCCACAGAGAGAAAAGCCCTAATTCCCTCTCCTCCTGCTTCACATACTGCCACCCAACAAGCTGAACCTACTTTAATCAAATTACTTTCAGACTTACGGACATGTAAAGAAGAGGAGATTCAGTTTGAGACACTGATTGTATCACGGAGGAATAAGAAACAAAGAAAAGATGACGGACAAGAATCACCACAGAAAGCGAAGGTAATGGCCAGAATAAACATTTATCATTAAAAACGCACTTCTTGGTGAGTTCTTACTCTGCTTAAGCACACATCTGCCCTCTGGGTTCCAATCAAGCATTCTCTTTACCTTGTTAAAATGTAAACGCATAAACCAAGATGAGGGGTACATTTTTTTCTGCACTACAGAAACACGCAGGAATGAGATCTCATTTCAAGGGTATATTTTGTTATTCAAGTATTCAAAGCTTTCTCAAAAGCATGCAGAAAGTTAACTAACACTTATAGCATCTGTAAGTGTACTTATATACAGTTATAGAAATATAAATCAAAGATCTTTAATAAACCTTTAAAAACACGTAGCCATGGCTAAAGTAAACCATTACCAGTGTATTACATTTTCAGCATTTAGAGCCTTTCCTAACACCGCACACAAATCTGGACTAAAAATCTGGGGCAGAATTCTTTGCTGTTCTACTTCCAAAGACATTTTCCAGAGTTTTTTTTTTTTGAGTTGTTGGGGTTTTTTTGGTTTTTTTGTTTGTTTGTTTGGTTTTGTTGTTTTTTTTTTTTAATGGGGTGTCTACCAATGTCTTAATGTTAGAAACTATCACACAAGAACTACTGAAGACTCCAGTGACATTAAACAACGCCTAATCCATATCATGATGCATGAGTTCTGTAATAGTCCCATATGCTCGTGGATATACTGGCATTTAGAAGATGTAAATAGTTACAGACAGTTGTAGTTAGAAATGACTGGTTTCTACATTGTATATAAACCTAAATTAGCAATTCATACTTAAGAGTTAAAATTGATAGCCCAATCCTGTGTTTAAAAACCCTCAGTGGGCAGCAGTGAATCTCTTGGTGAATTTCACACTCACCTTCTTGTTCATTGTGAAATCAAGAGACATGATTACTCCACTCTAGCTGGCTGCTTGACAGATCACTGACATTGCTTATAATACTGCTACAGGATACTGGTGGTCTGGAGATGTTTTCTGTAAATGACTGCCCAAGCTACACCTACCTCACATGTTTATAATCTCCATCACATATAGTACACTAAAGAAAGATTTCCAACAAGAAATGATCACACTAATCAGCTAGCTTTTGCAGCATGGTACATCCTTTTAAGTATACATTTAATTCCTTGGAAGTCAAGATGCTAAAAGTTAAAACACTTGACTAGAATTCTGGACTACTCTTAAATCAGGTGTCACTTTAAAAAGGAAACGTTCTCCTGTTCAGATAGAACAGGATTTTAAATTTTTCCAAAGCAGTATTAAATTAGAGAAGTTGATTTAGGTCTTTCTTAATCTTGCAGTTTAATTCCAGTGATGTAAGTCAACTGATAACCATGTCAGTGTAAATATGAGCACTACTGGATCTAGATTTTTTTTTTTAAATTAAGCCTGAGATAACAAATGATTAAATACTTTATCTGAACTCTGAAAATAAAAATGCTTATTTAATCTTATTCAATTTCAGAAAGAAAACTGTGGTGATTTTATCTATTAGGAATGTCACTGCATCTATCAACAAATACAAGGTCTGCAGAAAGGATATTCAAGGAGAAAACACTTGAAGGTACAGAATTCTTCAGCTATAGCTGTCCAATATCTCTACTTGTTTGTGGCATCTTTTGCTGCAACTGGTTCCAAAATGTCAGGTACGCTTAAGCTGAAGAAGAAGCTGGCTGTAGAGGAGAAAGTTTCTTAACCTCACAGACATCTCCCCTTCCAAGTTATTGATTAATCAATAAACACCAGCAACATTATGGAAAGTCATATTAACAGCCTTAACAGAGGTGTCATTGTTGCTACAGCTTGCTTTCCGAGGATGATATACACGTGAGAATGCCTGAAGCTGCTGGGAGCTCAGGAAAATCTGCCATTCACAAAACTGGGAGTCATACATTGATTTCTGCACGGACAGAGATAAATAACAGAATGGTATCACCTACAATTTTATCACTCACAAAGATATTGTTTTAATAATAAACAGTGACATCCAAACTGGCAGAGAATTAAAACCAGAACATCTAAAATTAACTAGAATTCATTAATTATAAAAAAAACTTAGCCTGACCATTAGAAATACCAAAGAGCCAGAGCCACCATATAATCACTGCTTCTTCCTTGCTGAATTATTGAAAACCACTTTTTTAAAGTAATAACTCTTTTACAAATAAGTTTTCAACCTGCAAGTCCATACTATCCTCTCTAGAAGAAGAAAGATCCATGCTTACAAGTCCGAGGAAAGGAGGAGAGAGAAACAAACCTTACAGCAATAGTTTTAGAAGTAGCTGAATGCAGGACAGAAAATCTCTCTCTTTTCAGCAAGTTGTGAGAAAAATCTGGCCAGCTGCATATCAGTCATATTTACTTACTAATGCTATCATTTGAAAAATTATTTGGCACACCTGTATTACAGAACACTGACTATAATACTAAGTTAAAAGCTGTACTTTAGCATCTCATTATTTGGAGATGATTAGCATCTTTCATTATTCAGGCATACTTAATGAAGTCCTAAATTAGATACGATTTTTATCCGTAAGCATCCTTTAATAGGTTTGTTATTCATTTTTTTTTTTAATGGAATGAAACTGGATGGAAAGAATTTTATTACTTTTTGTTTCCAAATGCAGAATCCTCACCCCCAAATAGCCACAGTTCCCTCAATTTGTCTTGTTAAAAGCTTTAAATATTCAGAACACAAGAAACTGCCACAAGACTTGGGACAGTCAATCTAGGAGCAGCTGACAGAATATACTACAAGACAACCTGATTCACAGGAGTTCATCAGTGATTAACATTAAAATTACTATTTATATAAAAAAAAAAAGGCAATGAGAACAGGGAAGTTATACATAAGCACTACTTGGTAACCTAGTTCTAAAAAAAAAAAAAAAAACCCAAACAAAAAAACCCACAAAAAAACAAACCCCAAACCAAACAATAAAACCAAAGAAAACAACCAGACTCTAAACCACAGAAATTTTAAACATTGTCAAATGCAGTTGTTTATCAGAAAACATTTTCCAAGAGCCTGACTTTTGACAATGGCCAAGGTATCAATGTATCAAATACCCAGAGTTCTTGGTGGAATGCTGTGGCAGAAAAACATTGATGCAATTTTTTGACACATAAAAAACCTCAAAGTAGTGGGTAGAAATACAAAGACTATTTTATTTCAACATATGGTCTTGTTGAAACCACAAATACTACATGCAGTACTGGAGTTTATATTCTTAAAAGGATGCTGTGAAAAGGGAGATACATAAAAGAGCTACAAAAGTGACTTGAGGATTGAAGTAAATACCTTAGAGCAATACACAAGTGAATCTGTTTATCTAATCAAAAAAGATTGATGGTGACTTGATTACTGTTCTTCTTTGTGGGAAGAAAATATTGCTTAAAGGCTCTTTTCTCAAATGGGGGAAGGCAGAAAAAAAAGCAATTCTCAAATTGCCTTTTTTTTTTTTAAATAGAGTGAGGCCAATTAACCATTAGAACAAATGACCAGAAAGTAGTGGAGCCTCCGTGAGTGCATGGTATTTTTTTTTTTCCAAACACAAACTGCTGAGCTCAATATGGGGTAAGACGTCTCTAACAGGTACAGAAGATTAAATTACATGGCCTAATGATCCCTCTGGTTTGAAGGCTGCAAAAAGATTCATAATGCTCGAGTTTCACAACTGGTGCTACCTACCAGTAGAAAAGGTTTGCTGCGGCCTTAGCTGCTTAAAACATATTGTTCCCTTGGTGTGCGCTGAGGATATCTCTTCTGTAACTTATCACATTCCCAACCACATGCCAAGAACGTAAGTAGTCAACACATGATTCATACTAGCATCTCCTTAACAACAAACACAGGCTTAGGCATTATTAAGTCTTCCTAAAATGGCTGCCTTAAACCTTAGGTGAATCAAGACACTACAGACAGGTAAAAGACTACCTGATTATGCCTTTACCAAATTTATCTTTTGCTGATCAGTAAGTCCAAACATTTTTGCCCGCAGAACGAAACTCAAGAAATGCAGTAGTTCTTAGGAGGTCTGCTAAGGACCCCTCCCCAATGTCATTATCCTTCACTGACATAGCTAATAACTTCGCATTTCATTCTAATAACTTGATTTACTTGTATGTAAATGAGATCTCAATTCATTCCCTCAGCTTGTACCTCTTGCTGCAGCAGTAGCGATTCTTTTCAGTATTGCCCTTTCTGACAGAAACAAATATAAAAACCAAAAGTCCAAAGGCCAGCTACATTAGCAACTAACTTGTGTACATCTATCACGTACAATTGCACTGCCTCAGGCCAACAAGCAAATTTAACTAGGTGAGGAAGTGTCCCACAGAAGTACCACCTTCCACATCATTGCAGACTTGCCAGCTACCAAAAGGTAGAAAAAAATGGGTTGCTTTCTTCTATTTCTCTAACTTGACTTCTTCTCAGCATGGGAATGGAACATCCAGACCGAACTCTTCCTCCTAGCTAAAACTCTGTCTCATAACATACCCCTTGGGAGGTAGGATAAAGCACAGTTAGGTCTTGCTCCTTTTGTCTACATAAAGGGTTTCACCAAAACTGGGTAGGTTGTTATCAAGATAGTAACAACAGGATATTATCAGATGAATACTGCATTGCAGTTCAAAAATATGAAAGAAAAATGAGTGAGACTTGACAAGAACAAAAAGAATAGGTTATGAAATTAAAAATAAAAAAACCCCTAAGAACACTTTTCTTTGAATTCCCTTTATCTACTCTTCCAGGTGCCCTCAACTACTGCATATTCCTGAACTCCTACATGCACAGTCTTTTTATTTTCCACAGTCTCTAGGTCAGGAATTTACTCTGCCATGAGTCTAAGAAACACCAAACATCACTTTGAGACTCTACATAAAAATATGAATTTAATATTAAAGCACTTCAGAGAGAAATTATAAGCCATCACATTGTTCTGTGCACAAATAAAATAATTTTATATGTTGCATTCTATTATCATAGCTTAGTATCCAAGAAGAAACACTGCTGGAGAAATCAAATCGAACAGTTTATCTTTTAGAAGGAATAAGGTTACATTCTAAGCACTCCTATTTTAATGCGAGATACAGTATTTCCTATTGTTTCACCTGTCTTAGAATAAGAAGCAAGAACTCCAAAATTTAACTTCATCTTATGAAACTAAAAACCAAAACAAATCAAAACTAAGGTACCACTTCCTGGTAAGTTACAGAACACATAATTAAAGTTTCCTGGATTCTCCTTTCATATCAAACATCCTTTTAAACATGATGGTGTATCTCTCAAGTGACTACTCCTGAAGAAGTATTTCTCGATAAATAGATAATAAAAATAAATTAATTCTGATCTCTGATTTAAGAGCTTTAAGCTATGATGATATTGAGTTTATGACCAGAATTTAATGGGTGATAACTTACCTGTAGCTTGAACATTACACATTTTTAATATGTTTTAATGCCCTTGTCAAAAGTATAAAGTCTATTGCTAAAAGAAAGTTACCAGTGCATTAATATGTACCAAAGTCAATACGAAAATTATGTGGAAAACATAAGAAACTCTCTGCATTATTTCCTCCCTTGACTGTCTAATCCCTGTTACTCAATTCAGTCAGAGGGCTGACATGATCACACCATCACAGTGACTCTATTCCTCCAAAACAGTCAAGGGATTTTTAAAAAATTAAGACACTTAAGTCTAACTTACTAGTCTAAGAATGTTGGATAAATTTAATTTTCATTATTTTCTTGAAAGACAAGGCATTTGACAAGGCACGCAGCAGGGGCAGCAGCCAGTTCTGTGGCTGGGCACTAGGTCAAGGCAGATGGGGGGCTGCTGGTGCCAGGGAAAGCTAAGGAGGAGCAGAGACCCTGCCAGGAGCCAGCAGCTCTCGTGAGAGGCTGACGTGGCTTAGGCATTGCCAGGTGCACCCGTGGGAGATCTGAATGGCCCTAGGGAGCGCTGCGACCAGGGACCGAGAGGGCACTTGTGTGAGAAGGGCTGTGCACCCTGCTTGTAGCCCCACACCCCCGGAAAGTGCTCTAGGTGTC